>NC_058096.1:118635000-119260000 GCF_020171115.1 Neogale vison
TTGGTACGTGTGACTGCAGAGATCTCATCCCCGCCTTCTCTGAAGCTCTCTCTACTCTTCTCTGTCAGAGACCAGGCCTGGGCTCCCAGCCAAGCAGTGGGACCTGAAGAAAGAAGCCTTTTGTCCCCATTCCCTCCCAGCTGCCTCCCCTCTCTGGCCACTAATTTCCTGATCTTGTAACGTTGGGAAGATTCCAACATCCCTTCCAGCTGACCTCCCGGGGATTTATGATCCAGTACCTCTTGCCCCATCTTCACTTGGCCTCCTAGCCCCAGACAAGGGTGGAGACTTCTCTCCAGGGAAGGAGAGGGGACCAAATGCGACCCTGTCCCTCTGGGCCCAGATCAGCTGACTGTCACCTCCACAGAGGTGACAGAGACCCTCCAGAGGAGCTAGAGAGCACAGGGTTGGGGGACCAGGGTACTGTGGCTCCCCCCTCTGTCCCCAGCCACCCCGCTACCTCTGACAATCACAGCTGCCCCCATGGTTCCCCAGACCATCAGTCACAGCCTCCCAGGGGCACTCAGCCCCACCCTTCTGGAGAGAAAGCCCTTGGGACACAGCACCAAACCCCCTGGGTGCACCCCTGGGGCTCTGCTGCACACACAGCTCCAGCAAACCTACAAGGTCGAGATAGTGACGGTCAATGCTCCAAGGCCATGGAGCAGGGCAGGATCTGCTCCAAGTTGGCCCGACTCCCGTGTCATCCTGCCTCACCAAACCTTCCACCAGGCTCTGCAGGCCCTCTGTCTCCCTCCCACATGCCAATCTTTCCCCCAGACCAGGAACTGGAGCCATGGGACTGGTGCTGCCGCTGGAACGACAAGCCGTCCTTCTGTGCCCTGTACCACCAAAGGCGACCGCGTATCGGCTGTGCTGGGTACCGGCCCCTGCGGCCCGGTGAGGCTGCTGGGGCCCCACAGGGCTGAGGCCGGGCCACTGGGGAGGGACAGCAAGCTTCCTGGGGCAGGGCCATGGCCACCAAGTGGAGATGGTTTGGTGTGTGGCCAGAGGCAAACAGAGGCTTTGTACCTGGCGTTGGGGAAGGGGTTGGGGGGCAGGGATAATGATGTGAATTTGGGCAGGGGCACAAAAGTGCAAGAGGGCCTCTGGGGATGGTTCTCTACTCCCTGAATGTCTCCCAGGCTTGAGTCGGTCTGGAGGCAGTGGGGGAATCCCAGATCCTTCCCTGGCTGGTCGTGCCATCGTGGTCTCTTCCTTTCATCCAGCCTGGATGTTTGGGGACCCGCACATCAGCACCTTGGATGGTGCCAACTTCACCTTCAATGGGCTGGGGGACTTCCAGCTGGTCCGGGCCTGGGATGGAAACTCCTCGTTCCTGCTGCAGGGCCGCACCGCCCAGACCGGCTCTGCCCAGGCCACCAACTTCATCGCCTTTGCAGCTAAATATGACACCAGCCAACTGGGCCCCATCACAGTAAGTGAGGCAGGGGCCCCAAGAAGGAGAGGAAGAAGGAGGAAGGGGATGGGACAGCAGGGAGGGAGGACATGTCTGGCCAGTGCAGTGGTTCAAGAGTCAACCCTAGAGACAGTGGGATTCGGGTCAGAGCTCCGTCAGTCATGTGATCCTGAAGAAATGACGGAACTCCCAGTGACTCAGTTTTCTTGTAGCAAAATGGGGAGAGTAAAATTACCTTCCTCACAGGGCTCTTGTGAGATTTAAATGAGATCATCTGAGAAATGTTGGAGAGGGCTGTCACTGAGATGGTCACAGTCCCTTTAAAGGTAGCTGACACCAGGGAGCTCTAGCCCGGCCCCTGCTGAGCCCTCTAAGTCCTGAGCTAGCACAACCTCGTCATCCCTTTACCACCCTCTTCCTCCGGGGCTCAGGTCCAAACCCTGCAGCCTTCTTTCTCAGCCTCTGGGCCCACCTTTAGGTCAGTCTTAGATCCTCTCCAATTCCCCATCCAGGTCCGATGGCTCCTTGAGCCCAATGACACAATCCACGTGCAGGTCAATAACCAGACTGTGACATTTGAGACTAACCATGAAGACCCAGAAGGTAGGCTGGGAGCACACATCAGCCCCCTTCTGCTTCCCTGGGTCAAGCTTCCGTGGGGGCGCCCAGTGCCCGGGAGCAGCGCAGAGGCAGGGGCATGGGGCGGGGAGGGCAGGGAAGAGGTCAGCAACCCTGCTTCACGCCCTCTTCTTTCAGCAGCTGGACCTGGGTGGCTTCTTCACCTAGGAGCCAGACATTGGGCTTTCCTTCCTCACGTCTCTCCTTCCTCCAGGGCAGTGATAGCCTCGTGCCCATCTCTAGTCCCCAGGAAGGAGGGGGTGTCCTGTGAGTTTGGCTCTGGGCCACCAGAGAAGGTATCCCAAGGCCACCCCCAGAGCTGCTCTCGGAGTCTCCCCTCTGTACCTTGACCCTTCACTACTGCTAAGTCTTGGGCCCACAGGGTTCCAATGCTGGTTTCTTCCTCTTCTGCCTCCCCACCTTCCAGGCCCGGAGACGTTCAACACCACTGGCATCATCGTGACCCGCAATGGCTCGCTGGTGTCAGCCATCTTCGATGGGACCGTGACCATCTCAGTGATTGCCCTCTCCAACATCCTCCATGCCTCCTGCGGCCTCCCGGAGGAGTATCGAAACCGCACAGAAGGCCTCCTGGGTGAGAAGCAGGCAGGATTCTGAGTCTGAGGCAGCAGCAGCAGAAAGAGCGGGGGCCCCAGGCCACAGGCTTCTGCCAGTCCAGTTGGCCTGTGGGTGTCCCAGGCTGAGCTGCTCTTCCTCGGCCTCCTGGGAACAGAACCCTGAGGCTGTGCAGAGGTGGGGAGGGACGAGGGCTCTCTTCAGCTTGCTTTCAGCCTCACTTTTTGTCATCATGAATCTCCGGTTCCAGGACAGCTGAGGGGGCTTTGAGGATGGGCTCTGGGGAAGGTAGAGCCAACAGCTGCCCGTTCCCTGCCTCCAGTCCCACTTCCCCTCCCTTCTTCCTCCATTTCCCCCTCCTCCATCCCTGAGACAGAGGGGTGGGCTATGAGGTATGGTCTTGCCTGCCCCCCCTGAAAGGACCGAGCCGAGAACAAGCGCAACTGGAAGAGGCTTCCCAGGCCCCCTCACCCCAGTCATACCCTGAGGGTGCCCCACTGGATTCTCCCCAGAGAAGGGGAGAGCCACAGACCCACGGTGGCCGACCTCCTACTCTGACCCTCAGGAGTCTGGAATGACAATCCAGATGATGACTTCAGGATGCCCAACGGCTCCACCATTCCCCGCGATAGCACCGAGGAGTTGCTTTTTCAATATGGAATGACTTGTAAGTCTGGGCCTCAGAGTCCTCGGGGTAGATGAGGCCGAGCTGAGATGAAGGAAGCATTGCCTCCCTCAGCTTGTGTGAGCCAGACCTCCATCCTTTGTGAGGGAGAGGTGGAAAGGCCAGGAGGAGATGCTGAGGATTCTGGGACCCCCCAGATTTGTCCCCTCCAACCCCATCTCAGCTGCGTTTCTCTTCCTGGAAGAGAAGACAACGGCAGTGGTGGCCCTCACTCACTAGAGTAGGGATTTGCAGCCTCAAAAGCCAGAAGTCACTCCCTCCCTCTGCGTCTCCCTCCCTTTCCCCAAGGCGTGTAGAGTGAGAGTAAGGGGTAGATGCGGCCAAAATCATAACTGGAGACCCATCCCTGCTCCCCCCGCCATTGCCTCCATGTGTTATAGGGGAAATCAGTGACATAAGGCTCCTTGGCAAGAGAGATGACCACCTGCCTTCCAACTTCACCCCTGTCTTTTTTTCCCAATGGAGGGGAAATGAAACCTCTGGTAACAACCTGGTCTCCGAGTGCGACGGAGACAAACAGTGCATCTATGACAGCCTGGCCACAGGAAGCAGAAGCACTGGCCTGAACACAAAGATGCTCTTCAGAAGTTACCAGAAGATGAACACCACCCTCAGTAAGTGGCATGAAGCAAAGGGAGGTGTTGGCGGGGTCAGCTGACAGATGAGGAGCAACCCCCTCATGACATTCCTTCAAGTTGCACATTCAAAAAAATTAACAGATTCTTTCGCTTTGTTATTCCTCCCACGACTCCCCAGCTCACTCTGTGATGACTTTCAAAGCCCTTTCCAACATGACCCCAGTAGCAGTCAAACTTCTCCTCTACTTCCCCCCGCCCTGCTCCCACTACTTCAGCCCCACTGGCTTCTCTGTGTTCTTCAAACACACCAGGCTCACTCCTGACTCCAGACTCCACACACACTGTTCTCTGCCCAACCCCCTTCCTCCAGACCAGCCCCACACTCACCCCCACCCCCTTCAAGGCTCTACGCAAATCAAGTTGCCTTCTCAGCAATGCTTTTCTTGGCTAGCCTTCTAAAATTTCACATTTACCCATACTTCCTGTTCACCTTCCCTGCTTTGTTTTTCCTCCTTAGCACTTAAAACTATCTAGCATATTTTCTAATTTTCACAGGTATCTTTTTTTTAATTATTTGTTTCCTGCTGTGTCCTCACTACCTAGAACAGAGACAGCCATATAGTAGGTGCTCAATAAAGGTGTTAAGTGACTGACTGACTGAATGAATAATGACATGGAAATAGCATTTCCACTGTATTCCTCTATTTCCGGACCTCTGGAAATTAGCCCATCTGGAGATTAGCCTGACCATTTCCAGCCCTCTCCCAATAGGAAAACTCTGTGGTGGTCTGAATGACTCTAGTCTCTGATTCACATTATACCATACCCAGCATAGCACTCTGATTAGGAAGGAACTTGACCTGACCCCATCTTGGGGGTGGGGAAGATAAAGAGAAGCTAAATAGAACCCCGTCCCGTTCTACAGAGATCTGAAGGCAGGTACACGGAATAATTCCTGCTTGCAGAGGTGGATCAGAGCCCTGAGAACACCTCACACAAACCAGAAGACTAGACAAAGAGAGAGGAGGCCTGTGAGGCAAGAAAGTGTCTTGCCCCAAACCCCGAATCCCCTCTTTGTGTTTCAGATAAGTACCCACCCTCTATCAAGGGTCAGCAAGTGCTGGAAGCCTACATGGGGCAGACCACGCGGGTTCAGTACACCAGCCACTCTAAGAGTGTCACATTCACTTTGAGGAACAGCAGCACTGACTTCAGGATCTTTGGTAAGAGCGCTTGGCTGCTTACGAGGTCAGAGTCAAGCTGGAGGTAATTTGGCATCATTACACGCTGGGGAACTTTGTGGCACTTTTCCATTGGTATATCTAGGACCAACATTTCTGAGAACGAGCCCTCTGATTCAGATAGGTGTCCCCAGTGAATCACAGTGATGGCCTTCTGGCAATCTGCCCAGCTAGCTATGCTGCTTCAGGGCCCATACAAGTGATTCAAAGGTCATTTCACCTCAAATCCAATGACATGCAATCATCTTTAGCCAACTTTATGAAATCACCAAATTATTAGAATAAAGTCCAACAATTTAAAAAATACTAATCTACAGCATTTTCAAGTCTCTTAAAAGAAGGATATAAGGTGGAACAGGGTTTAAAGATACAAATACCTTCATCCGGTACATTTCTCATTATTTTTATGTTGGCCAACGATGTTTGCCTTGTGGCTTTTCCATGCTGGGACCAAGCAAAGCCTCATTCTCCCTGTCAGTAATGATGTGGTGATCCCCAGTCCTATAACCATGATCTGGGTCAAAAAGTCAAAGCCCACAGGACGCAACTTACCTTCTGTGGCCAGCACCAGTTATGCTACTGACTGATATTTGCTAAACCAAAGCCATCAGGGACCCTACTTGAAGCTCAGAGCACCCCTCTCTGCCTCATTTTCTTTCTGTGCATTAGAAGGACTTCTTTGTGTGCACCCTCCCCGGTGCTAACCAATGGCATCAGGAGATTTTCCTCCTCCCCTGGGCTCCTCTCCTGCAAAGGGACAGCCTGGAAGTTACTCTTGTCTGTCCCCTACTACCAACAACTCTCAAACCTCTGTGTTAAGGAGACTTGTTTATTTTCTTGGACACTGTAAGTAAGACAGGTTTGGATCAGAAGAGTCCTTGCTGATATGTAGCAAAGTTTTCACTGTAGTCTGGTGTCAAAGGTCTACAAAGTGAGATGGGTGGGCAAGAAATCAGGGCAAGGGATGGGGCTGCTGGGAAGGGGAAACCAGTTTCATGTGCAGTGTAGCTTGGAGCAGGGTCAGGAAGATCCTAGCTTTATGGCCTTGTTCTCTGTCCCTCCTGGATGTCCCAGTCTGAGGCAGGCACAGGCATGGTTGCCCTTTGGGGTCTCTTCAGGGGGCAAGTGTCTTCCTCTGTGTGGAGTCCCACCCTACAATCACTTAGTGGGGCTCATGCTACCTCCAGCTTGGTGCGTGACCGGGATCGTTCCAGGAACCCAGCCTAGCTCGAGGAAAAGCCTGGTGACATTTGAGGGGTGATCTGAGAGAGGTACAGGAGGGCCAACAGGAGCACTCGGGCTGTCAGATGCCAAGATGTGTCAAACCGCACAACAGCTCTCCATGGTCTTGTCTTTCCTGGGGCAGAGAATGGGACTCTGCTATGGACGCCAAAGTCGTTGGAACCATTTGCTCTGGAGATTCTAGCAAGAAATATCGAAGACAACTTGTCCTCTGTACTCCAGCCAAAGACAGTGGTCTGTGCCTGCAGGAAAGAGAGCCAGTGTGTATACAACCTGACCAGCTGGGTGGGCGGTTCCTCCCTGGAGGTGAGTGTTGGGAGGAGCGGGGGAGGGAGGTCTCCTTGTTGAGGGGAAAGGCAGTGGGAACTGAAGGGATGTCATACTTCAGTCCCACCATGGTAACGTGTGTGTTGGGAGCTGTGATAGGCGAGGAGTATCAACACCAATCTCGGGTTTTTAGCTCCTAGCTCCCATTCTGCTAGGTTTACAGGAAACATCTACCTCAGCATCCTTTAAAACTCCCCAGGGGTTCCCAGCTTCATAGTTCTAAAGACTCATTTATTTATTTGAGAGAGAGAGAAAGCAAGTTGGCAGAGGAGCAGAGGGACAGGAAAAGAATCTCAAGCAGACTCCCTGCTGAGCAGGGAGTCCAACCGGGACCTCGATCTCACGACCCTGAGATCATGACCTGAATCGAAATCAAGAGCTGGGTGCTTAACCGACTGAGTCACTCAGGCACTGCCCCTCCTCCCCCCACCCCAGACAGTTCCATGGTTCTAGAACAAGGCATGGGGAGGTAGAGGCAAAAAGGCATCATTGTGGTCCCTAGGCACGAGACTACACAGGTCACAGGTTCCATGTTCCCTCCTCTTTGGTCCCAGGGAGGTGCTCTCTGGCTTCTGTGCCCCACTCAGACACAGAAAACCCAAGTTCCCATCTGCCCAGAAGCACCACACAGCCATTTCTCTCTGGGGTCTCTTCATTATGGTGTTGGGAAGAGAGGGGCATGACGAGCCCAAACCCCTTTGTTTTCTCTTTTACTGTCTCCTTCCAGCTAAAAGAAGGATCTCTTCATTTTGGAGAAAATCTTTATTTATACAAGTCTTAACCAAGACAGCTGGCCTCAGTCAATGAGTCTTGCCCCCCCCCTTTTTTTTAAATTTTGTTTTCTTTTTCTTATTTTGTTTGGGTTGTAAAGCAGGAGCCATAAAGGAAAGTGTTTGGCTGGCAGTACCCCGCCACCCCCTTCAGCCCTTACACACAGCCTTCTCCTCAAGAATGAGCAAAGAATTCCTACTTGAATGGGGTAGAGGTAGAGGAGCCCGGGGGTAGAAGACGGGAATTAAGGTTCTAACTGTGAGAAACAGATTAAAATCAATATATTATTTTAGGTATCCCAAAATATCCAGTCTTGGAAGTAGAAAGTGTTGGGGTGTTGCATTTTAGGGAGATTTCTAGAGTCATCTCCGTAGGGGTGCCAGAATAGAGAGGCCAGGGGGCTGGACAAAGTCTGGGGACTCAGTAGCTGTCTGCACCATTTTTCCAGTTGCTGTGTGTTCTCACAGTGCTTAGCAGTTTGGCTCTGCCTTCTTGGTTGAGGAGTCAGCAAGGGAAGATGGAGCAGGAAACTGAGCTTCTGTAAGATCCAGTTTTCAAGGGATAGTAGAGTATTTATTTAGCCCCTGTCCTACTCTAAAAAGGGCTTCCAGCAAGGAGATATGGTGTGGCTGAGATCCCAGGGCTGGCACCAGGTGGAGGGGCCGGGGATAGGGGTGTGGAGGGAGGAAAGGCCTGGGGAGGCCCAGTGGGCTTGGCAAGGATATACAGGACCACAGCCTGGTCAAGAAGGTGCTCAGTAGATGCTGGCAGAATTAAGACAAGGACTCGAGGTCCATGGGTTCTCAGACCAGAAGAGTCAGTACAGAAACACCCAGAAGCCTTCAGTGGTCCAGCCTCCTGGCTACCCGGTAATCAGCACCCCGTTCCCAGGTGGCAGGCTGCAAGTGTGACGGGGACACCTTTGGCCACTACTGCGAACGCTCCAAGAACCTCTGTGAGGAGCCTTGCTTCGAGAGTGTGCAGTGCATTCCTGGGAAGGGCTGCGAGGCCTGCCCTCCACACCTGACTGGGGACGGGCGTCACTGTGCAGGTGAGCTGGGGGCAGGGCCCCGGCAGGAGGAGGCTCTGGGGACAGTGGAGGCCTGGAGGGCCTGGGGCATGGGGCAAACCATCTCTCTCCCTTTTCCAGCAAGCGTTTAGAATACTCAATACAGCTGGCTATGGTAAGAAGGTCAGGATGTCCAGGGAGGTGTGAGGCTGAAGGAGAAGAGATTGTGCACTCCCCGGGGGAGTGGCCGGGGGTGGGCAGGCTGAGGTCCTGATGGGGGAAACTCAGGGCAAGAGACTGAAGATGGCCTGGTGGGGGGCGGGGGAGGGCAAAGCAGACGTCCAGCAGCAGCCCGGGAGCCAGAGACAACCTGGGGCTCCCAGACTCCTCTCATGTATCTTCAGACACAAAGCTCAGCATCTCCACATCTCAGTTGGGACATCTTGGGGGGTTGCCATGGGCATCTGGTGGCAAGGGTGAGTCCTCTCTTTGAGTCTTCCTCCCATCCCCTGTTCCTCGACCTCTGAGCCACTGGAGTCCTGCTGAGGGTGATCACCGCAAGGCCTTCACTAAGCCCCCTACAGTGCTAGGAGGAATTCTAGAGGCCCCTGTGTCTTCTGAGAGGCCAGAGCAGGTAGACTATAAGGCAGAAGAAGGAATGGAAGTGCAGAAAGCAGATGTGCCATTCCCTCAGCAGAAGTGGGAGAATACCGATCTGGCAAAGGAACTTTCTGGAAAAGGGGGAAGGATAGTTTAGGGTTCAGAGCAACTCAGAAGCAGAATGTGGACTGAGTGAGCTTTGGGGAGAAAGAAACCAAGCCCATCCTAGAAGGAGCTTTCTGTGGGCTGGGGCCCCCCAACTGCTGTCTGACCTTGTCTGCTGACCCCACCCCCTGCTCCCTCCACAGCTCTGGAGACCTCTCCCCTCTGTCAGAACAAGTCCTGCCCTGCGAATTACTGTTACAATCAGGGACACTGCTATATCTCCCAGGCGCTGGACTGCCAGCCCGTTTGCACCTGCCCCCCGGCCTTCACAGACACCCGTTGCTTTGTGGCTGGGAACAACTTCACTCCAACCCTCCATCAAGGTAACTCTAGATGCCTTCTGCCTCCACAATTCTCTCACCCTGAGGGGAGACGAGGAACCTGGGTGGGGGAGCAGAGCTCAGTTTCTCCAGCTCACAGGGCAGAACCTCAGATCTCTCTCAGGTGGGCCGAAGTTTCTAGCTCTGGGAGCGGGTGGCAGTGGGAGGAGAGGGGGAGTTGGGAGGGGGGCAGCTGTCACAGCACGAATCCCAGCCCTCAGCAGTGCACTGAGGAAAGACTGGAGGTGGCCTCGTGGCCCAGAGAGTCAAGAGTCAGGAACCGTTGACCACAGTCGGAAGGGCCCTAAGGTGAGGGTCAGCAGACTCAGCCCTTTCTCCAGATTCCTCTGGTGACTTTCTGTCACTGTAGGATGGGTCGGTCTCCCTAACTTGGCCCAATGGCCTTTTCGGGTGAGTCTATGTAAACTGTGAGGTTATTGTGAATCTGCTTCTTTCATTTCCAGACCTTCCCTTAAGAATCATCCAGCTCTGGGTCAGTGAAGAAGAAAATGCCTCTGTGACAGATGTCAATGCCTCGGTCAGTGTGCAGGCCAGCTCTGGATGGGGGAGAGGGCTCTCGGCCAGTTGAGGGCAGAGTCTTAGCCCTCACTGATGTGTTCTGCAGCTAGCCATCCCTCTAGATTCAGTTGCCAGAGGAGGCCGGAACCTCCTGCCCTGGCAAAGCCTGGGGGTGAGGAAGGCAGGAAGCCCCAGGACAGAGATCTCCAAGAGGACTGGAATAACCAGACTAGGGTCTAGGGGGGCCAAGTCCCCCCAGCCTCTCCTTCTAAGTGTTCTTAGAGACCTGCACTGGGGTATCATATGATAGAAACACAAAAAGGCATTTCACTTCCAGGAAGCCTTCCCAGACTTCCCAGAGGGAACCAGCAGCTCTCTCTTCTTGGCTCCTAGGCCCTTGTCCATTCCTCAATCACAGGCAAAGTCACACAGTAGTTGAATTACTGAGGCTCTTGAATCCTACACACCCAAGGTTCAAATCCTTGCTCTACCATTCCCTAGAGCAGATGTAATCATGAGACAAATCATTTGCTGTCTCATCCACAAAGCAGAAATAATAATAGTACCTACGTCTGCGGGCTGTGTCAAGATTTAAATGATAATGTATGTAAAGAACTCACCACGGTGTCTAAAATACAAGTGTTCAAAAATTATAATAAGAAGTATTATTACTACTGCTACCGTCACAGCACTCTACACTCTGTGAGGTAAAGTCTGCTGTCACTCGCCTATTGACCCCGCCCCCCAGCTCCTGGCTGTCCCCGAGGTCTGGCTACACATAATCACTGCTTTTATCCATGTAGGGAGAGAATGAGTGGGTGAACCAGGGAACAGAGGCAAATGTAGGGACCATTCATCTCAGATTTTCCCCTTGTCATTGGACGCAGGAAGGTAGGCCAAGTCCTTCACTCACCAATAAACTCTGACTGAGCAGGGACCCATGCTGGTCAGCAGGCTGGGTTGTGGGGCTGCAGAACGGGATGAGAAGCATTCTACTGGTCCTGGTGCTCATGTACAAAGAAGGAGCCAGGCGGGGATAAATAACCACAGTACAGTGGAAGGGGTCTCCTCCTTGGACTGGGCCTCACTCCCGCTTCCCCACCCCCATCCTCTGCCCCAGGTGGCCTATAGACTGCGCAACCTGAATGTGCGGGCCTTTCTCCGGAACAGTGAAGTGGTACCTAGGTAAGTGGGACTGTCCCCACCGGGTCCCCAGGTCTCGTCCCTCCACTTCCACCCTTCGTGCCTCACTGTACCCCTCCCACACAGTGATTCTGAGACAGTGCTGGCGTCCGGAAGTTTACTCAGACGCTGGAGGGTCATCTCGGAGTTCCAGTACCTCCCTCAGGGTCCTGTCATCGACTTCCTCAACACCCAGCTGCTGGAGGCAGTGGTGGTGGCATTCTTACCCCAGGCCTCGTGGAGGCGGTGGAACAGAAGCAAGGAGCCCAGGACCGATGTGAACTTCCACCCCATCTCCAGAGAAGATGTGAAGAGTTTGTTAGCTTGTGAGTCACTGTCCTGGGGATGGTCACAGAGAGAACTGAAGGAGGAGGTACACGGGGAAGGCTATCCCAGATCTTCAGCCCATGCAACCCATGGTAGAATGGTTTTCAGAAAAGCCAGAAGGAAGTAATTTAGGTTTTCTGTTGGTGATTTTTGAGAGAGATTGTTAAACATTTGAGCCCACCAGCTTTCCAGGTTCAAGAGCAGGAGCACAAAATCCTGCTTGATGAATCCCCAGGGAGACAGTTTCACTGAGCTGTGACTCTAATGGCCACCTTCCTGACCATCGCTGCTGATGGCTTTCTTTCTTTTAATAAAATTATTAATGATTTTGTTAAAATACCACTGCACTTTATAAACATAAACAGGGACATCTCTTTTGCTTTTGCCCTCCAGCTAGAGGATATTAAGTAGAAGGCTGGAGACCTGGCCAAGGGACAGAGATTTCCCCTCCTTGAAAGATACAACCCTGGGCAAAAGTCATCCTCAGCCCAAGACTTAACACCCCCACATCTGGAAAATGAGATGGGATTTCTGAGGTCCCCTTTAGCTGGGATGGTCCCTGATTATCCTGGAACAAGAATGAGATCAGTAGGTAAGCACACCAGAGAAGGAAGGGAATAGACCACCCTATTTTGGGAGTGAGGCGGAGAACAGGTCAGTGACCACACCAAACCCAACAGAAGCCACTGTGTGACTGGAGAGTGGGACCAAGCAAGAATTTCTGCTCAGACCCAGGCTGTGCCTCCTCCCTCCTCGGGACAATCCTCCAACTACTTTGTGTATGTGTAGTAAGGCGTTAGGGGTGGGTTTAAGGGAACAACCAAGCCAGACCTGACTATGCCTTTTGTTAAAGAAAACAAACCAAAACCCCCCAATAATTTTTATTATATAAGCATAATGTGCTTCTTGTATAAACTTGAGGAAACACAAATTAACAAAAAGAAAAGAAAAAAATCACCTGTATTTCCAATCCCCAAAGGCAAGTCCATTTTTGCACATAGCCTTCTAAATGTTCTTCTATGCACAGGAATCTCCACACATACCAATATTTTTTGTAATGAAGGGATCAAGTAGGGCAACCCTCTTGGGTACCCTCCCTCTTCAGGAGCTTTGTACTAAGGCTCAACAAACTGCTTTGTTGCCCACCAAAAAAGGTGGGAGGGGATCAGTAGTACTTATTGTTTGATAACCTCATTACTTAAGCAATTGTGAACATATTATTTTTTGTATTGTGTATGTATTCCCATTTGATATATTATATTATTTTATCATACATTTTAATATAGTATGCTATATTTTATTTATTTTATTTTAAGATTATTTATTTTAGAAAGTGAGCAAGAGCAGGGAGCAACAGAGGGAGAGGGAGAGGGAGAGATCTCAAGCAGGTTGCACACTGAGCCTGATGAGGGGCTCAATCTCACGACCCTGAGATCATGACCTGAGCCAAAATTGAGAGTCGGATGCTTAGCTGACTGCATCACTCAGGCGCCCCTAGTGTGCTGTATTTTAAACAGAATGTTATACCCATTGTGACCGTGTATTGAGTGCTCATTGTGTTAAGCAATATAATGAGTATACTAGTATATATTCCGTCCTTTAGAATGCGCAGCAAGATAGGTCCTAAGATTATGATTTCCTTTTAAAGATAAGGAAACTGAAGCTGAAGGAGTTAAGGAATTTCCCCCAAAGCACGCAACTAGTTAGTAGGAGAGTTTGAATTTCAGCTTGGGTCTGGTTTACTTCAAAGCACATGCTCTTAACCAATGCATTTTCCACCCCATGGTGCTTACCGGTTGTAAAATATCCCTTATTTAACGCAATCCCGCGTATTAGACCCATTGCTACTACACACCGTGCTTCTCCGGACTTCCATGAACGCACGCATTGGTGTGCTTTTCCAGTGGCTCCTCAGGGTAAATGCCCGAGAACAGAAACCTTGATGGGAGAGGTATCGATTTGGGGTTACTGATTGCTCTGCCCGCTCACCCGTGTCTTTCCTGGCAGTGAACGTGAGCGTGCTGAAGAATTACTTCAACTGCAGTGGCTACAAGGACTATAAACTGGTCTACAGTCCCCAGAGTGGCCTCACCTGCGTGTCCCCATGCAGTGACGGCTACTGTGAGCATGGAGGCCAGTGCCAGCACCTGCCCCAAGGGCCCCGCTGCACGTGAGTTGGGGAGAGGGCAGGAGGAGCCGAGCTGGTGGACTCCAGCCGAGCAGAGATACTGCAAGGGGCCCCAAAATGACATGGTCTCAAAGTTAGGTGGGGTCTCAAAGTTAGGGCAGAGCTTCCTTTACAACAGAGAGAGCCGGGATCATGGAAAAAACAGGTGAGTGCTTACTCTGTGTGGAGAGTAAAGATGCTACATTATCTCTGAAACTCAAACTCAGCCACTGGGTAGGCATTAGTGCCATTTTAGAGAAAAAAACAGGTGAAGAACCCACCCCACATAGCTGGCAAGTTTGGTAGGGGGATGTGGGTTCCAAAGGCAAACTCTTCCACCCGATTTGGCTTCTGGGGTGAACATTCTGCCGTCTCCTTGTGGGAAAGGCACACACCACTTTGTGTCTGGCCTGGCCCTGCCCTTCGTTAGGAGCACCTGTCGGGGGAGGCCCTCTCAAACAGGTGTCTTAGGACCCGGTAATTTGTCAGCTGTCTGAGGGCCTCCTGTGAGGGGAGCGCACTGAGTCTACAGGCCAGCTAAGGAGAAGAAGGGTAGTGCTACCCTGGGGCCCTCGAGTCTTCCCTCGTGTCCACTACAACCCCAAACTCCCCAACCCCCCCAACAAGCCTTCTCCCCTCCCAGGTCCGAGGAGGACTGGGAGGAGCTGGAGGTCCTATCTGCACCTGCTCACCAGCAGCCGGCCCCACCCCGCCGGCCAGGTGCAGCTTCCCAGCCCCACTACCTGGTAGCCACCCTGCAGGCTCGCCACCTTCCCTACAGGGGAGCCTGGACTGTTGTGGGAAACCTCCTGGGGCCTCCCCACTGCCGCTGAGTCTCTGTCCCTGTCCGCAGCTGTGTGCCCTTCTCCATCTACACGCCCTGGGGAGAGCGCTGTGAGCACCTGGGCATGAAGCTCGGCGCCTTCTTCGGAATCCTCTTCGGAGCCCTGGGCTTCCTCCTGCTGCTGGGGGCCGGGGTGTTTGTGGTCCTGCGCTTCTGGTGCTATTGCGGGAACCACTACTCCTACCCTCTGGACTCAGAAAGTTGAGGCCTGGCCCCAGAGGGGCAGCAGCGGCCTAGGATACCTCAGGACGCACCCAGCCTCACCCCGACGCCTGCTGGCCACGCTGTTCCTTTGAGGAGACCAGAAAGAAAAAGGTGCTTGAAGGCGACTCAGGATTCTTCAAGGGGATGAATAATAATAAAGACAAGACCACACCTTGTCAGTAGACCCTGGGACAGACAGGAAGGGGTCATAAAGACCACCTAGTTAAAGGATGAATTGTCTCACAAATGTACCCACAAGAAGGACACTGATGCACAAACCCACACACATCAGAGTTAAGAATGGAAGTTAAAAACTACTTGTATTAAAAACAAACAAACAAACAAACAAAAACCCAACCCTCCAGTCTACTTCTAATTAAAGTCTATTATAGTAAAATCCTTCAGACTTTTTGTGTTCCCAAAGCCATGGGCGCCACTTGGGATTTTCCTCTGGTGGCTGAAGGGCTAGGCACGGGGAGTGGAGGAGCCAAGGTGGGTTCAACCCAGGCCCCTTCAGCCCACAGTTACTCTCTGTGGGGAGGCTTCTTGCTCCAACCCAGGCAGATCCTTGCTTCAGCCTCCACACATCATTTTTGTCCCCTTCCCAGGGAAAGAAACACAAGCCAAAGCCTGGCCTTCTGAGGCCCCCATATGGAGTAGCCTAGACTCACCCAGAAACCCTCGCTGCCTTGCTGGTCTCTGTCCCTCAGTTCCAAAAGGATAAATACACAGTGCCTTTACCAGTCTGGTTCTTGTCCCCACTGTGTGTGCTCCCCAGAGGAGGGATTAAACCATTCCAGCTTCTTTTCCAAGAACCAATCTGAGAAGCATGCCACCCACCCCTTCCTTTGATCTGGAGTACCCAATACCTAATATATTTTATCCTTTCCTGTCCTTTCCTGAACCCCTCTAGAGTCTTCTGAGCTTCTCTACCCCACAGTCCCTTGGCCCCACTCCGCCCATTCCCAGCAACCTGACCAGTTTCCACCTCATCTTCTCTCCTAGCCTACAGAACTTGACACCTCTCTGGTGTAACAAGTCCAACAAAAAACTGGTCCACAACTCCTGGGTCTAGAATACCTCAATTCCAACTCTATGCAGAAACTGGGTAGCTGGCTCTTGGTCCAACTGCCTGAAGGGGGACTCTGATTGGCCTAGCTATGTCAGCTGTTCATCACTGGTCCAAACAAGTGTGACCATAGGGTCAGAAAGCAGGTCCCATGATGTGAACCCAGCGCTCAGCCTCACTCTCGCAGGTGAGCAGGTGGTGTGGGAGGAAGCTCTGGAGAAACATGATCTCTGACCTGAGCAGAGACTCCTAACTGTCTGCATTTCAGAGAGAGTGACTACTCCCAGTAGACAAAGCCCCTCCCATATGTGTAAGGTTGTGGCTTTACCCTCAGCTGTCCCAAAGGAAAATCAAGTCTCCATAGAAAACCACGTTTATTTAGGGCTCCTGGCTGGCTCAGTTGGTAGAGCCTGCAACTCTTGATTATGGGTCATGAGTTCAAGCCCCATGTTGGGTGTGAAGACTACTTAAATCACACACACACACACACACACACACACACACACACATTTATTTAATCCTAGCATTCATTTTTTTAAAAGTTCTTCTTAAAGGTTATATTTATTTGTAAGAGAGAGAGCGAGGGAGCACAGGCAGGGGGAGGGGGCAGCAGGCAGAGAGAGAAGCAGACTCCCGCTGAGCAAGGAGCTCCATGCAGGACCCTGGGATGCTTAACTGACTGAGCCACCCAGGCATTCATAATCCTAGCATTCATTTAACAAGAATTAAGCATGCAGCCCAGATGGATTCACCGGTGAATTCTACCAAACATTTCAGGAAGAAATTCTACCAGTTCTCTGTAATCTCTTTCAGAAGACTAAAGCAGAGGGAATACCTCCTAACTCATTCTAGGAGGCCAGCATTACCCTAAAACTAAAACCAGAAAAAAAAATAAAGAAAAAATTATACAGCAAGATCTCTCATGAACATAGAGGCAAAAATCTTCAACAAAACATTAGCAAATAAAATCCGACAATGAATAAAAGGAATTACACACCATGGCCAAGTGGCATTTATTCCAGGTATGCAAGACTGATTCAACACTCAAAAATCAATTAATGTAATCTATCACATCAATAGAATAAAGAAGAAAAATCATATGATTATATCAATAGTTGCAGAAGAAACATTTGACAAATTCAAACACCCAAATTCTTAGAATAGATGGAAACTTCCTCAGCTTGATTTTTTAAAAAAAATCCTACAGCGGGTCTCCTGGGTGGCTCAGTCTGTTAAACACCGGACTCTTGATTTCAGCCTAGGTCATTATCTCAGGATCATGGGATCGAGCCCCACACTGAACTCCACGCTGGGTATGGAGTCTGTTTAGGATTCTCTCCCTCCCTCTCCCTCTGTCCGCCCCCTCTCTGACCATGCTTGCATGTGCACACACATAATCTCTCTCTCTCTCTAAAAATAAAATAAAATAAAATTAAAATTTAAAAACCTACAGCTATCACACACCAGAGGAAAGTGGTACCGAGGGGTGGGCAAAATTGTGAAGATGAAGAGGTAGAAACTTTAAGTTATAAAATAACTCAAGGGTTGTAATGTACAGCATAGGGAATATAGATAATAATATTATATTAACTATATGGTGACAGATGGTAACTAGACTTATTATGGTGATCATTTCATAATACGTATAAATGCCAAATCACTATGTTTTATACATGAAATTAATATAATGTTGTATGTCAACTATACTTCCCATTCAAAAGAAAAGAATGAATTCTAGTATAAACTGATGACTCTGGGTGATAATGATGTGTCAACGTGGGTTCATGGATTATAACAATGCACTCCAGTGGGGGATGCTAGTAGTGGGGGAGGTTGTAAGTGTGGGGAAGGAAGGGGAGAAATGGGAAGTTTGTACTTCTAATTCAGTTTTGCGAACACAAAAGTACTCCAAAAAATTAGGTTTATTAATTCAAAAGATTGTAAACACTTAAATAAAAAGAACTAAGCACATATGTCTGTAGAGAGAGAGGGATGGGCTGAAGGGCAGTGTCCAGCACTTAGAAAAAAGGAGGTATAAAATAAGGAAGGAGGGGCCACATAAGCATGGTGGACTGGTGAGACAGACTTTACTGGGACCACTGTAATCCCAAAATTAAGTTATGCAATCAGGACTTTGTAGTGTGGCTCCAGGTCAGGGAGAGGAAGGCTTGCTTTAAACATGAAGTCCAGGGACGCCTGGGTGGCGCAGTTGGTTAAACGACTGTCTCCGGCTCAGGGCGTGATCCTGGAGTCCCGGGATCGAGTCCCACATCAGGCTCCCAGCTCCATGGGGAGTCTGCTTCGCTCTCTGACCTTCTCCTCGCTCATTCTCTCTCTCACTGTCTCTCTCTCTCAAATAAATAAAATAAAATCTTAAAAAAATAATAAAAAATTAAAAAAAAAAAAGTAAGTTTAAAAAAAAAAATAAATAAATAAACATGAAGTCCAAAAATTACATCTCATCCTCAACCCAGTGAGGACTCTTGGCAAGGGATTGATCCATGCTGCAAGAAATGGTTGGTATAGATACTGTGTGTCCTCAAGCATGGGAAGAGGAAGCCTAAAAGAACAAAAGCAAGGTGGCAAATGGGGAGCAAGTCCACCCCAACCCAAAGTCCTTTCCCTCATCTGTCTTCAGTCATTAAGCTTCTTCTCCTCTCACTGGGCAATGGTGGAGGGGTGAAGGTGCGGGAGGACAGAAGTGTTGGAGGAAGAAAAAGCCGAAACCTAAGAGAGGCTCAGGGGCTTGCTACAGAGAAGGAAGCCCATGGACTAGGAAAAAGAGAAGTAGGGACACTTGTTGAAGAGGAGACCTTCCAAGTAAGGCTGTCGGATTTAGCAAATTTAGTTTTGGAATTTAGTTTCAGATTTAGCAAAATTAATTTCAGAAAAATCACAATGAATTTTTTAGTACAAGATGTCTCATAAAGTGTTTGGGACACCCATATGTTTTTAAAAGTATTCATTGTTTATCTAAAATTATCATTTAACTGTGTGTCCTATATTTTACGTGGCAACCTGGTCAAAATGGCTGAGACACTGAGCATGTAGAGAAAGGGTGTCATAAAAAAGGAAGGAGGCTGGAGAGCTTGGATGGCTCAGTCGGTTAGGCATCTGACTCTCAATTAAGCTCAGGTCATGATCTCAGGGTCATGAGGCTGGGCTCCATGTAGGACTCCCCACTCAGTGGGGCATCTGCTTCTCTTCCATTCCCTCTTTCTCTGCCCCTCTCCCTGTTCTCTCTCTAAAATAAATTTTAAAATATTTTTTTAAAAAAAGAAAAAGTAAGGTGGTGTCTGTGTAGCAAGAAAAGGTCACTTGATGAGTGGTGCAGTCAGATCAAGGACACAACACAAGTCTTCATCAGCCCACCTGCTGGATGTGTGTGATTTGGATTCGGTGACTTATACAACTGGAATAAAGAACTGATGGCAAAAAATAGATAACTGGCATGATATGCAAATGTACATTGATACCATAAAGTGATGTCCACTCATCTGAATTTGGGGTACACCCATGGAATCAGTTGCCATTCCCTGCTTTCCACTCACTGGTGGCCAGCCCCCCTACCGGAGCTGAAGGAAGGATTGGCTATGGCAGGAGCTTCAGCCCAAGTCTCTTCGGAATAGATCCCCCTCATGTTGTCCTCATCGCGGCCTGTGAGTCACCGGTGACTTTAGACAGGCTGTCTTGTTTGGGTCCACACCCACCTTTGTCTGCATGAAATATGTGGCATTTCCACCTCATAGACACACACATGTTTGAGTCTTAAATAACTGGAGAATTTTCCCCAGGCCTTCTGGTTCTTGCTGGTTTGGTAACATTACTTCTGCTAATTCTGGTCATCTCCAGTAATTCTCTCCTCTCTCTCTTTTTCACGCCCACCCCACACGCATGTGTGTGAGTGCACGCGTGCATACGTATTACACACTTTAATTCCCAAATGCTTCTAACTGGTGGAGCCTGTATTTTACATACTTTTTGGCTTCCAGGAACAGCCATCAGTTTTGAATGTACATGTATGTCCTTATATGCAGGTATTTAAGATGAATTATCCACTTTATCAGATATCTCTGATTCAAATAAATGCCAAGCAAGAAAAGAAAAGCTATTTAAGAATTGGAATTATGTAATGGGTGTTACATACTTACGCAAACTGCTCTCCACCCATGCCTGTTTATAGTGTGGCTTATTCATAATGATATCATTAGATTTATATTTTGTTTGACTTCAAAAAATTCCATTTTCCCGACTTTCAGAGCCCAGTGCCCGTATTTCCAGGTCAACAGCACCCGCAGCCACTCCTCTCTGTGGTTCGGCGGACAGTCAAGTGCCTTCTCCGTGCAGGGCTCTGTGCGAGGTTCTGTGGCCACAGCGATGACTCCCTTGCGGTACTTGTCCTGAAACATCTATGACTTAACAAGCTTGGAAGCAAATAAACCAGGATGTAGCATAGCATGTTAAGTGTTGTAACAGAAACATAAAGAGACTAAGAAACTAGATCCTCATTAGGGGATTTTCAGAGAGCCACTGAGTGAACTGGGCTTTGGAGCATGAATAGAAGTTTTCCAGATGAAGGCACCAGAGAGAGGGGGAAACTTCTGGGGGCAAGAATCATGATATGCAGACTCTCTGGATCAAAGGTGGCGTGACTGCAAAGTACTGAGAACTTTCCTGTGGAAGGAACATAGGACATAGGAGATGGGTCTGTAGGACACGGAGTTGAGAAGGTGGCCAAGGCCATATCACAAAGACCCTAATATACAAAGCTGGGAGTTTTATTCCTTTGGTAAGAACAGGACTAACTTTGAATTTGGAAAGGGAACCTCTAGAGACAGTGTGAAAAGTATTTTGGAGCAAACACACACACACACACACACACACACACACACCGTTATTATTAACCAAATGACTATACTGGGATATCCTGTGTTTTGTCTTGTCTTTTTCCTTTATTGGCTGTTATAAATGTAATGAATTTATGTACGCTGTAATGAACAGATTATTTATTGTCTTTGCACAGATTCTTAATTATTTCCTTAAGATAAACCGTTTGGGATGGAATTGCTCGGGGAAAGGGATGCACATTTTTAAGGCTTTAGAGAATCAAAATGCCCTCCAGAAAGGCTATACCAGTTTCATTCACACCAACAGTATTTTAGAGTGTTCTTTCCCCCCACACCCTCCTCATGGAAATTATAATTTTTATAAGTCCTTACCTATTAACACACAATTAGCAGTATCTCATTGTATGAATCCCTCCCCCCCCTTTTTTTTTGCTAGTGAAGTTTCTTTTTCATGGAAAACAGGCACTTATATTCCTGCTTCTGGGAGACATTTATACTCTGACTTTCATGCGGGCACGTTTGCCATTTTATTGCTTCATAAGAGCTCTTTGTATATTAAGGAGGTTCTGGTTTTGCCCAGAATATGGTGTAAATAAATTCTTTCAATTTGTAATTGTATACCTGTCTACCCTCCCCTACTAAGTTTAGCCTGTGGGGAAGAGATGGCTTTGCATCCCCCATGGCACACAACATGTCTCTCTTCTGTTGTGGGTGTTCAGCAAATATGTTGGGAAGAATATTTGCATTATTTTTGTTCAGCCTCTTTTATAAACCTGTTCTGCTTCCCTCTGCAAGAGGCAGGGGATCGGTTGAATACACATATTCCCCTTATTCATAGCAATTTTTGAAGTTGTCTTGTTTCCTCCCTTCAACAATATTTCCTGGACACTTTAACAAATTTTTTTATAAACATATAATGTATTATTAGCCCCAAGGGTACAAGTCTGTGAATCACCAGGTTTACTGACTTCATGGCACTCACCATAGCACATACCCTCCCCAATGTCCATAACCCTATTGGGCACTTTTTTTTCAGAATTTCTTTTTTTATTTAGTTATTTAATTGACAGTGAGAGAGGGAAGACAAGCAGGGAGAGTGGGAGATGGAGAAGCAGGCTTCTCACTGAGCAGGGAGCCCGATGCGGGACTCAGTCCCAGGATCCCGGGATCATGACCTGAGCCGAAGGCAGACGCTTAAGGATTAAGCCACCCAGGCGCTGCTACTGAGCCCATTTTATTGCCAGGCATTGTGCTAGATGCTAGGGATACGGGAGTGAGCGAAATCTTCCATTCTAGTTGAGGGAGACAGATGAAAGGATAAACC
This sequence comes from Neogale vison, assembly GCF_020171115.1. NCBI lineage: Eukaryota > Metazoa > Chordata > Mammalia > Carnivora > Mustelidae > Neogale > Neogale vison. Next base: position 118,657,036 of record NC_058096.1, read on the forward strand.
AATAAAGTGTGTATTATGTTAGGTTGTAACCAGCATTAAGAAGAAGATCCAAACAGAGGGGGTGGCCAGGGGGACCCACTGAGATGGTAAAAGAGGTGGAGGTGTTCCCGGCTGGATATCTGCAGGAGAAACCCTCTGAGCAAAGTGACCAACATGTGCAAAGGTCCCCAGGCAGGAGAATGCATGCAAAGCCTGATGGATTCCTGGAACAGCAAGAAGGTCAGCATTGCTGGAGCACAGGGAGCAAATTAACAAGGCTGGGGGAGGGGTGCAGGTTGCACACCTCTTTGCAGGCCCTTGTAGGGGCCTGTCTAAATGAGATGGGAGAGTTTGGAGCCAAGAAGTGGTGTTGTCTGACTTACACTGCAGAGCAACAGCCTTGGCTGGTGTGCTGGGACTACAGCGAAGTTGGGCGGTAAAGGTAGAAACAGAGAGAACTGCTCAGAGGGTCTGAGTAATCCTGGCGAGAGGCCATGGCGCCTTGCACCAGTTGATAGCAGCAGCAATGGTGAGGAAGCATCAGATTCCGGGCTTATTTTGACAAGAGTAGAGCAACAGCATTCTGCGGCGAGTTATACATAAAGGGAGTGCGAAGGAAATAGGGGAATAAAGACTGGTTTTGAGAATTTGGGCTTGAGCAACAGGAGGATGCAATTAACATGATGAAGTCGCAGGCAGAGCTGGTTTGGGGGAAAGATTAAGACTCTGACTTTGCGGGGTGCCTGGATGGCTCAGTGGGTTAAAGCCTCTGCCTTCAGCTCAGGTCATGATCCCAGGGTCCTGGGATCGAGCCTCGCATCATCCCCCACATCATCCCCCACATCATCCCCCGCATCACCCCCCCCCCCATCATCATCATCATAATCTTTGGGCTCTCTGCTCAGCAGGGAGCCTGCTTCCTCCTCTCTCTCTGCCTGCTTCTCTGCCTACTTGTGATCTTTGTCAAGTAAATAAATAAAATCTTAAAAAAAAAAAAGACTCTGACTTTGCAAATATTGAACGTAAAACATCTCGGACCAAGTAGAGAGGTTGACTGTAGACACTAACAATAGTTGTACATAAGAAGTGGGATTTTAGAGATGTTTTTCTTTCTTTACCACTCCTCTTGCTGTTTGTCTTCTTTTCTTGGTCCTTTTGAATTTTTCAAAATCACAAAATCATAAGCAAGGTTTTTTTGGTTTTGTTTTTTGTTTTTTGTTTTTTTAACAGTGGAAAAAAGATTAGCTACATGTAATATTTTTAGGGGTAGGGTAGGGGTAGAGGGATAGGAAGAGAGAGAGAGAATCTTTAGCAGGACTTGACCTCACAACTCTGAGATCATGACCTGGGCCCAAATCAAAAGTCACACACTTAACCGTCTAAGCCACCAGATGCCCCATAGCTGCATTTAATTTCTTAAAAATAATAGTAATAACTTGACTTAAGAGCTAGAGGGGAGGAATAATCGAGTACTGCAGACCTTCTTGTGATCTGCTTGTATCCAGAACTTGAAAGTCAAGGCAATCCAAAAAACATTCTCTGTGATCCTACTACAGACCAGGCACTCTGCTCAGGTTCAGGGGATGCTGAGATAAATATGCGCCCAGCTCTGAAGGAGCTCAGAGTTCAACAGGCTCTGGGGCCAGCCTCAGTAAGTGCTGTAATCGAGGTCCCAACCAAGAACCAGGGGATAAGGAGGGAGGGAAGGAGTAAGGAGGATGCATAAAATCTCCATATCATAAAAATATCAACACCAAAAAAATCCCATATTGATCAAATAGGTTGCCTCTGGGCCACACTGTGTGCAATTTTAATGGCTGATGGGAGCACCAAGAGGGTGGAAAGATGGGTGATCAGATCACTCTTTACTGAAACGTAACACAGGTGGCAAAGGAAGTCCAAGGATATCTTTGGAACAAGGGAAGCTCCACTCCCACCCCACCCCCACCATCACACACACACACATACACACACACACACACACACACACACACGCACTGAGGCATATGTGAGCCAGGGTCCCGCTGCCATGTCTGGGTAATGCCTTAGGTTAGTTGACCTCTTGGGAATCTTCCAGGTATATCTTAGCTCAGTAGCTCCAGTCTGTGTATGGGATGAGGGGGTATCCCAGGCCGCAGGCAGGCAGCACTAGCCCCTCTGGCACAGCAGATGTTCCTTAGCCCCTCCTGATGCGCAGCAGAGAGACGTGGATGGGAGGTCCATGGGTATGCAGTTCCTTGCAGAGCTGGAGGGCAAAAGAAGCAGGGATCCTTCCAGCCCAAATCTGGCCCATGAGCTCACCACAGGGCATGGACAGGAAGGGACAGTGGGACAGGATGTACGAGGAGGCCAGCAACCCTTCCCGAGCCGCCCACACACTGGGCATGGACTAGATGCTGCATGCACAGTATGTCATTGGACCTCCCAACAACCCTTATAAAGCAAGTAGTAGTAACTTCATTTTATAAGGGAGGAAAATAATACAGAATAGCTTACCCAAGGTCACACAGTTAGGAGCTGAAATTCACCCCTTGATCTATATGGTTCCAAAGTTTGTTCTTTGTCTGAGCCCAGAACTCTGTGTCTGTGCCCCATTCCCAACAAGAACTCATACCCAACACCAACATAGCCTGATTCCTGCCCCTCAGATCTGGACCTGCTCCTTTCTCCCAGGCCTCTTTCTCATCACGGAAATAGTTTCCAGTTTGGGAGCTCAGATCTGACACTATTCTGGGTTCCCTCCTTTTTTTTTGTTGTTTGTTTGTTTTTAAGATTTATTTATTTTATAGAGACAGAAAGAGGGCGGGAGGGGCAGAGGAAGAAGGGAGAGAGAGAGAATCTCCAGCCAACTCCACGCTGAGCACAGACCCCAATCGATCTCACAATGCTGAGATCGTAACCTGAGCTGAAACCAAGAGTCTTAACCAACTGAGCCACCCAGATGCCCCTCTGATTTCCCTCTTTGACTAGGATTCACACTTGCTACTTTGATTATCATGTGCTGTAGGCATTCGTCATTTCTCTGGCTGTCCCGTTTCAACCCTGCACCCACCCCAGGGAACTCATTATGGAGTCCTGATGGGCTCCTCTCAGCTAAGAGAACTTCAAGGGTCCAGATATTCCCTCTTCTTATCTCCTGGCATCAAGATGTGTGGGCACAAGAGCTAGGCTGAGCTGACCTAGTCTAACCTTCCAATGATTCGCACCATCCCCAAAAGCTCTGGCCCCAGAATTCCACCACTACAAGCTTTGCCCAGTGATCTGGGTCTTAGGGGAATTTTCCCAACTTATACAAAAATATCCCGGTCTTGGTCCCCATCTAGAATACACATCTTTGGGGTATTTTCTGCCTAGCATTCCTAGTTCCTCTAGGGCCTGTCCTTCTCATTCCATGTGGTTCAGTTTGAGCTGTCAGTTACAGTGGACCTTGCAGGACCATAAGACTAGTCTTTCCCTAGTATAATATGCAGGTATTGGGAGAGGAAAGTACCTGTGACTCTGGGGCTGTCACAGCCACCTTTCCTTACATATGGAGAGAGATTCTGAAGAACAAAATGCTAAGAGAAGCCGAGAAAGAAAATCTTGATGATCACATCTAAGCTGCTGGATCTAGCCATAACTGAAAATGGACAAGTCCCTTCTAGGTTTCTCAGTCAATACCTTGCCTTTTCTGTGTAAGCTCCAATGAGCTGGATCTCTGCTACTTGTAACCCGAAGTCCTGTCCATTCATATAATTGACCTTCCAAGGGCTAGAAGTCCTGGCCTTCCTACGGCCTGAGGAAATTAGGGGTGAGGGAAATCATTTTTTTTACATAACACAGAAGGGAATTCCCAACTCAGGAAAAATAGGCAGAAGCTAAGCCAAGAAGATTAGATTTAGTTCCTGTAACTCTCCTCTACTTTCCTGGCCCAGAAAGTTCCCACTCACCTGCTGCATCAGCCTCTCTGCTACTCTGGGGTCAGTGAGGTCTTCTGGGGAGGCCACTCTCAGCTGCAGGAGGAGAAAGCCTCCATCCCCACCTGAAAATTTAGAAAAGCAGGAGATGAACCTATCAGTAAGTCAGTTCAGGAATGGGGACATGACCTGTGCTCCCCAGCCTCTGTCCCCCACTCTGCACATCTGGGCTCACTCTCATGTGTAAATGTGTCCGTGCTCACAGGGGATCTTACATCTATTCACTGCAAAGAGAAAAAGGATTCCCTCTTTCCAATAACTAGGCTCCTTGTAGTGTCTTCCCAACAAGAATGAAGGAAAGGATGTCTAAAGACCCCATCCACATTTGGAGAAGTCAAAAGAATAGTGCAAAGAATGAGAAATGAAAGTGAAATCTAGAATGTTCTCAAGGCCTGGGAGTTCTGGATGAACTGTTGGGAAAGGATCCAGACAGGGAGAGCGCCAGTGAGAGGCCAGCTCTCAGAGGGGAAACCTCAGCCAATTTGTCCAGGTCTAAGTTGGCAGAAGCTTCAATCCAGTCTTCCCAATCTAGCCACTCTGGGGGCAAGTTCTGCCTTTGGTGGGGCCCTAATCCCCTTGCCTTCCCCAGCCACCGTGGAGTCATTTCTTCCTGCCAGAATACTGTTAGATTGCACTTCTATATTTACAGAGATAGAGATAGATACCAGTATTGATACTGTATCGATATCAATATATATCTCTTTTCCCCTTGTTTTGGCTGCCATATGCATATTTCATGGCTGGACTATTCACAAGAAAGTGACTCTGTCGGTCATGTGTATGAAGGTAGCTGGGGAGTTGGGGAACCGCAGTGGGACAGAAACATTTTATGCTGATCCCTTTTGTACCTACTGAATTTTAAATCATGTCAATATATCATCTAATTGACAAATAATAAAGAAGAGAATTTTATTTTATTTTTTAAAAGATTTTATTTATTTATTTGACAGAGAGCGAGAGATCACAAGTAGGCACAGAGGCAGGCAGAGAGAGAGGGGGAAGCAGTATCCCCGCTGAGCAGAGAGCTCGATTTGGGCCTTGATCCCAAGACTCTGGGATCATGACCTGAGCCGAAGGCAGAGGCTTTAGCCCACTGAGCCACCCAGGCACCCCGAAGAAAAGCATTTTAAAAGAAAAATACATTAATCAGTTGTGCTTTAAAAAAATAAAAGCACAGTAGGAGACTATGAGATGGAACCAGACTTCCATCTGGAGTCCCACTGCTGTCTTTTCACCATCTTTAAATCTGTTTCCTCACCCGTCAGGTGGGCTACTAACATCCACCTCAGAAGGTGGTTTTGAAGGTTTAACTAGAAGAGAGAACACACGCAAAGCTCTTAGTTCACTGCCTGACGTCAGTGAGAACATTCTGGGGCCAGCACTGCCTGGTGGGGCAATATGTTTCTATCACCTCTGCTGGAATACACATGATGTTTGGTAAGGGGGTCGTGATTAATATTTTTATTTCACCTCCCCACAAAGGCAGGGCAGGCTGAGGCCACCACGGGGGTGAGGCCATAAGGACAGTGTTAGGAAGACGAGGTGGAAGCTCCAGGCTGACCAGGAGCTGGGCTGACAGAGCAGCCTCTCACAAGCAGCTTTTTCCCTAAAAAGTATGTTTTCTTAGACATGAAGCTTTAAACCCCAAACCTTCACCCAATTTGTTTGTTTGTTTGTTTGTTTCAAGTCACTGTGGCTCCAACCCCAGCAGGCACAACCAGTAAGTCCCACTTTCATGGGGTCCCAGCTGTTCAGAGGGCCACAGATTGAGCCAGATGTTCACATGGTGCCCCTCTGTGTGTCTCTAGCTGTACCAGAAGCTTCAAGAGTATGAGGACTGTGGCTTTTGAATAAAATTTGGGGCCTCGCCTGGTGCATAGTAGTCACTCAACTATTAATATCATGGAAGGATAGAGCCGGAAAGGACCTTATTGTTCACCCATCACAACCCCATTTACTGGTGGAGAAACTGAGGCCAGAGAGCAGAGAGGGATAACCTCCAGAGAGAGAGTAGGTGATAGCCCCACAGTTTTCCCATACACCTCTCTAACTCTGCTATATTTCTGACTTTGGCAAGAATTGCTAGAAGATCATGAAGAGCTTCCATCAGGGACTGGACTCAGAATAGGCCCCAGAGCCTTCCTTCCTCCCTACCCCTTATTAAGCACACAGACACCCTGGAAACTCCAAACCCCACATCCCCCAGACCCTACCGTAGGAGCCTCTACCTGCAGTAGCTTCTGTGGTCCCCCCTGGCTGAGCAGTGGTGGGCAGAGCAGTTGGGGCCTTCCCTCCAGCCCTGCTGGTTGTCTTCAAGGTCTTGGCTAAGGTTGTGGTCTTGACTGAGGTGATGTTTGCTTCAAGGCTGCTATTCGCCATAATCAGGTGGGCAGAAGGAAAAGTGCTCCTGCTGATGGAGACAGACCCATCGATTGTGCTGTCTGTGGTACGAGGCTGTGAGGGGCTGGAGTTCTTGCTAGTGGCTCCGTGGCTGTGGCTGTCAGCCGCAGCAGGGGAAGCCACTTTACCTACCGTTGACCCTGTCTCTGTGGAGATCGTAATCACTCCTGAGACCTCGGTGTGGCTTGTCGTCTCCGTAGAGAGGACAGCAGTTTCTTTCCAGGGTCCAATGCTGACTGTCACCAAAGTTGTGCTGGGGGTCATGGGCTCAGCTGCTGTTGTTCCTCCTTCTATGGTGCTATTAGCAGGTAGCGGAGTCTCAGCTGGGGTATCAGGTGTGACTGGTTCTGTGGCACTGGCTGCTGACGAAATCTCTGTGGAGGTCATGGTCTTGGTGAGGTGTGGTTCTGCTTTGGTGGAATGAAACAAAGCTGACACATCAGGGGAAGATGGAGTCTTTCCTCCTGTGGGGTCGAGAGCTACGTTGGAGGTCCCAAGGCTGGTGGCAGTTGTTAGTATTTCTGTGATGCTGCAGTTGGTAATCTCCATGTCAGTGAGGCTGTAGGCAAGCCAGTCTTTAGCCGAAGCATTCTGGTCGGGTGCCAGGGCCTGTGAGACAGTGATGGCCAGAACTGAGTGGTCTGAGAAGGCGCTGCTGTCTGAGGCCAGGCCCTCGTCTTCTGCAGAGGTGTGAGCTGATGTCAAGACATCAATTATGAGCCTCTTCACCTCTTCTGAGCTGTCATCAGTACAAAGGGTGTCAAAGACAGCTTCCACAAGATCACTGCCTATGACAGTCTCCACTGTGGTCCTTCCAGTTGCCATGGGCCTGCCACTTATGGCTGATGCCTCCATAGGAGTGGTGATCATAACCGTGAACTTGGACAGTGTCATTTGTGTGAAGACCCTGGTCTCTGTTGCACGAAAAGTGGTCTTGGTTTTCCTGGTCTCTGCTTCTGAAATGGCACTGGCCAGGATTAAGTTCCTATCAAAGGTCTGGGTGCTCAGGGTTTGAGTTTCCAAAGGGCTATGGCTTGGCACAGAGGTCTCGACAAGGTCAGTGGTCTGGAAGTCTCTCTCTGAATTTGTCCCGATTCCCGGAGTCATGGCAGTCTCTTCTATGTGGTTTGTCATCACCAAAGGACCTGGTCTGCTGGTGCTGGGGCCTGTGTTAGGTAAGACCAACTTTGTAAGCCATGAGTCCCATTGGACTAATTTCACACATGTTCTTGTGTTTATGCCCTGAGTACCCTGGGAGGAGGGTAGGGAGGGGAAGTTGCTTTTATGGTCTTTTTCATCTATACATACAAGGAAGAAGGAGGTGGTATCATCAGGAAGACCAGTCCCATGTGTCAACCATGGAACTGGGGTTGCCTGTCTAATGTCTTCTTTTTTTTTTTTTTTTTAAAGATTTTATTTATTGATTTCACAGACAGAGATTACAAGTAGGCAGAGAGGCAGGCAGAGAGAGGAGGAAGCAGGCTCCCTGCTGAGCAGAGAGCCCGACGTGGGGCTGGATCCCAGGACCCTGGGATCATGTCCTGAGTTGAAGGCAGAGGCCTCAACCCACCGAGCCACGCAGGCACCCCAGCCTGTCTAATGTCTTCTGATGACCCTAAGTGCTTCTGAGGCAAGCAAGCCTCAGAATCTAGTTGATTATTGGTCTGAAGCCATCAGAGGGAGTGCATGGGGCCAGACTCCAGCTTCAAGGGGGAGCAAAGAAGGCAGAGGTCCAAGTGAGCCAAGAACTACAGAGCAGGGACCACAACTCTCAGAACCTTCTGAAAGAATCCTTGTGACTTTGCTATTGATACTTTTCCTCATCCAACAGATGTTTCCCCATGGGAGTAAAAACATTTCAAACCCAGAAAACAACTGTGGTTTTGTATTTAGAGGTACCTGGGAGGACGGGGGGAGAGGAACCTCCAGAGAGAGAGTAGGTGATGGTTTTGCAAAAGGGAAGGGAGCAGGCAGAGTCCTTTGGAAAGGGAGAAGCTTCCCATCCCCACTCATCTGACATGGTGGGGATGGGACCCCAGAACTACTGAAATGATGCACCATCCATGTTCCACAGGTAACAGGGAGCCAAGGGAGGAAAATTTCACCCTTAAAGAGATGCTGCTAGCGTTTCTCCACAGGCCAGAACATCTCTGGCCACTCGACAGACGCTTGGAGGTTGTGTGAGTGGTGGGTGGCACTCCTTTCCTGGGGAGGCTAGAGCAGGATCTTTTCATGCACCTACAAGCATGCCTCTCCCACCTACGGAGGGGGAAGGGCTCTCTCTGTAAGTGGGCTAAGGACCCTTTCAGGGGAGGGTTGCCAGATTTAACAAGTAAAAATACAGGATGCCTAATTAAATTCAAATTTGAAATTCAGATAAACAAGGAATAATTTTAATGACAAATTATGTCTTTAGTATGTGTATTTCTCATGTAATATTTGAGACATACAGAAAAAAAGCTTTGTTTCTTGAAATTCAAATGTAAGGGGATGCCCTGTGGTTTTCCAGTAATCCTACTCTTGGAAGGACAAGAACCCCCTTTTCAGGGTTCCAATGATTTGAGATGGTCTTTACTGAGGTCTGCTGACCTAAAAGTACCCAAGCACCCCATGGAATTACAGGACCATTTGGTCACCTCTACCCTGGCTGTCAGGACTGGGCCCCAGGTCCTCAGCTTGTCCTCTTGTGTCTCTCCCTGAATGATAAAAGAGCGCTGGGCCAGAAGAACAAAGACTGGGCTCCAGTCCTAGGCCTATTGCCTACTAGCTCTGGAATCCCATGATTGACTGGTTCAAATCCTGACTCTGCCTCCCACTAGCCAAGCCAGTCACTAGACCTCTCCAAGCCTCCCTTGGGAACGAGGGTTACCCTACCTGCCTTGCAGGTGATAGTGAGGACCAGAGGAGAAGAGGAATGGGAAAGTCTTATATACCAAAGCCTGCAAGGGTCACTAAGCATCCCTCCCCAGCCTTGTCCTCTCCAAGAGCCACTTGAGAGCACACAGCCTTCTTTAATGCGGTGAGAATGTCAGGCTGTCCCCATGCGCAGATTAGGAGAGTCATGACATATCCACTCTCCTTAGTTGTCCACAAGTCATGCTTTTACAGGAATATACTTTCTTCTCCCCACTTCAAAGCCCAAGATATTTCTCTGAGCTTCCTCGGTCTCTGCCCAGTGGAATCAAAGCCTTTCTGTGTCAACCCACGCAGTGGTCTTGGGGTCTGACCACTGACTTCCTCTGAAGTATTTTCTTCCTTTTCCAGGAGCCCCATGATATCATCCTGCTTTGAAACCTCCTTGTGCTTCCCAACCCACAGCCACTTCGTACCCACTGGGACCCTCACACCCCCCACCCAAGTCTCCGACCCACCACAGGTCTGCTCAAGCACAGCAAAGCTGACCCCGCCCTGTGCTCCTGTTGCTGCTTTCCTGGTCATGCCTCAAACTGGCAGAGAGGATGGTGTGTGTACTGGGACCCTGAGTTTGAGTCCCTCCTCTGCTTCTTACCAGCCAAGGGACCCTGATCAAGTCTCCGGGCTCCAAACCTGCATTTTCTCATCTGTAAAACGGAGCTAAGGGTACATATTTCATAGGTTGTAAAGATTAGATTAAATTAAAACGTAAAACGTGTAGCACAAGCCAGGCAGATCATGAAGCCGTACACGAGACAAAGTGGTCTAGAGGCTAGGTGCTTGCAGAATAAGGTGGCTTTGCAGGTGACATGCTGAATCCTGGGAAGCCTCAGTCCCATCACCTCTGTGGGCAGGGGTGAGTAGGAATAAGACTCGTGTTTCTCTCTCTCGGTCATTGTGAAGATTAAAAAGAGCACGGGGGCATATGGGACATAGCTGTACCTTCTTCTCAATTTTGCCATGAAACTAAAACTGCTTTAAAAAAATAATCTTTTTTTAAAAAGATAATGCAGAGGACTCCTGGGTGGCTCAGTCATTAAGTGTCTGCCTTCGGCTCAGGTCATGATTCCACGGTCCTGGGATCAAGACCTGATCAGGCTCCCTGCTCGGCAAGAAGCCTGCTTCTCCCTCTCCCACTTCTACTTGTGCTCCCTCTCTCACAGTGTCTCTCTCTGTCAGGTGAGTAAATAAAATCTTAAAAAAAAAAGATAATGCAAGATGCTGATAGAAGGGGAGTCCATGTCTAGTGGGTGTACAGAGGTGACATGGGAATCTCGGTATTTTCTGCTCAATTTTGCTGTGAAACCAAAACTGCTCTCCAATAAAAGACTATTTAAAAAAAAAAAAAAAAAGACAATGCATGCAACAAGCTTAGCAAGGTTCCTATTACACCTGTTCTCTTCTTCCATAACAGCCCTGGCCCCTCAGAATCCACCCTCCCCAAGCAGTCGGCGACAGACTTTTCACACACAAAAACTAGTTTTTAAAGGAAATCTGGGCTGGGAAATAAACTTGGAGGAGTTAGAACCTGGTCAAGCCACTTTCTTTGGCTTTAGTCAGATTTATCCCCTTCTACCACTCTGCTTCACTTGCCCCCCCAACTCCCACGCAGAAAAACAAACCCACAGTCACAGCACGAGGACGTCACTCATTCTATGGACTGCAGTGTCAGACGTGCGTCAGCTGACACCATGTTTATAAAGGAATACTTCAGATGCAACTTTATGGTTAATTGTAATTAACCCAAGAGGGCTGCTGGTACAGAAACTCACACCCAGAGCTCTCTTGGGAGAGAAGCCCCCACCTCCTTACCTGCAGAGCTCCTGGGGGCCCCAGCCTCCCAGCAGAAGAAAAGGGACAGAGCCAAGCCCCAGAGAAAGCCCATCCTCAGGGGAGTTCTGGCCACCATCGCCCAGCACGTCTGCCCACTGCCTCACGCTGCCACCTTTTCCTGCTTCCTCAATCTGGGGAGGAGGGCGGGTCACCTGCCTTGGTGTGGCTGGGTAGTTTCCAGAAGGCAGCCAGGTACTCACAAATGCCCCGGCGGAGAGCTAGCAGGGTGCATGTCACGGGCTGTCAGCAAGCTAACCCTCCCGCCCACTCCCGGCCCAGCGACCTCTCCTCTCTGGACACTTGGAGGAGTTTGATTGTGAGATGCGGAATCATTTCCACAGTGATATTCACCGCCTCAGTCCTGCAGCCAGGGAGGCCAGGGAAGATGGTGTTTCATGTTTCCCCCTTTTCTACAACCCTTCCTCCTCCCCCCACCCCTGTGCATGGGACTTAGTCTTTTAGTTCAGTAGACCTGGGCTTCATTTCGAATCCTAGCCTTTATTAGCTCCGTGATCTAGGGCAAATGAATGAAGCTTTCTGAGGCTCAACTTCCTGATCTATAAAATGGGCATCGTCCTTACCTTGCTGGGTTGTTTTGTGAGGATTACACGAAAAAGTAAAGTTCTTACACAGCTCCTGCTGCATACTTGTGGCTCATGGAGTACACCTGCACCAGAGCTGCTCAGTATGAGAGCTCTCGACGTAAGATAGAGCCCCATGTTGGGCTCTGCATTTAGCACCGTGTCTGCTTAGGACTGGCTCTCCCTCCCCGCCCCACTGAAAATAAAGTAAAATAAAATAAAATCTTAAAATAAGTAAATAAGTAAGAACTCTGGCATCTACCGTGATCCTCAAGCAACAGAGAGAACGGACAGCCCCCCAAGGTCTGCAGGGGGCAGGGCGGAGCGGGACTCTGACCTCTAATGTCTTTCCAATGACTCCTGTGATTCTGCATCCCTGTCAGAGTCAGGATCACGTCCAGAGCCAGACTGGAGTGTGGGATGGGGAAGGCTCACTAGCCGGGAGAAGGGAAAGCATAGGTGTGCAGGTCAGAGTACAGGGCCCCCGGAGGAGGGAAATGTAAGGGTGATGACTTAGGGAAGCTTATGGGATTTGGTCACAGGAAGGGGAGTGAGGCTGAAGAATATATTTCCAAATGCCCTAGAAAAGAATTTTAGCCCTTCCAGAGGCCAAGGAATGAGCTGTCATAGCCACTACCAGTGGCAGACAAAGTACCTTGGGGATTTCAGGATCAGAGTTTTGTGATGAAAACCACTCTAGAGTAGAGTGGCTCAGCATCAAGAAATCACAAAATCCCACTGCTGGAAGGAACTTCAAAGTGCAATCAGAAAACCTAAGTTCAGTTTCCGGCTCCATCCTTAACTGTGGCCCAAGAATTGTGTAATTTTGGACAAGTTATTTGCCTTCCCTGGGCTTCCATCAATAACATCCCCTTGGCCACGCAGTCTGAGGTTCTGCATTTGAGTGTGAGACGCTGTCTTCTAGAACTTCACCCTGCGCTGGGATTAAGAACTGAGGGGGTCCACCCAGGACACCGCCCAGCATGCAGAGTCTGAGATCTTGAAACCCAGTTCCAACTACACCATTGATCTGTAGAGCTCTCCTGACAGGCTGAGCCCTTCCACCCTCCCATTCAACCTAAATCCTTCACTTTATCAAATGGGAGGATGGATTTGCCCTTTGAGGGTTTCTGGTGAGGAGGGGAGGCCCTGGGGCCACAGCAATGACCTGAATTCTGTTTGGCCAGTCTAGTAGCATGCATGCGTGTGTGCAATCCAGTGTGGGGCTTCCCCCTAGAGAAGACGGAAGAAACTCCAACAAAAACAGAGAACTCTTAAATAAATACAGAAAACAATCCTGTGGTGGCCAGAGGAGAGGCAGATAGGGGCGTGGGTAAAGAAGGGAATAAAAAGAACACACCTCCAGTTACAAATAAATAACTCATTGGAACGAAGAAAGCAAGAGGAAGGAAGGAAGGGAAAAAAAAAGAAAAGAAGAAAAGAAAAAAGAAAGAATGCATAGCTCCTTTCTGCTACTTCCCTCCCCTCCTGGACAGGCTCTCTGCCCCACCCCGGCTGGGAGAAGGAGTTCCTCATTCCAGCAGCCAGTGGCTTAATCCACAGACTGAAGCACTCCAGGTGCTGTTCTCATGCCCATCACAGACTTCTCACCATTTCCTTTCTCTTGCTATCGTTTAAACCAACAACTCATCTCCAGCCCAGTTGCCTATGATGGGATCTAACCAGGAACCCACTGGCAGGGAAGCCCCGTTGAATACTTCCCTGAGTTTGCTGGATTTTGTCTGGTCCATCTTCCTCTATGTCTGGGGGGATTTCCAAACCTGAGCACATGACTACTGACCCTGGGGCCATAATAATCAAATCCTGAAAGTTTCTAGACCTTTTTGTTCTTCCCAGCCAAATTCAGCTCTCACCCTGAATGAGCATCAGAAGCTGATTTCATTAACTTAACAAACATATATGGGGCACCCACTATTTGCCAGCCACTATTTTAGGCATTTAGAATATGTCACGGAGTAAAACAGATCCCTGACCTCATGAAACCAACTTCCTAGTGGAAAGAGATGGCAAACAATAAACACGATAAATCAGTGAACCACATAGGAATGAATACTATGGGAAAAAGAAGAATCAGGTATTGGGGAGGCAGGGGGGAAGTGCAGTTTGCTGTGTTAAATAGCAAGATCTAAGATCTAAGTGAGATCTAAGTGATGATCTGAAATGGGTGAGACGGTTAGCCAGGTGGATACCTCAGAAAGAGCATTCCAAGCAGTGGGAGCCTAGGGAAAGGTCCAGAGGCCTAAGGCAGGATCAGGTCCAAGGAGCACCAAAGAGCCTTGGACTGGAGCCACGCTAGGGGGCAAAGTGGGGGTGAAGGGAAACAGAGTGATGGGGCGGGTAGATGAAAAAGGGCCTTGTCAGCCTTAGGGTTGATATTCTGAGTGAGGTGGGAACCACCCCCTGAGGAGTTTTTTAGCAGAGGAGTGATGGGATCTCAGTTTAGAAGGATCACTCTGGCAGCTGGGCTAAGAATGGGATGCTTTTTCCCTAGTCCAGGCAAGAGATGAGGGTGGCTCTAAGAGGACATGGTGGGAGTTGGTCAGATTCTGGATATATTTTGAGAATACTGTCCACATGATTTCCTGCCAGATTGATGTGGGATGTCAAAGAAACAGAAGTCAAGGATAAGTACAAACTTTTCAGGGTGCCTGGGTGGTTCAGTCGGTTAAGTGTCTGATTCTTGATCTCAGCTCAGGTCTTGAGATCAGGGTTGTGAGTTCAAGCCCCACACTGGGTGAGGAGCCTACTTTAAAAAAAGAAAGAAAGAGAGGGAGAAAGAGAGAAAGAAAAGAGAAAAAAGTACAAACTTTTCAGCTTGAACAACTGGAAGAATAGAGCTGTCAGTACCTTTTGGGTCTGGCTTTTTCATCAGAGTATTTAGAACCCCTCCCCCCACAATGAAACCAATGCATATTGTAGGGATGAATCTGTTTTAGGACAAGTGTTATCAAGTCAAGTCCTAAGCACCAGTCTGCCAAGAGTCTGATAAAAGAGTCAACTTGGCCAAATATCCTTGAAATATAAGGTTGTAAACCTGCTCGACCACTGAATTATAGGCCACAGCTAAGTTGTTCTGGATTTGTAGGGAGAAAAAGACTTTTGCTCCTCCAACTTGGGTCCAGTGATTGAGGACCCACCAATTAATTGAGAACAGGCAGATGAACAGGAGAAAAGACCAAGTTTATTGACATGGGCCCCAGGAAGTTGCTCAGTATTGAGTAACTCACTGAATAACTAGAGATCAAGATTTATATACCAAACGTAATGAAGGAGTAGGAGTGAAAGAGGTGGGGGAGGGGGTTTAGGGCTTCCCCAAGAAGTTATAGAAAGTTCTATTAGGCAGTCTGTCTCCATGGCAGCTGAATGGGCTAGGAAATCACTCAGAGGGAGATTAATGGCAGCTGTATTTTTGGAAAGTTCTGCTTTAGTCAATTAAGAGAAGCTCAAATAACATTTCTTTTTACATCTACTGAAGCTCCAATGTTTCAACTTTAAAGTATCTTTATATCAACTCTGGAGGTCCAAATGTGTTCCTACAAGTTCAAAACATGGAGTATGCATAGAGTGTTTAGATGAGATCCTGTCAGGCAGATTTACCACAGAAAGGGGGATGAGAATCATCTAAATTTGCAAGGACCTGAGAATGGGCCCACCACCCTAACCCCTATACCTTGGACTATCATACAGGAAACTCCAGGGGGCCCTCTGACCACTTGTTCATTTATCTCTTTATTCGGGAATAACCCACATGGTGTAGACTACATCTATCCTACAATTTAATGAACTTTTATATATGAATACACTCAGGAGGTATCCACCACTCAAACAGAGATAGAAGATATTTTCAGCATCTCAGTAGGTCCTCATGTTCCCTTCCAGTCAATATCCTCCCCCGCAAATCATTCTTACCTCTATCACCATGGATTAGTTCTGCCTATTTTTGAACTTCATACAAATGGAGTTATGAATACACACTCTTTTGTGTCTGTCTTCTTGTTCTTAACATTATGCCTGTGAAACTCAGCTGTGTTGTTTTGTGTAATAATAGTCCATTCTTGTTTGTTGTTAGATAGTATTCCATTGTATAAAGTATACCACAATTTATTTATTCACTTTCTACTGATGGACATTTGGATTGTTTCCAGTTTTTCACTATTCTTTTTTTTTTTTTTTTTAAGATTTTATTTATTTTTTTGAGAGAGAGAGAGAGAGAATGAGCGGGGGGAAGGGTAAAGGGAGAAGCAGACTAGCTGTTGAGCAGGGATCCCAAAGTGGCACTTGATCCCAGAACCTCAGGATCATGACCTGAGCCAAAGGCAGATGCTTAACAGACTGAGTCACCCAGGTACCCCAGTTTTCCACTATTCTGAAGAAAACTGCTGTCTTCATATGTTTTGGGTATACATACCTAGGAGTGGAATTGCTGAGTCATTGGACATACATTTGTTTAGATTTTGTGTATCGTATCCAACAGTTTTCCAAATCAAATTGTGCCAGCTTCCACTATACCAGCAACATGTGAGAGTTCCAATTGCCCCATACTCTCCTCAACACCTTGTAATTTTAGAAATTGTACAAGGAAAGAAGTTGTCCTTGTAATTTTAGAAACTCTTATGAATGTGGATGAATGTGGAATAAGAGTTGTAATTTTAAGCTGCATCACTAGCTCAGCTTGTAATGCAAGGCCTCCGTTTTCACAGGGCTTTTCCCAGATGATAGGCTGCTGCCAGGGAATTGACTTTCACAGGGAAGGTGTCTAGAAGACACAGGGAGGGAGGATGGAGGGCCAGATAGAAATGAAATACTCACACACATATGCGCACACACACACACACACACACACACACAATTAGAGCAAAATCTGTGCCAGGGTTAGAATATCTCAGAAACTGTCTCTTCAATTTGGTTAAACTTAACTATGGGCACCCTAGCTGGGATAAAGGGATGATATAGGAGCAACAAGAGGAGATGGAGTTTTTGAACCTTTGGAAGGAAAATAAGCACTGAGTGAAGAGAGGAGAAAGAGGAGAAAGAGCCCACAAAGCCCTCTTTGGGCTCTCTATGAGACCCACTGGATGATCCCAACGGATCCCACAGAACCTCACCAGAAAAGTACTTCCTAAGGAGGAAGAGAGATCCCAGGTTCTGGTTGTATGAGGTGCGTTCTTCAAACAGGGCCCAGGGACTGTCCCTTCACCCAGGCTCCTCTGTCCCTGGGCAGGAGTGAAAATCTGTGGTTGGAAGAGCTGGAGCAATAAAGCTTGTGTCCCCAAAAGCCAGGGGTGGAACACCTTTTGTGCACCATTCAAATCCTTTTGGCTTTGCTTCCTACTCCAGCCTCTGCTACAGTGACCAGCCTTCCCGAAGTGCCTTGCCACATTCCATTTGCTCTCTCCCAGGTTTTCCCTGGCGCCAAGTCTTGGGACGTTTCTGGGAGTTGCTCTGCTCTCACACACCAGCAAGAAAGAACCAAGAGAATTAGCACCCGGTGAAGCAACCTATAAACCATGAGAATGGGAGGTGATGGATAGACGTTTCCTATTTCATCTCCAGGACAATGGTTCTCCAAAAACTTTTCATAAGTATGTTTAGAAGTCCCCACAGGATCAAGCAGTCAGCCATGGCTGGGCCAACTGGATAATGCGTCTTTGTGCTGGCTCTCCCTTATTCTTTGTGTCACTTCCCATTTCCCTCACCCCTGCTCTTTGGAATTCTGTTCCCAAATAAATTATTCAGTTTCTGCTTTCAGAGAAACTAAGCTAAAACAGAATCATTGGTGGATAACTGGGCTCTGACAGGGCATCCTTTGCCATAAGCATTTACTTAGAAACCAGTGTAAAGAATGAGCAGGGGCACCTGGGTGGCTCAGTGGGTTAAGCCTCTGCCTTTGGCTCAGGTCAGGATCTCAGGGTCCTGGGATTGAGCCTCGCATCAGGCTCCCTGCTCAGAGGGGAGCCTGCTTCCCCCGTCTATCTCTGCCTGCCTCTCTGCCTACTTGCGATCTCTCTCTCTGTGTCAAATAAATAAATAAAATATTTAAAAAAATGAGCAAGGGCGCCTGGGTGGCTCAGTGGGTTAAGCCGCTGCCTTCGGCTCAGGTCATGATCTCAGGGTCCTGGGATCGAGTCCCGCATCGGGCTCTCTGCTCAGCAGGGAGCCTGCTTCCCTCTCTCTCTCTCTGCCTGCCTCTCTGCCTACTTGTGGTTTCTCTCTGTCAAATAAATAAATAAAATCTTAAAAAAAAAAAATTTTAAAAAAAAATAAAAAAAAAAAATAAAAAAATGAGCAAAAGCCTGGAGGGAGGCATGGACAAGGACAATGGGTCATTCCATTTAGTTGGAACATAGAATTGGGGAAGGGGACTAACAGGAGATAAAGCCAGAAATGTGCCTTGGGCCCCCCCTATGGAGGACTCTGCAGCCACGTGTGGGAGGCTAGCCTTTGTTCTGGAGACAATGGGAAGCCAGTGACGGTTGGCAACTCCAGAGCTCTTCTCTGAGCAGTACGATATGGGCAGAGACCAGTCAGGGGAGAACCCGGGGCAAGAGGACCAGTTAGGATGCTATGACCTTTGGCAGTGAGACTATAGAAGAAAAAGACATAAACTGTGTGAGAAGTAATAGAAAGACTTGGCCCCTTGCAGAAGGAGGCAGGGGCAGAGAGAATTAAAAGAAGATCCTGAGGCCTAGAGAGCAGGCAGCTGAAGTGTAGGGATCTATTCATGGAACAGGAGGAGGACGAGGTCTGAGAGAAGGCGAAGGGCTCAGCAGACCCCAAAGCCCCTGGTGTCACTTCACCCTCCTGGAGCTTTGAAATCCTCACACAAGGGAACTCCCGGGATGCCAGGGCCAACCCACTGAAGGAAGCTCCCCTTGCATCTCTTTTCACCCTGGGAAGACAAGTGGGTGTGCATGAGGCCACAGGGCACAGACCAGGCTATCTGGGGACTTAAAGGCAATGACACAGTGCCCGGGAAGGAATATTGAGGAAAGAGGCAGATATCACTTAGCCAAAGGAGTGCTAGTTTGTCATTTGCCACTTTCAAGAAATGTTTGCTATATTCATTGTAACCACCACAAACAATGAATTCCATGAGCCAAATTTATGTTTTATACTCTGTAGGGCTGATTTAAATGTGTTTATGACAATTGCAGATTTCTGTTTTCCTCTGGGTGAGCCAATGTGGAAACATGCAGGATAGAAGCCAAGCACACTGTGTCCAGTGATGAGGCCCCAGCAGGTCTGGCAGTGGGAAAGTTGGGTTGGGGGGGCTCGGGACAGGCTTCACAGGGGATTTCAGACTCTCTTCTTGATTCCCTTCACGGAGATGGAGAGAGGCATCCCTGGAAAGTTGGTTCGGAGAAGCTGTTGGACCTAAGTGAGCAGGAAAAAAAAGACCTATACCCTCTTCAGCTTCTTTGCATGGACCCAACTAACAGCTAATGTCTTGCTGTATATCGACCAAGGCCCTTTTGCAACAGCTCTACAAGGCAAGCTCCGGGACACAGATGAGGACAGGGTAGTGGGAAGGAGTTACTTCAGGTCACCCAGGTCCCAATTGGTGGAGACAGGGTTTGAACCTAGGTGTTTCTGGCTCTTGAGTCCATGCTCCTTCCATTGTACCATGCTGCCTTCCTTTCTGCCCAAGGCTCACAATATACTCCAGTGCTGGGGAGAAAGCTCTGGACAAGTCAGGGCTGAAGCCAGGGCAGAGAAGAAAAACAGAGAATGAAGGGTGATTTAGAGATGATGCTGAGGGCCGCCAACCATAATCCATAGGCCAAATCTGACTTACTACAGATTTTTTGGTTCAGATCACAAGTTAAGCATGTTTTTTACATTTTTAAGTGGTTGAAAAAAGTCAAAAGAATATTTCATGACACATGAAAATGATACGAAATTCATGTGTCAGCGTCCATGGTCAGGAACCATGGCTCCTAGCCCGAAAACCTTGGTTGCCATGGAGCTCTGCCCCAGCTCAGGTCTCTTTTCTCATTTGGTAGTTGGTGCTTGTCTTTGGGGCCTGGAGACCAGGGAGGCAGGAGCAGGCTGTCACCACTCCTTCTGGGAGAACCTCTAGGACACTCACTATGCTCTGCATCCTGTCTATATTGTGTCTTGTAGGGCGTGGGGGCTTCTCCATCCTCAGAACCAACTGCAGCGCCATCTTGGTAGTCCGAGAAGCTGAGAAACACAAGGTGAAAACTCCTGTCCTCATTCCTGACTCCCACACCCCCTCCTGCTGCCCAACATCCTTAGCTCCTCTCTGTAGACTCCTGTGTTGCCTCAAAAGTCTACATGGGTCAGGTCAAGAGGCATTTATATGGCATTTAGGTAGAACCCAATCACCCTACTCTCCACCCTGATCCCCAACCACCAACAGTTTAACCTCTCCCTGTGGGGATCTGGTAAAGTAGCTAAGAGGGGAGCAGCAGGTGGTGAGGAAGAGGAGGGAAACAAAGGTGGGAGGAATGTGTGGGCACTTTTGATATGAAATGGACAAAATACAACAATCTTAGGATTGTCAAGGACCTCTTTGGTCTTGGCCCAAGGTACACAGAGAGGGTTGCCTCCGCCCATCACAGCAGCCAGCTCCCCTGTGATGTGAGTTACCTGGGTTGCAGAGGGCATGGTGGTCTGGGCAGCAGTCTGATGCCACATGGCAGAAATCATCACAGTAGCAGCTTCCTCTCTTGCAGTGTTGGTCTGTTCCAAGGCAGCAGAGGGGCTGTGGTCGGGAGCAGCTGCCTATAGAAAAAGGGACTTTAAAAAGAGACCAATGTAAGGGCGCCCAGATGGCTCAGTCAGTTAGGTGCCTGACTCATGGTTTTAGCTCAGGTTATGATCTCAGGATCATGGGATCGACCCCCACACTGGGCTACTCACTGAGCAGGAAGTCTGCTTGAAGATTCTCTCTCCCCCTTGCCTCTGCCCCTCCACCTGCTCTCTTGCTCACTCTCACTCTCAAATAAATAAATAAACCTTTAAAAAAATTAATTCAAAATGGATCACAGATCTGAACATAAGAGTTAAAACTACAAAAGTCTTAGGGACAAACATACATGTATATCATCATGGCCTTGGACTAAGCAATTTCCCAGATATGACACCAAAAGCACAAGCAACAAAAGAAAAAATAAACTGGACTTGATTGAAATTTTAAAGTTTTGTGCTTCTAAGGATAGTATCAAGAAGGTGAAAAGACAATCCATGGAATGAGAGAAAATATCTACAAGTCACACACGTGATATGAGAATTTTATCCAGAATATGTAAAGAACTCTTACAACTCGACAAAAAAAAAGACAAATAATCCAATTTTAAATGGGCAAAGGATATATCCAAAGACAATACCAATGGCCAATAGGCACATGAAACTCATAACATTACTTAGCAAGAATATGCAAATTAAAACCCCAGTGAGATACTGCTTCACACCTATTAAGAAACAAGTGTTGGTGAGAATATTGAGAAATTGAACACCCTCTCCCCCAACCCTGACACTGCTGGTGAAATTGAAGAATGGTGCAACCACTCTGAAAAACAGAGAAAAGCAGTTTGGCAGTTCCTCAGAATGTTTAACATAGAGTGAAAACCATAAAATGCAGCAATCCCATTTCTGGATATATACTTAAGAGAATTGAAAATACATGTTTCCCTAAAAACCTGTACATGAATGTTCCTAGGAATATTATTTGTAAGAACTCCAAAGCGGAAACAAATAAAATGTCCATCAACTGATGAATGGATGAAACAAACTATGGTCCACCTACATGATGGGACAGTATTCAGCCATACACAGGAATCACGTACTGATACACACTACAACATGGAAGAAGTCAGTCACAAATGGCCACATATTGTATGACTCCATTGATGTGAAGTGTCTACAACAGGAAAGTCCATAGAGACAGGAAGTAGAATAATGGCTGCCCGGAGCCAGGCGGAATGGGGAACAGGGAGTGACGGCTGATGGGTACGGGGCCGTTTTGAAGAATGAAGAAATGTTCTGAAATTAGACAATGGTGTTGTTTGCACGACTCTGAATACACTAAAACCGCTGAAGTACACATTAAAAGGCTGAATTTTGTTACATTCATTATACCTCAGGAAAGCTGTTATTAAAAAGAGAGCCACAGGAATGAGACTGAGCTGAGAGAAAGAAGAACGAGAGAGAAGAGAGAGACAAGAGGAGGAGGTTGGCAGGGGTGGGGCATCAAGGAAGAAAGAGAAGCGATAGAGAAAACAACAGAAGAAGTGTGACCAGAGGGACAGAGGAAAACACCCCACAAAGCTGGAGGAAGGTCTCCAGGGTCCCTATTCACAAAACAGTTTCATCAAGCCTAATTCCATCCATTCTCTCAGATTGATCAATTCAATTACATCTGACCATTGCCTATCCATTACTAAGCGAGTGGCCTTATCTTCTTTAAGGGAAAGGGAAAGCAAGGCATTGGCAGGTAAGGACGTGACCCAGGTCATCTGCTGAGTCATCGGATCAGGTGGGAATGAGCCCCAGGAGTTCTCAATGGACTCAAAGGACTCTCAATGCTGTTCTCCCCCTATTTTACCTTGACCTACCCAATCACCTCCTGTTAGGTTAGTACCTACATGGGGCTTTGTTTAGGGATAAACTTGAAGGCCTTCCAAAGTTGACAAGATCAACATGGAGCAGGACCCTGAGAGGATGGGGGACTGGCTGTGGCCAACCCAGCCTGTTATGGAAACAGTCCCCAGCAGATGTCTGGTGAAAGGGGAACAGTGACCTGGGAGGTCAGACCTCTCAAGGTGATGGCAGGCTAGGCTGGGGTGGCAGCCTCCGAGAGTGGCCTGGCTTCTGCCTCTTGATGAGCTAGAAGCCTCCTATAAATGATTAGTTCCCCTTTTCACATCCCCTCTTTCCGAGTGCCTCGTTCAGTGTCAGGTTGTCACCAATATCAGGGGTGGTTCAAAAGGGCTAGAGGTGGAAAAAAGCCCCAGCAACTTTCCAAACAAGAGTTGTAGTCCATTTGTGAGTCAGAAATCAACTTAGTGGTCATGACCAGCATTAATTTTAATGAGATGGAATGGATTGGAATGGAATGGAATGAATAGAACAGAACAGATTAGAACAGAAGAGAAAATATCCACATACATTGTATATATAAGTGTAAGTTGTTTGAAGTTCTTTTTGAAAATTTTGTTAGTTTTTATATACATGTATGTATGTACTAAATCACCACATAAAATGTATTTATTAATGTAGATTGTGGCCACAGAAGTTTGAAAGCCACTGATCTAGAAATGGAAACTTTCCAAAGGTTACGCTTGGGTGGGTGACAGAGCTGGGGGTAGAACCAGGATTCCTGACTTCTTCCCTGCTTTTCCCACCACGCCAAGCTTTTCATTCAAAACGAACTTGCTAGCAATTTCTGCCCATTTCTAAACACACCGCACACCGCTGCTTTGGAGCCTGTGCTAAAGCTATTTCCTCTGCGTGAAATGCCCTTGCCTCCCATAGCCACTAAAAGAAAACATTCTTATCCTTCAAGGTCATGTTTAAATTCAGTCTTCCCTGGGTTGCTAAGGAACAAGCTCATTATTCTGAAAATGAGAAATGAAGAATTAAACATTTATCCAGCCTTTCCATACAAACCAAGGAGCTGACAAGGGAAAAGCATTTATAGAACTCCAGCTAACAATTGCAGGAGGAGTGATAGAATTAGAAAGCCAGCATGTGGCAACCCCTAATTTAAAAAAAAAAAATGAATCTATGCAACAATTGTCAGTGTCGTTAAAGCCATTAGAGAAAGGTTGAGGGGGAAGGTTTATAAGGGGCCTACACCAGATGCGTCTGGCTGATCAAGTTGAATACAGGAAAATGGGACCACTAAGCTTTGTGTGTCTCCTTCAGGATGCAAGAGGTAGTACATAGCCCCATATATGGTGTGTTCTTGACTGAAGAAATGAACCTTAATTACTAGATTTCAGGAAATGCAGGGGACAGAGGCACATCAATATGGGATCAATCATATAAACCCAGAATGTGGGACATTCTATAGGACAAATGACCTGGTTTCTTCAATTAAAAAACAGCATGAGAAAAAGAAAAAAGGGACAGAGAGATTTGAAGAGGCTTAAGAAATAGACCAGTTAAATGTAACCTTTGGGTCCTGATTGAATAAGCTGATTACAAGAAGGTCTTTTTGAGAATTGGAGAAATATTGGTATGAAGTGGGGTATCTGGGCGGCTCAGTGGGTTAAGCGGCTGCCTTCAGCTCAGGTCATGATCCTGGGGTCCCGCATCAGGCTCCCTGCTCAGTGGGTAGCCTGCTTCTCCCTTTCCCTCTGCTGTTCCCCCTGCTTGTGTTCATGCTCTCTCTCTCAAATAAATAAATAAAATCTTTTTAAAAATGGTAGTAAGTAATTACTTTATTTCAGTTTTCATATGGTATTGTGATTATATTTTTTAATATGGTGGATAAGAATTTGGTCAAAACATTGATAATTTTGAAACTAGCCAATAAGAACATTGGGTTCATTATACGATTCTCTCTCTTTTTGTTCTTATTTAAAAATTTCCATAATAAAAAATTTTTTAAAGAAATTTGATCTATTTCAAAAGACCTTCCTACATTCTCCCAACTGGGAGGGAAGGGATTAGTTACATTTATTGGGATTAACTTATTCCTTTTACTCTTAAAACCTATTGATTCTAGCTTTTTACACAGCATTAATCCCTGTCTGGTATTACAGACTTCTTTCTGAAGGTGTGTATCTGCCTTCCCTACCAGCTCATCCAAGGTAAGAAATGCATCACTATAGTGCTGATGTCAAATAATTTAAATTTAGTTTAATTTAAAAACTCTGAATTGAACTTGAGGTCAGGACACAGTGATAGCTTGTAACCAGTGCTGACTGGTTCTATCACAACAATGACAGTATAGGAAGAGACCAAGTACCCATTCATTCATTCATTCATTCATCCATTTTATTCTGTTGAGTGACTCTTAGCCAGGTACCATGGTGGATCACGGACATATATTCTAGTGCCCTGCCCCATGAATCCCTGCAAAAGATAACACCTCCCAGGATCTCAGTCTAGTGAACAGTGTCATCAAACTCTGAGTCACCAGAGCACTGCCATGCTGTACAATTTGTGCTCTACTCCAGGTAAGAGGAGAGAGACACAGGATTTGGTGGAGAGGCAGTGAGCCCATCAGGAAATGGCCTCCTAGTGAGGAGGCAGAAGTGCAAGTGGCTCTGCGACCATCCTATTGGCTTCAGACCAAGAAGCTAGTGAAAGTGACAAGGAATGGATGAAGATCCTAATAATTGAACCTGTGAAGAGTTCATGCCCTTCCAGAGCAACAATCCTGAAACATCTCTGACAATGTCATAGAGAAAAGAGCAAGTGTACTGGCAAAGGGTGTGGCCAGGGGACACTGGGCAGCCTCTTCCTCCCCTCTGCAGTTCCCAGTGATCCTGCTCCAGCCCCAAACTTACAAATCCCACTCAGCAAAACTGAAGGGTCCCCAGAAGTCCTTTCCACAAAGCAATTTAATAACCTACTGTTGTTACTACTTAGCATGCCCCTGGAGGCTCCCTTTCCCACAAAAAGTATTCCTACCAATGGCATTTAGTTTTCTCACAAGAGACCATCTAATGACTACAACTTTACCATCCCACCCCATTTCCAGGGATATTTTAGCCAAGCAAATAAGTTGGTGCCTGGCAGTCACTTCTTGAGTCTGCCTATTTCTAGACGTAGGCTTGTCACAATACCTTTCTGCCCATCTCCCCCACATTCTAGAGCCCCGTGCTGCCTCTGCTCACAGGAACCTCTTTTGGACACTCCTCTGGGCTCCCCAGCCAAAACAGACCTTCCCAAGCTAATCACCCAAGGACATCTTACACATATGAAGGTGGATGGATCCACAGAGAAGCCACATTAAGCCCAAGTAGGTACTGAGTAAATGAATTATTTAATTAATGAATTAGTGAACATTAGTCCCCTAGGAGATGAATCATGCCAGGAACAAAAACTATTGAATGAATGAATGAAAGAGACTAGAGGCCAGCTTCCTTTGCTCTCACCTGTCTCCTGGTTTGGGGCCACAGGGCTCAGCCACAGCAGGAGGAAGAGAATCAGACACATGGCCGCAGGCACTGAGGAGAGACAGAGTGTTCCAAGGACCAAGGCCTGGGCTTTTAATACTCACCCATCCCAGGAAGCTCATTTGGTGTCTGCATCCTGGGGAGGGGCCAGCTCACTGGACAGCCACTCTGCCTGGTCAGCCACTGGCAGAAGGCAGGCCTGTGGCACCAAGACAGTGGCACAGGCGTCCCAGCTGCCCAGACTAGTTTGTACAAGCAGAGGTAACACAGGTAAGAAAAAAAAAAAATTCTTCCCATCTCCTGGGGCTTCCAGACCTGTGGGAGGAGAAGAATCAGAGAAAACAATGATATTGCTCTCAAAGATGTTGGTGATCTGGGACGCCTGGGTGGCTCAGTTGGTTGGACGACTGCCTCCGGCTCAGGGCGTGATCCTGGAGTCCCAGGATCGAGTCCCACATCAGGCTCCCAGCTCCATGGGGAGTCTGCTTCGCTCTCTGACCTTCTCCTCGCTCATTCTCTCTCTCTCAAATAAATAAAAAAAAATAAAATAAATGAAATCTTAAAAAAAAAAAAAAAAAAGATGTTGGTGATCATCTAATCTGAATCACACACCCTCTGTCCCCATTTTATAGATAAGGATACTGAGGCCCAGAGAAGGCAAGAAACACCACAAGTTCACACAGCTCAACTTTCTTAGAGTTGAGATAAGAATCTTGACCTCCTGGCTCCGGCCGCAGTGTTCTTTCAACCAGACTATAGTGGAGGTATTCAGAGATGCCTGCCTGGAAGGACCCATCAGCCAGGAAATTCAGCTGAGCAGCCCTATTCCCCAGAGTCGGTATAAGCTGTCTACACCACAGAGCTACTAGAATGCTGACAGAACCAAAGGTTGGGGCTAAAATTCTAAATTTAAGTGGTGCCCAGGAGGCTCAGTCAGTTAAGTGGGTGACTCTTGATTTTGTCTCAGGTCATGATCCCAGGGTTGTGAGATGGGCTCTGTGTCAGGCTCCGGGCAAGTGAGCTCAGCACTGAGTCGTCTTGGGATTCTCTCTGTCCCTCTCTCTCGGCCCTTCCCCCCATTTGAGTACTCCCTCCCCTTCTCTCTCTCTCAAAAACAAAACAGAACAAAAAAGAACAGGAGAAGGTTGAGGGATAGACATTCACGGGGACTGTCTACCGCAGGAAGATGAGAAAAGTAAGGTGACCCAATAGGCCCGCTGGGAAGGCCTTACTGAAGTCTGGAACCTGTCACTATAGTTGGCCCAACCAGGCGTCTGTTGATTCCTTGCAAGTGGCCCAGATCTGCTGTAAGAGCCGGTGAGTGCCTAGGACGGACTCAGCAGCCATTCCTGACCACACCCTGTCTGTTCCTTCCACTGTAGGAACAGGAACATTTACATCTTGCTTTCCAAACCTCCCTTCCCTTGGTCATCAGTGATCTAGTTCTGGCCAGTAAGGCGTAGATGAAGATGGAAATATGCTGGAGAACTTCCGGAGCTCAGCCTTCTTACAAAAGGGACAAGGGAACTTGCTGGCGCTCCCCCTCTCGCTTCTGCCTGTCCCCAGTGTCATGTGAGGCCATTGCACAGTCATGAGACAACAGTTGCACCAGGATGAAAAGCAACATGTTGTGGATGGAAGAAGGCTGGGCCCCAAAGATAACCCTGAGCCAGAGTCAGGGCTTCTTGGTGTTTGAGGACGATAAACCTCCATTTGTTGGTCACTCTTAGCTGGGGTTTCTGTAACACGTAACTGAAAGCATAACCATGTAGCCATCATCTTTAGAAGTGCTCAGACCAGGCTGCAAGGGAAGGTCTGGTGGAGACTGGCCCTAGTAGGAGGCCAGATACAATTACTGGCAGAAGTTCCTTCCATCTTAGAGATTCTGGACCCTGGGAAATGGAGAACACCCCTTCCCTTTCTACCAGCCTCCAAATAGTTGCTGCAGGAGACACAGAAAGTCTCAAGAGTTCTCAGGACTCTAAATGCTTTCTGTCACTTTGTCATATTCTTAAAACTCATCAGGTGATTTAATAATACTGTTTAAACACCTATACTCTGCCGACGCTGAGGATCCAACAATGAACAAGATAGACATGGTTCTGCCTTCAAGAAGCTTCAGCGGCCTAGTGGTAAGAGACACATGAATGGGCAATTACAACACAACATTACCGTGAGAGGGAGAAGCAGAGGAGGGGGACCTACCAGGGGCCTGGGAAGTAGGGGTGGAAGGGAGGGTGCTGCAAAGACTTCCTTAGGATACTGCTTATCCCAAAACTCAGAAGACGAGTAGGATTTATCCAGGTGGAGCTCTGAACAGAAAGGGAGAACATTCTAAGCAGAGGGAATTACGTGTGTAGAAGAATTCATGCGATATAATTAATTCTTATTATTCATTTCAATTACTTTACAGAATGGCATTATGAGAGGAATGTAAAATAGTACAGCCATGGTACAAAACAGTACTGTGGTTTTTCAAAAAATAAAAATAGAATTACCATATGATGCAATTTCACTTTTAAGTCTATACCAAAATAATGGAAGGCAGAGACTCGAATAGATATTTGTACAATAATGCTCACAACAGCATCATTCACAATAGACAAATATTCATCAATAGTGACTGGATAAACAAAATGTGCTAGCTGCACACAGTGGATCAGTCTTAAAAATGATGGAAATTCTGTTTTTCTGAAAATAAATAAATTGGAAAAAAATGATGGAAATTCTGATACATACTACGACATGGATGGACCTTGAAAACATCACGCTATCAGGAAAGCACAAATCAAAACCACAGTGAGATACCACCTCACACCAGTCAGAACGGCTAAAATTAAGAAGTCGGGAAACGACAGATGTTGGCGAGGATGCTGAGAAGGGAATCCTTCTACACTGTTGCTGGGAATGCAAGCTGGTGCAGCCACTCTGGAAAAGAGTATGGAGGTTCCTCAAAAGTTGAAAATAGAGCTACCCTATGACCCAGCAATCACACTGCTGGGTATTTATCCTAAAGATACAAATGTAGTGATCCGAAGGAGCACGTGCATCTGAACATTTATAGCAGCAATGTCCACAATAGCCAAACTATGGGAAGAACCTAGATGCCCATCAACAGATGAATGGATAAAGATGGTGTGGTGTATATATACAATGGAATATTACTCAGCTATCAAAAAAAAGAAATCTCCCCATTTGCAATGACATAGATGAGACTAGGGAATATCACACTAAGCAAAATAAGTCAATCAGAGAAGACAATTTTATGATTTCACTCATGTATGGAATTTAAGAAACAAAACTGGATCAGAGAGGAAGAGAAGAAAAAAATAAAACAAGACAAAACCAGAGAGGGATACAAACCATAAGAGACTCTTAATTATAGAAAACAAACTGAGGGTTGCTGGGGGATCAGGGGGTAGAGGGATGGGGTAACTGAGTGATGGGCATTAAGGAGGGCAGGTGATATATAACAATACCAGGTGTTAGATGCAACTAATGAATCACTGAACTCTACTTCTGAAACTAATAACACACTATATGTTAATTACATGAATTTAAATAAAAAATAAAATAAAAGATATGATAACTAAAAGAAAAAGAAGACATGCTATGTGAAATAACCACAAACAAAAAAACAAATACTGTGTGACTCCACTTACATGAGGTACAAGGAATGGTCAAATTAATGAGAAAGAAAGCAGAGCCACAGTTATGAGGGGCTGGGGGACAAGGGAGCAGAGAGCTACCGTTTAATGGGTACAGGGTTTCAGTATGGTGTGATGACAAAGTTCCAGGAATGGATAGTGATGACAGTTTGTCTCTCTCAGGACCTGAATTCAGACTGGAACTTCCTTTAAACCCCTTTAAACTCCTTTAAACCCCGAGTGATGAAGGCTCCAGAACAACGTGAATATACTTAGCACAGGGAATATAGTCAAATGTGTTGAAGGCGACAGATGGTGACTAAACTTAATTGTGGTGAGCATTTTGTCATGTATATACATGTTGAATCATTATGTCGTAGGCTTGAAACCAATATGATATTGTATGCCAACATATTTCAATTAAAACATAATAAATAAAATGGAATTTTTTGTTATGTATATGTTATCACAATAAAATCTATTGCATTATGAGGGTATTTTTTTTCAAATATTTTATTTATTTTAGAGAGAGAGCGAGCAGGGGGAGGGGCAAAGTTAGATGGAGAGAGAGCATCTCCAGCAGACTCATGCCAAGCAAAGAGCCCAACACGGGACTTGATCTCATGAACCCATTCTCACGACCTCAGGCAAAACCAAGAGTCAGACACTTAACTGACTGAGCCACCCACATGACCCTTTATTATGAATTTTCAACATTTAGCCATTCTGTCATTGATAGATATTTGGTCTGGTTCCAGTTTTCCATAACTATAAGGAATGATGCTATAAATATTCCTAGACATTTCCCCTCCTCCACCATCTAGAAATGGAATTGTTCAGTCATAGAGGGTACACATCTTCAATACCTAAATGCGATCAAAGAACTTCCAAATGGTTACAGGGCTCTATCTCCCACAGGCAGTGCCAAAGGATTTCTTGTTGCTCTTCTCTGTATAGTCATCAACACTTGATAATCTCACTTCCCCTCCCTGCAATTCAATGGGTGTGACATCGCAACTAATTCTAGCCTTAATTTGCATTCCCATGACTACTACCAAGTTTGAGATTACTGACCATCAAGGTGTCTCTTCAAATTGTCTATCTGTAGCCTTTGCTCATTTCTATCACTTTGT
Organism: Neogale vison; assembly: GCF_020171115.1. Classification (NCBI taxonomy): domain Eukaryota; kingdom Metazoa; phylum Chordata; class Mammalia; order Carnivora; family Mustelidae; genus Neogale; species Neogale vison. The sequence goes on from NC_058096.1 coordinate 118,687,595, forward strand.
TTTCATGAACGTATATAAGGTTATCTTTTTCTTACTGAGGATAAGAAACTTTTCTATAAATTCCAGTTACTAGCCCTCAGCAGGTTACAGGTCTTGTAAATATCTTCCTCCCTGTGTCTGGCTTGCCTTTTCCTCTTGTTTCTTTGCCATGCAGAAGCTTTATATTTTAATTGAAGGCCAATCTATCAGTCTTTTCTTTTGTGGCTTGTGCTTTCTGCAAGTTGTTTTAAGAAATCTTTGCCTTGAACCCTTTGGGTTCTCCATCAGGGGCAAGCGAGCAGAAGGCACCTTGGAGGCAAGAGTGGGGTGGTGCCTTGATCAAAGGCACCCTGTTTAAGCTATTCTGAGAGCCATTATGATGGTGAGGTAGACAAAAAGTTAAAGAGGAAAAAGCGAGTTCCAGAAAAACCTGTGAAGAAGCAAGAAATTGGTGAAACTTCAAGAACCCTGTCCTGAGCAGAGCAACAGCAATGGCGATGCCAGCATGCTTCCAGTTGGGGGAAATGAGGGACGTCAGCATTCGGGACTTTAGAGGGAGAGTCCTGATGGATAGGAGAGAATATTGGACGGATCCAGAAGGTGAAATGAAACCTGGAAGAACAGGTATTTCTTTAAACCCCGAGCAACAGAACCAGCTGAAGGAACAGACTTCTGACATTGATGATACAGTAGGAAAAATACAAAATCGGTTACATAAAACCTGCACGGTTTTAGTTGTTTCAATCCATCTTTTGACACTGGCTTTTGTTTTCTCAACGTTCTTTTCCAAGCTATTGTATTTTTGGAGTTCAGAAAATCTGTAAGATGAAGACTTTTACTTTTATGTGCATTATTAAAAGTGTTCTTAGTGAAAATAAAATCTTTCTTTACCTCTAATTTTTTTAAGTAAAACTGGGCTTTCTACTAAAGTATTTGTAGGGGTGCCTGGTTGGCTCAGTAATTTAAGTGTCTGCCTTTGGCTGGGGTCATACTCCCAGGGTCCTGGGATCGAGCTCCATGTCGGACTCCCTGCTCAGTGGGGAGCCTGCTTCTCCCTCTCCTCCCCCCTTGTGCTCTCTCTTGCTGTCTCTGTCACTACGTGTCTTTCTCTAACTCTCTCTCAAATAAATAGATAAATTTTTAAAAAAGAATATTTTAAATAAATAAACAAATAAAAGTATTTGTATTCATTACCTAAAGCTGCTGTAACAAATTACCACAAAGTTGGATGGCTGAGAACAAGAAAACTGTGTTCTCTCAGTTCTGGAAGTTCCAGTCTGAATTCAGGTCCTGAGAGAGACAAACTGTCTGAAGTTTCTAGGGAAAGATCCTTCTTTGCCTCTTCCTGATTGGTGGCCGTCCCTGGCCTTCCATGGTCTTTAGGTGCATCATTCCAGTTTCTGCTTCTGCTGTCACATGGGGTTCTCCTGGTGGGTCTCTGACTCTCATAAGTATACTTGTCATAATGGACTTAGGGCCCACTCCACTCTAGTGCAAACTCAATTGGACTGTATCTGCAAAGACCCTGTTCTCAAAAAGATCATATTCATAGATACCAGAGGTTAGGACTTGAGCTCAAATACCTTTCTGGGGGACACAGTTTAAGCCACACCAGTATTAAAATTTTATTTTCCAAATTTAGGTCTTTAATCTATCTAGAATTAACTTTTGTATTGATTTGAGGTGTGGATCTAAAATAATTTTTTTCATATGGGTAAGCAGCATGACACAGTCATGTACCAAATAATGCATCCCTTTCCCATTAATTTGTGATACCACCTTTGTCGTATATCAAATTTCCTTACATGTATGGATCCATTTATGAACTTTCCATTTTGTTTCATTGTTCTAATTTGTCTGTCTTTCTCTGTACAAGTGCCACACTATCTTAATTACAATAGGTTTTTTTTTTTTAAGATTTTGTTTATTTATTTGACAGAGAGAGATCACAAGTAGGCAGAGAGGCAGGCAGCAGGGGCAGGGAAGCAGACTCCCTGCTGAGCAGAGAGTTGGATGTGGGGCTTCACAACCTGAGCTGAAGGCAGAGGCTTTAATCCACTGAGCCACCCAGGCGCCCCATGATAGGTTTAGAATACATTTTGATATCTGTTACAGCAAACTTATTAGAATTTCCTTGGCTAATTTTGGTTCTTTACACTTGCATGTAAATTAATTTTGAATTCTCTTTCATATTGCTCTATTCTCCATAGCTGGGGTATGAATTTTCCCACTGCATCTGCTGGTTCTTTCTCATAGTCATTTATAATGTTAATTTTCTTCAATTAAATTTCTTATTTTGAGATTACTGTAGACGCACATGCAATTGTTAAGAAAGAATACAGAGACAGTCCACATACTTTTACCTAGTTGGATAACATCTCGTGAAAATTTAATACAATAGCACAAACAGGATATTAACTGAGCATTGCCATGGCAAAGATCCTGCATGTCCTATAATAGCCATGTTGACTTCCCTCCTACCCCCACCTCTCCTTAACCTCTGGCAACCACTAATCAGTTCTCCATTTCTATAATTTTGTCATTTTCAAGATTGTTATATAAATGGAATCCTGTAGAATGTAACCTTTGGAGATTGGCTTTTTTTCTCTTTTTCTTTATTTTATTTGAAAGATTTGATTTATTTCAGAAAGAAAGAGCATGCGTAAGGAGGCGGAGGGGCAGACGAATAGAGAGAATCCTTGAGCAGATTCATCCTTGAGGAGGAAGCCCCACGGGAGCTTGATCCCGGGACCCCAAGATCATGACCTGAGCTGAAATCAAGAGTTGGTTGTTCAACCAGCTGAGCCACCTAGGCGGTCCTGGGATTGGCTTTTTTCCCTCAGCATAATAATTCTCTGGAGATTCATCCAGTTGTTGTGTGTATCAGTAATGTATTCCTTTTAATTCTAAGTAGTATTCTGAAATATCGATAATAGTACAGTTTGTTTTACCATTCTGCTATAGAAGGAAGTCTGGGTTGTTTCCAGTTTTTGACTAATAATGTCACCATCAGCATTCACGCACATGTTTTTGGGTGAATATATGCTTTTGCTTCTTTGTGCAAGTTTGAAATTGGTGGGTTGTAAAAGAGTTGCACATTTAGTCTTACAAGAAACTGACTAAATGTTTTCCAGATTGGCTATACTATTTTATATTCCCACCAGCAATGAATGAGTGATAGTTTCTTTGCATCCTTGCCAATCTTTAGAATTTTTACTATTTTCTATTTTAGTGATTCTGATAGATATGCAGTGATATCTTGTAGCTTAAATTTTCATTTCCCTAATGATTAATTATACTGCTATCTTTCCATGTGCTTGTTTTTGTCATCTGTATACCTTTTCCAGTGAAATGTTTCTTCTTATCTTTTGTTTATATTCTAATTGGATTGTTTATTTTATTATGTTGAGTTTTTTCTTTAATTCTTTTACCATGGAGATGTAATGGACATACAACATTTATTGTGGAGTTTTGAGAGTACTTTCTAGATAGTAGCTCTTTGTCCGATGTGTGGTTGCAAATATTTTCTCCCGATTTGCAGCTTTGCTTTTCATCCTTTTTAACAAGGTCTTTTGCAGATCAAAAGTTTTTATTTTGATGAAGTCCAATTTATCAGTTTTTCCCTTTATAAATTGTGCTTTTGGTGTCAAATATAAGAATTCTGTGCCTAACCAGAGATCCTGAGATTTTTTTTTCCTAAAAGTTTTATAATTTTACATTTAAGTATGTGATGTATTTTGAATTAATTTTTGTATAGGTGTGAAGTCAAGGTTCATTTTTTTTTTTTTTTTTGCCTATGGATTTCCAATTGCTTCAGCACCATTTATGAAAAGACTATCTTTCTTCCATTGAATTGCTTTGGCATCTTTGTCAAAAATCTGGTAGGCAGAATTGTGTGGGTCTATTTCTGGGTTCTCTATTCTGTTCCATTAATCTATGTGTTTGTCCCTCCACCAAAACCACACAGTCCTTGATTACTATAGCTACAATAATAAGTCTTGAAATTGACAGACTGATTCCCACTTTATTCTTTTTCAAAATTATTTTAGTTATTCTTGTTTCTCTGTCTTTTCATATAAAATTTAGTATAATCTTGTTCATATAGACAAAAAATGTTGCTGGTGTTTTGATAGGAGTTGCCTCAAATATGTGTATAAATTTGGAGAGAATTGACATCTTCACAATGTTGAGTCTTCCAATCCACAAACATAATCTATCTTTCCATTCATTTAGATCTTTCTTTCATCAGCAATTTGTACTCGCAGCATAAAAATCCTGTATATATTTTTAAAGAGTTTATTTATCTGTAAACATTTATAGACACAGCGAGAGAGGGAACACAAGCATGAGGAGTGGGAGAGGGAACCCGATGTGGGGCTTGATCCTAGGACCCTGGGACCATGACCTGAGCCAAAGGCGGATGCTTAATGATTGAGCCACCCAGGCACCCCAATCCTGTACATATTTTGTACATAAGTGTTTTTTTTTTTTTTAGTGATTATAAATTTGTAATTTTCATGTTCATTGCTAGAATTTAGAAAGGCAATTGGGTTTTGTATGATTACTTTATATCCTGCAATATTGGTAAACTCACTTATTTCTACTTTTCTTTCTTTTATTTTTTTAAAATTTATTTGAGAAGGGGAGAGAGAGGGAGCAGACAAGAGCAGGGTGAGGGAGAAGCAGGGTCCTCGCTGAGCAGAAAGCCTAATGTGGGGCTCAATCCCAGGACCCTGAGAAGATGACCTGAGCCAAAGGCAGACACTTAACCAACTGAGCCATCCAGGGCCCCTAAACTAACTCACTTATTATTTCTAACAGGGTTTTAAAAATAGATTTCTTGGAATTTTCTACATAACACTAAAATATGTACACATGAAGTAATATGATGTCTGAGATTTGCTTCAAAATAACCTTGGTAGGAGTAGTGGTTAGGGATATAGATGAATTACAATTGTAACTTGACAATTGCTAAATCTGAATAACAGGTACACATGAGTTTAGTATACTGCTCTCAATATCTTTGTGCATGTTTGCAATTTTCTGTCATAAAAAAAGTTGTTGCTGTCACTCCCTATAAACGCTGCAGGGTAAAGTCCTAACAGTTTACAGGTCATTCAAGACCGCTGATGATATGACCCCCTCCCATCATTATCCAATTGTTCCCTGAACAATTAACAAAGGAACACCTCTCTCTACTTTCCTAGTTGTCTAAAGGCTATTTTTAGTCCCAGCTCTATATTTTTGCTCCTGCTGCACTGACTCCTCTCTTCCCCAAGAGGCTCTTCCCTCTCCTCTTAACATGAAATCCCACTCAGCCACTCAGCTGACTCCAGCTGGAGTCAGCTCCAGAACCAAGAAGTCCTCGAGGCCTCCCCTAGTCACTCTGGCCACATTCATCTCCCCTTTTCTGACCTTCCAGAACTCCATCATGGTCATTCATTGCAGCGTAAGGGAGTGGTGAAGAGTGGGGTTTATGAAGCCAGGCTGCCTGTATTTGGGCTCCTTCTCCACTGTTTGCTAACAGTGTCACTCTGAGCAGGTTACTTAAACTCTTTGTGCCTTGATTGCTTCTCCCAATGGAAACACTGATGGTGTTGACTTTATAGAGTTGTTGGGAGGATGAAATGGGTCATACATATAAAGAACTCAGCAGAGTTCTCAACACATAGTAAATATTTCATATCCAATGGTTTCATTTGTGCAGTGCTATTTTTTTTAAAAGATTTTATTTATTTAATTGACAGAGAGAGACAGCGAGAGAGGGAACATAAGCCTGGGGAGTGGGAGAGGGAGAAGTCGGCTTCCTGCTGAGCAGGACCCTGAGATCATGATTTGAGCTGAAGACAGATACTTATGGACTGAGCCAACCAGATGCCCCTCTGTAGTCCTATTTTGTAAAGAAACTTTATGTTCCTAAAGGACAGGAACAGTATCCAAGCACTGAGTTATAAATAAAGTAGATGAAAAGAATCATCTTGGGCGTCTGGGTGGCTCAGTGGGTTAAGCCGCTGCCTTCGGCTCAGGTCATGATCTCAGGGTCCTGGGATCGAGTCCCGCATCAGGGTCTCTGCTCAGCAGGGAGCCTGCTTCCTCCTCTCTCTCTCTGCCTGCCTCTGCCTACTTGTCATCTCTCTCTGTCAAATAAATAAATAAAATCTTTAAAAAAAAAAAAGAATCATCTTGAGGCATGATTTGTGACAGTTTATTGAGACCTTTCTTGTTTCTTGAGAAAGGCTTGTATTGCTATATATTTCCCTCTCAGGACTGCCTTTGCTGTGTCCCACAGATTTTGAACCGTTGTGTTTTCATTATCATTTGTTTCCATGAATTTTTTCAATTCTTCTTTAATTTCCTGGTTGACCCATTCATTCTTTAGAAGGATGCTCCTTAGTCTCCATATATTTGGGTTCTTTCCAAATTTCCTCTTGTGATTGAGTTCTAGCTTCAGAGCATTGTGGTCTGAAAATATGCCAGGAATGATCCCAACCTTTTGATACCAGTTGAGACCTGATTTATGACCCAGGATGTGATCTATTCTGGTAAATATTCCATGTGCACTAGAGAAGAATGAGTATTCTGTTGCTTTGGGATGGAATGTTCTGAATATATCTGTGATGTCCATCTGGTCCAGTGTGTCATTTAAGGCCTTTATTTCCTTGTTGATCTTTTGCTTGGATGATCTGTCCATTTCAGTGAGGGGAATGTTAAAGTCCCCTACTATTATTGTATTATTGTTGTTGTGTTTCTTTGATTTTGTTATTAATTGGTTTACATAGTTGGCTGCTCTCATGTTAGCGGCATAGATATTTAAAATTGTTTTATATTCTTGTTGGACGGACTCTTTGAGTATGATATAGTGTCCTTCCTCATCTCTTATTATAGTCTTTGGCTTAAAATCTAATTGATCTGATATAAGGACTGTCACCCCAGCTTTCTTCTGATATCCATTAGCATGGTAAATTGTTTTCCACACCCTCACTTTAAATATGGAGGTGTCTTCGGGTCTAAAATGAGTTTCTTGTAGGCAGCATGTTGATGGTTTTGGTTTTTTATCCATTCTGATACCCCGTGTCTTTTTTTTTTTTTTTAATTTATTTATTTGACAGAGAGAGATCACAAGTAGGCAGAGAGGCAGGCAGAGAGAGAGGGAGGAAAGCAGGCTGAGCAGAGAGCCCAATATGGGGCTCGATCCCAGGACCCTGAGATCATGACCGGAGCCGAAGGCAGAAGCTTAACACGCTGAGCCACCCAGGTGCCCCCTGATAACCTGTGTCTTTTGATTGGGGCATTTAGCCCATTTACATTCAGGTTAACTATTGAGAGATATGAATTTAATGCCATTGTATGAATTAAGGTGACTGTTACTGTATATTGTCTCTGTTCCTTTCTGGTCTACTACTTTTCGGGTCTCTCTTTACTTAGAGGACCCTGTAAGGGCCTATTCAGCCAGAGAGGCCCCACCCCGGTTGAACTGCCATTTTGTTGTAAAACTTAAATTGACCTTGCCCCCCCGCAACCTGGGGGAACTTACTTAAAAACAAGTCCCAGAAACCAGTCCCAGGTAACAAAGTCCAAGTACAAGGGTGGTCAGGCCAGGTGGAGGTATTCAATCAGTGGGGGTGCATACTGTGTCCTAGCTACCAAGGAGTATGGGCCCCCACCCTTTGGGAGCCTTTTGGCACCAATCCTAACCAAGGTGTGATGGGCTAAATCAAATGTCTACTAGGGTAAATTATAATTCACTTGGTCACCTAGCATGACTGTGCAGCTTTCTCTGTGTGTTACAATCTCATTGGCCACCTGTGCATGGCCAGGCCCAACCATATGGCCTTTGCTCTATAAAAATTAGTCTGGAAAGCAGAGAGGGGTCGTCCTCTCTGTAGGGGTGGCCCCGACCGGTCTGTCTGATGGTCAGTCTGATTCCTGATGCTTGGCGGGAAATAAAGTTTGCTTGACCTTCGCTTTGTATCAGTCTCACTCCTTTAATCACGGACCCATTATTGGGGTACCCAATTTTGGGGGACCCAACAGACCCCTTTCAATATTTCCTGTAGAGCTGGTTTGGTGTTTGCAAATTCTTTCAGTTTTTGTTTGCCCTGGAAGATTTTTATCTCTCCTTCTATTTTCAATGATAGCCTAGTTGGATATAGTATTCTTGGCTGCATGTTTTTCTCACTTAGTGCTCTGAATATATCATGCTAGTTCTTTCTGACCTGCCAGGTCTCTGTGAATAAGTCTGCTGCCAATCTAATATTTTTACCATTGTATGTTACAGACTTCTTTTCCCCAGCTGCTTTCAGGATTTTCTCCTTGTCGCTAAGACTTGTAAATTTTACTATTAGGTGATGGGGTGTGGACCTGTTCTTATTCATTTTGAGGGGGGTTTCTCTGCACCTCCTGGATTTTGATGCTTGTTCCCTTTGCCATATTAGGGAAATTCTCTACAATAATTCTCTCCAATATACCTTCTGTTCCCCTCTTTCTTCTTCTTCTGGAATCCCAATTATTCTAATGTTGTTTTGTTTTATGGTGTCACTTATCTCTCAAATTCTCCCCTCATGGTCCCGTATTTGTCTCTCTTTTGCTCAGCTTCTTTATTCTCTGTCATTTGGTCTTCTATATCACTAATTCTTTCTTCTGCCTCATTTATCCTAGCAGTAAGAGCCTCCATTTTTTATTGCACCTCATTAATAGCTTTTTTTATTTCAACTTGGTTAGATTTTGGTTCTTTTATTTCTCCATAAAGGGCTTTTATCTCTCTGGAGAGCATTTCTCTAATATCTTCCATGCCTTTTTCAAGCCTGGCTAGAACCTTGAGAATTGTCATTCTGAACTCTAGATCTGACATATTACCAATGTCTGTATTGATTAGATTCCTAGCCTTCGGTACTGCCTCTTGTTCTTTTTTTGTGTGTGTGTGGTGAGTTTTTCTGCCTTGTCATTTTGTCCAGATAAGAATATATGAAGGAGCAAATAAAATACTAAAAGGGTGGCAAAGACCCCAGGAAAATGTGCTTTATCCAAATCAGAAAAGATCCCAAATCATGGTGGGGAGAAAGGAGATAAAAGAAGTTCAGAAAAAAAAAATTAGAAAAAGAAAACAAATAAAGAAAAAATGTAAAAAGTAAAAAGTAAATATAAATATAAATGTAAATGTAAAATGTATATATAAATAATATATATTTACTTTTTACATTTTTTTCTTTATATATTTATATATTTTTATATTTTATATTATATATATATATAAGACTGGTGACTAAAACAGGGCCACCCACTTAATTTTGTGAGTATTTTGGTCTCTTAGAAGAAACTACCTCCTAAAATTTTAAAGAATGAAAAACATTTATAAGGGTAAACACAATGAAGGGATGGAATGTGCCTATAAAGATGAAAAAAAATTTTTTTTAATTTCTAAAAAAGGAGTTGATAAAGTAAGTTGGTTGAGAGAATAAAGAAAAAGAAAGTGGAGAGAATTTACTCAGGTTGGAGATTAGAACAAGCCCGGAGCTAGATTTAGGGTATATTTTGATCTATTAGAAGAAGTTGTACCCCAAATTTTTTAGAAGAAAAAAACCTATGTGTATACAAAAAATAAGGTTAGATACAATGAAGGATAAAATATGACTATAATAATGAAGGTTCAAAAAAGATTTTTTTATGAAAGATATTGTTAAACTAATGTTAAAAGAGGAAAGGGTAAAAGTTAAAAAAATAGCAGAAAAAAAATAATTAATTAACTGCAAGACTGAAGAATCATGGGGAGAAAGCCATGAATTCCATGCTTTGCTTTCTCCTCTTCTGGAATTCTGCTGTTCTCCTTGGTAAGTGAACTTGGTCTTGGCTGGATTTATTGTTGATCTTCTTGGGGAGGGGCCTGTTGTAGTGATTTTCAAGTGTCTTTGCTCACCCTTATCAGGGGCCGGGCTAAGCTTTCGGGAGTTTTTGTTCCCTGAACACTTTCCGTAGAGTTCCAGAGGATGGGAATGAAAATGGCGGCCTCCCAATCTCTGGCTTGTGGCCCCACTCTTCAGTGCGCCCTCAGAGAAAAGGGCTCAATCACTCCTGTCTCCCTGGCCTCCGGCCATGCTCCAAGCTCACCCAGCTTGTGACCATGCATCTCTGTCTCTGGCACATGGTCCCGCCTGGAGTCTCCAAACCCCACAGATCCCTGTGCTCTTCTAGGTCGGGGTCTCCCCGGGGCCTCCACTCACAGAGCAGTGGCCTATGCCATGGATTACAGCTCAAGGTACCCCCGAGTTGAGAGCTCACTCCTCGGCTCTGTCTCTGTAGCTGGCTTCCCCACTCTAATACCTGTGAGCTCTGCGACACTCAGACACCCCTGATCCTTCTGTGACCCCACGGGACCTGGGGCCACACTGACCCCACATAGGCTTCACCCCTGTTCAGCCTCTGGAGCAATGTCCCTCAGTGCAGCAGACTTTTAAAAGTTCTGATTTTGTTCTCCGTCGTTCTGCCACTTGCCAGGAGCCGCCCCCCCACCCACGGTCTATCTTCCCGTCACTTTGGATTCACTTCTCTGCCATTCCTACCTTTCAGAAAGTGGTTGATTTTCTGTTTCTAGAATTGTTGCTCTTCTTCTCTTCACTCTGCTGTTGGATTTGTAGGTGTTCTGAATGGTTTGATAAGCTGTCTAGCTGATCTCCTGCTACCTGATGTTGTCTCAGCCTGCTACTTCTCCACCATCTTCGATTTGGAACAGTTTAAATCAGACAAAGTCAGTATTTGATTGCATAATTTGTGGATTATTCCAATCATTGCCTTCTCTTTCACCTGTTCATTGACAATACCAGGATTCTTGGTCAGAAACAGAAGCCTATTCCTGCTAACTTAAGAAACAAAGAAATATACTAAAAAGATTTGTAGGGAAGGCTAAAGAACTAGACTCAGAACAGGATAAGAACCTGGCAGCCCCAGAATCTGAGAGGCAGGCAGTCTCATGGTCATAATAGACTGAATAAGTGCCCATCCATTTTTTTGGTCTTTGGTTAACTTGTTAAGGTTCATAGTCTAGGGAAAGCGTTCAGGCAATCCAGATTGATCCAGGTACCCACCCCTTGGACAGAGGGTTAAAAACAAAAATCTGGTAAGGTTTTTGTGGGGAAAGATATTAACTAAGGATTAAAAAGAAGCCTTGCTCTGTCTAGCTTTTCTCTGGGGCTTCTGAGTTGACTGGTATGTTGTGGAAAGAATGCAGACTGCATAAATATTTGTTTGACTAGTAAACTCTTCATCCTGAGTGTTAAGATTTTACTTCTGTTTGAGTCCAAAGGGGGCATGGTAAGGGCAAGTAAGTGCAAATGAAGGAGTAGTTTCTGCCCATATTAGTTTCTGCTTACGATGAGAGCCCCATGCCAGAGTCAAATAGTGCTGTTTGTAGTCTGAAATAGCTAGAATCTGAGAAGTCTGTGGAAAACTGGTTAGATGAAATTGCCTGGGCCTTCCACTCTAAAACTTGGCAGTAACGGGAACTTTTCTTGCATCACACTAGTCCTGTCTCTGCCTCTACCTCATCCTGTCCCAGCCTTCACAGGGACCACAATTAGTTGGAACGAACCCAGAAGCCAAAGTTCCTCCAGGATTAAGGTAATGATGGGGACCCTACAAACCATTAAGGATAGAAACCAAGATTTCTAAGTCTGGATATGCAAATCGTTTTTGGAAACTCCAAGGTGTCCTCTTTCTGGTGTGCTCTCGGGTCAGAAAGCCTAGAGAGACACCAGTTCTCAGAGGGGCTGGGCAAAAGACTGGAAGATCAAGAAGGGAGGAGGCCTGGATATTTTCTGGGCCAATTTGGGTCACCTTATCTTGTGCTAAAGAATGTTTAGGTAGTATTTTAAAGCAATAGCTGTCTTAACTGTCCTTTATTATCTATATACTTTTTGTACATTCTCTCTGCATTTCATAAAAGAATTGAATTGGTAAAGAATTTTTTTTCCTTAAAATCAAGCCAAACCAAACCAAAATAAGCTCTTTACATCCTAAAAAATAAAATGACCACTTTGCGAATATTTTAATATGTACATAAAGAGTGAAAAAAATTACTGCATAATCCCATCATTTCAATAGAGACTCATTTATTTTAGTATTTTTTAAATTTCTTTCCTTCTCTTCCTTTATGTATTTTTTCTTTCCAGGGATATTTTTTCATAGTTGTAATAATGATATATATATATTTAATTTTATTCAAATTCCAGTTAGTTAACATACAGTGTAATATTTGTTTCACATGTACAATTTAGTGATTCAATACTTCCATACAACACCTGCCTCATCACAAGTGCACTCCTTATATATATATTTTTTATATATGAATTTATTTTTGAATAATTTTAGACTTACAGAAAGGTTTCAAAGAAAAAAAAAAAGAAAGGTTTCAAAGATAGTGTGAGAGTTCTTGAAAATTTCTGTTTTCGTTAATGTTACCATCTTACATTTTTTAACACTAAGAAACCAACATTTTTACATTACATTTAATCAAACTTCAGATTTTACTCAGATTTAACAAGTTTTACTGCTAATGTCCTTTTCTTGTTCCAGGATCTAATTCAGGACAGAACACCGTATTTAATCATGTCTCATTAGGCTCTTCTGGTGTTCAGCAGTTTCTCAGTCTTGCTTTTCCTGACCTTGCCAGTTTTGAGGAGTACAGGTCAGCTATTTTGTAGAAAGTATTCAAATCGGCTTTGTCTTATGTTTCCCTCATAACTAGTTGAGGTTATGGGTTTTTGGAAAGAACATCATAGAAGTGATATGCCCTTCCCCTCACATTATAACCAGAATGCATAATATCCATATGATGTCACTGGTGGTATTAACTTCAATCACTTAATTAAGGTAGTATTGGCTAGGTTTCTCCATTGTAAACTAGCTCTTTTCTATTTCCATACTTTTTTTTTTTTTTTTTTTTTTTTTTTGAGAGAGAAAGAGAGTGTGAGTGGGGTTGGGGGTGGGTGGTGAGGGGCAGAGGGAAAGAAAGAGAGTCTCCAGCAGGCTCCACGTTCAGCATGATGGATGGATGGATGGATGGATGGTTGTTTGGTTGGTTGCTGGTCTGGTGTTCCCCCCACCTTTTAAACAGTGTTCTTGAACTTAGCCTATGCAGATCTCAAGTCTAAGTTAAATGTTGAGAAGAGAAGCTTGAGAACTTGCTGGGAATCAGGCTTTGACTTTGTGTGAACCACAACTACTTTGTAACAATAAACTATGCTTCTTAGAACAAGTAAGATTCTGTACTATAAGCTGTTTTTCTATCTCTAAATGGAAAATGTTTGGACATTTTAACAGCTTCAGTAGTTTTCCATGTGGCTTTATCATTCTCTCAGCTTACCGTGTAGACATTACGATTTTTAAATCCCTAGGGTGTTTTTAGGGCATCTAAATATCATCCTGTCTCCCAGTTTAGTCCCTGGCAAGGAAAGGCTGGCTGTTTAATAATACGGTGAGTAAAGGGCAGTTGGAATGTTACGTTCCCTGATAATGGCTGCTGGACAAAACAACACATGAACAGTTGCAAAGCAGCTGAGGGAAGAGAAGGGATAAGAGTGTATTTTTATCACTTTAAGATTTAGAAAAGTAACCACCGCAAAGATATGGTCCCAAGGAAAGAAATAAGAGAGCTAAGAGGGGTGGTAGTTGGAGGCAAAGTCAGAACATTCCTGTCCTTTGTCCCACAGTGTACTTCTGGCCATTCTTGTTCCCATGTAGAAGAGGCAGTTCCTTACATTCCGATGGCCACCTGGCCATTCATGCTTTCATCCCGTTCATTCACTTGTCCGTTGTGCTCTTAGAGAAGATGCTAAATGACAAGACCCCGTGAGAAGTGTTCTAACAGAGGCCCAGAGACAGTGCTAAGGGCTCTCGGAGGATGGGTCGAGAATAAATCAGAGAAAACCAGGATATAGCTGAATCAGCTCTTCAAAGGAAGAAGGATCAAGGCATAGTTGGGAAACTGCGAGTAGTTCAAGGAATGGCAGGAAGTGAAGTTAGGAAGTTAAAGTGTGGCCATGTTATGAAGATCCTGTATGTGCCAGGGTCAGGAACCAAACTTTATCTTGCAGATAGAAATAGTGGTGAGTTTTAGCCAAAGGAGTGTGACCTCACAGTAATGTTTTCCATCTCTCCCCTGCTCCATTCTCCTCATCCCCACTCTGGAGAGCAATTTGACAATATTTACCAAAATTACAAACGCACCTGTATTTTGTGCCAGTTGTTCCACTTTGGAGAATTTATCCTATAAATACCTGCACCCATATAAAATAATGTATGACCAGATTTTTCATTGCAGCATTGTTTGTAACAACAATAGATAGGAAACAACTTAAGTGCTCATCAATAGGTAACTGTTGAACCAAGTATTGTCCAAGCATACAATGGAAAATGTGCCGCTATAAAAAAGAATGAGGAAACTCTTCATGTACTAATACAGAAAATTATTTAAGATACTGTTTTAAAAAAAGCAAGGTACCTAAATGTATATATAATAGGCCATTTTTTTTTAAGGGTAAAGAATAAGGAGTATATAATTTGGGGGCCCTGGGGTGGCTCAGTCAGTTAAATGTCTGCCTTCAGCTCAGGCCATGATGTCAGGGTTCTAGGATCGAGCCCCAAGCCTAGATCCCTGCTCAGCCAGAAGTCGGCTTCTCCCTCTCCTTCTGCCCCCCCCCAACTCCACTCGTGCTCTCTCTCCCTCACTCTCTTTCTCTCAAATAAATAAAACTTTTTTAAAAAAAGTATATATTTGGGGGTTTTAAAAGATTTATTTATTGGGGGGAGGGGCAGAGGGAGAGAATCTTCAAGCAGACTCCCCACTGAGCACAGAGCCCAACATCATAACCTGAGCAGAAAACAAGAGTCGGATGCTTAACTAACTGAGCCACCCAGGAGCCCCAGAATAAAAAGAATATATTATTTGCTTATTTTTCCATAAAGAAACTCTCTAAGAATAGATGGAAAAGTAATGAGGGGCTACTAAAGGGGGTGAGGCAAAAACTGGGCACATGGATGGCTACAGACACAGGAGGCTTTTTACTGAATACTTTTTTGTGTACTTTAAGTATGTGAATATATTGGAAATTATCTAACTATTGAACAAACAAAGAGAAAGAGAGAGAAGCAGATCTCTTTCATTCCCTTTTCCTCTGTAGGCTCATTCCTGCTTTTCTCTGTGTCAGGACTTTCTTTTAGGTAGATCTGTAGTTGTGGGGCTTCCAGTGGTTAAGTCAGAGATTACAAATCTTTTAGTCCATGGCGCAGGGAGACCTATGACTGCCATCTAGGCTGAATTTCTTTCCTCAGATTTTAAGTGGCAAAGGCTAGGAGGTAAGGAGGGAAAGGAGAGAAAGAACCTTCTACTTGCTTGTCCCCCCACCCCCCTGCCACTTCTAGTGCTGAAGCCGTTGGGGGCTGGCTGTGGAAACAGGGGTTTGGGGGAGAAGCTGGGAGGCTAGCTTCTGTTCCTGCCATGGGCCAGTAGGGAGATAAAGCAAGTTGAGAACTACAAGCATCACTGTTTAAAAGGAAAACAAGTGAGATATTCCCAGGGCAGTGAGAAAGAATGACGGGATGTACCTACAGAGACAAAGTGGCCAAAAGATTCCAGGTCATCTGGGCTACACTGCTGGGTCACAGTCTTGCATCTTACTGGCCTACTGCAGCCTCTCAGAAGGCTGATTCCTAAAACTCCCACCTACCTAAGAACCCTCCCACCACTCAAGATTTATTTTAACCCACTAACCCTCACCTCGCTTGTCTGGTATGAAGACACGGTCATGATATTGGGATAAATGACAGAATCCATGGAAAATTAATGACTAAGTCTCTGATGTCCCTCCAAAGCCTCCAGAAGTAGTTCACAGAAAAGAAGGAGACAAGGGTAAATGTAAAACACAGCCTAATGCTCTCCATACTCCTAAAGGAGTAGTGCTAAGCAGATTCTCTTTCCTTGTTAATCACATTCATCTTTGATCCTGAGAACATCAAGCTTGCAATGGGTAAGCGTAGGCCATCTGGCAGCTGCTATCCCTAATATTTTAAGCAAGCAGTCGGATATCCTGGAGACTGAATATGGGAGAAGACTGTAGCTGACCAGGGCAGTCAGCAGGATGGGATGGGCAGAGTGATCCCTTTTCCCCATACTCTAAGCCAGAAGTTCATAGGAAAACGGAAGCAAGCTTGGGCCTCACTTTAACCAAGATGCTATAAAAACTATGCCTATTCTGTACCATTAGAGGATAGAGCAAATGTACACACTCCTGGGGCTACAGGGATTGATAACATAGTCAAGGCCCCAATGGACGACTCCCCAACTCATAGCTCCCCTTTCTTTGGGATGTGTGCTAATACTTGGGAGTGAGTCCCCAGCACAGTTGTTACCCTTCGGCCTGCCTCACTGGCAGCCAGGCTCAAGCGGTTTGCAAATCCTGCAGCGGAGGTTCCTAGGGTTGTCCTGGTCTCTGTGCTTTCTGACACTTAGTTGCTAATTTTCATGGGTTGTGTCATTTCTCCCAGTATCTTTCCAATCTCTTGATCCTCAGCCTTTCCTTCACTGATTTAAAATGCCCGAGTCATTGTAGAACATTTGGAATGCGTCTTGTTTTCAGAGGTCTGGGGTAATGAGTGGACAGTGATGACAATATTCCACACCCTCATCCAAATCAACATAATTCCTCTCTTGAGTCACTAGAGCCAACCCCCTAGAAGATCCCACTGCTTCTACTCTTGCTTTACTCTATTTATTCTCTGGAAAGTACACACTGACATTTTAACCAGCTGAGTCACTTCTCTGACTAGAACTCTTCGATGGATTTCCAGTGTTCTAAGAATAAAAGCTAAAATTTGCAGTTCGGTTCTTCCTGCAGTTCCTTGCCCAAACTCCTCCTGTGTCAGCACCAACACATATGACAGTCCCCATCTGGAGTCCTTTTCTCCCTACCCTGCCTCATCACGGGACTTACTGGTCTCCAATTTAAATTATGATGTTTTTTAATGTAGTAGCATCTACTTGTTTCCTTCACAGCTCTTATTGGAGCTTGCAATTACAATATTCATTTTATTTTATTTTAAAGATTTTATTTATTTATTTGACAGAGAGAGATCACAAGTAGGCAGAGAGGCAGGCAGAGAGAGAGAGGAGGAAGCAGGCTCCCCGCTGAGCAGAGAGCCTGATGCGGGACTCGATCCCAGGATCCTGAGATCATGACCTGAGCCGAAGGCAGCGGCTCAACCCACTGAGCCACCCAGGCGCCCTACAATATTCATTTTAGTGCCTCCCTTTTTCTCCTAGCAATAGCCATAGAGCCTAGTAGAGAAACTGGCAGAGAGCAGGTACCCAAATGTTTGACAGATGATTAAATAGGAAGAGATTGGCATGGCTAGAGATGGTTGAGATATAAGATAAGAACCTAAATTTGTGTGCTAATGATAGGAAAGGACAAGGTAGATTTATTTTCAAGAGAAAAATCAGCAGAACTTGATGACAGGTGGTAGGAAGGAGATAATGCTTTGTTAGATAAACATGCTAGCTAACTTGGAGAGGAAAGAGTTGAAGAAAACCAAATTTTCAAGCTGGGGTGACTATTGGTTAGATTAGGGGGAATACGATATTTATGTTGGGTTTGGACATATTAGTGGGAGATGACCAAGGGACATCAAAGCAGAATTGTTCAGAAAGTTGCAAAGGGGAAGCTGGAGCTCCAATGGGCCAAGAGCATAAGAGAGAAACTCAGAGCAAGTTGTTCACAGAAGTGAGAATCAGAGAAAGATTTACCTCACTTATTGTTAATTTTCTTTTAATAAAATTTGTTATTTTGAAATACCTTCTGCACCTTGAACCCACCACCCTGAGATCAAGAGTCGCATGCTCCACTGACTGAGGCAGCCAGGTGCCCCTACCTCATTTTAAAATAAGATATTCACATCAAAAGGATGGGTAGGGGGCACACCTCGTGCACTGGTAAGGACTAGCACCCGTATCTTTGATACATGAAGAAACAGAAATCCAGAGAAGCAAAGTGATCTGCTCAAGGTCACACAGCAAGTCAGTGACAACATATTCTCACACCCACTTTTCCTGACTTGGAAGGTCCAGTTTTCTTTGCATCAGAATTCAGAAACCTTCCGAATTTTCAAACATGCCTGCTTTACAGTAGACACTCAATACCATTTCCTGATAGTCAAAGCAGAAAAATAACAGGCGGGAATTTCATTTCCTTAGTTTATTAAAGATGACAACAGACTGTTAGGCTGTGTATGAATTACAGCAAGTAGAAATCCAGTTCAGAACACGAGTTGTACATGAACAGAACATCTCTATTTAGACTCTTGCTCCTTTTATGTTAATTTAACAGAAGCTCTAAAGCCTTGGTAGAGAAAGTCAATAACAGCCTCATTAAAGTGGAAAATACCTGCCTTCCACTCTTCTGCTATGTCTTGAACCTTGTCTCTACCTTGTAAGCCAACTTATAACTTTTTTCCCTTTATTTATAAAAAAGAACTTCTTCCCTCCCATTTCATTTAGAAGGAATGCTCTTCAGTGCATTCAGACTTTTCCCCACAACAGCTGGGGGTTTTTAGATACTGCTATAAGTTGCAAAGTGCTTTCAAAACATCCCATACTCACTCCTCTCTCTCTTTCCTCTCAAATAAATAAATAAATGGGTATTTGGACAGTAATGACAGCAGAGTGTCAGGGTCACTAAAACAGCTATGCAATCTAAGAAGATGGAATGGGGAAGGTGGAGAAAAATAAGTGAAAAACCAGGAGCCTGTAAGATCGTTGAGCTCAACTTTAGAAACTGTCAGGTTTTCCATCCTTTGGTCCTCTGCTAATACAAAACAGGTAGGACAATAATGACAGTGCCTCTCTCCTCCAGTGTAGTGACTTAAGACTAAGGAGCTAGGTATGTAATGTATACCAAAACTGGACACAGAGCTCAGCTTTTTCTTTAACAAACCCCTGAGTTTGAATCTGAGGCCTAACCCTTAGTAAGACTTGAGTAGTATGGGGCCATTCCCAAAGCTCTTTGAAGGACAACGGAGCTCCTACTTAGCCCCTCAAAACCGGGCTGGGCTACAGGACTTGGCCTCAAGCCTTCTCTATGACTTGAAGGGAGAAGAGCCTCAGGGTCTTCTGGCCCGATCCTAAGTCTGAGGAAGAGAGACCAATGCCATGGGTCACTTGTTCCCTGCTCCCTCTGGCCCAGGTGAAGCCTCAGCTCTGGTCATTACCCTACAGCCCCTTCCACTTCCTGTGAGACTCCTGGCTGTCTCCAGCTCAGTCACTCATCAGCTTCCGCCGACTGTGTGCTGCTTTCTGTTCAGCTTCTTGGGGCAGCATCCAAACCAAGTTTTTTTCTACCAGCAGCCAATTATGGAAAGACAGGTATACAAGAAGTCAGGCCCAGGGAAAAAGTGCTGTGGGCTCTTGTTCACAGAGCTACCAGCCCTCAGATACAGCAGCCCTGACTGGCGTTCTAGGTGGGGGTCGGGGCTACGGCAACGTAAAGAATACCACAAACATATTCACGGTCCCATCAAAATGCACATTTTAAGAAAAGGTATGTTAAAGGTGTGTTTAAAATTAGTAATATGAAAAGAATGAGTGAACATATGGATATCACCAGACTACAGAACTCAGTGCATAATAAGAACATTCACACTCACACTCACACCCACAAATGGCCAAGTTTTCTCACCCCACTAATGGCAGAAATCTCCCTGCCCCCACCTTGATTTTAACAAAAGAAACTAAGGCAAGAGTTCAGCCACCAAGGAGGGTCCCAGCTCTGAGGCAGGAAGGGGATGAGAATGGAGTGGGGCCATACCTTCAGAACCAAATGACCGTCTAACAGAGAACACAGTGGCAAGAGACCCACAACGAAGACGGTGGATGGAGTTTCTGTCTGCAGCTTAGGGTGGCATCGGGGACTTGCCTGAGCTTGAAAGATCATATCTGCACCAGAGCTAGGTTGACTAAAAGAGAGCTTATCACGTAAGAGGAAGCCAACAGGTCCTCTGACTGAATAAATGCTCTCGAAGCAACAGAGCTGCAGCCTCGCTTCTGCCTGGTGGAAGGCCATGAAGGGGCCTGGCTTAAGTAACAGTTATGCTTCTTTGCTTCAACCCCACCGGGGTAAAGAAAGTCAGTCTGTGACCCCTTCAATGCCTAGACGATATCAAACAAGGAGGTCAAGGTGGCCTCAGGGTCATTGAGGATTCCAGGTAAGAATGCTATTTCCACGGCCTCACAAAGACCTACATAAGTTGGACAGGATGCCCACGATGCAGTCCCATTCTCTGCTGCTTCTCCTCAGGGCCCAGTCTGACTCCATTCCAGGACAGAGAGAGAAAAATCCATCCTCCTATTTCAGCAGCAAAGGAGAAGTCAGTTGGTTGCAAAAGGCCTGACTCAGAAGCTCCAGAACTAAAACAAAATAAAACCGGAAATGATACTTGAAATGCAGCTGAAACCAGATCTGGTCCGAGTAGAGAAGGCCACGGATGTCAGAAGAATCAGGTCTCACCGTCCATTCCCGACAGAGGCACTAGAAGCTTCACATAAGGACTCATATGTCAGTTCTGATGGAAATACCCAGTACCTACAAATTGTCACAACAGATTGGACCCCACCAACCTAACAAAGGTTGATTTACATGGACGTTACACAAGTCATTTAAAAAAAAAATCATAATGATAAGAATTAAAGGAAAAAAAAAAAAACCAAGTGAGGAAAGTCCTTGAAAGGGTGGCTCAGTTCTGCATTACATGTGACCCTGGCCCCTGGAAAGAGGGTTTAATGCGCCTTCTTCAGGTGGCCTCCAGGACGGTGGCCTCTAGGGCCAAGGCTTCCGTGGGTTCCTCCTCGTAGTCTGACATGTAAGACTCCAGGCTCTGTTTGGCCAGCAGTTCCCGCCGGGCCTGCAGCCGCTCACACCGGGGACAGCTTCCAGACTTGAAACAAGCTTTATGGTAACACGCTTTACACTCTATTCGGGTTGGGAAGAGAACAGAGAAAAACTTGAATTATCTCAGGCTGGAAGTAAGTCACTGTCACAGCCCCTTCTCACCACCAAGGCTTGGTACGTCCAGGCTGAAAACAGGGAGTTGTGGAGTCAAATTCAACTCCTGTTAACAGGGAAGGCTGAGGGAAATCAATTAGCCTTGGGTTCAGTCTTGTTTGCCCACTCAACAGCGGGCACTGGCCCTTACCTTCACAGGTCCGGCACTTATGGAGCTCAAAAGGAAAGATAATGTCATCCTCATTCTGACAGAACTCACAGATGAAGCCCTTGGCTTGGCAGAGCTGGGGAAGAAAGGGACAGGCAGCAAAATGAGAGGCCTCATACCAGGGATGGGGACCAGGGGATGAACACAAGTGAGGGAAAGAGCAAAATATAAAGAAGACTTGAGTGGGTTCTCAGGGGTTCTCGTGCCTTCTGGGAAGAGAGCAAGCTGGACTCGGGAGCCTGAGAGCCAAACTGGGGCCAGGACTGGGCAGTGTGAGACAGAGCTTTAAAGTGGCTATAAGAGAGCTTGAGAAACTCCAGCCACAAGAGTGGTTTGCGACGTGGGGACGAAAAGGAAGGAATGGTGCCACAAAGGGCTTCCTGAAGTCAAAATTCCAGTGTGGGTGATGATTCTATTTTGAAATAGGAACCACAGCCAATTAAGATAAAATGTGAAGACAAGGGCACTTCTCCAAAATAACACCCAGCCTTGAGTCAGGTTAGAGCGAAGTCTCATTCCCCCTGCTACACAGGATCTCTACATATGCCCTGTTTTAGGCTCTAATTCCGGGACTGTCACGGGAACATACACCAGGCATATTCTAAGATGTGAAATTCTAAAAATGGAACTTCTGAATTTCTGGCACGTTGGGTATATCAAGGACAATAATAACCTGCATCTATAGAACGAAGCGTACAAAATGCTTTCACGTAAATTATGTCATCAGTTCTCAAAAATCCTGAGAGGAAAGGACAAGGGGTATTATTATCTTTGCTTTAAAGACAAGAAAATTGAGGCTTACTGCAGAGAGGGCAACATATCAAAAATGATAAAGCAGAGACCCGGTCCAGATTCTAGCTCCAGGTTCTCCTCCCACATGAGGACAATTCTATAGTGAGGGCCCCACTCAGTCTTGCCCGTTACCCAGGGGCTATGCCAGCACCACATCCTCTTCAAATTCCAGGTTCTTCAGATCTGGATGATTTAGCCTTTCCCCAACCCAGGGAATAGCAATCCTGCCCAGTTTCTGTCATAGTGCTGACAGGCCATGTCAACTTCCTAGAAATGCATGGCAAGAACCTGAGTCCATCCTACTCTCCATATCCCTAAGAAGAGCCCAGTTCCGTGCTAAAGGGAGACCATCTCACCATGCATCGCTCTACGTGGGCAGCCCCTGCCTTGGTGAGCTCAGCAAGCCGGGGCCCCAACTCCCCCTTCCTGGTTGCAGTCAAGTCATTCAGTGAGTACAGGTGAAGATCCTCTGTCAGGTGGCCTGGAACTGTGTCAAAAGAATCCAGAAGCCTACAGGAAGTGAGGGGAAGTAAGCAGACACAGAAAATGAACATTTTGTGCAGTCCATCAAAACAGAAGGATCCCTATTCAGAAGCAGGACAGGGAAGAGAAGGGTCCCAGGCAGAGGCAACGAGGGTGGGCAACACTCAGCCAGCCTAGGTGTTCCAGACCACCCCAGACCCTCCACACTGCTAGGTATCTGGATAGGAGAAGGGCCTTTTATGCCCTTCTGCAAGTGATCCACGCCAGCTTGCAAAGCATGGTAGGTCTGCCCTGGATAGAAGAATCAGAGAGAAGAACAGAGACACAGTTCCTGCCATAGGCTTCTTGTTTACCATTTCTGGAGTTGTCTGCAAATCTCTATTCTCCCTCTTCACAGAATCAGGGACAACTGCTGGGGCATGTCTCTTTCAGAGACATTAACCCAGCAAGAGGCCTCTGGCCTCCACAAAAGACTTACTCTTTGGCCAGTCGGCATGTCTTGAACATGTTCTTCATGTGATACAGCTGAATCCGCAGCAGCTGAAGAGGAAGATGTTGTGGTTGAGTGGGGGGTAAGACCAGGTATGGAGACGAGAGAAAAAAAACATTAGAATGACTAAGACCCTTGAACCATGGGGACCCAGAAGCTTTGCATGCAGCAGCCAGAGCCCAACGTTTCTCTATATCCATAACTCAACAACTTGCTTTAAAATGACCTCCAGTCAGAGAGGCACCCCCCTCTGCTTGGCTGGGCTCCCAAATCACATACACAACTGAGAGCCACTGAGAAATCCAGAATTTGAATTTCCCACCTGCTACCCTCTCCTTCCTTGAGTATACGTTCAGTGCAGGGAGAACTCCTGTTTTTGTCATTGAGTGCCATCTATGGCTTCAGAGTGGAGGTGGGGAAGGGCGGGGGCTGAGAACGTATGCAGAGAAAGCAGGAGTGAGGAGATGGTTCCAGCTCTGACAGGATGACAGAGAGGGGTGTGGTGACCCGGGCAAAGCTTGTATGAATAGAGGGAGGGGATGAGGGTTGAGGAGGGTAATCTAGGATGTTGCAATTCAAGGCTCTCACCCGGACTTGATTGAGCAGCTTGACCTTCCTATAGAGGGCACTGTTGATGTCCTGCACATTGAAAAGAGGATCGTTCCAGATCTTAATGAGAAGGTCCTTGGAGAAGTTGCTGACATAGTACTTGCTGAAGTCCCACTTGCGCAGAACCCGGCTGGGGATGACCATCTGGGCATTTTCATGGCAGCACTGACAGAAGTATTTGCCCAAGTACTCACAGTACCGCAGCCGCTTGATATAATCTGGAAAAACCAGAAAATCAAAGGTCAGATGTGGCTTGCCCATCTACAAGCCGGTGAGGCAGCACCCCTACCCCTTTTCAAAGAGCAGGAAGGGATGACCACCCAGCTCCATCCACCTCAGTATGCGCTCCCAAAGCTAGTAGAAACCCACGGAGTATGGCCTGTGGTTTTTGTGTCCCCCCAAAGGCCACTGAGGACGCAAACCTTGCCAGAGATGGTAAGAACCAACTTCCAAGCACCTGGCCTGAAGTACCCAGTCTTCTTCAGTGTACAATGCTGGTAACGTGCCCACAGAAATAACTTCTCTCTGATTGCCAGTGATCTTGGCTAGACCTACCTTCCAGGTCCAGGCCCCTTCTTTCCCTTTCCTAGTTCTGCTCTGCCGCCTCCTCTCACTATCTCCCTGACCAGCCCCTCTGCTGAGTGTGTGAGGTGGTACAGCTGCTGGAGGTGGTATGGGAGTGCTATGGGGGTGGGAGAAGATGCTCACCAGGGTCGGTCCGAATGCCACACCCTGCGCAGCGGTAATTCTGCTTGGCCACCGCGATCTTCCTCCTGAGGAGAGAGGGAGGGAACAGCTTTGGCAGATACCAGCTACATAAGGCCTCTGGCATGTCAAGGATAAGGAGGCAAAGACAGGGCTCCTGTTAAGTAAGTATGGGGAGAGGGGGAGCTCACATACTGTGTTTTAGAGTTGGACCCAACATACCCACTGGGAGAACCAATTCAAACTGAGGATTACTAGGTGAGGATTTAGGTCTAGGCAGGGACAGCCCCCAATAATGAACCACACTTCCTGTACAAATGTATGAGATGAGAATAGGACACAGGGAAAGAACAAGAGGAAAGAAAAGCATCCATTTTAAGAGAAGAAAACCAAGAAAATCTCACAAAACTACTGGGAGGAAAGCAACAATTGGGAAGGCCAGTGATACCAGACCTCATCTCCGGTTAGCTCTGGGAAGCAACAGGAGAAGCAGGAATAAGACTTGTGACAAGACAGACAATCCCCTCCCTCTGCTACTGAGTTACGGGTGGAGGCAGAGACAAAAAGGTGAGAAGACTGCCCCGATAATCCAGAGGATGTATCCATTTCCCAAAGGACACAGACACTGGCTACTCACGTCGGGGCTGGATGAACATTAAAAATGATCTGAGGCCGGGGTGGGGCCCACTCCAAGTTGCCACGAACACGAATCCGCAGCTTGTAGATGTCAGCATGCTGCCCATCATCTGGGGAGATGGGCAGTGAGTCAGGGATGGGCAGGAGCTGCAGGAGAAAAGCACAGGGTGATCAAACACAGATAGTCTGGGGGAACACCGACTTGACCCATTGGCCATCACAGAAACACAGTTAATGACACATTTCAAGAACACTTCAGGTAAAGGTGTTGGAGGAACCTTGGCCCTCAAAACAAACCATGAAGGCACCGGGCTACTAAAAGGGTCAGCCTTGTGTTCCACGAAGCAAAAGGAACAGAAACGGCATTCCAGTGCGGTGGTACCCATTGCTGATGCTGTCCCTGAACCTACCCCAGGGCCCTTGCTATGCTATATGCAACTTGTACAGCAAAGGAGAATATGAACAGTTCACTTTTTCAGTGTCTCAAAGGTGGTCACAACACAGAACTTCCACCTCTGGGTCTGGTAAGCAGTCATATGGAATAAGGAGAATGAAGGAGCCATTATCTCTAAATTTGAATATTGCCAGGGAAAACCCACGCAAGCATGTATTCATTCATTCATTCTTTCTTTCACTCAACACACTTGTAACAAATGGCTTCTATAAGTAAGGAAAGAAATATATAGACTCACTCTAGAAGAGGGGTATGTGACAAAAGAGAACAGCATCAGAAAGGCTCACACCCTCCTGGAGCTGGACAGTGGGAGAAAAAAACAGCTGAAGAGGAGTGCCTGGGTGGTACAGTCAGTTAAGCATCCGCCTTCGGCTCAAGTCATGATCCCAGCTCCTGGGATTGAGTCTCACATGGGGCTCCCTGCTCATCAGGGAGTCTGCATCTCCCTCTCCCTCTGACACTCCCTGTGTTCATACTTGCACACACTCTCTCTTTCTGTCAAATAAATAAAATCCTTTGAAAAAAAAAAAAAGAAGGAAAGAAAAAAAGCTGATGCAGTCTACCTTCTGAGGGGCATCGTGCTCTGGAACTAGCCATTCCAGCTCTGAGGCAGCTGGGAGCTGCATGCCTTCGAACTGCTTCAAGAGTCCCATGGCCACTGCCTCCGCAGATGTGGAGTGAAGAAAGCAGTGAGAGCTGGAAAGGAGATTCAAGGAAGGCTGAGTGTAGAGAAAAGACAGGAAGATGGGAGCCTTCCCTCCAGGATCTGATATTATGCCTTGTGACTTCCAGGCTGAAAACACTCCCAGCACCCCCAGTCGGGTTGGCTTCTTTTCTCATCATCTTCAGACACACGTAGAGAGGAAAATATATTGATCTTACGATCTGAAGACTTTGGCTCAAATCCCATTTAACGGCATTATACAGCACTGTTAGTTAAGGATTCTATATCACTTCCCTTCTCAAAGCTTCAGTTTCTTTAACTGCAAAATGGGGGTTATAAGACCTGTTTACAAAATCAATAGAGTAAAGCTGCCTTGCGAACAATAAAGGACGATTTGTTGCTCCCAAATGGCCCATTATTTCCCCTAGTTGTATCTACAATGTGAAACCGGTTCAATTAGATTTCATAATCAGAAATCATGATTACTGTTCTCTCTTTGGGGACCTGATCTTCTGGGGGCCTCTGGTATCAGCACAGTCAGCAGAGAAGAAACAATCCATACTGCAAACTTTGCCTCCACCAGAGCCTACTCCGTTTAAACGAATGATCCCAGGGGGCTTGCCACCATCAGGTAGGCCCATCACTTTAACTTTTACCTTGTCTCTTTGTGAATGTGGCTACTTCATCTATGGCCTTTCCCATCCATACACCAAGAACTGGGTTTGTTTCTCCATATACCTAAGGTTTTATTGGGGGCAGGGAGAGTACTTACAAGGATTGAGAAGAAGTGAAGGATTTGCTGTTTGAAGCTGTGCTCCTTCTGATGTCAGCATCTAAATGGAAACCAGAGATAAGGGGAGCAGGAAATGGGAAGGGAGGAGGTAAGGGATAGTAATGGAAACTATTCCAAGCTTTTGCCAGCTCAGCACTCAGGGTAGGGACTACAAGCTACATTCTACACAGGATAAGGAGCAGAGACCAAGTGAAGCTCTACACGTAATTTATAGTTTGGCTCTGTTCAAGTCACAACAAGGCTGAATTAGTGACATTATGCACAGTATGGAGACAGTCAAAATGGCTACAAATCGAGGTGGGAACACAAACTCAGATTTGGTGCAAAACAGTGAATGAGAAAAGGAAGCAACCTAAGGCACACAGGGACACACCATCTATCAAGCAGAAACACAAAGAAATTATTCCAATCTCTCCCTCATTCTCTAAATCTCAAGCCCTCTTAAATGATAAAATCTCAAGATAAGAACTGTCTAGCTCTTTTTTATATCAAAATCGGACTTAATGCAGAAGTTGGATCACGGAGGTAACTCATATGATGTTAGGTGGAACTGAAGCTTTGCTCCTAACGTCTGACTACTATTGCTACTGCTTCCGAATGTGCGAAGTCTTCTGTATCCTTATAAAAGCTTTTGGAAGGATTTCCTTTCTGTCTGGTGGAACGAGAACAGAACTTCTCTATGACTTGGCAGCTCCTTGGATGCCTGGTAATCAACAAATGTTCATGGAGATACTCAACATGATCTTTTCTATAGAACTCTAAAGCATAATGGCAGAAATCTATGGCAGACTTTCCAAAGCCCATTTCCGCTGAAGGATTTTTAAGAGGATTCCTAATAACAATACGCCTGAACTCCAAGGACCTTGTCTTCCCAAATATGTTTGATGGGGAAAATGTGAAAGAGAACACTCATGTTCAAGAAAGGCAGATAGAGTGTATTCAAGTCATGAAAACAAGACTGTTGTGGTAAGTCTCATCCCTCGTTTCCTTTGATGCCCACTGGAAAGACATTCCTTTCCTAATTAAAGCTACACAATGATCAATTTGCTGCATTTGAGCCCCTCACTAGAGCTTTAGTTGTCACTTGGCAATTGGCCATAAGTAGCTCAACTGTTCTTCATGCTTCTTCTGTATATATATTTTTATATGCGCCACTAGATCATAAAATCTCCTTGTGAGGAAATGAGAGCATGTCTAATTCTTCTGCTTGACCCAAAATACATAGTACAGGGCTCTGTATATAAGCCCTGTATACTCAAAGAATATTCCTAACAAATCGATGTTTTCAAAGCTATATACACAAGAGAGAAGAATTGATATCTGTCAATGAATTTTCATATGCTCTCTAAGCACAGAAAAGATTTAAGACAGCAACAAAATTTTTGACTAGTAAATAGCAAATTCTATTTTATTTAACAAAGTTCACCTATATCACATTTTCTATCTGACTTTATACCACCAAAATCCAGATCTCAATACATTGCTAGTTGCCTATTCCATTCTAAATAGTACTAGTGAAGGAAAAAATAATTCTAGGCATTAGCAATTTGGTTTGTAGCATTTATATGAATAATACTTATACTGCTTTGAATTTGTACATAAGTCTTGTCTTGCTCTTATAAGTCTGACTGTTTTGTACATAATAAGTTTTCAGAAAATATTTCCTAAATCAATGATTAACTGGCTAAAAGAAAAAAGCAAATACCAGCCTGCTGGGAGTGACAGAAAGAAAAATGAGAGAAAATCTTAGATATCCTTGAATAAAGAGCTAACCAATGTTGCTACTGTAGGCCCAGGCTATTAAAGAAAATTCTGCACATCAGAGAGAAGTGGTGATAATTCATAGTTGCTAAGGAAATCATAGTCTTTGAAAAACTATTTAGTAGTTCTTCAACCTCACAGAAAAGAAGTTATTTTTTTCTTTGAGAGGAAAAAAAAAAATCATTCTCTGCTCTTTGGAATAGGTAGTCCAGTCCTACTTTACCACTTTTCCTTTTTTTTACCAGAGGTTATGATGGCTTCCTACCTAATCATGAATACTTCCAAGAGCATGGAGGACCACACAGGCTTGGCTGTGACACCCTCACCATGGGAGCAGAGAGGGAGAAGTAGCCCCTGACATCGAAAGAGACATCCCCCCTGACACTGGCCAAGTACCGCGAAGGCCCTGTGGGTCCTGGGCCTCTGCAGCATTCTGCCGACTCTCTGGTCAGTTCAAGCATGTAATTACATTAATGTGGTTGTACACTAGTTGCAGATCTGGATGAAAATTAAGGATTTTTCCAGGGCCCAAGACAGAAAATTAAGAAGTAAAGAGCAGAGGAGACCATTCAATTGGACAGATGTTAACCTAATTATGAAACTTCTAATTGATTCTTTGAAAAGGATCTGTTCCTAAGAGAACTGATTTCAAATGCACCTGATGCTTTAGATAAGGTTATTACTGCTGACTGAAAAAATTCAAAATGACATGCTATAAGAAATTTTGCATGCCCAGACACTGGTATTGGGATGATCAGGAAAGAACTGGTTAAAACCTCAGAAAAATCTGCATATTTTTAAACAAAGTGAGCTACAGGAAGAGATTCGACTTCAGAATTTACTGGCCAGTCTGACATTGGTTTCCTTCCTGCTTTCCTTCCAGCAGATAAGGTGATACCCAACGCACTTGAAGGTCTAACTCCATTGAATTTTCTGTAACTGCTGACTAGACAGGAAACATTTTAAAATGGAGAATCACAATTACTCTGCTTTTTAAAAAAGAAAAAAAATATTTAGAAGGGCAGTGTGGGGAGAAGCAACTGATTACCTAAATTGGACATAATTGAAAAACTTGTCAGAAAACATGGTTTATAAACTTCTGTCTTTATATATTATGCCAGTTATCAACTTATTGCCTTTCAGTTCCAAACCTGCCCTCCTTTTTGTCTGCTCCATGATGATGGAACCGGACTCATAGAGTGGCCCTCTGCCAGATGGCACCATGTTAACCTTTGTCAGGAGCTGGCACTGTGGGGACATTGAGGAGGAAGGGGTTTCTCTTGCCGAGTCTGCTGTGCTCCTCTAGGCAGACTCCTGCATATAGGACACATGACTTTCCCCTGGGGAAGCACACCTTCATTAAGGTGGCATTCTAGCAGAATGCCACCGGCGGAACTTCTCATAAACAGCTTCCCCCAGCACCTCCTGGGAAAGCTTCAGGCAAGTGCCACAGGCTTGGCACCTCCCATGCACCACCTTCCCCAGCGTCTCTCAGCTCAGTTCTGAGTATCTCGGCACCTCCCTCGTGGCTGCCTCTGCCAGCTCCCCACAGAAGGGTTTTCTGGTGCTGTTGGCCTGGGACAGCATCCCCAGGCCCTCTCTTAGGGCAGCTCTGCAGCCTTAGAGAACGTATCTACCTCTAGGGAGCCAGGAGGTCTGGATCTCAGCCTTGGGGATGTGGGTATCTTCTACACGTGTTCCTTCCTGGGTGCTTTCCCTTGGGCCCAGGGATACTGACTGCTACCTGTATCTGCTATTCCTGTATTCTTTAGAGTTCTTTTCATGCCTTATGAGCCAGTCTCCTATTACTTCAGTCCCCCATGACAGTTAATAATTCTTATTTTAAATCTTCCCTATTCAAATTACTCTGTGGTTTCTGTTTCCTGATTGGACCATGACCAGATATGTGCATGTGGAAGACTGAAATTCTAGAAGAATCAACAAAGGAAGATAAAGAACAATTGATAAAGCTGTGATAAAAGGGGAAGGTGGGATAGAGAACAAAACCCTAAACCTCAAGAGGCTGAAAAGACTGTCTGGCATTGGAAGCTTATGAATGACCTCATACCAGTGTGGCAGATACCATCAAAAGGAACTGATGAAATAAAAGCAGCCAGAAGCAAAAGATCACATGTTGTAGGATCCATTTATAGGAAATGTCCAGAAAAGGCAAATCTATAGAGACAGAAAGCAGATTAACAATGGACTGGGGCTTGGGGTGGGAACAGAAATTAACTGTAAATGGACACAAGTAACCTTACTGGGATGATATAAATATTCTAAAACTGGATTATGGTGATGGATGCACAACTTGGTAAATTTACTAAAAATTACTGAAAGGAGTAGGTTGATGAATATATAGCTTTCTATGAATAAGCTTTCTGTGATCACAAGGTTTATATCTACTTTATTGCTAGGAGGAAGTAATTTCCAAATCTATTTCCTTCAGAAACACTTCTGCTCCATATGCTCTACTCAATGAATCAGGATCTAAGAAATTACCATCCATAATGATGCTTAAGCATTTAAATTTTTCCAAGGGTGTTATAGATTTTAATGATCTTCCTCTGAAAGTATCCTGAGAGGTTCTTCAACAGCATAAATCACTTTGGATGATCAAAAAGATACACATCTGTAGACCTCTGAATATAATCAGAAGACTGCTAACGAGAAGTATAATGACATCTTTTAGAAAGAATTTTGTACTGTTAATAAACCAGAAACAGATGAAAAGGAACAGAAAGCAATAAAGAAGTCTAGAGTAAAGAAAGATGAAATGTAAATGTTATTTTCATAAATAAGAATCCATATGTAGAAAGAAGGTAAAACAAGCTACTACTTTCGAGAGAACTTGTTCTGATTGCTTTCCCTCTAACTCCCATAATGTGCTAGGATTGCGGGTACAAGAAAAAATAGTTTTTTAGTTGAAAAATGTTTCATATATGTAAAATGTATAAATGTATAAAAATGTATGGAAAACTTTAAAGCTCCCAAAATGGGGGAAGAAAAGATGCCAGGAAGACCAAATAAAAGTCTACCTATGGTTAAAGCAGACTGAACATGCTCTGACAAATGGCCGGCAGTCAATCAATGCACCCACAAATGGATTGTGGTTGTAAACACATAAGAAACCAGTTAAACAAATGATAGGATAATTACTTCTCAAGCAAGGGAGGATGATGTTGGAATAAATTAAAACTGTTTGGGGATAGAGAAAAATGAGCCTAAATATGCTTATTTCTTCAAATCTTTACCTAATCTTACATAAGTATTTCAAATTCTAGTGGCTGACACCATCAACAGTTAAAATGAACTGCTTAGGGACGCCTGGGTGGCTCAGTTGGTTGGACGACTGCCTTCGGCTCAGATCATGCTCCCGGAGTCCCGGGATCGAGTCCCGCATTGGGCTCCCAGCTCCACGGGGAGTCTGCTTCTCTCTCTGACCTTCTCCCCGCTCATGTTCTCTCTCACTGTCTCTCTCTCAAATAAATAAATAAAATCTTAAAAAAAAAAATGAACTGTTTAGGGGTGCCTGGGTGGCTCTGGGTTAAAGCCTCTGCCTTCGGCTCAGGTCATGATCCCAGGCTCCTGGGATCAGCCCGCACTGGCATCGGCATTGGGCTCTCTGCTCAGCAGGGAGCCTGCTTCCCCCTCTCTCTCTTCCTACTTGTAATCTCTGTCAAATAAATAAATAAACATTATTTTAAAATGAACTGTTTAATAAAAAGTCCTGAGTTTTGCTGGTGTGTGTTTAAACGCATTTTGAGTTGAAAATTGCTCCTTTCATTTAACCCGACCTACAGAAAGCCTACCCGTTTGAATCATAAAGCAATTACTGAGGCGAAACATAAAGCAACAATAAATCCTAATCATATACAAAATACCAAGAAGAAATAGCTTTCTGCAAACTGATTCTGCAAATTCAAAACTCTAAAGACACATTCCGCTTCCATACCATTCTATCTGACTTTTGCTGTCTGAACATGTAGCCGTGGCTTAGCTAGTGGTTTGAACTAAAACCTCTTCACCTGACCATTGCTTTCTAAACTGTCTACTACCTCCATCAGTTGTAATGACCACTCAGTCTATAAATATCACTGTAGGGAAGGATCAACAAGGACGATCTCAGGAAGGAGGATTACTGGGGGTCATATGAAGAAGAAAATGAGCATTTGAAATATTCTTTGCTGGCTCAAGTCTGGTTTTCCCCGACTACTTCTCTAACCCTTATAGACAGGTGTCACAAGATAGAGGATGTACATAAGCTGATGCGAACATTCACACACATGCATGTATGAGCACACCCACACTTCCAGCACAGGCTACCTGAAAACATCGAGGCCATTGACACTGAGAGTCCGTTCTTTGACATGTGAGTCAGGTTAGATCCTTCGCTACCATCTGTGATAATGATTATAAAAGGGGGCCCTTTAGTATTCAGACAGGAGGTAAATTGATGAGAATGACAGTTCTGTACCATATGTTCCTAGAATCAGGACTTGACATTGCTCCAAAAGATGAACTGCTTATAGGATCACATCCACAGGTGGGCACTCAGTATATCCTGGCACACAGTCACTGCAGCTTCCCCAAACCAGCCTGGCCTTAAAGACCTCGAAGGTAGTCGTTCTCAATCAGGGGAGATTTTGCACCCTTGCAGATATTTGGGTGCAGGCCGAGGAGGAAGCTAAACATTCTATGATGCATTGGACAGTCTGTTACAACAAAGAATTATCTGGCCTAGAGGTTGAGAGACCCTCCCCTAAAGTCTTTTTCTTTAAGGATTTCCATCCTGAGCTGACCAGTTAGCTGCCTAAACAACTCTGGGGCCACAAGCGCGACAACAGCTTCCCATAGGAATGCATTCCATGCCTCCGCCACAGGCTGTTTCGAATGGGGTTCCTTCCAGACTGAACAGCTTCCTGGGGCTCCCTGCTTTGCTGCAAGGAACACTTAGTAGTCAAGTGGGCTGCTCCACACATAACGAAGCAGTGTTTTGAATTTACCTTAATATTACCCTCGTGAGATTCTGCTGATCCAAGAGATAGGGCAGAACCCTTTATTTTTTTCTAATTTGGAGATGAAGTCAATCACAGATTGTGGTATAAGAAACAATATAGAGTTGGTCTCTGCTTAGTTTCCGGCATAGAGCTCCTAAAATCTTGGCAATTTCCAGAGTGATACGAATGTCTTTTGTTATTCATAATGAGTTCCTTTCTGTTATATCTGAATTTATGCTAATGAGGTAAGCTTGGGGAGCATCCAGATAACTTCAGGATGGGGCTGGTTGCCAGAAGAAAAACCAACCACCAGGTTAAAGGATTAGAATTTTTAGTCCCTCCCCCATTGCCCCGAAAGGGAGAGGGACTGTAGATTGAGTTCGATCATCAATAACCAATGATTTAAGCACTCATGCCTACTTATGGAATGAAATCTTGATAAAACACTGACATGGTGACTGTCAGTGGGAGAGCTACCTGGTTGGTGAACATACTGATGGACTGGCAGTCTGGCCCACCCTGAGTGCACGGACACAGAGGCTCCTGTGCTTGGGAAACTGGGCCCTTGCCCTAAGTACCTCTCCATCTGACTGCTCATTTGTATCCTCTATGATAAAAAGTAATCTTAACTATAGTGTTTTCCTGAGTTCTGTAAGTCTATCTAGCAAATTATGGAAAATGGGGGTTGTAGAAAACCCCTGCATTTGTAGTTGGCTAGGGAGAAGAGCAGGTAACCTGGGGACCCCGTTTGTGGTTGACATCTGCAATGGGAGTATTCTGTGGGATTGAGCCCTTAAACTTTGGGGTCTATACTACCTCCACGTGTTCATGTCAGAATTAAATTGCAAGATACTCAGTTGGTGTCAGAGAACTGGAGAAATATTGGAAAACCACATACAAAAAAACCCCCCAAAATGGAGTTTTAAGTGGCGATTATTGTCATGAACAGAAATCAAATATATTAAAGAGAACAAAGAAGGAAGACTACGTAGAGACCTGGAAAAATATGTCTAAAAATTGTATTTCTGAATGGGGAGGAAATCCAAGTACCATCAGTTACTTCCAATATTACTGTGGAAGTCTGTGCAGGTGAAAAGTAAATTACCTCAATTCCCTAAATTGATATAAACAGATCTATAAAAAAAGATCTATTCATCATCATCTTACAATGGGGAGTTACAGATACAATTCACCTCCCATCCAAGTACTAACCAGGCCCGACCCTGCTTAGCTTCCGAGATCAGACGAGATCGGGCACGTTCAGGACAATTCACCTCTATAAGAAAATAACTCCTGGAGGAAAACTTATGTCCCAGAACTGCTTTTTGGTTTGTTTGTTGCACTGATGGGAACTTGAAGAAATTTATGATTTGCAGTAATGGATTAATCCACTAATCATGGGCTAACCTGATTTAATGCAACTGCTTTCCCAGATTAGACCCCTTCCCCTTCTCTGTGCCTATACTTAAAACAACTACTACTACGACAATGAGGGTCTGTGATTCTGCTAAGCAAGTAGCACTGATAGAAGAGAATAAAGCTCTACTTCCTAAACTTCATTTTTTCCCCTATTTTGCTTTCTCCCCCACAATGACTCTTTTTATCCTTTTCTCTTAGGATTATAACAAAGCTCCTTTTAAACACTCTGGAACAATTTCGATTGTGTTATGGAACACAAGAGAATAGGATTCTAATTTCAAGCAGGTATGGGCCAGCCCTAGGCTGTGAGCAGGAGAAATCAGAGTGAAAATCCAAGAGAAAGGTGCAACTGAGACCCATCAGGGTGACTCCAGCAGCCAGACTACTCTGAAGCACTTCCTTTCAGTGTTCTCTGCTGCTTAAATTTTACTAAAAGGGTTTTGTTTTTGGCAAGAGAGGCTGTCTCTTACAACCACTGACAACATTCCAAAATGGGCCATATTGAAGATTCTCTATACTTAGCGAAAGCTTCTCAGTCTATGACTTCAAACTGAAAGAAACAGGTAATGAATGTGGCTTGAAATAGCATCACCCCTTACCTTGGATTTCAAATTCATCAACCTCGTCTGCAGAGCCAGAGTCAGAGAACTGCGTTGAATCACGCGAACTAAACTGGGAGCTGCTAGAAGTGACCCGAAAACCTGCTATGTTTAAAAAAGAAAGAAAGAAAGGTAGTAAGTTGGACAGAGGGAGGCTACCTATTCCAAGGGTCACAATGAAAGGCACCTGGTATGCCTTCAGCAGCAAAGGAAATAGAGCCTTGGCCAGGAGTGATGCTGGGGGAAATGGAAACAGTTCTTCTTGCAGGGTGTCCCCAATTTTATTCCCCAAATTTTGAAAGTTTCACAGAAACAGGAGGTACTACTGTCTCGGAAGTGGCTCTGGGACCAGCAATCTTAGTTCTCCTACTGGAAACCTATTTTTTGGAAGATATTTCTGAAGTAGGAAATGGATGAACTCTAGGACTCTGGGTCTGACAGGAAAAAAAAATTAGAACAACATAAAAAAAAATCTTTCTGACAGCAGAGGAACCCTTGGCTTGGTTACATCTCAAAGAGAGACAAGAAAGGAAGCTCACGAGGCACCAAGTCTTAGCCCGAAGCTCTGCAGAAGCGGAAATAAGGTGCTCACAGCTCCACTCACTTCCATGCTCAGTCTCCTGGTACATGGGGAGTAGGTTTTTGGTGCGGATCTGCTGGCGCCTAAGGCGGATCTTCTGCTTCAGTTCCTGGATCTCTCGGTCACTGTCCTCCTCCTCTTCCTCCTCCTCTTCTAGGCATTGGCTCATCATGTTACACTTCATGAGCTCGATGGCGGCAATCAAGGACTCTGAGATGCTGAAGTGCGCATTCTCCTGGGGGAAGGAGAGCACCAAAGAAGCTGATGAGTGAGGGGCTTGATGTGTTGAACTGGTTCACACATTCACTGGTTGGAATGCTGGAAAGCAGAGCTTCTAACACACACATTGCTTTCATTCAAAACACTCAGGGTGAACAAACACACCAAAAAACTGTTCTACTTCCTCTTTGTTCTCAAAACTGCCATGCCTGGCCTTTCTGTCCTACTTTCTACATAAAACTATGACAGAGAAGACAACCAAAATTTGGTATCTTTCTTTTTAGGTCTTTCCTAAAACCATACTCCTGTAGACAAAGCATTAAGGTAAATGTAATAGCTCAGGATAAAGTGCTTTATAAGTTCTAAAATGCTACAGAGACATTATTCATTACATATCTGAACATATTAGAACAAAAGAGAGATGCTGATTCTGGAAACAGCTTTGACCTAAGTTCCAGGGTCAAGGAAATGACAACCACGTGGCTAAAATTCAATACTTCCCAAGGCAGCTTCTAACACAAAATCTGTAGTATTTTGGACTCAGTGAGGAGCAGATACCCCCTGAAAAGTTCTCTAGAGATTGAACTTGTTGAGCTCATCTTTCCTCTGAACTCACTTACACCTGTGGTCTTTGCTCATCTTCCTGCTATGTATCCAAAACCTCTTCAGAACAAATGTCCCCAGAGCCCCTCAGGCCAGATGCCCTAACTCACGAGCTCTTCAGTGTCCCTTAGACTCCTCACCTTTTCCAGGTCTGCACAGCTTCCAAAGTCTTGCTCAGACAGATAGCTGATGAGGGACTGTCCTTCTGATGGTCTTCGGAACATGCCCTCCCCAGAGCACAGGTACTGACCACCCTCTGTGGGAAAACAGAAAGTGGATGTGAAAAGCTCTGACTTGGAAAGCAAATCAGTAACAGACAAGCTTCTTAAGAAGTCTGATGATTTTACCACTAGAGACACTCCCAAGTTCTCCCGGGTAACAGGTTGGAAAGAAGATGTCTACCTTCTAAAGGAATTTCTCTGAATCTCAAAATCCCCAAGCACTAAGCCTCTTGGTTAAAGAATAGAATAAATGAAGAGAGCCCAAAGACAATCCTTTTGCCATCAAAATGTAAAGATGACACACTTGGCCTCTTACCCTACAAAAAAGGAAATAAAAAAACCTGTGCTGAGAATCAGACAAGGGAACAAATAGCTTCCTCCTGTGGATGATTTCCATGTGGAGCTTATCTTCTGGTAACTCAGCCTCAACACTCAAAGCTTCTTTTCAAGGTCCCTCTCACCCACTCAGAGAGCCATTCCATCTGGAGCGATAGACATTCATAGTGATTACACCCACAGCCTAAGAGAGGGTGGTACCCCTTATGTCGGAAAGGAGCAAGAGAAATGACAGGGCTGTGTGATTTCTAGCATGGGGGCTCTAAATGATGAAAGGAAGGGTGAGACTGTACGGTGCGTACCCTCCACGGAGCCGACGGGAGCCAGACAGCTCAGAGCTTAGCAGGCACGAGGGGAGAGTCGAAGAAAGACACAGCTGCAGCCCTGGCCTTCCTAGTACTCACCATACTCCATGTACAGAGAGCTGGGTGTGCTGACTTCACTGCTTGGGCCAGAGTAAGGCAAGGGGCCTCTCAACTTCGACTTATCATTGCAGGATTCTAGTGTCAGTGACCACCAGGGAGTAAAAACACACATACGAGGTGAGCAACACATACATTCCCAACTTAGGAGTTTCCACATTTAACTGCTCCCATTCCCAATGCCCTCCCACGCAGGAGAGAGGTGGCACACCAATGGGGAACAGTCCAAGAATGCAGGAACACACATGGAGGAAAGGAGATGGGGACTCAGTATATTCCAAGAGGAGAAGAGAAAACATGACCCAGAATGCAGCAACACAAAGGTGAAAAACAATCAAATCAAAATGGACTCATGAATTTAGTTCTTTTTTCTTCCACCTTCTTACCAAATGTTCTAGGAATATTGGCCAATTTCCATCCTCTTGACAAGAACCAATGTAGAAAACAGTCCTCATATGGTAAAACAAAGGTAGGTACACTGAAACTTTTCTGACACCTTGACACTGGGCTTTTAAACAATCTCAGAAAGGTTACACTAGGAAGACTAGGAGGACACAGCCTCTCTTGAACCGGAAATGAACCGGAAATTTGTCATACCTATGTATTTAACCCGCTTCTGAATTAGAAAAACAAAATAAAATCCAGCGATTTCCTTAAAAGAAGCATCAGGAAAACGCTTGAGAAGCCAAGGACAATGGCCCTATATCCAAACGGCTCGGCCACAGGGCTGCACGCCCAGCCTTCCTGGAGAAGGAAGGGAGAGGTTCAAGAGAAGCCTGGCAAAGTAGGAAGTGGCGGGGTAGGAGTTTTTAAGGAACAATGAGAGGTTGGAGTAGAGGAAGAGCAGCAGGCAGGGCTCGCAGGAAATGAGAAAATGATACTCTCCAAAGGAAAACACAAAATTCCCAGCGCTACCTAAGGAAGAGCAGGCAGAAAAGCAGGTGGGTGCCTGGGAAATGAGCAGGATGCTCTGGAGAGAGAATGACTGAGCTGCATCCAACCCACATCCCCCACAGATGGTGCCAGCTTGTCAGCTGCTCCTCTTAATTTAAAAAAAAAAAAAAATGCTACTATGTGATAAGAGGTAACTCTGTGTTTTCCTTGGGTCTCCAAGATTTCTGCTGGTCCTGGCAGTAGGCTCTCCTCCTCACTACTGAAGACAGACCAGCAGTCACCAGGATGCCTTGGTAAGAAACTATAACTTTGAGGGGACCTTTGAGGTGCCCAATAAAATTTAGTGCCCAAAACAAACTCCAACACCAGCACCCTATTCCTTTACAACATGTAAAGGCCATCCAGCCTTTGCTTCCTGAGCTTACTACCTCCTGATATTGCTCCTTCAAGGGAGCAGCTCTGATTCTTAGTCCTCACATTCACTTGAGACTTCTTACAATTTCTCAGCTCCTTAAGCACAACAATGCTCTTCCCAACAGTGGTCCTATCAACTTCCTCCTCTTTAACTTTCCCCTTTCCAAGCTAATCTACTCTGTGGCTTTCCCAGGAGGCCACAGCTCTCAGCCCTCCCTCCCTATTCTGTCGTGCAGACATATTCTACTACTACTATCTCCATGAACCCAGAACTGAACACAATATTTAATTTGAACACCACCAGGAAAACCAAAGAAACAGACGTAAGTCACTAGAAAACACCTGTGCAATAACGGGAATGGGGGTGGGATGGGACTTATGGAGGAAGGAAAATAGGTGAAAGAAAAAGGAAATGGGACTCTGGGAGAGGCAGAAAACATGCATCTACATCCAAGACCACAGAAAGGGGGAAAAACATATTCTGGTGTTAATTCAAGGAAAATAAAGTAATCCATAGTAAGTACTCAGTTAT
This sequence comes from Neogale vison, assembly GCF_020171115.1. NCBI lineage: Eukaryota > Metazoa > Chordata > Mammalia > Carnivora > Mustelidae > Neogale > Neogale vison. The sequence goes on from NC_058096.1 coordinate 118,727,449, forward strand.
GAAAAAAAAAAAATTCTCCCACCAATTCATCATGATGCCTTAGACAAATAGCAGGCTTCGGTTTCACCTTTGGGCAAATCAGGATTGATAAATCTTGACTCTGCCTCCCAGAAGCTGTTGGGAGACTGACTGAGGCATCTGGAAGTCATGGGCAGAAAACGTAGGATGCAAAATATCGGTGGCATCTCAGAGACAGGTCCAAGAACCGCAGCAGGATTACCCAGCCTCGCCAGACTTGATTTGACACCAGAACGGAAAAGGAGGTTCTGAACTAAGCAAGATGGGCACAGAGGAGGAGGAGGTGGCAGACAGAAAGGACTGGCTCCCAAACCTGCAATGGGATCTTCAACTATAATGGTGATATTCCTGGGGCCTCCTGTTCGTAGACAGACAGGTGCAGAGAAGAGTCCAAACAGAGGAAACGAGAATAGAGTGAGAAAAAGAGCGTCCTTTTATCCAGCAGAGGTGGGGACTTAACCCCCAGGAGGGGACCGTAGTGCTGAAATCCTCAGCTACTGAACTGAGGCAGCTGACTCACAAGAAGCTACACACGACCCTCTCTTCCTCAGACCCTTTTGCTTAGGTTTTCTCTGGCTCCCCTTTCCAATGCAGGTTACCATGGTTTCTGGAATCCATGTGGATTCAAGAACGGGGGCAGGGAAGTTTTCCATGCTCAAAGACCAGCGGCCTGGACTACACAGACAGCAGGCCTGCAGCAGGAGATATGAAGTGAGGAGCTAACCCAAGTACTCTTCACATCTAAGAAAGTTCGTGGGAAGACAGGCTTTGATATGGAGATTTTTTTTTTTCCCTAGAGAGTTCCAATAAGGCAAACTGCATCTTGAATGGAAAACAGAAAAAAGTTTGTCACTCACAAACTTCAGATGAGGGCCTCAGATCTCACCTTTCTAGAAATTATAATGAGAAATCAATGGCAGCTCCAGTTGCTACAGGAAATCTTCCTCTTTTTAAAATTTTTTTTGTATTTTATTTCTGGAGCTTTCCTACCCAGAACTGGATTTGAGCACAGAGATCCATGTTACACTTGCTGTTATGGAAGTTTTCCTATAAATGAAACCCAACCAAAGCCTGCCAGACACTAACAACCCATGACAGAAGATGGCAGGGAGATGGCAAAAGCAATGAGCCCCAGGTCTCCCATGCTGAGGGTGCCCTCTGCTAGCAGCTGGCGTTTGCGTGAGGATGGGCTCAGTGGCCAGGGCCTCCTTACCAGGCTGCCTTCCAACCTGGATTAGTGATGCAACAGTCAGCCCCCCTAACTGGTTTCCTCGGTCCCATCATCCCACACTCATATATCCTAGTTTTAATGAGGAAACCCCAAGATCACTTTGCCTCTCTCATATTACACCTGACCGCATTTCTCAGGAATCACAGAAAGGGGAGGAATTTACTGGGATTATTTTCAAAGCTCCTAAGAATTTCCCCTCTGTCTGAGAGAAACATTAAAAACTCAAACTGTGACAAGTCGCACTATCCTCTGATGCTAAGGAACTGCCGCAAGAATCCAGGGAAACGTTTACTATTTGGCAATGTATAAAGGAACAGACATCAATATTCTCAGAGAGATCTCCTGGGTATTCATATCACACTACCAACTTTCCTCTTTCTTTATAAGCAGGACAGCCCACCGTGTCATCAGAAACATAACTTACTAAGTAGAGGCTGGTGACAATCATTACCTGGGGCTCCTCTGGAGGCAATGTTGGTGTCCGAATGGGAGCGAGTGTGGCTCTTCTTTGTTCCGCTGGTGGCAGTGAGTGTCTGCCCCTCCGAGAAGCTGGACCTGCGAAGGACGCTGGACAGCTGGCTCTGCCCACCTCCCTCCTGCTCGCCGAGGGAAGAGGCAGCAGAGTCGGGCTTCTGCGAGCTGCTGGAGGAGAACAAGTTGGAGCTGCTGCTCTCAGCATTGCTGCTGTGACTCTGACAGCTGGCAGTCCGGCCTCGGGGATCCAGGTTGCCAATGGCCAAGTACTCCGGCCCCTCGCTGGCATCGCCTGGAGAATCATTCTGGCTGCTGACCTGGGATGCTTCTAGGGGGCTGGTCAGAGTGCTAGAGCTCATCTCATTTGGGGTTGAGGGGGGATCCCCAGCTAATGAGGAGACTGCAAGCAGGGGGGCTTGGAAGGTCTGATCCTGCGCTGGTGAGACATGCTCTTTGCTTTCTTGAGGTTTCCGGGGAGGGCCAGAGAGTGAAAAGGAAGTTGATCTTCTTTCTAGGATATAAAAAGGGGAGAAAAAGGTGAGCTGGAAAGCTTTGGTACATAGGAAGGACTTCTCAACAACTAAGGGCCAAACTCCCCATCATGACTGGGTGCCTGGGACATTGGTATCATCTTAGAAAAGGCGCACCATGCGAAATAAGCAGAAATTGCTTAGAAGCCGGTAAGCTGGGTAAGGTAAGAGCATGGGCTCTTGACACAGTGGCTTTGGTGCTTCTTAGTGTACATTTCCCACCTATAAAATGAGCAATGACAACAACACCCATTGCACAGGATTGTTCTGAGGATCAGATGAAGTAATACATATAAACTGATTATAACAGACCCTGGCATGGGGCAAGCCCTCAGTAAGTGTTAGCTATTATTACTGGAATACCTTCTTGGCAATGGGGATTAGAAATCCAGGAGAATCTAAAAACATCTCTCTTTCCTCTACTACTTTCATGATTCTGCTAAATTACTTTAGGCTAGTTACTATACAACTTCTTAAGATATCCACTATCAAGACACAGAATGTGACCAAACTGCACCAACCCACAGCTCTATCTAGACCTTTGTGCACCCACAAAGTTTCCTCCTTTCCGGGGCTGGGCATGCATGTCCTGACTACCCCTTCCTGCCCCCATACCTGAGCCGTGGTTGGGTGCAGACTGGTGGAGGCTAGAGAAGGACCCAAAGTAGGGATGTTGAGCGTAGCTGGTTGAAGTCGTGCATGTGGATCCAGGCAGAGCTGTCAGACTCTGGCTCTTGGTTACCAGCAGCGGGCTCTCATGCTTCCGGGCAAACTACAAAACAAACGTGTCCGAGCTGAGGACAGAGGCCCTGTGAGGAGGAACATTTGGCCCCACAGAAATGCTGGTAGAAGCTGACCTTTGGCAGTAGGCTTGGCACTACAGCCAGAGCCCGCAGGTTGGATATACAGCCCTTCTGCTCTATTCGAGCACACAACTTTGAAACCTTGAAGTCCTGTGATACAGCACAGCTTCTGAAACTGGAACCCCAGGTGGGACATTGAGAGTGATTTATCATGGAAGCAATACAACAAAATTCTTCAGACTATGCACATAGAGTCAGAAATCAGATCAGTGTTCACGTCCAGTCCCTACTGCTTACCAACTTGGAGCAAGTGACTTACCTGCTCTGTCCCTCAGCTGGCTTCCTTTATAAAATAAGATTAATGTCTCCCTTATAGAGTTGTGAGAATTCAATGGATGACACATGTGTTCCAGGCACACAGAAAGCATTTAATAGGTGGTAACTAAGAATCAAAATTTAAAAACCACGAAAGAGAGGGCCTCCCTCCTGAAAAGGAGTCGGGATTGTGATTCCGTTCTAGCTGAGGCACTGATATTAGTGATGGGGTGAGTGAACTGGATGGTTAACAATAAGCAATACCAAGCAACAAAATTTTCTCTATACTTCAAGGATGAAAATGGACACAGGACCATTCCCGTGTCACACTAGGTCCTACCAGGTAGGACACTCTACAATCCTACTCTGGATTCAATCCTACCCCTCATTCAAAATCATCCTCTTCCTCTGGCTTGTCAAACCTGCCCTTACAGAAGTGCTTACTCGGGCTACGGATTTTAAAAAAGGATTTAGGGGCGCCTGGGTGACTCAGTGGGTTAAAGCCTCTGCCTTCAGCTCCGGTCATGATCCCAGGATCCTGGGATCGAGCCCCACATCGGGCTCTCTGCTCGGCAGGGAGCCTGCTTCCTCCTCTCTCTCTCTCTCTCTCTCTGCCTGCTTCTCTGCCTACTTGTGATCTCTGTCTGTCAAATAAATTAAAAAAAAAAAACTTTAAAAAAGGATTTAAAAAAAATATATACACCTCCCTCCTTAAACAGACTTTTATGCTTAGACTTTTTACTTCAGTAGATACTTAATGGTACCTCCCCTTCTTCTCCAAGTTTTTTTTTTTTTTTTTTAAATGAAAGCCTTTCAGCTCATAACTGCCTAAGCAAAGAAAGAGTTTGCTACAGAAGGTTCTATCATGGGGAGGCCCAGGGACCCAGCATAGAGATCACTCCTTGCCCCCTTACCATAGATGCATCAAGCTGAGCCAGGAGGCGGGGGTTGTTCTGTTCCACGGCTTCCAGGCATTGGAGCATGGCCGTGACGTGGGCATTGCTTAGCAGGAAAGCAGTGTCTGGGGAGAGAAATGCTACTGTTGCAATGGAGCCCAACAGGGAGATCTTTAGCTTCCCTGTACAGCCTGGAAGAGGCTCAGGGAAGGAAAGACACAACAGGTGAAAATCACGCCACTGCAGGGAGAAGAGGAATCAGGGATACATAAGTACAGGAGAGGCTAAGTGATACACACTCAATATGGGAGAGGCCATGCCCAGAGGCTTCAAAGTCACAAAGTCCCAGATTTGAATCCTGGCTGTAGGTGACTTGGCCTCCCCAGGCTCTGCTTCCCTGATTGGAAAACAGGGGTACTAATACCCAGCTCTCAGGGCTGTTGGGAGGGGTGCATGTATAAACAGAACATTACAGTGACTGGCACCTAGGAAACTCGCAGTAAATGGTGGTGGTTCTTATCGATTTGCACCTGTGGGAGTCAGGGAAGACCTTGGCATTCAGCTGGACTGTGTTCTGCACAAGAAGGAGAAGACCAGATGCATCCTTCTGATTAGAATCTCTGTTCCACCAAGTGAAAGTATCGGGCCCTGGGGGGAGAGTCAGCCTCTCTAGGAAGAGTAAAGTGGAAGAGTTGGAGAAGAGTGTCCGAGGATCCTGGGTGAGGGGACTCCACGTACCAGTGTAGAATTTTCTGATGTACTGCCTGTCTCCCAGCAGAGGCCGGAGCTGGGCAGAGAGACAGTGCCGCTGCAAACTGTGCTGCAGCCACAGCTCGGCCACGGCACGCCTGCTGTCACTGTCCCCGCTCTCACCATCCGCACCGCTCTCGCCGTTCTCGTGCAGGCTGATGAACTGGGAGGCAAGGAGGCATGGGTCAAAACATGCATCCTGGTAAAGATGGCAAGACTGAGGCCTAAGGACCCAAGAACTAAATGGAGACAGGGAAGAGGCAACGATCAGAGGGACTCTGCCTCCAGGGAGCATCTGAAAGTTACAGAGGGAGGACGGGGAGGAATTAGCGGCCCCATTGCTGGACTAGACCACTGGAGAAGATTGAAGCAGTTGTGATCTGATATGCAGCTCTAGGAGAGGACAAAGCTGCTACATATGTCTCTTTATGTTCTAGATCTGAAGAGACATCTAGCCTGCGGTACTCAGAGGAAGGATAAACTTGACCTCTTGGCTGCTCTCACAGAGTCTTCCATTTCAGGTGGTCTATGGAAAATAATGCAACAAAAACCTGGGGGGAAAGGATCTGGGAAGATGTCACCTAAGATTTGCCACCAAAGAGAAGCCATCTGAGCATCTAGTTTGGCTCTAGTCATATCATTCTCTATTTGGAAGCTCCTTCTACTTGGCTGTTTCTAAAAGTAAGGTCTCACAGGCAGCTTCTAAGAAGAAACAACCATAGTAATATATTTTAGAAAAGGAAGTTAGCTGGAGGTGAAGGGGAGGGGTGGTAAGAAAAATTATGTGAAGGACAAAGAGAGTCTACGTAAGAAAATGCTGGGTTCTGGATTTTTCTCACAAAAAAGGCCAGTCTGACACCTTGTGATTTGGTTCCCCAACGTTTTAAAAACAAATTCCTCTTCCTGACATCATCTCAGCAATGAACCTGGCAGTGGGTGGGATATACATGAAACAAAACTAGCTAGATATTGATAAGTATAACAGATAGATATTTCAGGGTTCTCTTAATTTGCATATATTTAAAATCTTCCATCATGAAGAGTTAAGTAAATATATACATACATTAGGCAGTGATTGCTCTGGAACTAGCTGGCCAAGTCACTAACCTCCACGAGCTATTACTCTGATCGGAAATCTCAGTCCCACTTCCCCAACCATTTCAGGGAACCTCTTGACACTTTCCTAGGCTTTTGAACAGCTTCTTTCTGATCCTAATATGCAGCTCTTTTAAAAATAACAAAGCTTTTTTACCGCTTCCCCAGAGGAGAGAAAGTGGGTCTGGGGCAATGGGTCTAATGGGGTTTATTTTTTAGGGCAAATAATCCTCCCTTCCAAATTAGTCCTACAGGAATAACTTCCTCAGTTAATAGGAACCTTGACACATACCATCTTTCTAGCCTAGCAGACTCTTCAGACAGATCATCGAACAACAAAGCCTTGTGGTTACTTTTCCTTTCTTACCTTTTCCACATGAAGGGCTGAGTGGGGACTGAGCCAACGGATGTCCTTCACAAACTGCCAGTAATCAGTCTGGCGGCAACAAACCTGCTGTGGGAACATACAAGGTGAAGAAATCACTACCACTTTAGACCAAATCTAGTTCTGGTGTTGACATTCAAAGGCAGAAGGGAAAAAAAGCCTAACCTTCCCTGCCTCAACAAAGGTTCTCAGCAGCAATCAGGAGAAAAACACCTGTTCACCCTTTTTAAGGATAATGTTAAAACCATTTTTAAAAAGATTTTATTTATTTATTTGACAGAGACACAGTGAGAGAGGGAACACAAACAAGGGAAGTAGGAGAGGGAGAAACAGGCTTCCCATGGAACAGGGAGACCAGTGCGGGGCTCGATCCCAGGACTCTGGGATCATGACATGAGCCGAAGGCAGACGCTTAAAGACTGAGCCACCTAGGCACCCCCAAAATCATTTTAATTGTTCTTTTGATCAGCTAATGCATGCATATAACATAGAAGGTCACACAATGAAAATAACCTGATTTCTCCCTTATCTCTCCACCATTCAGCCCTAGAAGGCAAATCTTAAAACTAGTGAAGAGTTTAAATTATTTGCTAAAAATCAGAGATGTATGTCTTCAGTTATTACTGCAAAACCAAGTAAGAAAACACCTGCTTTTCCCATGCTATCCAGGTCAGGAAAGGGCTGTATTTAGAGTCAAAGAAATGATCAATGCTAGATAAAATAGTCTCATACTGGAGAAGGCCTGAACTGGAGAAGGCAAATGTTTATAGTAGGAAAATCTAATTCTTATTTTTTCAGAATCCTTTCTAAGATTACTGGGCACAGATTAAAACAAATCTAAATAATTGAGAAGTACAAACCTAGCACAAGCATTAAGAGACAGACTAACCAACATTACAAAACAAACAGCCTAGAAAGAGTCCTTAAATTGGAACTTAATATATGACCCAAAAAGCAACTGAAATGTCATCTCAAATGGGTGGATTCTCACCTAGACTGGTAAGGCAGAAGTGATAATAAGAGGTGTCAATGTACAGGCTCTTTTGCCAACTGGAGTCATGGAGACCTTTAAGATCTTGGCAGCAGTGTGGCAGTGTTCTGATCTCTGTTCTGTGGCTTAGTGAACACTGAGTGGCCAGGGATGGGCAGCAGTGGAATATCAACTCCAGCATGTCCTCTGGTTAGTTACATCTATGTGAATAGGATCTAAACTTGGTTTCTTTTCTTTAGATAAAATTCCAGGCTAACTCAGAAATAAAACTGGGGATATCACTATAGATATTATGGACGTTACAGAGGAATACTATCAACAACTCTACAGTCACTAGTGTGACAACCTAGGTGAAACAGATCAATTCCTCAAAAGATACAATCTGGGGGCGCCTGGGTGGCTCAGTGGGTTAAAGCCTCTGCCTTCAGCTCAGGTCATGATCCCAGGGTCCTGGGATCGAGCCCCGCATCGGGCTCTCTGCTCAGCAGGGAGCCTGCTTCCTCCTCCTCTCTCTCTGCCTGCCTCTCTGCCTACTTGTGATCTCTGTCTGTCAAATAAATAAATAAAATCTTTAAAAAAAAAAAAGATACAATCTGCCAAATCTTACCAGGAAGAAATAGATAACCTAAGTAGGCCTATATCTCCTGACAAAAATGGAATCAACAATTAATAACTTTCTAAAACCAAAAGCACCAGGCCTAGATAGGTTCACTGGTGAAACATTTAATCATGCCAATTCCCTATAGTCCCTTGAAGAAAATACAAGCAGAGGAAAATACTTTTCCAAATCGTTCTATGAGGCCAGGATTATCTTAGCACCAAGACCAGGGAAAAAAACACAAGAAAATTATGGATCAGTATCTCTCATGAACATAGATGCAAAATTCTCAAAAAAAATTAACAAATCAAATCCAAAATTGTATAGAAAGAATTATACACCATGACCAACCAGGATTTACAAGAAGTATGCAAGGCTGGTTCAACATTCCAAAATCAACACATCAAATCACATCAATGGAATGTGATGGTATTCATTACAGCAACAGCTAAATAAGAAAAAAAAAAACCACATGATCATATCAGTAAATGCAGAAAAAGCATGTGACAAAACACAACACCCACTTATAATAAAAACTCTCAGTAAACTAGAAATAGAGGGGAACTTTTTCAAATTGATAAAGAGCCTACAAAAACCTACAGCTATCATTATACTTAATGGTGAGAAGCTCAAAGCTTTTCCACTAAGATCAGGAAAAAAGCAAAGGTGTCTTCTCTTTCCACTACTTTTTAACATCTTTCTTTTTTTTAAAGATTTTATTTATTTATTTGACAGACAGAGATCACAAGTAAGCAGAGAGGCAGGCAGAGAGAGAGGGAAGCAGGCTCCCCGTTGAGCAGGGAGCCCAATGTGGAGCTCAATCCCAGAACCTGGGGATCATGACCTAAGCTGAAGGCAGAGGCTTTAACCCACTGAGCCACCCAGGCGCCCCTCCACTACTTTTTAACATCTTAATGGAAGTCCTAACTAATGCATTAAGGGGGGAAAAAAGGACATAAAAGACAAACAGATTGGGAAGGAAGAAATAAAACTGCTTTTGTTCATTGATGACATGATTATCTAAGTAGAAAATTCTAAATAATCAACCCCAAAGTTCCTGGAACTAGTAAGTAATTATAGCCAGATCATAGGATGCAAGGTTAATATGAAAACCAACCACCTTCCTATATATCATCAATGAGCAAGTGGAATTTGAAAATAACACATTACCATTTACTCTACCACTCCCAAAAATGAGATACTTGATAGAAATCTAACAAAATATGTATAAGATCTGTATGAGGAAAACTATAAAACACTAATAAAAGACAGAAAGAACTAAATAAATACAGAGATAATCCATGTTCATGGATAGGAAAACTCAATATTGTCAAATGTCAGTTCTTCCCAATTTGATCTATAGATTCAATACAATCCAATCAAAATCCTAGCAAGTTATTTTTTGGATATCAACAAACTCATTGTAAAGTTTATATGGAAAAGCAAAAGACCCAGAATAGCTAAAACAATATTGAAAGACAAGAGCAAAGTTTTTCTTCAAAAAGGACTGACACTATCTGACTTGAAGACTTATATAAAGGCACAGTAATCAAGGCAATGTAATATTGGGAAAAAAACAGAAAAACAGACCATGAAACAGAATAGAGAGCTCAGAAACAGACACATAAATAAAATCAACTAATCTTTGACAAGAGAGCAAAGGCAATACAATGGATCAATGATAGTATTTTCAACATGGTGCTAAAACATTGGATATTGGATATCCACATGCAAAAAAATGAATCTAGACACGGATCTTACACCTGTCACAAAAATTAAGTCAAAAGGAGTCATAGACCTAAATGTAAAATGCAAAACTATAAATCTCCTAGAAGATAACACAGCTAGAAATATAGATGACCTTGGGTATGGTAATGACTTTTTTGATACAAGACCAAAAGGATGACCCATGAAACAAAGAACTGATAAGGCAGACTTCCCTAAAATTAAAAACTTTTGCTCTGTGACCAACAATGTCAAGAGAAGGAAAAGACAAACCACAAACTGGGAGAAAATTTTTGCAAAGCCGCATATGATAAAGGGATGTTATCCAAAACATAAGAGGAACTCTTAAAAACACAACAATAAGAAAACAAACAATATGACTTAAAAAAATGGGCCAAAGACTTTAACAGACACCTTGCCAAAGATATACAGATATATAAATAAGCACATGAAAAGACATGCCACATCATATATCATCAGGGAGACGTAAATTAAAACAACACACTACCACTATATACTTATATTAGAAGGGTCCAAACACAAAACAATGCCAACACTAATTGCTGGTGAGGATGTGGAGCAAAGGAACTCTCATTCATTGCTGGTGACAGTACAAAATGGTACAGCTACTTTGGACTTTTAATTTTTTTTTCATTAATTTTTTTATTTGACAGAGGGAGAGAGAGCACAAGTAGGCAGAAGAGCAGGCAGAGAGATGGGGGGCCAGGCTCCCCGCCGAGCAGAGAGCCCGATGTGGGGCTCTATCTCAGGACTCTGAGATCATGACCTGGGTTGAAGGCAGAGGCTTAATCCACTGAGCCACCCAGGCAACCCAGTTCAGCTACTTTGGAAGACAGTTTGGCAATTTCTTCCAAAACTAAACATATTCTTGCTATAGTAAGTACTATGAATTGTGTAAGACTTAATGAATCACAGACATGTACCCACGAAACAAATAATACATTATATATTAATAAAAAAAGGAAAAAAATAACTATACTTACCAACTTTGGGAAAAAAAAAACTAAATTAAACTAAACATACTCCTACCATAGGATCCAGCAATTATACTCCTTGGTATTTACCCAAAGGAGCTGAAAATTTATGCCCACAAAAAAACTTCTTTAAAAACTTGATGTCTTATTATGTAGAGGCAAAATGACTTTCAAAGTTAGAAGGAAAAAAAACTAAAAATGTTGGTTTTATACTCACATTATAGGATCTTTAAATTGCCAGTCCAGAATAAAGAAATTAAAATCATAAGTCCTGTATCACATATTATGAGTACAAGGTATTTGAGAAAGATGATACCAAACTTCATCAGTGGCTCCACACTCCCAGAAAAGGTTTTGGCTCTATTATCTAAAGACTGTTGAACAAATGTAATTTTAGATGTTTTAAAATAAAATAAAATAAAATGTGTGAATGACTCCTTAACTGCCCTCACTAATCAGAAAATGATTCAGATCACATTGTATAAGATTTTCCTGTCCTTATCCAAAAATGATGAAGCAGTTAAGGGGTAAATAGAATGACAAATGTTTGAATGTCGGGGGAAAAAATCAACAACATATGTCTTTGTACAAGTGAGGGGCTATTCCTACCATAATGAAAAGCTACAATAATTAAAACTGAGTGGTGATGACACAAAATAGAGAACAAGAGACCATAATAAAAAACCAGAAATAGATCTGTGTGTCAAGAGAATTAAGTATATTCAAAATAAATTACAGATGAAACAGTTTAAATGTAAAAAATTGGGTCATTAATAGAAGAAACCATGGAGAAATGTTTTTAATAATCCTACAGTGGGGAAGCCCTTTCAAATCATCATACAGAGCCCAGAAGCCCTGAGAGAAATGATCAATTTGACTTACTAAAAATCAGAGAGGTGCCTGGGTGGATCAGTTAAGCGTCCAACTCTTTTTTTTTTTTTTTTTTAAAGATTTTATTTATTTGTTTGTCAGAGAGAGAGAGAGCGCAAGCAGGGGGAGCTGCAGGTAGAGAGAGAAGCAGACTCCACACACACAGCAAGCAGCCCACTGTGGAACTCAATCCCAGGACTCTGGGATCATGGCCTGAGCTGAAGGAAGCCATTTAACTGACTGAGCCACCCAGGTGCCCTAAGTGTCCAATTCTTGATTATGGCTCAGGTCATGATCTCAGGATTGTGAGATCAATCCCCGTGTGGGTCTCCATGATCAGTGAGTGGGGAGTCGGCTTGAGATTCTCTCTCTCCCTCTGCACCTCCCCACCACGAGTGCATATGTGTGTGTGCTCTCTAAAAAAAAACAACAAATAAATAAATAAAAGATTCTCTCTCCCTCTCCCTCTGCCACCCCTCTCAGATATTTCTGCATATAAAAGCCACCATTTGAAATGGCAAAAGACAAACCAGGAAAAAATATTTGCAATTCACATTACAGACAAAGGATTAATACCATTAATAAAGAACTCTTACAGGGGCGCCTGGGTGGCTCAGTGGGTTAAGCCGCTGCTTTCGGCTCAGGTCATGATCTCAGAGTCCTGGGATCGAGTCCCGCATCGGGCTCTCTGCTCAGCAGGGAGCCTGCTTCCCTCTCTCTCTCTCTCTGTCTGCCTCTCCATCTACTTGTGATCTCTCTCTGTCAAATAAATAAATAAAAATCTTTAAAAAAAAAAAAAAAAAGAACTCTTACAAATCCCTGGGAAAAGACTAACAATCTAAGGAAAAGGGGGGAAAATTGGAAAAAGCTCACAGAAAAGGCTCTCATAAACATCTTTCATAATGAGAGAAATGTAACATTTTATCTATCATTATTGGGGATAGTTTATAGTTTAATAACACGCTATACTGGCGAAGCAAAAACTCTTATACCTTGTTGGTGAGGATGTAAATAGGCATAACTTCCTGAAGGGCAACTTAGCAGTATCTATCAGAATTGAAATACTCATAACCTTTAGCCTAAAAATTCTACTTCTAGGAATATCCTATTGTAAAGGATTTATCCATCATAGCACTGTTACTAACTATAAATGACTGGAAGTAATCTAAAAGTCCATTACCAGGGAACTGGCTACATAAAATTATGGCACATACAATAGAATATTATAAAATGATACATGTAAAAAAGAAAAAAAATGCTTTATATAATGATTTGGAATGAATCACAAGATATATCAAGAGAAAAAACCAAGGTGCAGAATAGTAATTACAGCATGCTTTTATTTGTGTGAAAAAAATCAGGAAGTATAGCAAAGAAAATTATTCATAAAGTCTTTTATAAACATAAAAATTCTCTGGAAAGAAACTGGTAAACAGTAGTTACCTGCAGGACTGGAAGGAAATAAGGTATTTCACTGACTATAGTTATATGCTTTTTTAAAACCATATAAAGGTATTGTTTATTTAAAAAATTAAATATTTTAAAGCAAGTTACAGAATGATATGTATAATATAATCTTAATATTTTAAAAAGCACATGAATGTGTAGAAAAAAATAAGATCTATCAAAATGTTAAGAAGCAATAATACTTGGTGTTGACTTGAAGGTGATATTTACTTTCTTCAAATTCTTTTTTGCTATTTTCCAAATTTTCAACAAATAAAAATATTTAACTAATATATTCAGGAAAAAAAAACACACAGAAGTCTTTGTGTTGTTATGGTTATTTTTTAAATTAGACCACCTATATTGCCAAGAAGAGGCTTCTTCTTGGCAGTGGAAAAGAAGGGGGATCTTTTTATTTCTCGTATTTAGCTGAGGAATCTTAGGGACTGAATGTCTCCACATTTCTAAGCAGTAGAAAGGAAAAGATCAAATATGCCTTGCCTTACGGGAAAACTAAAAGGTAGCCCAGATGCAGGCTGTCAAGAAAAATGAGATCTCTCTAAAAATATGATCATGATGTTCTAGCTTTCATAAGGCCCTCAGTGATTTAAAAAATAAAGTTCACATTCCATAACACATCCTTATGAAAGCACAGAATAGATATGACCAGCATGAATCACTGTATCCCTTCCCCCTCTCCAAGGGCACAACACCCAGAATAGCTTCCTGATGACGCAGCAGCCAGAAGCCTTTGAAAGCATTAATCTTTCGGGAGGAAATGAGAGGGAAAAATAAGTCCCTGACACAGCCATTAATTGTTAGGTCTTCACAAGGCAGAAGAGAGGAGCAGTGAAACTGGTATGGATCTTCTGGTCATGATTCTTTCCATTACAGTCTGCAGTTGAAAAGTGTGTTCAAGACAGCTTGGCCTGGTTTACTCTGTTTTCACTTATTAACACTAACGCTTTTCTGCAGATGACCATATACTTTAATATTTTTCATTCTGATAACCACATGCTTTCACAGATATCATTCGTTAATAATTCTAACAAGATATGCTAATACTGTTTTGCATTTACCAAGCATCCTTCATTTGGAATCCCATTACTTTACTATTTCATTATGACATTTTCTCTTTCTGGCACAGATGTGAAAACTGTCTTGTAATATGGGGAAGTGATTACTCTAGACGACGATGTAAAATTAGTAACAGAGCCAAGAAAAGAACCTTTTTGCTATCAAAATGCAAGTGCTTAACCACTAAATGGTAGCGACACTAATCTGGTAGTTATTTTGGTCATCAGCCTGGGAAACTTATATTGAGTTTTTATACAACATGTGGCATGATTCCCAAGGTTCTGGCTTGGCAATGTCACAAATCAGTGTTAAAAATAGGAGGAAGGGCAATCTAATGAGGAAAATAAGTTTGTTTTGGGTCATGTTCTGCTTGGCCTGTACAACAGACTGCTAGATGATAACGTATAGCAGACAGCTAGTCTTATGGATCTGGAGTTCAGCAGAGGTGTCTGAGCTGGGGGTCTTTAGTACACAGGTGATAGTTAAAACAATGCAAGTGGATGAGACTGTTTCCGGAAAATGTACAAAGTAAGACAAGATAAGGATGTAGGACAGAATCCCATTAAAAGCTAGAATCCAAGAAGAAGAGATTCCAGGGAAAGAAACTAAGAAGGAATGGTCACAGAGGTAGGAAGACTCTAAGACATTAGAAGATAATAATGCTGTATAAGTCCAGGTGTGATGATGGTCAACAGTAAAGAACATCAGACAGGGTTCAAAGGAGAAGAAACGTTCATGGATCTGATAACATGGACATCATTTTACCTAAATTTCAGTAGCAGGATCACCAGTGGTATGGCCAAAAACCAGACTGTAGTGGGTTAACTAATTTGTCTATAAATTCCCGTCTTCATAACTATAACTATTTTTTTCCCATCAGACTACATGTAACTTGAAACTTAAAAAATGAAAGAAACATTTATTATTTCCTGTGTGCCACAAGCTGTACTATGCAAATTTTTATGCTAGTTTATTTAATCTTTCCATCAAATATTATGATGTAAATATTATCCTCATTTTTTATAGATGAGAAAAACAAGGCTCAAAAAATTAGTATTACCTAATAGTTAAGATCGACTGTCAATTTCTTATGTTTCTTAAAGCTTTTCATGTATATTATCTCATTCAATTCTCACAATAATCCTATGAGGTAGGTACCAGTGTTATCTCATTTTACAAATGAGTAAACAGAGGCATAAAGCAGTAACTTATCCATACCACATAGTGCTGAAGCTGGGATTAAAATATGAGCAGTTCAACTCAGAAATCTGTAACGGTAACTACTACTTCATTTTTTTCCCCAAGGACCTGAGCATTGTGTCTAGATTTCAATCTGGGTTCTATCTGATTCCAAAGACTTTTATCATTCTACTACACAATGCTGCTTCCAAATTCCTAGAACGGTGTTTGAATAACAGTAACTATTAAGAAACTCTTGAGCCTCTACCTTCCGCTCAGGTCATGATCTCAGGGTCCTGGGATCAAGCCCCGCATCAGGCTCTCTGCTCAGCGGGGAGCCTGTTTCCCCCTCTCTCTCTGCCTTCCTCTCTGCCTACCTGTGACCTGTCTCTCTCTGTCAAATAAATAAGTAAAATCTTTAAAAGAAGGAAAAGAAACCCTTTGAGAGAGCCTCACTTTCAGAACTTATTTTGAATAAAGAAAATCTCACCTAAGCCAACTTCTCCACTGAGTTCTGAAAATATCCAGTAAGAACATTAGTTTAAAGATACTGTTCAGAATATACACATATTTTTAGAAGAGAGGTAGCATATGAATTCCTTAACACTAATTATTTGATTAGCTCTTTTTCAGTGTGACTGCTAATCTAGTTGAGAATAAATTCTTATTAAAAAAGAAAAAGACAGGGACGCGTGGGTGGCTCAGTTGGTTAAGCAGCTGCCTTCGGCTCAGGTCATGATCCCAGTGTCCTGGGATCGAGTCCCACATCGGGCTCCTTGCTCGGCGGGGAGCCTGCTTCTCCCTCTGCCTCTGCTTCTGCCTGCCACTCTGTCTGCCTGTGCTCGCTCTCTCCCTCTCTCTCTCTCATAAATAAATAAAATCTTAAAAAAAAAAAAAAAGAAAAAGACAGCGCGGCTGGGTGGCTCAGTGGGTTGAGCCTCTGCCTTTGGCTCAGATCATGATCTCAGGGTCCTGGGATCAAGCCCAGCATCGGGCTCTCTGCTCAGCAGGGAGCCTGCTTCCCCCTTTCTTTCTGCCTGCCTCTCTGCCTACTTGTGATCTCTCTCTCTGTCAAATAAATAAATAAAATCTTTTTTAAAAAAGAGAGATAAAGAAGAAGAAAAAGTAAAAGACAAGCTTGGCTCAAGGGAAAGAGTTCCAGGGAAGAATACTTAGACCCTGACATGGGATAAGCATGAGTGTTTGGGAACACTTGATTATGCACATATTTGTGAGGTCTGATTTTTTTTTAAAGTAGCATACAGAGCCAATGACTCACTTGACAATTATACCCAGATATGAACCTTATCTAAAACACTGCAAATGGAGTAACTGCCAAAGACGAAGCAAAACCATTAAGTATTATTACATTCTACTCATTATCAATACTCCAAGTTTATTAGAGCGTTTGAGGATATTACAGAAAAGAAACTCAACATTAATAAAGTTTATATTTTAGGGACGCCTGGGTGGCGCAGTTGGTTGGACGACTGCCTCCGGCTCAGGGCGTGATCCTGGAGTCCCGGGATCGAGTCCCACATCAGGCTCCCAGCTCCATGGGAAGTCTGCTTCGCTCTCTGACCTTCTCCTCGCTCATGCTCTCTCTCACTGTCTATCTCTCTCAAATAAATAAATAAAATCTTTAAAAAAAAAAAAATAAAGTTTATATTTTAAAAAATTTAGCTATAACTTAAACTACCACTCCCAAGAATCAACCAGTTACCTACAAAATGATGCTCAAAGGATATTATAAAAATGACAATAATCTGTAAATACTTCTCCTAGGGTGCTCCTAAGAGAAAAATCCTAGTGATTCGTCATTATTGTCCTCCTCATGATCATCATGTTATAGTCCTATCCTCAAGGACTCTCAGACTAGGAGCCTTCATCTTCTTCCTGCCAACACCTTAATGCAATTTTGTCTTTCCAACAAGTGGTATAGTCAATCTGGCAGAAAAGAAGAAGTTCACATACCTGGTCATGGATGAGCCCATGATAGAGGATGCTTTGCATGTCCCTGCAAAGCCGTTCCAGGCCACCATACTTGGACCAGACGTTGGGACTGTTGGCTGACACCAAACCCTCCACGGTAGTCTTCAAATTACCCAGCAACTGCCAGTGCTCCCTCCTGCAACGGCATCAATTATACCTTTGTTGGTTAGTTACCTTTGTTATATCTAATCCTAATCGTGTCAAAGAAAGTCTAAGCCAAGAAGCCTCCTGCCCTATATCCTAACATTTTATCCCCTATTAATTTTTTACTTGGGCATAAAACCCAATTCTGAAAGAGCTTAAGTTGTAAAGAACACTAAGATTAAAAAATAAAAAAGACAAAGCAAAGAAAACTCCCTCAATCTTAATGTGGCATATTATGCATCGTAAGGTGATCTTCATCTATTATCTCATTTAATTCTCACATAAATAACCTATAACCCATGTTTCTAGGAGTGTGACCCATTAAGATCCATTTCTGGAGGGGCACCTGGGTGGCTCAGTGGGTTAAGCCGCTGCTTTCGGCTCAGGTCATGATCTCAGGGTCTTGGGATCGAGTCCCGCATCGGGCTCTCTGCTCAGCAGGGAGCCTGCCTCCTCCTCTCTCTCTCTCTCTACCTGCCTCTGCCTACTTGTGATCTCTCTCTGTCAAATAAATAAATAAAATCCTAAAAAAAAAATCCATTTCTGGAAATGATAGTACATGAGCAACATATAAAGAGATGAGGGCATTGCTCAAAACCAGAAATCTTTTTCTAAGTAAAAAAGTCAAAAATGAATTTTTATTCACTATATTTCCATGCACTCAGTACACATAACTGCACACAAGTATTATGGTTAAGAATATAAATTATCCATTACTTCCCCCCATAGTTTTTTAAGCTAAAATAAAGACAAGAATGTTTTGTTTGCACTAAGTCATTTAGGGACATGCCTCCAAATCAGTCAACTTTTGGCTTATTCTGAACAATCTAAAGTACCAAAGAGGAAAAGTCTGAAAATTGTTATACTGCACACTTTACCTTGCCCTTCCATTTCTCATTAGAATACTACTCCTAATATTTTCCAAGGACAGTCACAGGAATAATTTTTTTCAGGTAACTTTCATCATACTATTTTACATCATTTAAATACTTATGGGGTAGAAGCATTCTGAATCTTTTCTATCTGTATTCAAAACTATTTATACAAAATTTATACAAATTTATTCAAAACTATTTATACAAAACTATGTATACAAAACTATTTATAACTTATTTGTATACTTTCTGAGTCATTTTTAAAAGTGGATGAGTAAAGACAAAATAAGATGAACAAAGCTAGGTCCAGTATAAAAGTGTCATCTAAAAAGAGAAAGTCAGATGAATCTCAATCTGGTCTTCCGCTCTCAAGACATTAAGACCAAGAATTTATTCAAACTGGGAGACAACCTTACACCATTGAACATTCAAGTCACCAAACTCACTTGAGCCATTTCTTTCTTCCCCACTTTTATTGAGATATGATTGACATATTATATTACTTTAAGGTGTATAACATAAGGATTTGATATACATATTGTAAAATGATTACCACAATAAAATTAGTTAACATTAATCACCGAGCATAGTTACAAATTTTTTCTTGTGATGAAAACATTTAGATCTACTTTCTTAGCAACTTCCAAATATACAATACAGTATTGTTAACTATAGTCACCCATGCTGTACATTACATCCCCAGAATTTATTTATCTTATTACTGGAAGTTTGTATCTTTGGACTACCTTCACCCTCATTCCCCACACCCCCACCTCTAGCAGCCACCAATCAATCTCTTCTCTGTTTCTATGAGTTTGACTTTTTTAGACTCCACATATAAGTGAGAGCATACAGTATTTGTCTTTCTCGAACTGACTTATTTCATTTAACATAAAGCTCTAAAGGTCCATCCATATTGTCAAAAATGGCAGGATTCCCTTTTTTAGGGCTGAATAATATTCCCATGTCTGTGTGTGTGTGACATTTTCTTTATCCATTCATCTATCAGTGGATACTAAGGTTGTTTCCATGCCTTGCCTATTATAAATAATGCTTCAGTGAATACCGGGGTACAGATATCTCTTCAGCATCCTGTTTTTGTTTCCTTTGGATACAGACCCAGAAATTAAATTGCTGAATCAAATGTATTTCTATTTTTAATTTTTGAGGAATCTCCATACTGTTTTCTACAGTGGCTGCACCACTATATTCCCACCAAAAGTGCACAAGGATTCCCTTTTCTCTACATTCTCACCAACACCTGTCATTCATCTTTTTGATAACGGCCCTTCTAAGAGGTGTGAGGTGATAACTCATAACAGTTTTGATTTGCATTTCCCTGATGACTGATGATGCTGAGCACCCCTCCATGTACTTGTTGGCCACTTCCCTGTTCTATTTCCATACCAGTCCTTAGAGATATCTCAAATAACTAAGATGCACATGGGACTTAGATGGCCATTAAAATGCCACTTATTGTTACATTGTGAGAAACTACCATCACAGAGGCCAACTGACTACCAACTTCTGCTTCAGTGATTCTCCATCTCCTATGCTTCCTTAGGGTTAATCTGATCTGTTCAGATAGACACGGTTTTCACATTCCAACAGGTTACAATCACGTCTTGTAGACCTGAGAGCAGTTTGTTTACTAAAGCAACTTTGCATATCTATGTTCTGATTTATTCTGATTTAATCTTTTAAAATTTTTTTATTTAAACTCAGTTTAGTTAACATATACTTTATTATTAGTTTCAGGAGTAGAATTTAGTGATTCATCAGTTGCATATAACACCCAGTGCTCATTATTACATCAGGTGCTCTCCTTGACGCCCATCACTCATTTATCCCATTCCCCAACCCACCTACCCTCTAGTAACCCTCAGTTTGTTTCCTAGAGTTCAGAATCTTTTCTGGTGTGCCTCCCTCTCTGTTTTCATCTTACTTTATTTTTCCTTCCCTTCCCCTATCATCATCTATTTTGTTTCTTAAATTCCACATATGAGTGAAATCATATGGTATTTCTCTTTCTCTGATTTATCTCATTTAGCACAATACCCTCTAGTTTTATTAATGTCATTGAAAATGGCAAGATTTTATTCTTTTTGATGGCTGAGCAATACCTCTGATTTATTCTTGATCTTACAAGCTTAACTGTCAAAGAACTATCATGATAAATTCTGAAAGCAGACACCAAATACCTCATCATCCTACTAGGCTGTGATTCCAAAATTATATAAAGAATCCTGAAATCCAAGAAACCTGAGCATTCAGATCTACTACCAACTTCTGGACAAAGCTAAGGAACTTTCCCTCCCCATACTATAGTGTCCCTAAGGTACCAAAGCTACAAAAGAATGTGGCTCTTATTCTAAGATATACCAAATCACTTACATTTGGTATATGCTCAAAGAAAAGTAAACTTTCAAAATTTTGATTTACATAGTCTATTTAGTATCTTTACCTTTTGAGGTTCCTTTACCCTAATGATAGTTACCACTTTCAGAGAGTTGAAATGCTAAACTCAACTGAAGCCCACACACAGTGGTGGGACTAATCTATTCATACCTGAATCTTGGATGCAAGTAAACAGATCACCATGAGAAATCAAATATGACTCTGCATTCTTGAACCACATTTTCAGCAAGTAAGGTCAGTCTTTCTTGGGGAAAACCTGCTTGGTAATAATTATTTGAATAGTATCACCTTGGATTCATATGTAATCTTTACCTGGGCAAAGGTAAGGTCTTTAAAGTATATTAGGTTCAAAGTAGTTCTTTGCAGAGCCACTTCTGCAAGTACACAGAGTGCTCTCCCTTAATCACCATAAATTAAAAGTCTTTCTAAGCATCTCACCCTGTGCCAAGGAAAAATCAGGCCTAAGTGGCAAGGGACAGCATAATCCATCCTTACCCGAATCACTTTCATCAAAAACCTCAGAATAGACATTTTAACGATGTTTATTCTTCCGATCCAAGAGCATGGAATGGTCTTCCATCTTTTTGTGTCTTCTTCAATTTCTTTCATGAGTGTTCTATAGTTCCTCAAGTATAGATCCTTTACCTCTTTAGTTAGGTTTATTCCCAGGTATCTTATGGTTCTTGGTGCTATAGTAAATGGAATCGATTCTCTAATTTCCCTTTCTGTATTTTCCTTGTTAGTGTATAAGAAAGCCACTGATTTCTGCACATTGACTTTGTATCCTGCCACGCTGCTGAATTGCTGTATGAGTTCTAGTAGTTTGGGGGTGGAGTCTTTTGGGTTTTCCATATAAAGAATCATGTCATCTGCGAAGAGAGAGAGTTTGACTTCTTCATTACCAATTTGGATACCTTTTATTTCTCTCTGTTGTCTGATTGCTGTTGCTAGGACTTCTAATACTATGTTGAACAAGAGTGGTGAAAGTGGGCATCCTTGTCTTGTTCCTGATCTCAACGGGAAGGCTGCAAGCTTTTTCCCATTGAGGATGATATTTGCTGTGGGTCTTTCATAGATAGATTTGATGAGGTTCAGGAATGTTCCCTCTATCCCTATACTTTGAAGCGTTTTAATCAGGAACGGATGTTGGATTTTGTCAAATGCTTTTTCTGCATCAATTGAGAGGACCATGTGGTTCTTCTCTCTTCTCCTATTAATTTGTTGTATCACATTGATTGATTTACGAATGTTGAACCATCCTTGTAGCCCAGGGATGAATCCCACCTGATCATGGTGGATAATCTTTTTAATGTGTTGTTGGATCCTGTTGGCTAGGATCTTGTTGAGAATCTTAGCATCCATATTCATCAGTGATATTGGTCTGAAATTCTCCTTTTTGGTATGGTCCTTGCCTGGTTTGGGGATCAGGGTAATGCTGGCTTCATAGAAAGAGTCTGGAAGTTTTCCTTCTGCTTCAATTTTTTGAAACAGCTTCAGGAGAATAGGTGTTATTTCTTCTTGGAAGGTTTGGTAGAATTCCCCAGGGAATCCGTCAGGTCCTGGGCTCTTGTTTTTTGGGAGATTTTTGATCACTGCTTCAATCTCGTTATTAGATATCGGTCTATTCAGGTTGTCGATTTCTTCCTGGTTCAATTTTGGTAGTTTATATTTTTCCAGGAATGCATCCATTTCGTCTATACTGCCTAGAGCAATCTATACTTTTAATGCCATTCCGATCAAAATTCCACCGGCATTCTTCAAAGAGCTGGAGCAAATAATCCAAAAATTTGTATGGAATCAGAAGAGACCCCGAATCGCTAAGGAAACGTTGAAAAACAAAAATAAAGCTGGCGGCATCACCTTACCTGATTTCAAGCTTTATTACAAAGCTGTGATCACCAAGACAGCATGGTACTGGCATAAAAACAGACACATAGACCAGTGGAACAGAGTAGAGAGCCCTGATATGGACCCTCAACTCTATGGTCAATTAATCTTCGACAAAACAGGAAAAAATATACAGTGGAAAAAAGACAGTCTCTTCAATAAATGGTGCTGGGAAAACTGGACAGCTATATGTAGAAGAATGAAACTCGACCATTCTCTTACACCGTACACAAAGATCAACTCAAAATGGATAAAAGACCTCAACGTGAGACAGGAATCTATCAGAATCTTAGAGGAGAACATAGGCAGTAATCTCTTCGATATCAGCCACAGCAACTTCTTTCAAGATATGTCTCCAAAGGCAAAGGAAACAAAAGCGAAAATAGACTTCTGGGACTTCATCAAAATCAAAAGCTTCTGCACAGCAAAGGAAACAGTCAAAAAAACAAAGAGGCAACCCACGGAATGGGAGAAGATATTTGCAAATGACAGTACAGACAAAAGGTTGATATCCAGGATCTATAATGAACTCCTCAAACTCAACCCACACGAAACAGACAAACACATCAAAAAATGGGCAGAAGATATGAACAGACACTTCTCCAATCAAGAAATACAAATGGCTATCAGACACATGAAAAAATGCTCATCATCATTAGCCCTCAGGGAGATTCAAATTAAAACCACATTGAGATACCACCTTACACCAGTTAGAATGGCCAAAATTAACAAAACAGGAAACAACATGTGTTGGAGAGGATGTGGAGAAAGGGGAACCCTCTTACACTGTTGGTGGGAATGCAAGTTGGTGCAGCCTCTTTGGAGAACAGTGTGGAGATTCCTCAAGAAATTAAAAATAGAGCTTCCCTACGACCCTGCAATTGCACTCCTGGGTATTTACCCCAAAGATACAGATGTCGTGAAAAGAAGGGCCATCTGTACCCCAATGTTTATAGCAGCAATGGCCACAGTCGCCAAACTATGGAAAGAACCAAGATGCCCTTCAACGGATGAATGGATAAGGAAGATGTGGTCCATATACACTATGGAGTATTATGCCTCCATCAGAAAGGACGAATATCCAACTTTTGTAGCAACATGGACGGGACTGGAAGAGATTATGCTGAGTGAAATCAGTCAAGCAGAGAGAGTCAATTATCATATGGTTTCACTCATTTGTGGAGCATAACCAATAGCATGGAGGACAAGGGGCGTTAGAGAGTAGTAGGGAATTTGGGTAAATTGGAAGGGGAGGTGAACCATGAGAGACTATGGACTCTGAAAAACAGTCTGAGGGGTTTGAAGTGGCGGGGGGGGTGGGAGGTTGGGGTACCAGGTGGTGGGTATTATAGAGGGCACAGCTTGCATGGAGCACTGGGTGTGGTGAAAAAATAATGAATACTGTTTTTCTGAAAATAAATAAATTGGGAAAAAAATAAATAAATAAAAATATTAACTTGCAAAAAAAAAAAAAAAAAAAAACCTCAGAATAAAGTCCCACATATTTTTGGGGGGGAGAATTTTGACTTCATTCCTCCTTTAAAGAGGAACAGAAATTGCTTAAGCAACTCAAATAAGATTATTCAAGGAAAAAGTTTTCCTAAAAGCCAGCTCAGTCTTAAGCTTGTCATGTCATGTCATGTCACAATCAGAAGTAATACTCAAGGAGCCAGCATTACCGTGATACTAAAACCAGATATGCTACAAAAAAAAAAAAAAAAAGAGAGAGAGAGAGAGAAAGAGTGAGAGAACTACAGCCCAATGTCTCTGATGAACATGTATATAAAAATCCTCAAAAAATATTAGCAAACCAAAAGCATCAATATGTTACAATAATCATTCACTATCAATCACAATCATTCACTATCATTCACAATCAAGCAGGATTTATTTCTGGGATACAAGAGTGGTTCAATATTCACAAATCAATCAGTATGATATACCACATCAACAAGAGAAAGAGGGGCGCCTGGGTGGCTCAGTGGTTTAAGTCTCTGCCTTCAGCTCAGGTCATGATCTCAGGGTCCTGGGATCGAGCCCCACATCGGGCTCTCTGCTTAGCGGGGAGCCTGCTTCCCCCTCTCTCTCTGCGTGCCTCTCTGCCTACTTGTGATCTCTCTCTGTCTATCAAATAAATAAATAAATAAAAATCTTAAAAAAAAAAAAACAAGAGAAAGAATTAAAAAACTACATGATCACTTCAACAGATGCAGAAAAAGCATTTGACAAAGTACAACACCCATTTATTATAAAAACGCTCAGCAAAAAAGGTTTGGAGGGAACATACCTCAACATAATAGAGGTCTTATATGAAAAACACAACGAATATCATACTCAGTGCAGAGCTTTTCCCCTAAGATCAGGAACAAGAGGAACAAAACAAGGATGTCCACTTTCACCCCCTTCTATTCATAGTAGGGCAAGTCCTAGCCACAGCAATCAGACAACAAAAAGAAATAAAAGGCATCCAAATTGGTTTAAAAAAAAAAAAGGAGTAAAACTTTCCTTATCTGTAGATGACATGATACTATTTACAGAAAATCCTAAACATTCCACCAAAACACTGTTAGTAGTGATAAATTAATTCAGTAAGATCACAGGATACAAAACCAATATACAGAAATTTGCTGCATTTCTATACAGTAATAATGAAGTAGCAGGAAGAGAAATTTTTTTAAAAATCCTATTTACAATTACACCAAAACAATAAAATACCTAGGAATAAACTTAACCAAGTAGGTGAAAGACGTATATTCTGAAAACTATGAAACACTGATGAAAGAAATTGAAGACAACACAAACAAATGGAAAGATATTCCATGCTCATGGACTGGAAAAACAAATACTGTTAAAATGTCCATACTATCCAGCACAATCTACAGATTTAATGCAATCCCTAGCAAAGTATAAATAGCATTCTTCTCAGAACTAAAACAAACAATCCTAAAAATTGCATGGAAACACAAAAGACACCAAATAGCCAAAGAAATCTTGAAAAAGAAGAGCAAAACTGGAAATATCACAAGCCCAGATTTCAAGATACACTACAAAGCTATAGTAATCAATATAGTACAGGCACAAAAACAGACACACATCAATAGAACACAATGGAGAGCCCAGAAATAAACTCAGGATTATATGGTCACTTAATTTTTGACAAAGGAGGCAAGAAGATGTAACTGGAAAAAGACAGTCTCTTCAAAAAATGGTGTTGTGAAAACTGGACAGCTACATGCGAAAGAATGAAACTGGACCAATTTACATATACACAATATAAACTCAAAATGGATTAAGGACCTAAATGTGAGATCTGAAACCTAAGAGCTCTAGAAGAGAGCACAGGCAGTAATTCTCTGACATTAGCTATAGCAATATTTTTCTAAATATGTCTCCTGAAGCAAGGGAAACAAAAGCAAAAATAAACTACTGGGACTTTATCACAATAAAAAGCTTCTGCACAGCAAAGGAAACCATCAGCAAAACTAAAAGACAATTATAGAATGGAAGATAATATTTGCAAATGACATATCTGATAAAGGGTTAGTATCCAAAATATATAAAGAACTTCCAAAATTCAACATCAAAAAAATAAATAATCCAATTAAAAAGCAGGCGCAAGACATGAACAGACATTTCTTTTTTTTTTTTAAAGGTTTTATTTATTTGTTAGAGAGAGAGAGATACAGAGTGCAAGCACAGGCAGAGTGGCAGGCTAGAGACAGAGGGAGAAGCAGACTCCCCGCTGAGCAAGGAGCCCGATGTGGGACTCGCTCCCAGGACGCTGGGATCATGACCTGAGCCGAAGGCAGCCGCCCAACCAACTGAGCCACCCAGGCATCCCTTGAACAGACATCTCTACAAAGAAGACATACAGACAGCCAAAAGACACATGAAAAGATGCTCAACCTCACTCATCATGAAGCAAATGCAAATCAAAACCACAATAAGGTATCACTCTACATCTGCCAGAATGGCTGAAATCAAAAACACAAGAAACAGCAAGTGCTGGTGAGGATGTGGAAGAAAAAGGAACCCTCCTGCTCTGTTGGTAGGAATGCAAAGTAGTGCAGTCAATGTGGAAAACAGTGTGGAGTCTCCTCAAAAAATTAAAAAATAGAACTACCCTATGGTACAGTAATTCTACTACCCATATTCTTTACGTAATATGAAAATACTAAGTTGAAAAGATATACGCAACCTAGCGCAGAGCTGGTGCAGGGCTGGATGTCA
The DNA here is from genome assembly GCF_020171115.1 of Neogale vison. Lineage (NCBI taxonomy): Eukaryota > Metazoa > Chordata > Mammalia > Carnivora > Mustelidae > Neogale > Neogale vison. The sequence goes on from NC_058096.1 coordinate 118,754,373, forward strand.
TGACCCTGACCTCATGACCTGAGCCAAGATCAAGAACTGGATGCTTAACCAACTGAGCCACCCAGGTGCCCCACAAATTTTATCTCTTTAAAACAGTGCAATGCCCCAGGTGATATATGGAAGTGTCCAATCACTATATTGTACCCCTGAAAATAATATTACACTATTTAACTAACTGGAATTTAAATGAAAACATAATAAATAAATAAATGAAAAGTGCTATGCCATATAAATACTTTTCACTAAAAATAAGTGAAATATGTGACAAATAATATACACATAATAAGTGATTATAAAGTGAGATTCAATCCAAGAAATACATATAAGCATACCTTTGATCCCCAGTGCCCTTTTTAGGAAGGACAAGGAAATAGCTTCAACTTATTGGCATACCCCCTCCACAGTGTGCCGTTTATCTGCAATGAATTGTGGTATCTACCTGAAATCAAGACTGAAGGTCAGGTTGTCCCAAGTCAGATTATGATTTGATCCCTGAAATGTGAAGACAGGTATGTGATATCTAAATGATGGAATATCATGAAACCATTAAAATCTTTGATTAGAAAAAGTTCCCAAAGTTAATGATATATTAAGGTATAAAAGGCAGAATATAAAATTGTATTTATGATCCCAGGTAAAAATATTGAGAGAAATGGAGATATGTAACAATAGTTACCTCTAGTTCTACAGAGGAGAGAAACTGTTTAGCTCTTCCTTCTTTGTAGCTTTTCTTTCTATTCTTAAAGATTTTACTTATTTATTGGTCAGAGAGAGAGAGAGAGAGACAGAGCACAGGAGCACACAAGCAGACAGAGTGGCAGGCAAAGGGAGAAGTAGGTTCCTTGCCAAGCAGGGAGCCTGATAGGGACTTGATCCCAGGATTCTGGGATCATGACCTGAGCTGAAGGCAGATGCTCAACCAATTGAGCCACCCAGGCATCCCTGTTTAGCCCTTCCTAAACAATTCTAGCAATTAATGAAAGATCAAGAATCTGAACAAAATTAGCTAACAAAAGGCTGGAAAGTACCATCAAGGATTTTTAAATCCCAAAAGTGGGAAGGGCATCTTAGGCTGAAAGATTGTGGTCAGGAAAACACCCGGGACTTTTAATACCAAAAAGCACTCCTTGAAGAGAAGTGATCTTTAAAGTAGAGGAAAACATCGCTAAGTGAAATAATTATTGGTAACACTTAAGTAACAATAGACTATACATTTAATTTGTTTAATTTTCTTATCTGGCTCCATACTTCCTGGTTTCAATTATATAGTATTTAATGAGTACAGCATGCAATTAATATTTATGATGTTTTTAAATAAATAATGCTCATAAAAAAAAACATCCTTGACTTTACTATAGTTTCTCAGCTCTGGGGCACCTGGGAGAACCCAACCATTGGCTAGTTCCATCTCTTTAATGGCTGACAGCAGAATCTTAATGTCTAGGGGGGAATAAGTGGTCCTCCTAGGCATGCCTATAATTTCAAATCTATTCAACAAATCCCTCACCAATCACACTACATTTGAATATTAAATTTATTTAATTTCAACAATGAGCAGATTTACCAAAAGTTAAATCCCTTATGTCAGAAACTTAACCATTGATGGTATATAAACTCCTTGGTATGGAATTCAAAAAGTCTCCATCATGTAGCCCCAGTCTAAATACCAATGTTCCCACTCGGTACTCCTCAATTTGAAAACAGTCTCTTTCCCCACCACACTCTATTATAAACATGCCAACCTCATACCTACTTCCATGGTTTTATTTAGCAGATCTTTCCACTTAAAATGCTTCTCCTCTTGTCTCATTCAGGGATTCAGGTTCAGCTCTCGTTCAACCTTCTCCTAAGAAGTTCTAAATAATTTGACCAGCTATAACTCCCTTGTTGGAAACCCCATAATATATGCTGTCAATATACCATTCCTCCTGATGATCCTTTTAAAAAAATGCTATTTAATTGTTGTTGTATATTATTTGTTTTCTTAAGGATAGAAACCGTGTCTTTTCTATTTCTTATGTGCTGTTATTAGAAAGAGGGAGAAAATGTCATGCAGCAGAAAGAGAGCAAGGTTCACAGTCAGGCCAACCTGAATTTGAATCCTAGCTCTCCACAAACTAGTCAAGCAGTCTTAGGTAAGCCATTTAAGTTTTTTAAGCTTCAGCTCCCTCAGTGTGATTGATAATCTACAGAAAGCACCATCATAGGGTAGATAATGGTATTCCTTTCCTTTTCTCTTTTCTTTTCCCTCTTCGAATTTCCAGTGCATAAATATAGTAAGTCAAACTACATCAGAAGGGGTACCTGAATAAAGCCTTCTTACCCATTCTGCTCAAAGAAAAATCTGCCAAAACCATCCAGGATAGGACCGGCTGTAACACAAATTAAGACTTGTCACTGTGCTCTGCAACTAAAGAATATCTCAACTGATTTTAAACCAAGCTAAATCTCCTCTTCATAAGCATAGATTCCAAGGCCTGATCATGCTCAGGGTACTCTTGCTTAAGCAGGAAAGCTAGGAAGACTTCCTCAGAAGACTCTTGGAAGTATCTTGTATATAACAGAGATTCAAATCTGCTTACTTAATAGAATCGTAGAAACATAGAAGATTTTATTGTAAAACAGTAAGGTTAATTTCCTGAGTCATAGAAGAAAGCCAATTTCATTACGTTACAGTCACATCTGGGTAGCACAATGCTTTACGAGCAAGGAGGCACACCACCCCCCACCTTCAATAGCAAAGGCAGGGGAGGAAAGACAGTGCTTCAGTTGCCTCCAGTTTTAGGGACACTATTTTAAAGTAAAAGCTAATCATCATTACAACTAAAACTAGATTATCTTAAATACTGCCAAGGCAAAGAAAAAGCAAAAGAACATAATAAAAAGTCATTTTTTTTTTAAGATTTTATTTATTTGACAGGCAGAGACCACAAGTAGGCTGAGAGGTAGGCAGAGAGTGAGGAGGAAGCAGGCTCCCTGCTGAGCAGAGAGCCCGACGCGGGGCTCGATCCCAGGACCCTGGGATCATGACCTGAGCCGAAGGCAGAGGCTTTAACCCACTGAGCCACCCAGGCGCCCCTAAAAAGTCATTTTTAAAAGATGACAGAATTAAGATAAAACAGACATGAAATAAAAATAAAAGTCAATGAAATAAACTCAACTATTTAAAACCAAAGAACCAATCAAGCAAAAAGGTAGGCAGAAATTATGATATTACATCAAGACTGCATTTAAGGCAAAAATCATTTAAAAAGACAAAGAAGCCATAATGAAGATGTAGCTCTCACTAATTTTATGTATCTAATAACATGGCCTCAAAATATAAAACAAGGGAGTCTGGGTGGCTCAGTCAGTTAAGTGGCCAACTCTAGATTTCAACATAGGTCATGATCTCAGAATCATAAGTTCCAGCCCTGCTTTGGGCTCTATGCTCGGCAAGGAGTTGGCTTAAGATTCTCTCTCTCTCTGGGCGCCTGGGTGGCTCAGTGGGTTGAGCCACTGCCTTCGGCTCAGGTCATGATCCCAGGGTCCTGGGATCGAGTCCCGCACTGGGCTCTCTGCTCAGCAGGGAGCCTGCTTCCCCCCTCTCTCTCTGCCTGCCTCTGCCTGCTTGTGATCTCTCTGTCAAATAAATAAATAAAATCTTAAAAAAAAAAAAAGATTCTATCTCTCTCTCTCTCTCCCTCTGCCCCTCCCCATCCTGTGCACTCATGCACTCTCTCTTTCTTTCTCTCTCTCAAATAAATAATCTTTTTAAAAATTTTTTTAAAATTAAAATTTAAAATTAAAAAATTTTTTAGGGCGCCTGGGTGGCTCAGTGGGTTAAGCCGCTGCCTTCGGCTCAGGTCATGATCTCAGGGTCCTGGGATCGAGTCCCGTATCGGGCTCTCTGCTCAGCAGGGAGCCTGCTTCCCTCTCTCTCTCTCTCTGCCTGCCTCTCCGTCTACTTGTGATTTCTCTCTGTCAAATAAATAAATAAAATTTTTTAAAAAAAAATTAAAAAAATTAAAAAATTTTTAAATTTTATCTTAATTAAATTTTAAATTTTATATATGTGTATATATCTAAAATGTATATGTATAAAATATAGATTGAAATATATAAAATATATGTAAATAAAAATATATAATATATAAATTTAAAAATATATAAATTATATATAAAAATTACATATATAATTTTACATATATGTGCATACATACACATATATATATATATAAAACACACATATGAAGCAAAAACTACAGAAAACATACAAAGAAAATCAAGGGGTGCCTGGCTGGCCCAGTCAGTGGAGAATGAGATTCTTGATCTCAAGGTTGTGGGTTCAAGTCCCACCTTGCATATAGAGATTACTTAAAAATAAAATTTTAAAAAAGTGAAAATAGAAAAGAAAAAACAATGTTCATGGGAGATTAATTATCAGATCATAAAAATCAAAAGTAAAAAAGTGATTAGAAGAGCTGAATAATATTATACATAATAAGGTTGTTCTTTAAATTTAGAAAACTACATCCTGAAGAACACTTTTTTTTAAGCATAGGACAATCACAAAAACTAGCCTTGTACTAAAGTACACACAATAAAAAAAAGTTATTCAATCCTCCAAGGCATATTCTCTGTCCACAAAGCAATAAGACAATAAGCAGATAACAAAAGTAGAACAAAGAGGGGGAAAAAAAACTTGGAAAATTTAAAACTGTCAAAGGATTCTCGAGAAGGCAAAAATAAAATCATGGTTTTGAAGGGGGTGGAAATGGAATGATGTTATGGCTCTGAATGCTTTCTTCGCCAAAGCATCCAAGTGAGAAAGCTCATAGGGAGACTGTCTTAGAATCTTTTAGAAATTATGGGATCCTGCTATTTTCTAGTAAAAAAAAATCATCATCTCTTCACTCCTATGATCTAGCAGGATTTCTGTAAATTTCATGGCCTTACAAAGTCCCTATTTAGTCACTAATAATTTATGATTTCCTTTAATAATCCTCTCTACTCTCAATCAAGTGTGGGTTAAACTTCAAGTCAACCTGATGCAGAGGAACTAAAAACATGTAAGCATGACCTAGTTGTTTCCTGAAAAACTCAGAATTAAATCTGTAACAGCATTGTTCAATTGAACTTTCTATGATGCTGGAAATGTTCTATATGTGTGCTGTCCAGTATGGCAGCCAATAGCCCCAGGGGCCATTAAGCACTTGAAATCTGGTTAGTATGATTAAAGAACTGAGATGTTAGATTTTATTTAATTTTAATTATTTAAACTTAAATCACCACAAGTAGCCAGTGGCTATTATGTTGGACAGAGCTAGTCTATAACCACCCAGATAGGCAGGCTGGTGAAACTTAGGAAGGAAAGATTACAAAACACACACAAAAAGATTCCATTTAATAAAAGAAGTGATAAAGGAGCTATAAAAAACAGATCAGGGGTGCCAAGGTGGTGCAGTCAGTTATCCAGCCGACTCCTAGTTTTGGCTCAGGTCATGATCTCAGGGTCCTGAGATCAAGCCCCATGTCAGGCTCCACACTTAGCATGATGTCTGTATCAGGATTCTCTCTCTCCCTCTGCCCCTCCCCCCGCCGGCTTGTGCCCTCTCTCTCTCTCCCTCTCTCAAATAAATGGATAAATCTTAAAAAAAAAGGGGGGGGGGCAGACCAGCTGTGGGGAGGATAGATGCTGGGATAAGCTTCAGCTTAGGGTCCCTGCTGTTTGCTGATAGGCCTCCCTCTCCTGTGTTCTGCACAATAGCATTTCCCCCCAAAGCTTCAACAGTATGTTGTTGGGGGTGGGGGGACAGTGGACAATGGAGGTAGGTATACTAATAACTGGACTAGCAGTATGGATTGCTCAAAAATTATTTGATCCTCCTGCTTTACTACAAGTTCTGTATAAACTGTCAACCCCTACCTCGGTCAAAGAAAAGAGAAAGAAAGGAAGAAAATAGAAAATGAAGATAAATGTAAAAAAGGGAAAGTGAATAGGGATAAAGGGAAAAAAGAGGCCCTTCCAAAGGCAGCAGTACCACTGGCAGCTGCCCAACTATAAGACGCGTGACCAAACTGTTAATGTTTCCATTCCTTGAATAAATACTCACAGAATGTCGATAACATTGGGCACTGGGCGAGGCACTGGGCTTATGGTGGTTAAAGACAAAGAGTCTCCATCTCTCAAGGTATTCAGAATGAAATGGGGGAAATGGGCACTTACATAACTATCTTCTGCAGAGAGATATGTTACAAAGAGAGATGGAGAAGGGCAGGTCAGGGATGCCTTCTAAAGGAGCATTATTTAAAAGATGACTAATAGCCTTCCAGGTGAAGGAGGAGGGACTGCAGGGAATGTGGAGACACAAGGATGAGAATGGTGAAGAAGAACATGTAGGAGGGAGTGAATGCCATGGTTTTGTAACTGGGAATGTCGCAGGGATTAAAGTCTGGATTAAATGTCAGGGATGAGTTTTGACTATTTTCTATTTTTCAAGAAGGAAAGATTAAACATTTCTGAGTAAAATAGTATAATAACTTTGCTTCCAAAAGATTAAAGTGGTGGCTATGTGGAGATAGTCTGGAATTAGGGCCAGAGTTTAGACTGGAAGGTCAGTTAGGAGGCTACTGAGACCATCCACAATGAGAGATCATAAGGGTCCTCGATGAATATATTGGTTATATGTGCCCAGAATTCATGTCCCTTTCTTTTGGTAACAGAACTCTCCTTTTCCACAGGGGAATCACCCCTCTGCCATATACTGGGGTCCATGAAGTTCCAAGAAAGTATACCCTTGCCTCAGGATCCAGGGTTGGGCACATAATTTGGGCCTGACAGAGTGGCATATTCCATACCCTGATTATACGAAGGGGAACATAACTCAGGTCAATCCAAAAATACTCAGCCTCCAAATTTTTGTTTTTGTTATACCTATTAGGATTGCTTTGTTTGTTTGTTTGTTGTTTTGGTTTGATTTGGTTGGGCTTGATTAGGGTTATCCTGTAGAAAAGTCTGAATGAAGACAACACATAGGGAAGAGGAGCCCACAGAGAGGGACAAATTCTTATTTAAGCCTATACTTGGTCAGGCCTGAAGCAATATTACTCCCTGGATTTTTCAGTAATACAAGGAAATATATTTGGAAATGGAGAAAGAAATAAAGCTCCCAGAGAAAAATCAGGAACAAAATTCATAGGACCTGGAAACTACCTTGATAAGGGGAATGAGGAGGAAAGTAAAATTTCACTTTGAGGGAATTTGGGTTTGTTGAGTGGGAAATGCTATTAACTGAGATACAGAACAGAAGATGGAACCGTTTTATTTAACCAATGGACTGAGCTCAGTTTGGAGACACTAAAAAGGATTTCAATACTTCAATTTTGACTGTATCTGGATCACTGCACCAGAAAAACTGCATATAGCTGGGTTTCAAGTTCAGACTGCACAGCCTAAGGCAGTATAGGGTGGCGGAGTAAAGCCAGAAGAACCTATCCTTTCATCGTTTAGTAATTTCACCGAACAACCTCCAAATGACTGGCACTTACTACCCAACTAAAGAAAGAGAAGCATTATCCCTAAGCAGTATAGTGTTTTGCTAGAGTGATAAATAGCTAGATGAAAATTAAGGGAACCTACGAAATAACTAAAATCCAAGGATAAAGTGAAAAGCTAGGCTAACACCCCCCCATCCTCAGAGTGGAGTGCTGAACTCAGAGGAGCCAAGGAAGGAAGAAGAACAAGAAGTAGAATTGAGAACAACAACCAGAAAAGTACATATCCACCTTATTTCAAGAAAACTGGGGAGGAGACAGCAAGTAGACACTTTTTGCACTTAGCACATACCAAGCACCCCATGAAGAGTTTTGTGGAAATTATCTTTTCAAAATCTCACAAGTTACCAGTCAGGAGGGCATTATTTTTCCTACTCAGATGGATGAGCCAAATTAAGCAGTAAAGCTAGGATTCACAGGCAGGTCTACCTGGTTATAATGCACATTTCACTACATCAACTGCTTTCAGAAAATATATTGATATTTTCAGGAATATACTGATAAGTTTATCCTTTGTATATAAAAATGATGCCATCTCAGAACGCCTGGATGGTTCAGCTGGTTAAGCATCTGACTCTCGATTTCAGCTCTGGTCATGAACTCAGAGTCATGGGATCAAGCCCCACATTGGGCTCTGTGCTCAGCACAGAGTCTGCTTGTCCCTCTCCCTTTGCTCCTCCCCACTAATGCTCTCTCTTTCACTCTATCAAATAAGTAATAAAATCTTTCTTTTTAAAAGATTTTATTTTTTTTATTTGACAGAGAGAGAGGGGGAGAGAGAGTGGTAGGGGCAGAGGGAGAAGCAGATTCCCCGCCGAGCGGAGACATGGGAGACGGATGCGGGGCTTGATCCCAGGACCCTGGGATTATGCCCTGAGCTAAAAGCAGACGCTTAACTGACTAAGCCACCCAGGCGCCCCATTAAATAAAATTTAAAAATAAAATGATCCCATCTCATCATGAAGATTTTTTCTGAACTGGGTATTTTATTGACCATAGAAAGTTAGGTTAAGAGTGACCCAGCCACAATGCCTCAATTCTCAGGCACCGGTATGTATATGCCAGTTGTCTACTTGGAGCTAAGGAGGCCTTGGTGCCATGAAACTTCATCAAACAACACATTCTGAGTTAACTCAGCCAGCAACAAAGAGTAGGCTATAGCAACAATACTAGTGACCTTGTGGGGATAGTCCCACTGCAGAAATTAAATTTTGACTAGAGTTGCTTGGTTAAGAGGCAAGCATTAGAGGGGCACCTGGGTGGCTCAGTCTGTTGAGCGACCAACTGGGGTTGCAACTGGGCCTAATGTTGGGCTCCACAATCCATGGGGAGTCTGCTTGGAATTCTATCCCTCTCTCTCTGCCCCTCCTTGTGCTCTCTCTCTCTCCGGTGAATAAATAAATCTTAAAAAGAAAAAAAGGTAAGCATGGAAAAAATAATAGAGAGAAAAATATAGCTGCAAAGGAGCTGTCCCTACGGTCCTGAATGAGAGGCAAAGAATGCTATAAAATTCATTATCTTATACATTTCTTTGTCCCAGTATATTAACATAATGAGGCAGCATAGCATAAGTATTAAAAGTTCAGACTCCGGAGCCAAATTGCCTGGGCTTGAATCCCAGTTCCACCAGGATTCACTGTAGGAAATTGTCAAGTTATTTATCCTGTTCATGTCTCAGCTTCCTCATCTATTAAATGGGGATAATAATAATACCTGTTTTGTTTGGCCATCATGAGAAGTAAATAAATTAATACTTGTAAGGCTCCTAAGTACTGCCTGGCATGTGATAAGTGTTTATTTAAATACATCAAATAAATAACTAACCCAGCTAGATGGGGAGGAAATGTGAATTTGAAATTTCCAGCCCAGCCTCTCCCACATGAACTGGTAAAGGAAAAGAAAACTGAACCAAAACCTTATTTAAAATTTATATGGGACCTTTCACACGAAGCATTTCACAGACATCTGGAGGAAGAATAAATAGCCAAATATACATAAGCAGAAACTGAAACGTGGAAAAGGGAAGTAAGATGTTCAATTTCAATGAACTCATCTTTCATACATCTCAGGCAGGAACCCAGGCTTGTCAGTCCACATTTTGTACGCAGGCCACAAGTTAACAGTGTACATAAAAGAGGAGTCAAACTTAAAAACAGCCAGGTCTTCACCTGGGCGCATTATCTCATTAATTTCCCCCCTGCTGATGTTTTCTCACTGAAGCAAACACCTAAATATGGGAAGCACCTATACAGAGAACAAGTCAACATTTAATCAAAGTAGTTTGTAAAATCTTAAATCCTCCATTTCTAAAGGGTATGAACAAGATGTCAATAGTTTCGTATAAATAAATGTGAAATTGCTAAATTGCATTGTGGAGAAAGAGAGAAGGGTTTGAAGACGAAAAGGAAATGACAGAGAGATCCTGCCACTCTGACAGAGGCACGCACACAATTTCTAGTTTCATTAGCAAGCCCGCTCCCCCACACCATGGCCATTACAATCGTCCACTTTCATACACAGGCCCTCCTTCTCGTCGTCTTCCTCACAGTCATCTCCGCCTAAGCTGCTTTCTAGGCCAGTCATAGTGCCCTAACCTTTGCGCCCAGAAATTCTTACAACACCAACCTTCTTAATATTGGTCTGATAAGCTGTCACCTCAAGTTTCACTCAGGCTACCAACATTGTGCCCTACTCCCATCTATAGACTCTCGCCTGCAAAGTCTCACAAAAGCACCTCTCAATAGCTACCTCCTCTCCTGATCCCCCTGCCCTCAGCATATCATACCCACATTAAACCCGTTCCCGTCCTATCCACGCCCTGCCAGTCCTTCTTCTCACAATTTCTTCCCAAATAAGTCTCCCAAAGTCCATCACGCCCGACACTTCTGCCGGTGGTCTCCGAGCCCTCACAATCCTCCCGGTGGTTTGGTGCACCATTGGCCTTCGACCCCCCGCGCCCTTCCCCAACCCACCTGCTCTCCTCCGGCAGGCGCTCCTCGCAGCCGCCGAGCTCCATTCCCGCGCCCTCCGGCCGCATCCGGGGCTACGAGGTCGCCTCCTCTCTGAAGAGAGGCGCCCCTGCCCCTTCGTCCCTAAGGGCTCCCGAAGCCCTAAGAAGCGGAGGAAGGCACCGCGGTGGGTGGGCTCAGGATGATGCACTACACTTGGGATGACAGCAGGAACGGTGATTGCTGTCTCAGCTGCGGTTTCTAGCCCTGCCACCCCCACTTCCGGCTCCAAGAACTACAACTCCCAGTAAGCACTTCGAAGACCCGGCCGCTCCCGGCATGCTCCGCCCGGTCCAATCCGAGGCCGCGCTCGCGGCGAATGCCGCCTCTGGCTGCGTGCTCGCGACCGTACACTAGGCGGGGAATACCAGCGTTACGTTGTGGAATACGTATGGGTGCAAATCCTTACACACTCAGGTCGTGCTTCACACTCGGGGCCGGATGGGATCAGAAGTTTAGACTAGGAAATAACGCTGATCTTAATCCAAGTACAGTTAACCCCGCTTCAGCCTACCCGGGTTTAACACCTGTCGGTGATGTTTGGGGACCTCAAGCATTTTAATGAAGAGCTCACGTACTGAAGAGCACAGCTTGCTTTGGGATCGCAAAGGAAAAGCAGGAGGGAAAGGCTTTGCGGGGAAGTTTTCCTGCAGAACTGGTCAGAGCAGAGGTTTTTGTTTTTGTTTTTGTTTTTCAGAGCAGAGTTTTTAAGGATAAGTATGAATTAGCCAGGAGAAGAGAAAGTGGAAACAGTGGCCCAGGCATAAGGAAGCATGCTGGTTTGGGAAGTACTAGTTCTGAGTAGTAATAAGACCTGGGAAGAGGTGGGGAACAGAATGGTGTTGGTGAGCAAGCACCCTAAATCGTGAAGTGCCATTTTAAAGAATTTGGATTTTATCTTTAAAACAATTAGGAGCAAATTAAGAATATGCAAATCAAGAAGTGGTTTGACCAAACTTGCTTAGAAAACTACTTTTGAGGGGCGCCTGGGTGGCTCAGTGGGTTAAGCCGCTGCCTTCGGCTCAGGTCATGATCTCGGGGTCCTGGGATCGAGTCCCGCATCGGGCTCTCTGCTCAGCAGGGAGCCTGCTTCCCTCTCTCTCTCTGCCTGCCTCTCCATCTACTTGTGATTTCTCTCTGTCAAATAAATAAATAAAATCTTAAAAAAAAAAAAAAGAAAGAAAAGAAAACTACTTTTGACAATGTGGAGAGGGAATGGGGAATGTACCATGTTGGAGGTAAGGCTGGAAAAATGGATATGAGAGAAAATTGAAAATCCCGATAGAGGCCAAGCAGGTAATGCCAATGAGAAAAGTGAGCTGGTTGTTGGAGAGTGGCAGAAACTCTGAACTGGAAAGTTCGTCCAAGAAGGGAGGTCTTACCTTTTCTACAATTGAATGATGCAAAATGGGTATATAGGCCTAGAATTGCCTAATACTCTGATTTTGCGATAGAAGCTGGAGTCTGCTTTTTTAAGTACAACTTTTAATTTTTAGAAAAAATCGGTAACAATTTTTTTTATTGTAAACATTACACAGTCCAAAAAAAAAAAAAGTTTATAGGCTAAATGTGCCTTTGGATTACTAGTTTGCAAGTTCAGGCCTGAACTGGGGTAGTAGGGAATAAGGAGGTTGGAATTAGTGCAATGGTAAAGCAATAGAATCTGTACTACTCTGTGAGAGGGGTCTCTAGGTAAGCTCCGTGGAAAACTAGTTACTCTGTTAAAAATAATATATGACTTAAAGGAATTTTCAAACTTGAGAAAACTTTTTCGTGAATTAAAAGTGAAATGAAGGAGGTTTTTAATGTAAGTTATGATTTTCAGCTTCCATTTATATAAAAAATAGACCTCGTTCAAACTTCTTCATATTATCCTACTAAAGGGTTATACTTTTTTAGAAAGTGGCAGTGTTAATCACTGGGATTTCACTTCTATTTCTACGAATGTATGAACTTTATTTTTGGCAGGCAGTTTAATCCCAAAATAATGTCACATGATCTTAGCATATTTACATGAAAGACCACTTTATCAGGAAATTCTAGAACTAAAATTGTAAAAAGTCTCAGTTCTATAGTAAAAGTTCTGAGAAAGGTTACACCCCAAGTCTGGGTTAAACATATTTAAAGCAGTTAATAAATGTGATAATGACTTATATTAGCCATGTGTCCCCCTGTCCTATCCTTCCGCTTTCCCTCACCCCAGATGGCCATATCCTGAATCCTTGCTTTATGATTTCACTGCTTCCCTTTTTATATAGTTTCTTTGTATCAATTTACATACCTAGAAATTATTATTTTTTTAAATTTTTGTGTTTTAACTTCACAAAAAGTATAGTGAGCTGTATTTATTCTTTGAGGCCTTAGGTTTTTTTTGCTTAATGTTACATTGATAAGGTTCATTCACATTATCATATGTCACTGTAGTTCATTGATTTTTGACTGCTATATAATAGTTCATTGTGTGAATACAGCAGTTTATTCATGCTGTCTTTCATTGATAAGCATTTGGGTTGTTTCTAGGTTTTTGCTATTGTAAACAGTGCTGCTATTAATATTATCTTACTGCACCCTCTTGTATGTAAACAAAGGTTTCTGTTGGGTACAGAAGTGGAATTGCTAGGTCATAGGGCTATTGTTTATTCTAGCTTTTGTTTTGAGTGGTGGGTTTGTAGGTACACAGTTTTCAAAATAACTAATTAGTTATGATGTCATAACTAATTATAAGTGGTTATTTAAAATAACCCAAAAAATGAAATAAAATAAAATAACTAATCAGGGCCCCTGGGTGGCTTAGTCATTAAGCAACTGCCTTTGGCTCAGGTCATGATCCCAGGGTCCTGGGATCAAGCTGCCCATCCAGCTGGCTCCCTGCTCAGCTGGATGGAAGCCTGCTTCTCCCTCCCATGCTCCCCCTGCTTGTATTCTCTCTCTCGCTCTCTCTTTCTCTCTGTCAGATAAAAAAATAAAATCTTAAAAAAAATTAACTAACCAAATAAAAATGGGCCATGCATGGAAGATGATGACCAAAGTATGTCATGAACCAAGGATTGTTAGTACAATATTGTGCTTCTGAGGCCCAAATGCAAAAATTTCCAAATATGCAAAAATATCTAGCATGAGTATTCAATAAGTCACATAAATGTAATGGTCTTACTTAGAACTGCTTGCTGAGGTAATATTTTAGAAGTCAAAAAACCTGAAGAAGATTGTTTGATCTTGATCAATGTTTTCAAGATCACCAGGATGCTAGTTTTATACAAACAGTAATAGGTCCTAGAGTACCAATGGCAGAAGGCCAAATTCACTCAGAATCAATTATTCAGGGGGTGTCTGGGTGGCTCAGTGGGTTAAAGCCTCTGCCTTCGGCTCAGGTCATGATCCCAGGGTCCTGGGATCAAGCCCCACATCGGCCTCTCTGCTCAGCAGGAAGTCTCCTTTCTGTCCTCTCTCTGACTGCCTCTCTACCTACTTGTGATCTCTGTCAAATAAATAAATAAAATCTTTTAAAAAATCAATTATTCAAATAATGGATTTTTAAAGCTCATTACATTTACCAATTTGCTAAAATTTGGTTTCAAGTGGTCTTTTTCTAATTTTTTAAGTTTATATTCAATTTAGTTAACATATACTGTATGTTAGTTTTATGGATAGAATTGAGTGATTCATCGTTTGCATATAACATCCTGTGCTTATTACAAGTGTCCTCCTTAATACCCATCACCCAGTTACCCCATCCTCCCACCCATCTCCCCTCCAGCAACCCTTAGTTTGCTTCCTAGAGTTTAGCATCTCTTCTGGTTTGCCTCCCCCTCTGTTTTCATCTCACTTTAAGAAGTAGACTTCTTAGGGGAGCCTGGGTGGCTTAGTGGGTTAAGTATCTGCCTTTGGCTTGAATCATGATCTCAGGGTCCTGGGATTGAGCCCCGCATTGGGCTCTGCTCAGCAGGGAGACTGCTTCCCCTTCTCTCTCTGCCTGCTGCTCTGCCTGCTCTCTCTCTCTCTCTCTCTCTCTCTCTCTCTGTGTCAAATAAATAGTCTTTTAAAAAAAAGTAGTCTTCTTAAATATATTAAATATCAATTAAATTCATGAATATGTTCTTTTCATTATATTCACTAAAATTACTCTTAGCAACATTTTAAAAAATATTTAAATTTTAAAAGCTAAAGAATGGCTCCCACTGGCCAAGTCAAATGAATTTGAGCATCAAAATGAGTTAATCCATGAAATGTATACATATCCACAATATTTTAAAAGGCAAGCATGGCCCTTACACTCTTTACCCCTTTACTTTTCAAAAGAGAATTTTTGAACACAGGATGAGTCTGAATTTCTATGGAAACTTACATGCATTTATAAATAAGTATGCAAATAATAAATAAATAGAAAAGGGAAGAAAGAAAGAGGGGAAGGGAAAACTATTTTCCGCAGTAGAATGTCAAGTAATGAATGCAGATGAATGATAGACTTCGAAAATCACTATTTTGGGGCGCCTGGGTGGCTCAGTGGGTTGAGCCGCTGCCTTCGGCTCAAGTCACGATCTCGGGGTCCTGGGATTGAGTCCCGCATCAGGCTCTCTGCTCAGCGGGGAGCCTGCTTCCTCCTCTCTTTCTGCCTGCCTCTCTGCCTACTTGTAATCTCTCTCTGACAAATAAATAAATAAATAATCTTAAAAAATAAAAAAAAAAGAAAATCACTATTTTGTAGCCATCACTGTAATAATTGGTTCATTCAAGAATTGTGGATGGGGGCGCCTGGGTGGCTCAGTGGGTTGGGCCGCTGCCTTCAGCTCAGGTCATGATCTCAGGGTCCTGGGATCGAGTCCCGCATCGGGCTCTCTGCTCAGCAGGGAGCCTGCTTCCCTTCCTCTCTCTCTCTGCCTGCCTCTCCGTTTCTCTCTGTCAAATAAATAAATAAAATCATTTAAAAAAAAAAAAAGAATTGTGGATGGATGCTAAAGCCATTAGTGAGTTTGCTCTGAAGTAGGATATTTATACAGTCTCAAAGTATCTCCCCACAGATCATTTACTCACTAGAAATGAGGAAAAGAGGTACCTTTACAACGGAGAAATTGGCAGACATAGCCTTAAGTGATCAAAGTTAAAATTACCCATAAGACAAGATGACATCTTGTGCCTCCTAATGTTAAGTCCTGAGGAGGACACAACATCACATACATAGTACTTGTGATAAAAGTGTATAATCTGAATTTAATCACGGGCTAACAATAAGACAAATTAAAATGGAGGACAGTCTAACAAATGCCTTCAATCTTCAAAAATATAAATAACATACAAAACTAAGAAAAGCTGACAAATTTTATGAGATTAAAGGAGACAAAAGAGGCAGGACAAATAAATGCAAAATGTGAACCTGGGTTAGATCTTAGTTTGAAAAAAAAAGCTATAAAGAATAATTATTTATTAGAATAATTGGCAAAATTTAAATATAGACTGTACATCGGAGAATAGAATTGCATCAATGTTCTATTTTCTGAATTTGATCATTTTAGCATGGTTATATAAAAGAATATCCTTAGAGATATATTCTATATGATGTCTGCAATTTACTCTCTTATTGTCCAACAAAAACAAATAAGAATTACAGCCATCTGGGGATGCCTGGGTGACTCAGTCAGTTAAGTGTGTGCCTCAGCTCAGGTCATGATCCTAGGGCCCTGGGATGGAGCCACAAGTCTTTGGACTCCCTGCTCAGAGGGGAGCCTAATTCTCCTTCTCCCTCTTCCCCTCCTCCTGCCCCTGCTCGCTCGCTCTCCCTCTCTCAAATAAATTTTTAAAAATCTTTTTAAAAATTAAAAGAATTACAGCTATCAGTGTATCTGTATACTAATCTGCCTCCCCTTACAATGGGGTTCCATCCTGATAAATCCATTCTGAAATGAAAATATCATTAATTGAAATTGCACTCAATAGACTTCAACTGGGGCACTTGGGTGGCTCAGTTGGTTAAGCATCTGCCTTCAGCTCAGGTCATGATCTCAGGGTCCTCGTATCAAGACCTGCATCATGTTACCTGATCAACAGGGAGTCTGCTTCTCCCTCTGCCTGCCTCTCCACTCCCTGCTCATGCTTACTCTCTCAAATAAATAAAATCTTTTTTAAAAAATGCACTTAACCTACTGAACATCATTGCTTAGCTCAGCTCACCTTAAAAATGCTCAGAACATACCCATTTATTAGCCTACAGCTAGCCAAAATCCTATAACACATTAAGCCTATCTAATAATAAAGGGTTGAAAATCCCATGTAATATATTGAATACTGAAAGTGAGAAACTAAATGGCTGTATAAGTGCAGAACAGACGTAAATGCATCAGTTGTTTACCCTCCAAGTCAACTAGCTGAAAGGGAGCTGTGCTGCTGCCCAGCACCATGAGAGAGTATCTACTGAGAGTATCAATAGCCTGAGAGAAGATCAAAATTTAGAACACTAAGTTCAGTTTCAACTGAATGCATATCACTTTCATACCACCCTAAAGTCAAAAAATTCTGTCAAAACATAAGTTGGGGATTGTCTGTATAGAGAAAGCAAATGTGGCAAAGCTTTAATAACTGGTGAATCTTAGTGAAGGATATAGGGGTATTACACTATGTTTACAACATTTTTCTAGATTTGAAAATAAATATGGATTTTAATATGGTTTTGTTTTCTCGTAACTGCATCCTCAAATCAATGTAATTAAAGTTTTAGTATTTCACATGGAAATTTCTTCATTTATAATGATTAATTTTGAATATCTTTCTAAGTTAATTTCCATTTTTCCCACAGTTTAGCATTTTAAGAAGTCTTTAGCCAATTTTGCCAAAACCAATACACTGACTTTACTGAATTTACTGATTTACCAAAATTCTTTTTTTTTTCCCCCTCTTCTCTTCTTTAATAAAGCTTACAGGGCTGCCAGGCTGACTGGGTCAGTAAAGCATACTACTCTTCATCTCAGGGTTGTGAATTCAAGTCCCCCATTGGCTGTGGAGATAACTTTTTTTTTTTTAAAGAGTTTATTTATTTACTTGACAGAGAGAGATCACAAGTAGGCAGAGAGGCAGGCAGAGAGAGAGAGAGGAAGGGAAGCAGGCTCCCTGCTGAGCAGAGAGCCCGATGCAGTACTCCATCCCAGGACCCTGAGATCATGACCTGAGCCGAAGGCAGCGGCTTAACACACTGAGCCACCCAGGCCCCCCTGGAGATAACTTTTTTAAAAAAGTTTCATTTGATATGAACTGCTATAAGCTTTATTTTTTAGTAAAGATTATATTTTTTTAAAGTAATTTCTACAACCAGTGGGGGGCTCAAACTCACAACCCTAAGGTCAAGAGTCACATGTTCTACCAACTGAGCCAGCCAGGCACCTCTCAAATGGGATGATTTTTAAAGCTTTTGTAGAATTTTGTGAGGTCTTTATTGACTGGTTCTATTCTGTCTTCACAGCAACTTTTCCACCCACTTTAATATTTAGTATTCATTCATTTATTCAATTATATGGGAAAGCTCATTGTCTTCCATGAGTAATACATACAAATTCAGAAATTAAGAAATTACAATGAGGAGCGCCTGGGTGGCTCAGTGGGTTAAAGCCCCTGCCTTCAGCTCAGGTCATGATCTCAGGGTCCTGGGATCGAGCCCTGTGTTGGGCTCTCTGCTCAGCAGGGAGCCTGCTTACTCCTCTCTCTCTGCCTGCCTCTTTGCCTACTTGTGATCTCTATCTGTCAAATGAATAAAATCTTTAAAAAAAAAAAAAAGAAATTACAATGAAATTTTTAAAAATCTTATTTCAGGGCTAAGGAAATCCTTAACACACTTGAAGAATATTCTGTATGTCTCTGTCTCGGCTCTCTGAAACTCTAGCTGAATAAACCTGAGCCAAGAGAATGGATCCTCTCCTGAGGGAAAGAGAAAGTTGAGAGTCCAGCCATGGCTCTTGATCCCAGAAGAAGGAGGCCAAAGTGCAAATGGAGAAGAAGCATGGGGAGAAGAAAGAATGCCTCAAGGCCTCATGACTCTGGAATCCTGAATTTCTAGAGCCTTCCTAGACCACCAAACTGTCTAGTACAAATCAAGGATATACTTTTTAAAGGAAACCATGGTGTTAACAAGGAGAAACTGTGACTTACATAAATATGTGTAGCTTTAGAAAATTCCACAACTAGTCATTCAGTGAACTGACTAGAATTCTTGATTGACAGGATGCCTACCCTGCCCAGAGAAGACAAAGCCTAATAAGGAGTGAACCAGAGATCCAACCCATGAGTCCATGAAGAATCCCCCTTCAAGTTCCCCTGCCCGCCTAGATTAAGTTCTCAAGTCAGAGAAAACTGATGGTCAAGGACATGGAGACCAGTGATGCCTTTGGCTATGCCTGAAACCCAGCCTGTCATGTATCTGCTGTTCTACTCTGTTTTCTCACTGTACTTTAGCAGTATCTGGCACATAGTAGGAACTCAAACTCTGAACATATGAATGAATCCTAAGATTAAAAGGCAGAAGACTAGAACAGCTAGAAAAGCTAGAACAAAGGAAAAGGGCAACACAAGGAGGAACAGGAAGCTATAGCAAAATGACAAAGAAAAAGCTACTGCAGCAGAGACAGTGGCAAATGGGGTAGAATAAAAACTGAGCAGCTATGAGAAGAAAAACTGTACTCTGGATGCAAGTAGCTTAAGGGAGTCAAGTATACTGATAATGATTATACCTACCTAATACATACTATACCTACAGGTGATAAAAATTATACCTAGCTCACTTAATATGCCAGTGTAATATAAATTTTACAAATTTCCAAAAATACAAAAATCCTGTCCTGAAAAGCAAGTGTTGATACCAAAATCAAAATACCTCAGTATCACTCACGAGGGGTGCCCTGGTGGCTCAGTCGGTTGGGTGTCTGCCTTGGGCTCAGGTTATGATCCCAGGGTCCTGGGATCCAGCCCCGAGTCAGGCTGCCTGCACAGCAGGGTATCTGCTTCTCCTTTTCCCTCTGCCCCTCCAGCTCCCACTGCTCTCTCTCAAATACATAAATAAAATCTTTTTTAAAAAATCACTCATGAAAAGAAAAACCATATTCTTGACAAAGCATTAACAAACCAAATCCAGCAATAAATAAAAAGGATAGTACACCAGGACCAAGTAGCTTTCTCCTAGAAATGGAAGGGTAGCTCAACATTTGAAAAAAAAATTCCTTTAAAACCCCATTTGCTCATCTCAATAGATGCAGAAAAATATAGATAAAATTTGATGTTCACTCATGATTAAAACTCTACAAACCAGGAATAGAAGGAAACTTCTCCAACCTGATAAAGGGCATCTACCAAAAAAACCCCTAACTTACTGGTGAAAGATAATGCTTTCCCCCTGAGGTTTGTCATAAGGGAAAGATTGTCACTTTCACCTCTCCTTTTAAATATGGTACTGGAGGGCACCTGGGTGGCTCAGTCGTATAAGTGCCTGCCTTTAGCTCAGGTCATGTTCTCGGGGTCCTGGGATGGAGCCTTCATCAGTCTCCCTGCTAAGCAGGGCGTCCGCTTTTCCCCCTCTCCCTCCCCATGCTCTTTCTCTCTCTTTCTGTCTCAAATAAATAAATAAAATCTTTAAATAAATAAATAAATAAATAAATATGGTACTGGAGTCCCCAGTCAGTGCAATCAGGCAAGCAAAAGAATAAAAGTCATACAGATTGGAAACAATTATGCTGAGTTTAAGAATCCAGTTTTAAAAAAGAGTATATACTGTATGACTCTACTTATATAAAATTCTAGAAAATGCAAATTAATCTGTGGGATCAGTGGTTGCTTAAGTAGTGGTTGGGGAAAGGATTATAAGGGAGCACAGGAAAACTTCTGGAGATGATAGATACATTTATTATTCTTTTTATGGTGGTGTTTTTGCAGGTTTATACACCATACGCCCATATATAAACTGCACACTTTAAATATGTATCTTTTATTGTCTATCAATTACCCCTCAATTAAGCTGAAAAAAGAGGAACTTAGGAGAAATGTAAAACTGATAGAAATTACTTAATGACTGAAACACATGAATTGTGCTTACCTTTGAATAGAATGTAGATTTCCATGCACATTGTGAGAAGAGACTCACAACATGTTGATAGAAAGGTATGATGTTAAGGTTGCTGGATTTAGCGAAAGTAAAAATACAAGACTCCCAGTTAAATTTGAATTTCATATAAATAATGAATAATTGTTTAATATAAATATATCCTAAATATTGCATGCAACACCCTGTAGTAAAGAAATTTGCTGTTTATTCATTGTTTATCTGAAATTTAAATGTAGCCAATCTTGTAGTTTATCTGACAATACTAGATGTTGCCTTATGTGTAGTATATGAAATCAAGCCTCTAAAAAGGGTAGTTACTTGAATTCTGTGTTTATTCTGACTTAAATGAAGCTGCTGAGTTAATGTACTCCAGACAATGGCTATATGTTCAGTGTCTGGCATAGTACTGTACTTATTCCCAGTAGGTGCTCAAAAAATTTTTTTTTGCTCTGCAAGCTGTATGAAGATAGGGGCTGGATCCATCTTCACTTACATTTTATCCCCAGAGCCCATTACAATGTCTGGGGCTCAATGTGTATAATTAAATGAATACCTGCCTCTCATGCCCCAGAAAATGCAGGATTGGCCTTTTACCTCCAGCCCCTGTGGCTGGCAGATAAACTTCTTAGACAATCCCCAGTTCCGATTTCTCAGTTTGTCTTCCACTTCACTTTTGCTGCAGATGTCTCAGCTGCTGTTTTGGTTTCTACTATTTTACGTGTGATTGACCTATCCTTACACAATGCTACTCATTTCCTTGTTTTTCCCTTTGGAATCTGGGTGACTGCTCTGAGATTCAGACCCTCAGCCTGTGGGGGAAATCTCAAAATCTGAAATGCAACAGCTAGGGTTGCTTAATGAAATATTGGGGCATGTTCCCTTTAAAGTTAAGAAGATTTGGAGTTGAGCTTCAGTTTTGGGGAGAAAATCAGGATAAAAGGGAATCTTTATATGAATTGGTGGAGGGTGGGATTTTATACATTTGGGATTTTTCTTATCTGTCTTATCTGAAGTACAAAATGCATCCATATTCTAAATGCATTACTTTTCTTCCACAACATTAAGAACTTAATGTTCTTTCCTGTAGATTACTCCCACAAATTAGCAGAGATTACAGAAATTATTTCTAGGGAGAGAATGATAGTGTGAAGAAAAATGTTTCATGCGTAGAAGATTTTAGAACCATAAGAAATCCAAGAATAATTACCTATAATGCATGTAGTTAGTATAACTACTTGTTTTGCAGATGAGTATGAGACCCAGCTTCCCAAGTTCGTACAGTGAATGACTGAAGTGAGTGAAAAAGGTACCACTCAGTAAAACCTAGATCTCTCATACTTTTCTCTCTAGAACCCATTTTCCCTGGTTTTTAGTAGTTGGGGGAGCGGTGGTGGCTGTTGGGTGGAATAGTAATAAAATCATGCACATTGTTCTAAGAGCATATATGTTACTCTCCTTGACATGCCAAGTATTGTTCTTGGGATTTTTCATCCAAACTTTCCTCTACCATTAAAGTTTCTTGTACCCCCTCGCAGGTGTGTCCTGACCTGATTCACTCACCTATGGTTATAGATTTGGTTTTGGGGGAAAATAATTAAGTACAGGCTACCGTGGTTTTGGGATGCTTAAGGTCACTGGTTCATCTCCATGCAAAAAGAAATTTTAGGAAGAGGACAGGAGGAAGGTGGCAGAGATTTCTAAATGGAGGGAATGCCTGTCCCTGTTTTTTTCCTTAGATGCAAATGTCTTAGATAGTTGTAAACTTTTATGAGGGTGATATAACCTAAATGCTTCCATACAAGCACATTGCTTTGGGGGAAGAGAAAGAGGTAAGAAGAGGGAGAATATCATGTTTTGTAAATAGGAAAAAGAAAGTTATTATGCAGGAATTCATCAAATATTTAGTTTTCCTACAAGGATGATTAGAAAGAAAAGCGAATCCTATCAATTCCCAACGCAAATGAATTAGAGAAAAATGCAGCCAAACAAGCAGAGGTACTTACCCCTCTCCTAAGGGAAGGTGAAGTGTTATTAAGGTATTTTGGGAGTGTCAATTGAGAAGTGGTACAGATGCGGGGGACGTTAGCATTCGCTTTTATTGGTAAGGTGACGCAAGAATTGTAAATGCAGCTTTGCTCTGCACCAGACGTGGAGACTTCGCATGTTGCAGGTGGAGGAGCTGCCTGGGAGAGGGGAGCTGGGATGTAGTTCTGCATTCTAAGCTGTATGGGGTCTCTCCTGCCTCTGAGGCTGCATTGCAATGGGGTGTGAAATTTTCGCGTGTACCAAAGCTTAGGGGGCCTTTCTGAAGCAGGACGAATGGAAGGTGTCGGAGGAACACAATCTCATTTATGGTATGCGATCCCGAGGTGCTCAAGGTCCAGTATCCCCCAGTTGGGGCAGAAAGGCGAATAGCTACAATAGCCGCCTTTGTAAGCGTCCAGAGCCGCGTGTGCAATGTTTCCTCCTGTCCGGGAAGGGCCGCTAGGAGCAAGCCCGGGCGTGGGGCCGCTCTCGCCGGCCGCTCGTCTCTGTAGCCACTCCCCCTGGCCGCAGCCGCGGGTGGGAGAGCGAGGGCTCCGCCAGCACGCGTGCGCGCTCCCTCGGTGCAGCTAGTCTGCGTGCGTGAGTGGGAGGTGGCAGGCCTTGGTCTCCGGCCTTCTCCGCTGACTGTTCCAGCGCGACGTCCCCAGCCATGAACCGGTTTGGTACCCGGTTAGTGGGAGCCACGGCGACCCCGCCGCCGCCGCAGCCGAAAGCCCGCAGCAATGAAAACCTTGACAAAATCGATATGTCTTTGGGTAAGGAGCCGAGTTGGACCGAGTTGGAGTGGGGGGAGGGTGTGGGTGGAACCAAGTACCGCGGTTTGTGGGGGAAGGGGCGGTTGGCCGCAGTTCTCGGTCGAGTTTTTCCTTACGGGTGGGCGGAACCAAGTGAGGGCCCGCGGGGACACGGGGTGCGCCACCTGGTGCGGTGCTTGAGCCAGAGGGACCCGGGCGTCCCCTCGGCGGGGCTGTGTTTGAGGAGGGGCGGTGGGAGTGGGCGGCGCTGCGGGCTGGCGGGGTTTGGAGGGTCGAGGGGCGCTACCTCTTGCGGACGACCCGGGCTCTTTGTGAGGAAAACTCGGCGGCTTTCCCCTCAAGCGTGTTCGTTCGTTGGCGCTGTCGGGATCGAGGGGAGAGGTCCGACCGAGCCATCCTCGCCCAAGAAGCCCTTGGAGAGCCCGGCTGGGTCTGCGTTCGGTTAGAGTCGCTGTTCAGCGGAGGGCTTAGTTGGGCATTTTGTGCGGCCAGGCCTGTACGCCTGGCGCGGTGCGGGCAGCGCAGAGACGCCCCCGAGAGCTGGCCATTTCTGCGGGGCGTCAGACCTCGGGGCCACCTCGGGCGCCCACCCTGGGCGTTTGCCAAAAACCATAAGGCAAGGGCTTCATCGGATGGTGTTTTATTAGGAGGTACCTAGAAAGGCGAGCTCTCCTTACCTAAGCCTCAAAGTTAGCTAATTAGGAAAAAAGAAAAAACTGAAGCAGAGATTGGCAAGGATTAATAGGAAACCGGGTGAAGCATGGGGTCCAGCCCCTGTAAGGAAGAGTGGGGTGGTTTGGGGAGGATTTTGTAAAAGGTAGGAGGGTCGGTGATTCAATTAAGCATACAGATCTAATCCTAGTGAGGCACTAGCCTCTGGATTAGCTGGTTTAAAATTTTTTCTCTTTTTGTCAAGACTCAAGTTACTGTTATCAGATGGGATTCTCTGCCTGCTGTTTCTGTGGGCATTAGTTTTTCGAATAAGTGTTTGAAAAGTACCTGACAGGTGGATACAGAGGTGTTAACTTTTCCAAGGAAGGTATTTTTCTTTTTTGCTGTGGTTTATTTGCGGAGTTTTAAGTAAAAAATCAAGAACTCTTGGATTGCTGCGATTACCGCACTTCAGAATCTAATATATGAATTAAGTAAATCATCAGAAATAGTAGGTTTGGCCTCAAGTCTTGTCTTACTGATTATCGTGAACTCTAAAGAAATGAGAAATCTTTTCAGCCAAGACCAAGAGGAATTTAATAACGAATTTTTATTGAGTGCTTACCATCTTGTAGGCACTGACCTAAACATTTTGTGTGTTAACTCGGTTTAGCTTTGTAATAACTCTGTGAGTTATTAGAGATAACTATGTGCTCCTAGTGATAAAGAGCATGGAATCCAGAACCACACTGTCTTCAATTCAAATCCTCTGCCATTTAATAGCCATGTAGTTACAGGCAGAGTATTTCTCAGTGCTTCATGTGTAAAAAGTGATAACAGTGCTTGTCTGTCTTAGAAGGTTGCCCTATTAAATGAGTCAAAAGGCATGTATAATCTGCTTAGAACAGTACCTGGTATAGAGTAAGCTGTATGTGTGTGTGCGTGTGTGTGTATTTCTTTTCAGTGTTCCACAATTCATTGTTTATACACCACACCCAGTGTTCCATGCAATACAGGCCCTCCATAATACCCACCACCAGGCTCACCCAACCTCCCACCTGCCTCCCCCCAAACCCCTCGGTTTGTATTATATTTACATGAACATGCTAGATAAGCCTTTGCTGTTATTCTTGTTGTATAAAACCTGAGGCATAGAGAAATAACTTGCCCCAAATCATACAAATAAGAAAACCGTATAGATGTCGCAGGGAGTTTTAAACATGTATTATCATAACCAATACATTTCTTAAGTTTCTAGGTTTTTTTGTATGTATTTTGTTTGGTGGTTAGGATGTTCAAGTGAAGAAAAAGGAGGAATAATTGTCCTTGAAGGTAGAAATCAAGCACTATGATAGATAGTTAAAATAGACATCAGTGTCTTTTCTTTCTTCCAATAATATATAGCATTCTTTCAGGTTCCTTTTTTTATTTTTTATTTTTTTAAAAAGATTTTATTTATTTATTTAACAGACAGAGATCATAAGTAGGCAGGCAGAGAGAGAGAGAGGAGGAAGCAGGCTTCCTGCTAAGCAGAGAGCTCAATGCGGGGCTCAATCCCAGGACCCTGGGATCATGACCTGAGCCGAAGGCAGAGACTTTAACCCCTGAGCCACCCAGGTGCCACAGAGGTTCCTTTTTTTTTTTTTTTAACGAGAATTTTACAGAAAAGGGATGAAGAAATGGTACCTGTTTTTTTTTAAGTTTATTTATTTATTTTTTTAGTACTTTCTACACCTGACCTGGGACTCAATTTTTATGACCCTGAGGTTAAGAGTTGCATGCTTTTCTGACTGAATCAACCAGTCATGGTTGATTCATGAGATGATACCTATTTTAGGCAGTTATGCTTTGTGAATATTCCACTTTATCGGGTCTACAGTGGTTTAGAATCTGATTTTTGTTTGTTTTAAATTGTGGCTGTACAAATATATAGAATATCTACCAAGGTTACCAATAGCTGGCCTCATTGGCTCAGTTTCTTAATTTGAAAATGGGTGTTATAATACTTAGTAGAATTATTGTGAGAATTAAATGAGTACTTGTGAGAGCAACACTTCTTAGTTACTACTGTTTTTATTATCATGTATGTATATTCCTAATGTCATGGAAGAAACTTTTTCATAAAATACCTCATCATAATGGTTATTTTGGATTTTTGTTTGTTTTGTTTTTGATACATAATCTCCTACCTGAGCAGGAGAAAGTCATTTTTTTCTTTTAGATTGGAAGAATGCAGTTGATCATTTAACATGAGGATTTAGATAATAAACATTTAAAAATAAAGCAATTTCATATTTTATATGCTTTATTACTTTTAATTTTGTTATGTTTAAACATTTAAAAATAAAGCAATTTCATATTTTATATGCTTTGTTACTTTTAGTTTTGTTATGTTTATTCTTTATAAAATGCTGTTTTAAAATTAACCTGGTTAGTCAAAATTATATTTTGTCTTTTTTTTTTTTTTAAGATTTTATTTATTTATTTGACAGACAAAGGCCACAAGTGGGCAGAGAGACAAGCAGAGAGACGGGGGGGGGGGGGGGGGCGGGGGGGAGAAGCAGGTTCCCTACTGAGCAGAGAGCCCGATGCGGGGCTTGATCCCAGGACCCTGAGATCATGACCTGAGCCAAAGGTAGAGGCTTAACACTGAGCCACCCAGGTGCCCCTGCCCCCCCCCCTTTAAAAAATTTTTTTAAAAATGATTCCCAGAAAATTCATTTTTTTGGTGTACTCTCATGGCTCTGAGGTTTCAGACTTCTGGTGAAGAATAAGTAGCACATGGGCGCCTGGGTGGCTTAGTGGGTTAAAAAGCCTCTGCCTACAAACCATAAGTGACTCTTAATCTCACGAAACAAACTGTGGGTTGCTGGGGGGAGGGGGGTTGGGAGAAGGGGGGAAGGTTATGGACATTGGGGAGGGTATGTGCTTTTGGGTAAATTGGAAGGGGAGATGAACCATGAGAGACTATGGACTCTGAAAAACAGTCTGAGGGGTTTAAAGTGGCGGGGGGGGTGGGAGGTTGGGGTACCAGGTGGTGGGTATTATAGAGGGCACAGCTTGCATGGAGCACTGGGTGTGGTGAAAAAATAATGAATACTGTTTTTCTGAAAATAAATAAATTGGAAAAAATAAATAAATAAATAAAATCTTTAAAAAAAAAAAAAAAAGCCTCTGCCTTCAGCTTGGGTCATTATGCCAAGTCCTGGGATCGAGCCTCCCCCCACTACTCTCTGCTCAGAGGGAGCCTGCTTCCCCCTCTTTCTCTGCCTGTCTCTCTGCTTACTTGTGATCTCTGTCAAATAAATAAATAAAATCTTAAGAAAGCAGTGTTTGAAGAAAGCAGTGTTTCAGAAGTGTTTAAAAGTATTCCCTTTCTGTGCCCCGAGAATATAACACGTTCATATATCTGACTTCATGAAATCTTTTTTTTTTTTTTAAGATTTTATTTCTTTATAAGAAATAAAGAGAGAGAGAGAGTACAAATGGGGGGTGAGGAGGGGCAAGATCTTGGAGAGGGAGAAGCAGATTCCCGGGTGAGCAGGGAGCCCGATGTGGGGATGGGTTCCAGGACCCTGAGATCATGACCTGAGCTGAAGGCAGACGTTTAATTAACTGAGCCACCCAGGGGCCCCAAAACCCTTTTATTTTAAAACAAATCTTTTTGAGTGTCTTTTACTTGGACAAATTTATTTTAGGGGAAGGACTGACCTCAAGAAGACAACAAAGTACTTTGGGGAGATTTCAATTATTCTAATGAATATTTGTGTTAAGAGTCTTAAAGATTACTGGGACGCCTGGGTGGCTCAGTTGGTTGAGCAGTTGCCTTCGGCTTGGGTCATGATCCCAGCCTCCTGGGATCGAGTCCCACATCGGGCTCCTTGCTCGGCGGGGAGCCTGCTTCTCCCTCTGCCACTGCCTGTTACTCTATCTGCCTGTGCTTGCTCACTCTGTCAAATAAATAGATGGAATCTTTGAAAAAAAAAAAAAAAGAGTCTTAAAGATTACTGATGGGTTAGGTAGTGTATTATATAAGAAAGGGGTCCTGTAATATGTAATTCCTTCTTTTACTTCAGAAAAGACTAGTTATATTAATATAATTGTTAGGTTCTTGTGTTTAGAGCAGTTTGGAAAAAATAATTGAGGTTAATTAGTTTTGTGAAATTTTATTAAGTTGTTGACCAGGCTTATTTTCTTTATCAGTCATCAAAATTAATATTGGAGTTGGGACTGTGGACAGAGTATTTGGATATTTCTTAAGTGAGTATTTTTGGCTTCTAGAAATCTTTTAAATTTGTAAATAGAAATCTGAAGTACATTTAGTTTCCTGATCTTCATATTGTTGTGCTGTGGTATTAGAGCAGTGTGATGTTTGTAAATTACTTTGGGAGAGTTTAAAAGTGTTTTTGGAAACAATAAGGATTTGAAAGATCAGGTAGAAAGCAAAGTAAGGTAACCCTGAATTATTTTTCTAGAGGAGTGGATTTTTTTTTGTATTATACCTTTATTATGTACTTATTTTATTTCATATTAGCTATTTACTTGTCTGTTTCCATCAATAATTTTAAACTTAACTGAGGATAGGGACCATATTTTACTTTTGTTTGTTTTCACTGTAGCACAGCCTGTCACATACATTCATTGCACGCAGGTATGCTCAATGCATATTTGCTGAATTGAGGTGGACTTCTTCAGAAGTGTACTCTTAATTGAATGATTTATTTATTTTTTACTGCCTATGGTTTTATTGGAAGGTGGTCTTTAAAAACTAGACACTTCTGTGATTATGGAAAGTAAATATGAGTAATTTTTGTAAATAGGCTTTTGCTTATTTATGTGCATTAGATAAAGAAATGCTGCGGATAGGGGCGCCTGGGTGGCCCAGTGGGTTAAAGCCTCTGCCTCCGGCTTAGGTCATGATCCCAGGATCCTGGGCGGGGCAGGGAGCCTGCTTCCTCCTCTCTCTGTGTTGCCTCTCTGTCTACTTGTGATCTCTGTCTGTCAAATAAATAAATAAAATTAAAAAAAAAAAATACTGTGGATAACAGAAATCTTCATTAATTGGTAGACCTGCTTTGGGTTATAAATTGAACTTTTCCTATAAAACTTCTTTGGTACTGCAAGTATTTTGGCTGATTTGAGTTTTTATCTTATTTTTGTCTTATAAACGTGCTTTCAAAGTAGCAAAGAAGTTAGGGACATAGGACTATTAACTAGAAAATGAGACTGAGTAATTGAGTCATTAGGTTAAAATGAAAATAATCATCACATTTCCTATATCACAGATGATATCATCAAATTGAATCGAAAGGAAGGAAAGAAGCAGAATTTTCCGAGACTAAATAGAAAACTCCAACAAAGTAGTGCCCGGCAATTCAGGATGAGAGTACGATGGGGACTCCAACAGAATTCTGGTAAGTTTTACAAGTAAGCTTTAATAAGGAGCTATTCCTTTGGGTCACAGAATGCTATTTTTAGGACATACTTAAAACATGGAGGAAATACGTTAGTACCCTTTGTGATTTGCATTTTTTCTACTCTCAAGTTTTTGTTTAATCTTGAAATCTGGTAAACATTTTAAGTTGCTTTAAGTAGGTGATAGCCCTATTTCTTAAAAATATTTTTAAGGTACACTCAGTATATAAATAGTGTAAATTATATTTAGGGCTGCAGATTACAAAGGATTTTACATAGCATGAAGTTTTATCTCCTTCCCTGTTAGGTATTTCTATAACAGTCTATCTGGTGGGTAATTACATAACTCCAGCATACATATATCTAGTGAATGAACATACTACTTCATAAGACAACTCCATTATTGGAGACAACTCTATTTACTAGGAAGTTTTCTTAATTTGAATTAAATCTTTCCCAACTGTTAACTCTACATAGAGTTACAGGAAGCAAACTCTCTTTTCTTATAAGAGAACTTTTTAAGTATGTGGAGACAATTCTGCTTGGAAAATACTTTCAGATTCTTTTTATTATCATCTAAGGCTTTAGGATTTGTTATATATTCCAGAGGTAACACTCAGAATTGGATGCCTCAGATGTGACCTAATGATCTTGGAAGTCTTAGTTTTGGCAGTTTGGAGGCTTATTTATTTACAGCCATCTTGTTCCAAAGTGGATTTAAGGTGGTAACAGAACCCTATTAATGACTCATTAATTTTTTTAGCAGTTATATCAGTGTTTTAGAAAAAACCTTAACTCAAAAAACTCTAGCTCTTTTTTACACATGTAAAAAATGTTTGATGAACTAGAGCCTAAGTTGACTTTTATCCTGTATGTTAAAAAGCATAAAAAACAATTATCTGTGGGCTGAGGATGATTATAACTAGTTCTATTATCTAATAGTTAATATGCCATCATACCCTCAAAATATGTCTGTAACTGAGGTTAGACCCTACACAAAATTTTATTGTTCTCTAATGTCTTTCTTTAAAAAAAAAAAAAAAGACAGGGCGCCTGGGTGGCTCAGTGGGTTAAAGCTGCTGCCTTCGGCTCAGGTCATGATCCCAGGGTCCTGGGATCGAGCCCCGCATCGGGCTCTCTGCTCAGGGGGGAGCCTGCTTCCTCCTCTCTTTCTGCCTGCCTCTCTGCCTACTTGTGATCTCTGTCAAATAAATAAATAAAATATTTTTTAAAAAAAGATTTATTCATTTGAGAGAGAGCATACATGTTCTGTGCATGCATGTGTGCACGTGAGTGATGGAGGGGCAGAAGGAGAGAATCCCAGGCAGACTCCCTGCTGAGCACAGAGCCAGATGCACAGCCCGACAAGGAACTCCACCCAGGGCTAAACCCCATGTCACATGAGATCATGACCTGAGCTGAAATCAAGAATTGGATGCTCAAGTGACAGAGTCCCCCCAGGTGCCCCTTCTCTAGTAATTTCTTAAACAGCTCAACATGAACAAGTAAATTTTGGAAAGATACTTAGCTATAGCAAATGAATGTTTAATTCCAGTGATTTATATTTAAAGATTCTTTTTTTTTTTTTAATTTTATTTATTTATTTGACAGACAGAGATCACAAGTAGGCAGAGAGACAGGCAGAGAGAGAGGAGGAAGCAGGCTCCCTGCTGAGCAGAGAGCCCGATGCGGGACTTGATCCCAGGACTCTGGGATCATGACCTGAGCCGAAGGCAGCGGCTTTAACCCACTGAGCCACCCAGGTGCCCTGTTTAAAGATTCTTAAAACTTACTCAGAATACCATATTTTATACGTGATTTGCTTTAAAATAATTTCAGAGTTCACAGAAGCCAGAAATATATTTGT
This sequence comes from Neogale vison, assembly GCF_020171115.1. Lineage (NCBI taxonomy): Eukaryota > Metazoa > Chordata > Mammalia > Carnivora > Mustelidae > Neogale > Neogale vison. The sequence continues at coordinate 118,785,723 of NC_058096.1, forward strand.
TTACACTAGCCACATGTTAAATACATGATAAATACCCTGAACTGACCAGGTTCTTTGGGTATTTAGAGTTGTGATTCTTTACTTCAAGGAATTTCTAGTAACAGAGATAGGACAAAAAACATGGAGTTGAGAAATGTCATGAGAGAAATTCCAACAGTATTATAGGACTTTAGATAGATTTTGTGCTAAGAAAATCAGTGGTGATTATGGATAAGGTGAAATAGGATCTGGTCCATGAAGGATCAGAAAAGCTTTCCTTTTATGGGGGTTATGATAAATGATACCTAGGGGCAGCTTAGGATCTTATAAGATTAAACTTGTGCTTGTTTGTTCTCCAGTTACATGTGGCAGAGCCTAAAATAGAACATCTGCTTCTGTCATTGAATGTGCAGAGAGATGGAAGATTGTCTCAAACTCTGATTGGTTGAAAGTTCAGATTTCCACATTGTAATGTCAATGAGCATGTTAGCTTGAGGTAAAATAACACATAAGATAGATAGCCTTTAGCAGACTGTCAATAAATTATTTTTATTTATTTATTTATTTATTAAGGTTTTTGTTTTGTTTTGTTTTTTAAGTAGTCTCTGCACCCAACTTTGAGGCTTGAACTTACAACTCCGAGATAAAGAGTCCCATGTTCTACTGATTGAGCCAGCCAGGCGCCCCTCTGAGTCAATTATTTTTGATGGCTGAACAAATAAGTGAATAAAATCTTACAACTCTTGGCCCAAAATGTAACTTAGTCACTTACTTAAATATTTGTATAAACAACCTGAATATTCTTCGGTGGTAGAATAGTATACAGTTTTAGTTCTCAAAGTGTTGTCCAGGGATCCTAGGGAATCCCCAACACTCAAGGGATTCACAAGGTCAAACTATTTTTATAATAGAACTAAGACATTAATTGGGTTTTCACTGTTATCCTCTCACAAATGTTTTCCAGAGTCTACATGACGTGTGATAATTAAATTGAATGTGGCATATATGAGAATCTAGCTGTGTAGACACCAAAGAGATTTTCAAAAGTACAGAACAGTGCTATCATTCCTTTTAAATAGTTTTGGGTTTTTTTTTTTGGAAAGTAATTGTTCTTTTTCTTTAAAAATACGTTATTTGCCCTGTATTGGGTTTATTATTGCTTTAATGAAATAAATAGTTAAATGTTTTAGTTTTCATTTCTAGTATGATAATGTCAATAAATATAAACCCACAGAAATAAAAATTCTGAAGTTCTCAATAACTAAGAGTATAAAGGAGTTGTGAGGGTGCCTTGTTGGCTCAGTCAGTTGAGCGGCTGCCTTTGGCTCAGGTCATAATCTCAGGGTCCTGGGATCCGGCCCCACATCAGGTTCCTTGCTCAGTGGGGAGTCTGCTTCTCCCTCTCTTTCTGCCCTTCCCCCTACTTGTGCACTGTCTTTCTCTTTCTCTCTCAAATAAACACATAAAATCTTAAAAAAAAAAAAAAATCAGAGGTCCTGAGACCAAAAAGTTTGAGAATGGGGTTTATTTTAGAGGTAGAAGAGATTGGGGAATATTTGTATGTTGCTTTGGAAAGGAGCCAGTAATATTGCATTCACTTTGTGATTTGACATTTCCCCAAAACCCCTCAAATCTTTGTGTAAGTGATCAGACTCCATAAACTACTGAGGCAAGTTGATAAGTATATGAGAGAAATTCATGAAGGGATTGGGGTAAGGATTCAAATGTAAAATGAAAATTCCTGTCTCTAGTTTTTCATTGTCACACCTGTGGAGCTTTATAGTATATGTGCTGCTGAAGCGAGCACCCTGTGGAGCTTTATAAACTAGACTGATATTCTGGCTACACTCTGTTTTTACTGAAGCAGAATCTGCAGAAGTTGGGCCTAGGGATTTTATTTATTTATTTATTTATAAAAGATTTTATTTATTTATTTGAGAGAGAGACAGTGAGAGAGAGCATGAGCGAGGAGAAGGTCAGAGAGAGAAGCAGACTCCCCATGGAGCTGGAAGCCCGATGCGGGACTCGATCCCGGGACTCCAGGATCATGACCTGAGCAGAAGGCATTTGTCCAACCAACTGAATCACCCAGGCGTCCCTAGGGATTTTTTTTTTTTAAAGCTCCATACATGGTTCTGATACATGGCTAGGGTTAAACTGCTGCTCTAGTATAGCTGAAAATGTGAAAGAAAGGGTCTTCATAGTGGTAGTAGTTAAAGTAATAAGAATGAAGATGCTCTGAAAAGACGGGAGAGAACTTTCTAGAGGGGCAGGAATGGATGAAAACTAAGAAAAGGTGGGGCTTCTGGCTGGCTGAGTTCATAGAGCATGCTACTCTTTATCTTGGGGTTGTGAGTGCAAGCCCCATGTTGGGCATAGAGCTTACTTAAAAAAATAAAACTAAGAAAGGACTTACTATATTAGATGATGTGTTTAGTACCCCATAATGCTTTTTAGAATATAAGACACAGAAGGTAAGTGGGGAGAGGGGAGAGAATTGGACAGTATGTATAGGTCTGTCTTTATGAAATGTGACAATGAAAGGGTGAAAAATAGAACCATTGCTAAAATTGAGGTACAGCTGGTGAAGTTTGTTTAAAGGTATAAAGGGAGGGAGGGGAAATGGATGATCTAAACTTGCTAGAAGGTAGAGAAGCCACTCATAGAAATAAAAGTGGAAAGGATAATGAGTATGGTAACAATGACTACAGCAGTCAGAAATAGAAGGCAGTCAGGAATAGAATTCTATCTCTTACTTTCTCCTTTTAATCAGTTTCATTCTTGTTAGTGAGACTTTTCTCATGAGTCTTTCTCATCTAAACTGAAAGCTTTGGTATAATAATGGATTCCTTCTCACTTTAATCTTTCTCTTTGCTAATTCATTCATTCTTTTGAAATTTCAGATTTCTTTGTTCCACTCTGCATTTTTTATCATGTCACATTTGAGTACTATAGTAGCATCTGAAATGGTCTCATTGCCTTCTTTCTCCCTCTTTTTTTTTTTTTTGAGAGCTTAAAACAGAAGTTTATTATTTAAAAATATCATTTAAAACCAGAAGAAATTATTGTAGTACATATTTGAAAAAAATAAAGAAGATTATTAATTCTTTTTTTTTAATTTTTAATTTTCTTTCTCCCTCTTTGATTCAAAGATACTGCTTCAAGACTGATGTAACTTGATCATGAATTCTTTGACCCCTCATTACTTGTCACATACATTCTTTATCCCCACATGAAGCCCTCTGATTTGAGGACACAACATTCATTTATTTCTTATTCTTTTCCCTAGACTGTATCTCATTATGTTGTGGTTAACCATGTCTTTGTACTTGTAAGTTTATGTTTATGTTCCTAATCAAATTTTGCTGTTTTATAATGCCTAGCTGAGAGCCCACTTTTTCTATAATAATTGTTTTTTTCTCTTTGGAAATGTATCCTAGCTTATATTTTTTACCTTTTATTCTTTAGTTTTTATATTACAGTTTGGAAAGTTTTCAGGTTTTGGAGCCACACTAACCTAGATTGATGGCTGTGCCATTTTGTAACTGTGACATCTGGGTAGTTACTGTGCTTCACCTCACTTTGCTCTTCTGCACAATTAAGATGTTGTCATCAGCCCATCAAGTTCTTGTTTAAAGTACTCAGCATAGGGGCACCTGGGTGGCTCAGTGGGTTAAAGCCTCTGCCTTTGGCTCAGGTCGTGATCCCAGAGTCCTGGGATCGAGCCCCTTGTTGGGTTCCGTGCTTGGCGGAAAGCCTGCTTCCCCCTCTCTCTCTTCCTGCCTGCCTCTCTGCCTGCTTGTGATCTCTGTCTGTCAAATAAATAAATAAAATCTTAAAAAAAAAAAATACTCAGCACAGTGTGTTAACAGAGTTAATGGTATCTTTCATATTTAATACAGATAAAAATAACAGTAGTTGTAGATTTAATTTAAGTGTACAGGTTCCCTCAACATGCTTAATCTTTATTTGGTTTCAATTCTAGAAGGAAATCACACATAGAATAACAATAATTTGGTTTCAAAGAGCACCTGGCTGGCTCAGTCAGAAGAGTGTGTGATGCTTGATCTCAAGGTCATGAGTTCGAGCCCCACATTGGGTGTAGAGATTACTTAAATAAATACCCAGTAATTTGATTTTACAATTTAAAAAGTTGTGTCTTTATTGCTTTTCCTCTGGTTATAAAAGTAATCAGTACTTTAGGACTGAGGCAGAGTACCCAACAAGGGAACAGATCTGGAAGAACTCTGTCACACGGAGTTGCCGTTCTGGTGGAACTCACTAGGAAGCCACCTGTGGAGGTGATGCAACTTAAATTCAATGAAGGATGAGTAGGGCCAGAACTAGTGATGGCTAGGACTAGATCCGGACAGATGCCTAGGGCCCAGCATTTAAGGTGTAATTCACACTTAGATTTTGTGCCTTTAGTGCTTCTTGTGCCTCACCAGTCTCATCTTACAGGGGAGGGATAATGACTGCCACTAGGTGTTCTGTGTCCTAGAATAAGTCTTTGAGGGGTGCACTGGAAACTGAAAGAAAAAATCCTTTCTCTAGAGTCTCTCCAGTGCCCTCTATTTAGAAAACTTAACACTGTGCCCGCTGGTAAGAGAAATGTTCCTATAATAGAAGCAGGGCAGTAAAAAGTGAATTGGGAGCTGAAGGGCAGTAAATTGGTAAATGGTTCAGCCATTAAAACAAGTTTTCCTGTCTTGTTGAACTCCGTTCTCAAAATATGCACACTACACAAAAGCATTCTGGAGTTAGGTAAGTTTGGGAATACATACCCTATTATCCCCAACTTAGAGATGGAACACACACATTAGTCCTAAGAAATCCTGTAGTAAAGAAAGCCAGTTGTTGTTGTTGTTGTTGTTTTTCCATTTGGCTGTGAAACTTTTCCCTTAGAAGACCTGTTACCATATTGCAGGTGTGTCGTACTATACAGGATACCATTCTAAAGACATTCCCCCCCCAAAATTAGAATTCCAAAATAGAAGTGCACAGGGCATCTGGGTTGCTCAGTTGGTTAAGCCTTTAGTTCAGGTCATAATCCTGGGGTCCTGGGATTGAGTCCTTCATTGGCCTGCCTGCTGAGTGGGGAGTCTGCTTCTCTGTTTCCTTCTGCCTGCAGCTTTCTCTGCTTGTGTTCTCTCTCTGTCAAATAAATAGATAAAATCTTAAGAAAAAAATAAAAATAAAAGTGCCCAATACCACAATTGTTACTTAGTATGGTTCTCTGGAACTTCTGGCCATTGCATTAAGAAATAGAAGAATTTGGGGTGCAATTAGAAAAAAGACTACCATTTGTAGGTGATAACAGTTGTTGCTCAGAAATCCCAAGAAAATAATTCACTTTTCCCCCAAGAAAATAATTTGAAAGACCATAGAACTAAAAATAAGTTCAGTGCAGGGCTCCTGGGTGGCTCAGTCATTGAGTACCTGCCTTTAGCTCAGGTCATGATCCTTGGATCCTGGGATCAAGCCCTGCATCTGGCTTCCTGCTCTGTGGGAAGCCTCCTTCTCCCTCTCCCACTCCCCTGCTTGTGTTCCCTCTCTCGCTGTCTCTCTCTCTGTCAAATAAATAAAATCTTAAAAAAAAATAATAAGTTCAGTAGGATGGCTGATTAAAAGATATTAATTAAAAACTTAATAGCTCTTGGTATCCCAGGAGTGACACTATGAAAATTATTGTTAGAAAAGGGGTCTTTTTGTGATTGACAACAAAATACATAAAATACATAGTAATAAACTCAAGAAAGACATAAGACTTACGTGAGGAAAAGTTTAAAGCTTTACTGAGTTTAGTGATGAGAAGACTTGAATAAAGTGGCAAGACATACTTTGTTCATGAATATTGTAAAGATGTCAATTCCTAAAAAATTAATTATAAATTTAATAAAATTCTTTCCAAGTATCAAAAGATATTGGGGCATCTGGGTGGCTCAGTTGCTTGGGTGTCTGCCTTCGCTCAGGTCATGATCCCAGGTCCTTGGGACTGAGTCATGCATTGGGTTCCTTGCTCGGTGGGGAACCTGCTTCTCCCTTTCCCTCTGTCTGCTCCCACTGGTTGTTCTGTCTCTCCCTCAAATAAATAAATAAAATCTTTAAAAAAAAAACTATCAAAGGATATTAAAACTTGACCCCAGGAAACCTGCTTATGACATGACAGTTCATGGATGGTAGAATAGCAGTAGCCAAAAACACATGGAAAATGTTCATTCTCAATAGTGAACTACCAAAGAAGACAAGATTTTTTTTTTTTTTTCAAATACTAAGTGAGAAAGATTAAAAAGAACATTCAGCATTGTCAGTGATGTGGAAAAAGTTGGCACCCTTATGTTCCTGGTAATATGAATAAATATAGTCATTCTAAAGGAGATTTTTTACTACATGAACCAAATTCCTTAATTTGTTTTACTATTTGATATAGCATTTCAACTTCTAGAAATTTATATCTTGAAGAAATGATCAGATGTGTATGAAAATATTACCTCTAGAAATCTAAAGAAATGTAAATTTGACTAGCTATATAGTATTGATTAAATGTATGTCCTTCTCGGGGCGCCTGGGTGGCTCAGTGAGTTAGAGCTTCTGCCTTCAGCTCAGGTCATGATCCCAGGGTCCTGGAATCGAGCCCCACATCAGGCTCTCCGCTCAGCAGGGAGCCTGCTTCCCTTCCTCTCTCTCTGCCTGCCTCTCTGCCTACTTGTGATCTCTGCCAAATAAATATATAAAATCTTTTTTAAAAAATTTAAAAATTAAAAAAATAAACGTATGTCCTTGTAACAATGTTCTTAGTCCATATTACTGATACTTTGCAACTTTGTAAAGTCAGAGGTAAATATATATATAATTGATAAAGTAGGGTTTTTGAAATTGTCCAGTAGAAAAAATAATCCTGAAAATCATGCTCCCTCCACCCCTGTAAGGCATTTTCCGGTTTTGTGTCTTCTTATAGCTATCTTATTTAAATATTCCTTTTGTCTGCCACTGAATATAAAATCCTTTGGACCTGGATTCGTTTCCCTGCTATGCTTTTATTAATGAGTTAAATAAAAGTTTGTTGCATCTTCACCTCCCCCCAAAAATGTTATTTATAATAATTTAATATTAGAAGTAATTGAAGTGGTCATTGTGAGGTTTTTAGATCAAGTAAGGCACATTGTATTAAAAATAATACAATGAGGGTAGCCTATTGTCTGGCTTAGTTTGTAGAGCATGTGACTCTTGATCTCAGGGTCATGAGTTCAAGCTCCTCATTGGGCTTGGAGCCTACTTAAAAAAATAATACAATGAAAGAATATTAAAAACATGGGATAATATTTACAATGCAGTGTTAATGCACACTACAAAATAATACACAGACTATGAAGTATTGTTGCCAGGAAGATCGATTCAGTGTACCTTCTAGATGGTACTACAAAATTGTGAATTAGCTCCATGATAGTCTTTTGAGTTGCTTAAAAAATAGTTGAAACTGAAAACGTTAATTTTTTAAATGTGTAGGAGTAAAAGAAAAGACTAGCAAGAGCTGGAATGTTAGTGGTTGTCCCAAGATGGTGGGATAATGGGTGACTTTTATTTTCATTTGTACTTTATATTAAGATGTCTGCAATGAACATGTTCATTTTTTTGTAATTAGAAAATACTTAGGGGCACCTGGGTGGCTCAGTCAGTTAAGCAGCTGCCTTTTTGGCTCAGGTCATGTTCCAGGACCCTAGGATAGAACCCCTCTTCGAGCTCCCTGCTCAGTGGGGAGTCTGCTTCTCCCTCTCTCCCCTGTTTGTTCTCTCTCTGGCTGTCTCTCTCTCTCTCAAATAAATAAATAAAATCTTTAAATAATATATTAAAATAAATAAAATATACAGTGGAAAGACAAAGTCAAGTTGTGTCACATGGCTCAGAGATTAAGATATATTCATTGGAACTCAATAGGGTCTTTAACAAAAGTAGTTTAAATACAGTAGAAATGAAAATAAGCCAGATTGCAACATAGTAAATGGGATATGAGATAGTGACCCACTCAAGTTCAGTGTCCTTCAATAGAAGTAAAATGTGAGCCGCATATGAATAATATATTTTATTTAATGCTGTGTATCCAAAATATCTTTGTAGCATATAATTAATACAAAGTTATTAGTGAAATACTGTACCTTTTTATTACATCTTAATTCAGACTAGTCATATTTCAAGTATTTGGTAAGTGCATGGTAGTGGACACCACATTGCCCAGGGAAAGTTGTTCATTGAGAAAGTAACGCAAGAGAGAGGGTAGCTACCAGGGAGATAGGAGAATCTTACAGTCCCTTGCCATCCATTACACCAACAAAACCCTTGCTGGTGCAGTTTATTACCTCTTTAAAAATGAAATATGTAATTTTGAAATTTCAAAAATTTCAAAAGTACTTGTAAATAATGCAATAATATATAATAGTGATATAAGAAATATTATATAAATAATAAATGAAAAATAAAACCCTCATACCTTCCACTCTGCTTAAGAAATAGAATACCCTATGACCTGTGTGCCCTTCAATTGCATTCTTAGATTGATTTTTTTTTTTTTTTCCAAACCTACAGGTTTTGGCAAGAATAGTCTGAACCGTAGAGGAAGAGTAATGCCTGGAAAGAGACGTCCTTATGGAGTTATCACTGGCCTTGCAGCTAGGAAAGCAACTGGAATTCGAAAAGGAATTAGTCCTATGAATCGACCACCTCTAAGTGATAAGGTAGGATGATGGCTTAATCCTGCATCAGGTACCCCTTCCCTTTAGTTGTGTTAATATTTCTGTGAATGAGTGCAATGTTTCCTTGAGAGAGTATTTCATTTGAATATTTTGATTTTTTTTGTCTAGTGCTTTGGATCTTAATGTAAAAAAGAAATCATTGTCATTCATGAAAAATACCTAAATTTCCATGTTCTTATATAAAATCAATGTGAAATTTTTTATAGGTTTCTGATTTCCTTTGCCTGTGTGTGTTTGTGTATGTACAGTTTTTAACAGGTCATTGAGGTTTAATTTTATACTATAAAATGCATCTTTTTAAGTGTATAATTCAGTGAATTTTAGAAAATTTACAGAGTTGTACAATTATCACAACTATCTAACCTTACAATAGTTCTGTCACTCTAAAAAGAAATCTCATGTCCATTTGTAGTCATACCTCATCATTTGCCTCAGGGAACCATTAATGTACGTTCTGTAGGTTTTGTTTTTTTTTTTTTAAGGTTTTATTTATTTATTTGACACAGAGAGAGATCACAAGTAGGCAGAGAGGCAGGCAGAGAGAGAGGAGGAAGCAGGCTCCCTGCTGAGCAGAGAGCCCGATGCGGGACTCGATCCCGGGACGCGAGATCATGACCTGAGCCGAAGGCAGCGGCTTAACCCACTGAGCCACCCAGGCACCCCCGTTCTGTAGGTTTTCTATAAACTTGTCTTTTCTGCACATTTCATATAAAGGGAATCATATGACAATATGTGATCTGGCATTTAGTTATGATGTTTTCCTTTTTGTATTGCTGAATAATACTCTGTTTTATGGATATACCATATTTTATTTATTCATTCACCAGTTTCTGGACATTTTGGTTATTTCCAGTTTTGGGTATTGTGAATAATGCGGCTGTGAATGTAAGTAAGTCTGTATGGTCATAGGTTTTTATTTCTCTGGGATAGATACCAATTTTTAATTAGATTACAATGGTTTACCCATTGTAAGTTAACTAATTTTCAAATTTTTTTTTTTTTTTTAAAGATTTTATTTATTTTGAGAGAGAGAGACAGTGAGAGAGAGCACGAGCGAGGAGAAGGTCAGAGAGCAAAGCTGACTCCCCATGGAGCTGGGAGCCTGATGCGGGACTCGATCCCGGGACTCCAGGATCACGCCCTGAGCCGAAGGCATTTGTCCAACCAACTGAGCCACCCAGGCGTCCCTCAAATTTTTTTTTTAAGATTTTATTTATTTATTTGACAGAGAACACAAGTAGGCAGAGAGGCAGGCAGAGAGAGAGAGAGAGAGAGGAGCAGGCTCCCCACTGAGCAGAGAGCCCGATGCGGGCCTCGATCCCAGGCCCTGGGATCATGACCTGAGCTGAAGGCAGAGGCTTTAACCCACTGAGTCCCCCAGGTGCTCCTACTTTTAAAATTTTAAGTGAAGGTTTATTTACTTCTCAATGAGTAATTTTTGAATTGGCTGAAACATTCCTTCAGATAGTTTCACAAGTATTTTTTTTTTTTTTTTTTTTTTTTTAGTATTTTTTCTTCAATTCTTAAGTTTAGTAAGTCCAAGCCACCAAGGATGTCCATGTTCTGCTCTTCTGTTTTTTAATTTTTTTGGTTTCTCTGATCATGCAGGTGTAATACATACTTGTAAAAAAAAAATCAGGACCTCATTCCTTATATTGTTTTTAATGTGCATATTCTGGTTAAGAACCACAACTGTCTTAGATTCCATAACTTTTCAGTTCTGCCACCACCGGCAGTCGTTTTTGCCTCTAAAACTTTTATCACACAGTTTACTGATTGTTAAAAATAGGAAAATGTTAATGAGATATGGATACTGGAAGGGAGGTTGGGATTAACTGCTATCTAATTACTTTTACCCAGTAAAAATACTAAATTACTACATGTGGTCTTTTTAGTTGTTAGAAAATAGTGAAAATTGAAAATGTTAATTATAGAATATAAGAATGTACTGAATATTAAGATATATTTATTCAAAGTTGAATGATTTTGGCAAAGGTAAAGTTTGAAAAGTGCTGTTTCTTAAAACCCTTTTCAGCCTGAATAAGATTAGTAGTCTGATTAGGATAAAATACAGTACTTGTGAAGCAGATTATTTTATAGCAAATTAGAAACCTTTTTCCATATAAATAACTTATTATCTTTTTCTGTTCTTTAAACATATACCATAATAGCTTAATTGGCCTTGAATTGTTATATGTACTTAGGAATTTTACACCTTAAAAAAGTTCTGACGATAATTAGATGTTGTTACTTTATCTCTCATTTTCCATAGCTTATGTGAATTAGTGAGATTTTATTTTGATAAAAATACATTTTTTAAAAGATTATTTATTTGACAGAGAGAGAGAATGAGATCACAAGTAGGCAGAGAGAGAGGCAGAGAGATAGGGGGAAGCAGGCTCCCTGCTGAGCAGAGAGCCTGATTTGGGGCTCCATCCCAGGACCCTGGGATCATGACCCAAGCCAAAGGCAGAGGCTTTAACCTACTGAACCACCCAGGTGCCCCCAAAATACATTTTCTTATCTGTGAAGGGAATGACTGGGAAGATAGCCTACCATTTATATAACTAGTATTTACTGAGAGCAAGTAGCTGTGCCAACAGGGGAATGGTTGCCTCCAGTAATGAGGTTTTTTTTCCTCTTTGTTGTTTAGAGTCAATTAAAAATAACCCATCAGGTTAAAGTTGTGTTTATGTTCTTTAGAGGTTTTTCCAGTGACATATATAATTTCGTCAGTATCAATTCTGTAATTTTTTTCTGTTTGATTCAGAATTTCCCAAAGCTTGAAGAGTATGTTATGTTCCACAGAACTTTAAAAAAATGTTTTTAAAATTAAATTAAATTTTAAAATTTAATTTTAAAAAATATTTTATTTATTTATTTGAGAGAGAGAGAGAAAACACGTAAGCATGGGGGAGAGGCAGAGAGAGAGGGAGAGGGAGAAGTAGACTCCCCACTGAACAAGGAGCCTGATGCGGGACTTGATCCCAGGACCTGGGGATCATGACCTGAGCTGAAGGCAGACACTTAACCAACTGAGCAACCCAGGTGCCCCTGTTTTGTATTACTTTTAACTTGACTTTGGTAATAGTAAACCATTTAGTACTTCTGTCAACTTAAAAAGTTGTGTTGCTGGGGTGCCTGGGTGGCTCATTGGGTTCAGCTGCTGCCTTCAGCTTGGGTCATGATCTCAGGGTCCTGGGATCGAGTCCCGTGTCAGGCTCTCTGCTCAGGAGGGAGCCTGCTTCCCCCCCTCTCTCTCTGCCTGCCTCTCTACCTACTTGTGATCTTTGTGTGTGTGTGTGTATGTCAAATAAATACATAAAATCTTAAAAAAAAAAAGTTGTGTTGCTGTTGTGTATGTATAGAAGCTATTTCCCACTAATGGGTGGTTTTTTTTGTTTTTTTTTTTTAAGATTTTATGTATTTATTTGACAGAGAGATCACAAGTACACAAGTAGGCAGAGAGAGAGGGGGAAGCAGGTTCTCCGCTGAGCAGAGCCTGATGCGGGGCTCGATCCCAGGACCCTGAGATCCTGACCTGAGCCAAAGGCAGTGGCTTAACCCACTGAGCCACCCAGGCACCCCTTAATGGGTGGTTTTAATCACTTGTCTGGTTTTAACAATGAAAATAAATGTCTCCATACTATGGAATTCTATTTAGCAATAAAAAAGGAATACATCAATGTATATGACAGCACAGATACACCTCAAAACATCATGCTAAGCAAAAGGAAAACATAGTACTATGTTCTCTATGATTCCATTTATTTGAAATTGTAGAAAAGGCTAAACTGTAGTGACAGATCAGTCATTGCCTTGTGGGGAGTAAGGTCATGGAAGGGAATTGACTGCAGAGGGGCACAAGGAAATGTTTTAGGATGAGTGCAGTGTTCTATATCTTGATTTTGATGTCATTACGTGATTATATGTAATAACTAAAATTCATCAAATTGTACACCTAAAATTTTACTGTATGTTAAATAATGCCTTAGTAAAATTGACATAAAATTTGAATACCTTAAAGTTTTTCCACTCAAGGTATAATTTTTTATATCAAAATTATTGTGAAAGAAAAACTTACCTTTTCACATTTATTTATTTATTTTTATTTATCCATTTGAGAGAAAGAGAGCACAAGTAGGGAGAAAGAAAGAGAAGTGGACTCCCCACTGAGCTGGGACATGGGGATCATGATCTGAGCCGAAGGCAGACACTCAACCAACTGAGCCACCTAGGTGCCACCCCCCTTACACTTTTAAAAAAACACATTTATGCATATATACAAACGTTAGATCCATGGAATATGTTCGGCATGTATTAATGGATTGTAATTATCTTAGTCTGTGTTTTTATCATTTAATTAATGTGGTTGGGTACTGACTATGTGCTAGATGTAAGGAATTCTGCAGTAGCTCAGTAGAATATCCCTCATGGAGAGCTGAGATAAACATTAAATAAGTTATCATACAAATAACTGTATGGTTGAATATGGGAGGTATTTTGAAGGAAGAAAACATGTGACAGCAGCATAGAGGGAACTTACATTTACCCATAAAATGATACTTGGTGTTGTTATTAAAGACAGAATACAAAGTTTGAAATGGGTTATTAGTCTAATTTCCTAACATTTCCTCTATACTCTTGATATTCTTTATCCTTGACTTTACATTTACTTCTTTTCCAAATGTTCATGAAAATGAAGACTTACAATTTTTATGTTTTTTTAGTCAGTTGATGTTTTTGAAATACAATAAAGTAATCTAGATTAAGTTTAAGATACTGTTTATAGGTTGCCTGTGTCTGCCTTCGGCTCAGGTTATGGTTCCATGGTCCTGGGATCGAGTCCCACATTGGGCTCCCTGCTTGGCAGGAAGCCTGCTTCTCCCATTCCCTCTGCTTGTGTTCCCTCTCTGGCTGTGTTTCTCTGTCAAATAAATAAATAAAATCTTTAGGAAAAAAAGAGAACATTTTGTATTGCCAAGAACTTTTGAAAAGTCATGGAAAATATGACAATCTGAATTAGGCTTTAATGCTGGATTGAATTTATATATGTAAGGGAGAAAAAGTGTACATTTCACATGCTTATTTTCTTGATTCCTTTTCTTCCTTGTAACTCTCTACTCAGACTTCTTTGCTGAGGTAACCACCTCAGCATATGACCTCCTGTCATAACCTCCTTTTTTTCACACATTTGTTTTGGAACTTGGCCCTCTTATCCTTCACTTGGTAATCAAAAATCATGTTTATAAAAGTGATTCCTTAATTTATGTTTCTGGCTTCCTGATTCTTCTCTTGAGCTCTAGGGCCATGTTTCCCTGTGCATCCCCCAGAATACCTAAGTGAACATATCCAGAATAGAAAAAAGGATTCTTCTTTTGCTGAAAGTATTTTAAGTATGGATGTGGTTGCTATCTTTTTAGTCCCTTAGACTGGAGATTTTCAAGTCATTTTAGCTTCTCTAATAACGTGTACATCTCAGCAGTCTCTGTTTATTCTGCTTGAGAAATGTTTATTGTAGTAGGGTGTATAGCAAAAAGCAATCTCTTAACATAGTTTTTTGCCTTCTGAAAGAATATAGAACGATATTTTCCAGCATTAAAAAGGAAGGCCAGCCTTCTGAGACAAAATGAAGTACAGAGAAAAGCAGTTGCAGTTCTCAAGAGACCTAACCAGTTAAATAGAAAGTAAGTACTCAAATATGGTAATACTGTGTTATCCTGAATAAATAAAGATAACACTTCTTGCACCTAAATGATCAAATGAATATATTTGTAATGGTCATTTTCAAGACACATATTTGGGATGTCTCTTTGAACATCCAATGTGGAAGCATTCAGTAATGGCTTTCTTAATTTCTTAGACCCACTATTATTGATGAATTTAACAAATTATAAACTTAAAGAAGCATCTGTCTGCTTTAATATCTCTGTTTGCATATAGAATAAAATTATAAAATTGATTGCTAGGTAAAAACAACTCTGCAGGAATTATTCAAAATTGGGAATTCTAAAAGTCAAAATTGCTGTTTGGTCTCAAGTACTCTTAAGAGAACAGTGTACTTGTTGAAAAAGCAAACTACAAAGAATTCTTCATGAATGCTTCTTAAGCTGAATTTTTTAAAAAGTAATCTTGATGTGTAATGTGGGGCTCTCAATCACAACCCCAAGCAAGATAAAGAGTTAACATGCTCTATTGAGCCAACCAGGCCCTCCATAGCTGAGATTATTATGTTAAATGGAAAGCATAACAGAAACAAAAATGTGACCTATTGTTATGACATTCTGTTTTCCGTAAGGATAAAATGGGCAGAAAGGAAGTTGATAAACTGCTAAGTGTCTATATTATTTTAGTTTCAAATACCACTTATTCATCTCTTGTGGAAGATAATTCAAAAACAAAAACTAAGTAAAGTGGAATGGCTGGAGTTTCAGTTTCACTTAACTACCATCTCTTTTTCTTTTGAGAATCATTTGGTGTAGTAGCTTTTGGAAAATGGAACTTCTTAAATAAGAACTTGTCCATTACATGAGGCTTTAATGACCCATGTTAATTGTGCTAGCTAGGAAAATTTGAGTCTCTGTAAAATTGGAGATAAGATTAGGCAGTCTGTTAAGTGTTTATAAAAAATACATACCTAGATAAATACGAAAAATTTGTTGCCTCATATTTTACTGACCTCACATAGAGATTAGAAGGGAATTGGCAAAAGTCAAGTCAAACATAATTGAGAGTACATTGCCGTGTGTGAAGGAGCAAGCAGTGGAAGACTGTAAGTTTCTGTGTGATTTATATTAATATATAAAGGTTTCTGAGTGAGAATGGAAAACTGTAGTTGTTATTTTTCAAGATTTTCTCTTTACTTTTGGGTTTCAGCAGTTGACTATGATATGCCTAGCTGTGATTTTCTTTTTACTAATCCTGTAAATAAATCTGTACATATGTTTTTCAGCAAATTTAAGAAGTAGCATTAAAAATGTTATTTTTAATGTCTTCAGAAGAGATATTCTATGTTGGAATATTCAGAATTAACTAGGTTGTTATGTAGCATGCTACAGAAAGATATTTATAAATTGAATCTCAATAGCTTTGTGTAAATAAGAAAATAATTCAGAGTCTTTATGTTTAGTGTACCTCAAATGTCCAACCTATGAATTTAACTATTTTTGCTTGTTTTTTCTCAGGATGTTTGAGAGTTGTTAAATGACTGAGACTATTCACTATGTGTGTGTTTTTATTGCAGAAATAACATTCCAGCCAATTTTACCAGGAGTGGAAATAAATTAAGTCATCAGAAAGATACTCGTCAGGCAACTTTTCTTTTCAGAAGAGGCCTAAAGGTATTAAAAAAAAACCCCTTGCTGGTGCTTTCTTTTTACTCAAGGGATCTTGAATATCTTCCTTTAGTAATAATCCTCAATCATAGGATTGAATAATCCTCAATCATAGCTCATGGTTGAGGTGTAGGGGTTGGGTTTGGGATATGGAGACTATGACAGATTAGTTCTTTTGGTTGTTTATTTTTTCTTTTCTCTCTCTTGTTGTCATCAGTAGCAGCATCTTAGGAGTTTAAGGTGCTACTTAGGTATAAATTTGTTTTACCACTTGTTCTGATATAGGAACCCCAACAAAGAGGTATTGCCAGAATAGTCACATGCCTCTCTTGCATTCATACACACACCACACTGGGTTATAAAGTTACAGAGCAGGATCGCTTTTTGGATTCAAATCCTCTGCTTTCTATGGGATCTACTGCTTTTTTTTTCCCCTTCAGGTTCAGGCCCAGTTGAACACAGAACAACTGCTAGACGATGTAGTAGCAAAGAGAACTCGTCAGTAAGTTTCAATTTGTTTTTCAAGATGTCATTTCAAAATTCCCAGAATACTAGCAATCCAGAAATTAAATGAGACCAAAAGTATATTAACCCTTGACCTGAAATAGATGAATCCATTTTGTTCTTTGTTTTTTTCCCCTAAGAGCCTTTTATATTATCACATGTCCATGTTATGAGTTTTAGCAACAAATACATCACTCTATTTAAAAAAAAAAATAATGACCTATTCCATTTTAATGAAATAGATCTTTATTATCTGTAACTGCCTTTATATAAGTGAACCTATTCAGGGAATAAATATAAGAAAATCCAATCCAATAGAGATTTTAGAAAACTTGTAAACCTTTAATTTTATAATAGGATGTTTTTCCTCCTCACATATTCTTTTTTTATCCCCTAACCCCATAAAAAAATTTTTTTTTTTTCTTTAAAGATTTTATTTATTTATTTGACAGAGAGAGATCACAAGTAGGCAGAGAGAAAGAGAGAGGAGGAAGCAAGCTCCCTGCTGAGCAGAGAGCCCGATGCGGGACGCGATCCCAGGACCCTGAGATCATGACCTGAGCCGAAGGCAGCGGCTTAACCCACTGAGCCACCCAGGCGCCCCCCCCATAAAAATTTTTTAAAAATACATTTTTTGTCTGTTAGAATTGCACTTCTGACGTGTGAGTTGTAATACTCTAATTCCATCAATAAGATCAGGTTTTGAGATTAAATTATTTGGAACTATGGCTACTTTTTGAAAAACAAAATGTATAAAACATGGTGTTAGTCCAGATGTGATGCCAGCTATAAATGAGCAGAGTGTAAGAAAAGAAACTGTTTGAACTTGGTATTCACAATACTCTTTTGCATGGGAGTCATGACATTGGGAACCATAAGGAAAGAAATAATAATAAGCTGTTTGCTTCTGCAATGAACAATGCCTATATAATTGTAATAATATAAATGCTGTTTGTCTTGAACTTTTTTTTTTAAAAGATTTTATTTATTTATTTGACACAGAGAGAGAGATCACAAGTAGGCAGAGAGGCAGGCAGAGAGAGAGGAGGAAGCAGGCTCCCCGCCGAGCAGACAGCCTGATACGGGGCTCAATCCCAGGACCCAGGGATCATGACCTGACCCAAAGGCAGAGGCTTAACCCACTGAGCCACCCAGGCACCCCTGTTTAGAACTTTTGGGAATAAACCTGTAGGGGGAAGAAAGCACATAATACTTTATTTGGTTAACAATATGGTGAAAATGTCTGATTTTGAGTAACATAAATACAAAAGTAGAGCTGATTTAAAAAAATAGGTACCAAGTGGGAGAAGAGGTGGAAGGAAGGAATAGAGGTACCTACTGTTCTTTCATACAAAGTTGGGAGGGGATGGTGTTGAGAGAGATTGAAAGAAAGAGATTTAAGAAACTGAGAGAGATTTAAGTATATATGAAGTTATAATGGAGGTAAAATAGTGATACATAGATATCAAAATGTTCAGAGGTAGGTGGGGAAACTAGAGGATAGTATGATACCTGAAACTTTATCACAGCAAAATATTACATACACATCTTGAACAGTGAACTGGAGGAACTAGCAAACAGTAAAAATAGGAAAGGTTAAAATTCCTGCCATTGGAGATCAGGAAAGGTATACCTCTGGGGAGCAGTAAGTTGGGAGAGAAAACTGGGAACTGTTACTTTTCATTAGAATCTTTTCTGTATTTAATTTAATGTACATATATTTATTACACTGAAAAATACTTAATAAATTTAAGTGTCTGATTCCTATACCCAAGATGCTGATTAATTATATTATTGTGGGGCTTAGTATATTTTAAAAGCTAAGAAAAAGTGATATCTACTTTAAAATGCATGTTTTTATATGAAATACACTACAAGTTTTATAAACTTGCACTTCAATGAAGTTTTTGGTTTTTTGAAACTAGATGGCGGACTTCCACCACAAATGGAGGAATTTTGACTGTCTCTATTGATAATCCTGGAGCAGTGCAGTGTCCAGTGTAAGTCCTCCTTTTATTGTGCAGAAATTATAACCTCTCAGGGGTTACCTATTCAGTAGGTAATAGAAAAGCGTTGGACTTCTGCTCATGATATCCAAGTCAAGATAAACTGAGGCAAAGATAAAAGTAATACTTGTAGTACGGGGTGGAAATAGTATATTATAAAGTTAAAATTTTCTTGATTCCTGGTTCTGTAGCCCCAAAGTAGCCACTTTTAACAGTTTCATGTTTTTATTAAAAAAAAAAAAAGGTGGTGCATGTATACTAAGTAGTATATACATTTCTTTTTTATGTATAATGATAAATGAGGGAATGCTATATATGTATTTGCTATTTTCTCCTGTGTCTTTACTTTTCAGTACCTACAGATCTGCCGCCTTTTTAAAGACTTCCTCGTGTGTTCTTTTATCTGGATGACCTTAATTTAGTTAACCATTCCATTATGTTTATTGCATTATAAACTTTATAGGTTTGTTTTGAATTTGATCTCTTCAGCCATTTTAGTAAATGAAGAAAACAGAGGTTGAGTCCCCAATCATTCCAGATTGTTGAAAGTTTATAATTCTACTTAAAGAGGTATTCTATGAGTGATTATAAATTTTAGTCTCTAGATTAGTCAAGAACCAGGTACAGTAGTACCCCCTTGTCTGTGATTTCACTTCTCATGGTTTCAGTTACCCAGTCAGCCATGCTCTGGAAACAGATGGTCCTCCTTTTGATGTATTGTCAGAAGGTCAGTAGTAGCCTGACAACTACAGCACAATTCCTACATTAATCACCTCACTTCATCTCATCATTTAGGCATTTTATCAGCTCACATGGTGAGTACAATAACATTTTGAGAGAGGAGACCATTTTGAGAGACATTTTCGCACAACTTTTATTACAGTATATTGCTACAGTTGTTCTTTTTTATTATTAGTTATTGTTAATCTCACACCATTCCTAATTTATAAATTAAGCTTTGTCATAGGTATGTATGTATAGGAAAAAAATTACAGTATGTGTAGGGGTTCAGTACTATCTGCAGTTTCAGGTATCTGCCAGTGGGGGTGAGGGGCAGTTCAGGAATGTATACCCTATGGAAAAGGGAGGACTGGTGTACTTTTTTGAGGACACAGAATAGCCCTATCCATTGGTGTGTACAAATCAAGATGTCTTATGTACCAGATAATTTATTTTTCTTTTTTTGATTATTAAGCTTATCTGATTTCATACTAACTTTTTTCCTAACAGAACTCAGAAACCACGGTTAACTCGTGCTGCTGTACCCTCATTCTTGACAAAACGGGAACAATCTGATGTAAAGAAAGTCCCTAAAGGTGTCCCCCTACAATTTGACATAAATAGTGTTGGAAAACAGGTAAATTTTTTTGTTAGTTTGTATTTCTGTGGGCCATTGATTGAGAATATCTTAATTAATTTTAAAAAGTATGTAATGAATTAAATAGGGTGTCCTAAGTCTCTTCAACCCTGGGAAGCCACTGATGGATCTGCTTTCTTTTTTATTATTATTATTATTATTATTATTATTATTTTATTTAACTTTTAAAATTTTGATTTCTTAATTATTTGTGAGAGAGAGCGAGCACAAGTGGGGGTGAGAGGCAGAGGAAGAAGCAGTTTCCCTGCTGAGCAAGGAGCCCAATGTGGGATTCGATCCTGGAACCATGGGATCGTGACCTGAGCCAAAGGCAGATGCTTAACCAACTGAGCCACCCAGGCATCCCTACTTTTTGTTTCCATAGATAAGCCTATTGTATACATTTCATATGAATAGCATCATAAAATATGTGGTCTTTTGTGACTGACTTCTTTTACTTAGCGTAGTATTTTTTTAATTTAATTTAATTTAATTTTTTCAGTGTTGCAACATTCATTGTTTATGCACCATATCCAGTTAACATAGTATTTTCATGTTTCATCCATAGGGTATGATCTTTTTATTACTGAATAATGTTCTACCATATGGATATACTGTATTTAATTTTTCATTCATCAGTTGATAGACACTTGGGCTATTTCCATTCTGTGGCTGTTGTGAATAATGGTCATCTGCACATTGATGTACATTGATGTACAAAGACATTGATGTCTTTTTTTTTTTTTAAGATTTTATTTAAAAGATTTTATTTTAAAGATTTCTTTATTTGACAGAGATCACAAGTAGTCAGAGAGGCAGGCAGAGAGAGAGAGAGAGAGAAGCAGGCTCCCTGCTGAGCAGAGAGCCCAATGTGTGGGGCTCCATCCCAGGACCTTGGGATCATGACCCAAGCCGAAGGCAGAGGCTTTAACCCACTGAGCCACCCAGGTGCCCCGTACATGTCTTTTGTATGAGTAGGTGTTTCCATTTCCCCTGGATAAAAACCTACTAGCAGAATTCCTAGATCCTATCATCTATGAACTGCCAGACTTGTTTTCCAATTTGGCTGCACTGTTTACATTCCTTCCAGCATGTATGAGAGTTCTAAATTTCTCCACATCCTCATCTACACTTGTTATTGCCTGTCATTTGATTATTCCAAGTGCTTGTAGGTGGTGTGTCTCACTGTGGTTTTGACAGTTTTTATATTACATTCAACTTTGTGTCTTGTGATTCTTGCTAAAATTCACTTAACTACTTTAGCAGTTTTGTAGATTCCTTAGGATTTTCTTTGTAAACAATCATGTCATCCTTCAAATTCCTTCTCAGTCTTTAAACCTTTTCTTTTTCTTCTTTATTGTGATGGCTAGAACCTTCTGTACAGTGTCGAATAGAAGTGGTGAGAGTGTGGTATGCTTGCCTTGCAAGTCCCCAGGCATGAGGAGAAAGCATGAAGTATTTCACCATTGTGTATGATGTTAGCAGTGGGTTTTTAGTAGATTCTCTTTATCAGGTTGAGGGAGTTCCCTTTATTCATAATTGACTGAGAATTTTTATCATGAATGGATGTTGGATTTTGTCAAATGCTTTTTTTTTTTTTTTTTGTATCCATTGATATGTGTGGAATTGAAATAGGGTGTATGGACAGAAGTTTGACCAAGTTTGTTTTACTTTTTATTTTTTGTCATGGTTACATTTCTTTCAGAAATGATGACATAGGGGTGCCTGGGTGGCTCAGTTGGTGAAGTGACTGCCTTTGGCTTGGGTCATGATCCCAGGGTCCTGGGACTGAGCCCTGTGTTGGGCTCCCTGCTCAGCAGGGAGCCCACTTCTCCCTCTCCCTCTACCTGCTACTCTGCTTGCTTGTGCACTCTCTCTCTGTCGTTTAAATAAATAAAATTTAAAAATATGTATATATACATACATATTTTTTTAAAAAGAAACAGTGATATATAATTTGGTTGTTAATCAAAAACCAGATGTTGATTGGAATTTCTGTGAGGAACTCACAGAAATCCAAAAACCCATAGAAATTCAAGAAAGTATGTTTCAGGGATGCCTGGGTGGCTCAGTCAGTTAAGCTTCTGCCTTTGGCTAAGGTCATGATCCCAGGGTCCTTAGATCGAGTCCCACACCGAGCTCCTTGCTCAGCAGGGAGCCTGACAAAATCTTTTGAAAAAAAAAAAAAAGATTTCGGGGCACCTGGATGGCTAAGTGGGTTAAGCCTCTGCTTTCAGCTCAGGTCATGATCTCAGGGTCCTGGGATTGAGCCCCACATCAGGCTCTCTGTTTGGCAGGGAGCCTGCTTCCCCCACTCTCTCTCTGCCTGCCTCTCTGCCTACTTGTGGTCTTTCTCTGTGTCAAACAAAAAAATTTAAAAAAAAATTTAAAAAAATAGGTTTCAAATATTCACAAGTAGATTTTGTCTTTTATCAGAGACATCACTAGAATTTGTGGCAATGTTTGTAGAGCCTAAAAACAATTCATATAGAGAAACTCTTGGATGTATGACTTGTAGGCATTATGGTAATGAGTTTTATATAGTGTATAATGTAGGCATTTATAGGGGTTAGGAGGTAGAGATTGTGAGTCAGATCACTAGGTTGAAATTCTGGAGCTGCAAGTAGGCAAGTTAACTAACTTCTCTGAACCTCACTAAATGCACCTATTTCATATATGTGGTTTTTGTTAGAGTTAAATGAGTTTGTATGCATAAATATTTAGGAAATGTTAGTTGTTGCTTTGAATTACCATTATGATCACATTATTGTTCTTAAGCAAATACGGCTAATAGTCAAGTTGTTAATTTTTTTATTTTGTTTTCTCTAGACAGGGATGACTTTGAATGAGCGATTTGGGATCCTGAAGGAACAAAGAGCTACTCTCACATTCAACAAAGGAGGAAGCCGTTTTGTAACTGTGGGATAGATCCATGTCAAAGGGACTTTTGAGTGATGACTCTGTTTTAAAAGTTGAATTGCTTGAAGAGTTCATCACAAAAATTCAAGAAACTTTATTTCAAAATATTCACAAGGCTAAATAACTCTTATTTTTATTTTTGAAGTGTGTTTTTTTTTTTTTAAACATGTATAAATAACTCCCTGAAAGAGTAACAGGGAATATACCTATCTGTTCTTAAGATTTCATGGTCCAGACAGAACAATTCTCTGTTTGACTTCTTTGGTTCCTCATGAAGCAGAAAGAACACAGAATGATAGAAATTAATTATTTTTATGATAGTGGTATTTAGGATCTCATCACTTTTGTTCATTTTTTACACTTTGCCATGGTAAATCTTGGTCTTCAGAGATATGAGTAGGTCCCTTTGTTGCTGTCACCTATCCTTTAATAGTGTTGATGTAATAAGTGCAGTTGACTTTTCTTCATTAGATATATTAAAAAAAAAATCACTAGAATTCCAGTTTTGAGTTTTAAGATTTTGGGGAATATCTGGAATTTGGGTTACTTTTCAGATGACATTAGGTTAATCCTCCAGAGTTGTTAATTTGTAATATTGAACTTTTAACAAGAAATGTGACTCTAGGCATTAGTCTTTGTTTAAAATGTTGATATTTAAAGGCTATAAATAAATGTGTGTTTACAAAATTACCTTGGAAGAGAAGGTCCAATGTAAAAACCTGAAAATTGTGTTTAGAAAATGAAGAAAACAGGAGGAAGTAGCAGGTTGAGGACAGAGAACTGAGGTGAAAAACTTCAAAACCCAGGACACAGATATACTGTTTGAATTTAATGTAGCCTTGCATCTAATGTCCATGAAGAATTCTTCGAATGATATTTAGAAGAATTAAAATTACCAAAATGGATTGATTCTCTTAGATACTTTGATGGTTAAAATCAATAGCCATAAAGTCCTAGACTTACTCAAAAAAGTTAAATTTCATAAGCTTTTTAAGCTTGCTAATGACACAGTATGCAGTTTCAAAATAAAAAACATACTTGTATGTGTCACAAAGAAAAATATCCAAAACGGTAATAGAGTTACATTGTAACCTTGTTTCATACCTTTCTTATATGTATAAAGTTTAGGCATTTATGGTGAGAGGGTTTTTTTTTTTTTTCTCTCCCACACACTAGAGGAGTGGGAGGAATTAATCTCTTGTGCCAAGCTAGGCTGAAAGTCCTCAGATGGTTGTATACTATAAGTTACAGTATAATGCCAAAATGCAGTAACACAGTCCAGCTACAAGTCCAGTCATTTTGAAGCTTAACCTTTTGTTTTGCTATAATGTTAAAACCTCTAAGTATAGGTGTTAGTTTCCCTAGAGTATATTGGTGTTGATTTTCCCTATAGAACAAAACAAAACATTAAGTCATTACTCTTGCCTGCCTTGCATTGTATATTAGATGTCACTGTTTTCTCTCATGCTCCTTGGGTTACTTTGGTTTATGCTAGCCACGGAAAAGTATCACCTAACAGTTTCATGCTTATACCAAAGAATTAAATCTGATCCTTAATACCTGGTATTTTGCCAGTTAAGTCTACTGATAAGGGATTATTGGAAGCCAGTCACACAATTTGAAAATAAACTCTAGTCTCCTTAGGCCAAGGACTCATTGCAAAACATTTTTGCAAGTACAGATGCTTAGATTTCATCCATTAACAGTCCATCTTATTTTAGACTGGTTTAGAATTACTGATAGCTTATTTTAAAGCAAAGGAAAAACAACTGAGCACAGATTTGCTGTCTTTAGAACAGTTCATGAAAATATGGTATAAAGATGCTTTCTTTTTTTTTATTTTAAATACTGTACAGAGCTATTATTAATGCCATTTTTCTTGAAAACCTTAAAAATTGTCCCAAATACTGACATTAATTGCATCAAACAGCAGTGTCTTTGGTATATTAAACTTTTGCTCTTTGTGCATCTCTAATTTCGTTTTCTTTTTAAATATGAAATTTTGCCTTTGTTATAACTAAATTAAAATTCTTGAGTGCTAACATTGTATATAAACAAAAGAATATGGTTTATTGGAGGAAAATTTCCTTTCTTGGGATGTGGTTGTAGTCATCCTTTTTCAGTTCTTAAATTTTTTTTTAAACAGGACAACTTAAAATTTCCTTTGCATCAAGGTGTATGCAAAACATTGATGCAGTGCATCACAAAATGTAAGTTTGTATTTAATGAGGAGATGCTTTACACTGTACTTTATGGTGTTTTTTGGAAAAGTTACAAATTTAGATCTATTCTGAAGCTGTTCATTTTTAACAAATAAAATCTTACAGGTCTCACATTTATTCTTAGCTATAAAGATCGAGTTGTGGTTTTTAGATTGTTCTGTGTTACAAAGAACTTTGTAGTGATTATATTTATAATTTTGGGGGTTTGAAAAACTACCAGTTAAATTGTTAAGTCAGTCTAGACTCCTATTCTGACTGCCTTTTGACCATTTCATCTGTAAGCTCCAAACAGGAAGCCAGGAGGAGTTTAAAATAAAGAATCAAATTTACTTAGAATGCAGAATTTCAGGCTAGATGAACCTTTCAAGATCATCCATTTCAACTTCTCGGTCTGTATCTTAGTTAAGTGAGGCTCAGCTTTTCAAGGCTTACATGTGGCAGAGTCATTTTCTGAGCTCAGGTCTTTTAATTCTCATGTCATAATAAACTGCTTCTGTGACTTGAACATCCAAAGAAAGTAGTGGAATGATGTTTGGTTGTCAGATACCTATAAGAAATGGTAATAGCCATGCTTTAGCATTTGTAGCATGACAAGTAAATCTACTCTACCATGATTTTGAGACTTAATTATTTTGGTATTAAAGTTATGTAAATGTCTTAGAAAAGGCCAGTGTTCCGAATTAGACATTACATATTTTTTTCTAATAGGCATAAATTTCACAATTTAAATTACAAACACATCATAAAATACTTTTAAGTATGAAAAAATTTGTAGGCTGCATTGCCCAATGATAATTTTTTGTTCAAATAAATATGTTTTACTGTCAGCTTTATAATTCACACAGTATACACAGTTTCAGGACAACTTTTAATTTAATTTAATTTTTTAAAAATAGTTTAATCACCTAGTACTCCTCATGACAAGTGCCCTCCTTAATCCCCATCACCTATTTCACCCATCCCTCTACCTATCTCACCTGTGGTAACCATTTCTTTATAGTAAAGGAGTTTGTTTCTTGTTTTTTCTCTTTTCCCTTTGCTCCTTTGTTCTGTTTCTTAATGTGTCTAGATTTACTACTTTAAAGAGATAAAAAAAAATAGCTGACTTTGGACTACAAAGAACGAAAACCATACATTTTGAATACAGGCAGTTATCAGGGCAGAAAATGATTTCTTCATTTCTGATTTTTGAAGTTTCATCAGAATTATTGTTCTGTTGTCACTGTATATAAAAAAGGCAATTTAAGCTTCCTTTTAAAGACAGTTCTTACATAGATCAATTTGAAGCTATTCCCTTTTAAAAGTGAGAACAATAAATCCCAAGCATTTATAACAGGAATTTTATACTATTGTGGGCCATTGAATAGGGATTTAAAGATTTTCTTATAAATGGTTGACTTCTTAACACCTCTTTTTCCCTGCTTTATGTTACTTCTATCTATTACCAAAAAGCTTGGTGAAACCAGGAAGTAATACCATGCTGGAGCTGGAAATCCCTTGTTCTGAGTTGTATTTTGGATGAAGTTTACTGATGTTTAAAGATGAATAGGAAATTATTTCCCTAGTGTGTATGTGTCTGATTTCTACTATTTCCACTTCCCTTTAATGAGAAGAAAATCATACTATCTAAATTTTCTTATATAAGTTTTAAAAAGTCAGTTATTAGCACTGCTTATTAAAGGAGTCAGAAAGGGATTTATAAAATGTATTCATCAAGCCAGTTCCTGTGCTCTACATTTGAAGAGGGTAGGATTGGTCAAGATTTTAATACCACTGCTTTGAGTTTATAAAAATGGAGTCTAAAAGGAGTGACCACAACGTACATCTAGTGAGTAGAAGGGGGAAAAGCCTTTGTTTCTGCATGAGGTAGTGAGATACAGAACTGGAAAACTCTTGAGAGTAGAGTGAAACTATTGCCCCTGGTATTCATTCAATGAGTTAACTTTCAGATAATCAGGAAGTTCTCTGTATCAATTCCTAACATTCATTAACCCTCACTGCCCATTTTTTTCAGCTCCTGCTTCCAAACCACAGAGCAGCTGTAGAATAAGTTAGAGGCCCCTGTAGCCCTTTGCTTTTAGCCTTTTTGCAACTGTTTCTCATCACCTTAATTCATCACTAGACACTTTGGTGAAATCCTCACCATGATTCCATTTCCTGTATCTTATTCTCACAAGATGATGATCTCACTTATTTTCTGGGGAAGACTGAAGGAGTAGGATGAGAATTCCCTCATAATCTACCTTTGTAGATAACTGAAATCCTTATAAGTCTTAAAAATTAACACCTTGATTACTTTTCTTCCAGCCTTTCTTTACCTAGGACTTGTTCTCGTGATATATATAGCATCTTCATTTCTCTTCCTATCCACAGGCTTTTCTTTTGGATTTCAAATACCTATAGGTTTATCTACCCTGTTCTAAAAATTTTTTTTTCTCTCTCTAACCAAGCTGCCATTTTCATAGTAATATATAACCTCTGCTGTATTAGTACCTAACTCATCTGTGTCTGCTTCCATTCATCCTTAGCTCCTATTAAAATACTCAGCTCTGGAGTATGGAAGGTAATTACAGACTTTAATGTATTAATGACCTTAAAATCCAGTTTAATAGACAAAGTAATGTCAGTCTATAAACTTGGTCAGAAGTTTAGAGACCAGGATTAGCATGGATGTTGCAGTTATGAGATACATGTGTAGGTAGGTAGGAAAATGAGGCCATATTATGGAGAACTTGCTAGAAGAATTGAGTGTAAATGTAGAATGTAATAGGTAATCAAATTCAGATGACAATGGTACATTTTCTAAAGATCTGATAACTTTAGCATTGTAGCATTTAATATGGAATATATGATGGTGCTTTAGTCACTGTAGTTGAAACATTTCCTGAGGTTGAAATATTTCTTTAAAAAAAAAATACAAAATGGGGTCCTGTTCTTAAATACCTTAAAATCTTTCTAAGAAGAACAAAACATTTAGAAAGATCAGAATAACGACAACAACAAAAAAATCATACATTGGATTTGTTTTGAGCTGACACATCACTTGCCATTGTAGTAACCCATACTCATAACAGACATTGATAATAGTCATGCAACTTGCTGCTGAAGAACCTGGAGTGTAGTATTAAGAGTTCATAGAACAACTCTCTGAGCAACTGTTACTAACCAACTTTGTTCTCTAAAATTAAGTGTTTTTGCAATCTCTTCCATCTAGTAGTTGGGGGAAGTGCTAATCCAAGTTTCATTGAAGAGTTGGGCTTTGAATGATAGGTAGGCTGTCCAACCCTATTTTCTTCTGCTGGCTCATGAAATTTTTGGCTTTGGCCCTAAATGTTCTCCACATGGACCATTATAAATCTTACCTGTGTGTGTTCATGTTGATACTTCTCCCAATCTGGAATATTGCTCTTACCTTGCCTATTTCATAGTCCTTCAGATTTAATTCAAAAGCATTCATTCATGATAGATTTCCTTTTCTCTGAATTCTGATAGCTTAACCCCACTACCTCTACTTAGCCTTTTGTTTTGTCTTATTCTCTAATTGGTATATTTGCCTGATGATTAGATTGTAATCTCCTAGGGAAAGGGCCCTGACAGCCTCTTTTATTTCCCATAAATACTAGTTGGTTGATTGTAGGGGAATTTACATCATGTAGCAGGAATGGCTTATCCCCAATTTACATATGAAGAGGCACTGGGAATTTACAGATGAGGAATCCCTCAGAGTAAGTCATGTAACTAGTATTAGTGGTAGAATTTCAGCCCAGGTCCATCTAACTCTTTTCTGTCTGCTATACCATAGAACCTCCCTGTGTGCAGATAGATATTAACTGTTGCTGTTTTTATCTGAATTCTGATAGCTTAACCCCACTACCTCTACTTAGCCTTTTGTTTTGTCTTACTCTCAAATTGGTATATTTGTCTGATTATTAGATTGTAATCTCCTAGGGGAAGGGCCCTGACAGCCTCTTTTATTTCCCATAAATACTAGTTAATTCATTGTAGGGGAATTTACATCATGTAGCAGGAATGGCTTAAATGTGTGAAAGAATATGCTAGAGACTGGTTGCAATGTAAATGAGACCTAACTGGTTTAAAGTGAAGTTTCCAGTTTTTCAGTTAACTGTTTTTTTTTTTTTTAATCATTTCTTCCATTCTATTTCTAATTCCCACGTGTAGATTATACTCATATTTTCTTTTCCTCAGTTTTGGTTCCAGACAAAAAATTTAGACATTAATGCTGTTCATCCTGATTTGTTCAACAATAAAATCTCGCCTAAAGGACAAATACTATTTAAAATGTTTGTTTTATTTTTGTTAAGATTTTTTTTTTTTTAAAGGGAGGGAGTACCCAAAACATTTATATAACCCTTTCAATGAGGATCATGAGTTTGGTAGCCAGGTTAGCACTTACTTTTACCTCTGACAATAATAGTTAATAAATCCACGTCTCCATCTAGATCCACCTGGCGTGTAGAATGACAGCAGTTGGGAAAACGTTTTATATGTCGCGTCCCAGGGTTGCCTCTCAATGCGTATGTTTCTGGTAGCAGCAGTGTTGAGAAGCTTTAATTTAATGTTTAATCTAACCCTCCCGTATTGCGGGAGGAAGGCAGAGAAGTTTCTGTGAGGAGCGTTTTCTAAAAGATATTTTCGTAGAGGCATGGTAAAAATGCTACGGGGAGTCTAGAGGAGGGGGCTGGTCCAGATATGTGAGTTCCGCTTTAATTTCCCTTGAAAACCTCGATGTAGGCGGAGGCAAGCGCCTGGATGTGCGGAGGGGCGCTGCAGCCCTGCCCATCAAGAGAACCGTCCGGGGTCTGTCTGCCCCTTTCCCCGCCCACCCATCAGTTCTGGCAGCGCATGCGCTGAGCCGGGGGCTCGAGAGTTGTCGGCTGGAAATGGCGGCCGCGGGCTTGGTTGCTGTGGCCACGGCTCCAGAGTACTCTGGCCCAGTAGCATCGGGAGGTAACCTCTCCGGTGTTAATTGTGGCCCAAGCTCCGGGACAGGCCCTGGTCCTGGCCCGGGTTCGTGGAGCCGCTCCCTCGATCGAGCGCTGGAGGAGGCGGCAGTGACCGGGGTGCTGAGTCTGAGCGGCCGGAAACTGAGGGAGTTTCCCCGGGGAGCGGCCAACCACGACCTGACGGACACCACCCGCGCGGGTGAGTGGGGCATGGGGCATCTCTGCCGACGTGGGGCCCGGGGCGCGGCGGGAGGCCCCCCAGACGGTGGCAGGACTCGGAGATAGTTAGAGCAACCGGTGCCATAGCGCCTGCTTGGGACCCGGGTAACGGGGCGAAGCCGACTGCCCCAACCCGGCCAGCACCCCCGGGCCTGCGGGCCAGACCCCGAGCCTGGGGCGAGGCGGCGGACTGCAGCATCTCTCGGGGAAGAGGACCGTAGGGATAGAGGACTACTGTTTTATTCTCCTAGAAAATTAACTTCTGCCGCTGCTTAAGGTGGACCCTTGCCCCGCCCAGGTTTCTGCAGGCCTTTCAGATTTGGGATTGTTATCTCTCTTAATAGAGCAGAGCAGCGTTGGTCACTGCGTTGTCGGGGAAGCATTGATCTGAGCACTGACGTTTCTTTGAGAGTTGTTTTTAATGTGAACCCTAGGCTGTAACTTTTCTTTCTCTACCTTTATCTAGTTGGCTTAGGAGAGTTGTGAAAATAACTTAAGACTCCCATTACTTTTCTACCTCCTCACGCCTCCCAGAAAAGTTGAGGGAAGAAAAGACACATATTGTTTACCGTATCTGTATTTAATGCTTTTAAAAATAAACATTATTTTGTTTTTTACATGGTTTGAACACAGGAAGGGTAATAAGGAATTGAGTATTATTTGGTTTTCTTAGTTGTAGAGAACAATGTCTGGTGACTGAGGCATTCAACGTGATGTTTTTCTTGTGTTTAAAATATAGCTTCCTTAGGGAGTAGATTAAAAACCGAGTCTATTCATGTTTAACACAAAGGAGGGGAAAAATCCCTTATACAGGTTTGTATAGTATTTGATTTTGATTTAGTGGTTTTTTGATATAGTGAAAGAATGTGTAGTACTTTATGTCTTATTCCATTTTACTTTATTTCAGAAATTTAAAATTTAGAGAAAATTTAATATAAATTTAAATAAAATTTAAAATAAAATTTAAAAATTTATTTTAAAATTTGATTCAATAATTTTCTTTGTGCACTCGTTACAGATTGATGAGTATTACATATGATTTACTCGTGTTAAAAAAAATAAATGTAATCCGTTAAACTACTTCAAGAAACTTCTTTCTAGAGAAATTTTCACTCTAGTGTAAAATGGAAGAAATTAAATGTCTAATTATTTAATCTCTTTCTGGAAACAGTTGTGCTGAAGATAGTTTGTATTTTTAGAGAATGTTACAGAAATTAAACTTTTCTTGCTAAGGTAAATATGAACAGCCTTTTGCATATGTTCTGACAGACAACATCTAAAATTGTCGGTCATCCCCAGATTTCCTGATTCTATTCAGGAGATGGTTATATGGCATATGATTGTTCAGGAGAT
This sequence comes from Neogale vison, assembly GCF_020171115.1. Taxonomy (NCBI): domain Eukaryota; kingdom Metazoa; phylum Chordata; class Mammalia; order Carnivora; family Mustelidae; genus Neogale; species Neogale vison. Next base: position 118,817,327 of record NC_058096.1, read on the forward strand.
GGGTAATATAGTGATTTTATATTGGTGTGAGTCATTTCACTATTACTACATTAAGCCTGAAGCTAAAGAACAAGTTGATTACAGGAGTTTATCTGGTTCATTATCTCACCTGCTTTTTTTTTTTTTTTTTAATATTTTTATTTATTTATTTGACAGAGAGAGATCACAAGTAGGCAGAGAGGTAGGCAGAGGGAGAGGAGGAAGCAGGCTCCCTGCTGAGCAGAGAGCCCCAGATGTGGGGCCCGATCCCAGGACTCTGAGATCATGACCTGAGCCAAAGGCAGAGGCTCAACCCACTGAGCCACCCAGGTGCCCCATCTCACCTGCTTTTAAAGAGTTCTAGGACTAACATGTTTTGCTTTGAAGAAATATTTTATTAAAAAAGAAAACCCAAAGCTATTTGTGAAGAAAAATAACTAATCCCAATAAATTTTTCCCTTACTGTGCTCTGAATTATTTTTTTAGTTTTAATTTTCATTTATTTATTTGAGAGAGAGCGAAAGAGAGAGAGAGAGAGCGCATGAGAGGGGAAAGGTCAGAGGGAGAAGCAGGTTCCCCGCTGAGCAGGGAGCCAGATTCGAGACTGGATCCTGGGACTCCAGAATCATGACCTGAGCAGAAGGCAGTTGTTCAACCAACTGAGCTACTCAGGTGCCCCGAATTATTTTATTTTTAAAATTTTTTATTTTTTATTTTTGGAGAGGGAGAGGGGGAGAGAACATCTTAAGCAGGGTCCACACCCAGTATGGAGCTGACAGGCTTGATCTCAACAACCCTGAGATCATGACCGGAGCCAAAATCAAGAATTGGTTGCTTAACTGACTGAGTCACCCAGGCGCCCCTTAAATGTTTTAATATTAAATAATCTCTACACCCAATGTGGCCTTAACTCACAACCTTAAGATCGAGTCATGTGCGACTGAGCCAGCCAGGTGGCCCTTTGAATTATTGTAAACAGATAATTTAATGTGGATATCATCATTTATTGAGTATACACTGTTTGCTCTTCCTGGTTAGGTGTTTTAAAATACATTGCCTTGTTAAATGCTCAAAATAACCAATGGACTAAGCATTATTATCCCCAATTTACATATGAAGAGGCACTCGGAATTTACAGATGAGGAATCCCTCAGAGTAAGTCTTGTAACTAGTATTAGTGGTAGAATTTCAGCCCAGATCCATCTAACTCTTTTCTGTCTCCTGTACCATATAGCCTCCCTGTGTGCAGGTAGATACTACTGTTGCTGTTTAAGGTTTGGAGATGTTAGATAATTTGCTTGAAGACCTGTAGTTAAAGGCCAGGAGAGGCAGTATTAGCCAGGATTTGATCCTAGTGTGAGGTAACTCCAAAACCATAGTGTACCTGTAGTATTAGGTACTTTGATAAATTCAGATATAATTTAAGTTAGCTAAAATATTTTGTTTACATTCTTTAAAATTTAAAACCAGGAAAATTATTTGAATATTCTATCTATATATAAATATATAGAGAGATATATAGGTAGATACAGGTATAGGTAAATATTATAATATCTAGTATTAATATAGATAGTATAATACCTATAATTATAATATATATTTATATATAATGTATGTATCTGATATATATGTATAATATATAGAGATACAGATATATATCAAAGTTGCCATGCATTCTGTTCTCTCATAATGTATAGACTATATCTGATAAGCCTGCTGTCCTTCAAGAGTTTACCTTCTAAGAAAACAGCATATATTAGCCATACCATTTATAACTTGACATGATTAGAATTCATCAGGAACATTTTCTTGAGGTTTTTCACTCATTTGTTTTTTTTTTTTAAAGATTTTATTTATTTATTTGATAGAGAGAAATCACAAGTAGACTGAGAGGCAGGCAGAGAGAGAGAGGGAAGCAGGCTCCCTGCTGAGCAGAGAGCCCGATGCAGGACTCGATCCCACAACCCTGAGATATGACCTGAGCCGAAGGCAGCGGCTTAACCCACTGAGCCACCCAGGCGCCCTTCACTCTTGTTTGTTAAAAAAACAAATAGCTCTTTAGGAAAAAGGAAATATTTATTTGGGAATAGGTAATTTGATCCAGTGGATAAGGAAAATCTTGGAGATCACCGAAGATTTTTTAGGGCAGAAGGGATGTAGCTTAGATTTGGATAGGCAGGAATAAGAAGGAAAGCCATTGCAGGCAGTCGTGGACAACATGCAAAATAAATCCTGGAGTATATAGCACATAAGTTAATTTTGCCAGTCCATTATGCATTCCCCTTTCATTTGATAACAATACTCCAGTTTTCCTAGGAAATCACCCCTCTCAGTTTTATGGGTGCCCTGCCTTAACACAAAGGTGTGGACATGACTGAGGCAGGCCTCACCAGTCAATGTAGGCCATCCTTCTGGCCATAGTGATTGTTCAGAGATGGGCACATTTCCAGTCACTGCACATGTCTGTTAATTGTGAATGATTTATTGAAACTATTGAGAAAGAGGCATGCTTTGGACTCTGCAGTTGCTGAGAGAATACAGTGTAAGCCTGGAACTTAGAAGGCAGAGCCAAAAGATGGAAAGAATGAGACCAAGTTCTGATGATAATGTTTGAATCTTTGGATCAGTAGTCAGGCCTTAAGTTAATGCTGTCCTTGAGCTTTCAAATTATGCTGACTAATAAATTCCCTTTTCTGCTTAATTTGAGCAGAATTTTTTGATACAAAATCAAGAGTCCTGACTGATACTATGAGACTGCTCTTGGTAATATTGTGGTCAGGCCAGTTTGGTCAGAATAAATGGTTGGATTTGAGAGTGTATGGGCTACCTTCTGTATGTGTGGAAGCTAAATTGAGGATAGGTTTATTGGGATTGAGATAGGGAGACTAATCAATATTCATTCGTTGAACAGACATTTGCTAAGGAATTTGGCAGGTGCAGATAGACAAAAAAGAACAACACTTTCTGCCCTCAGTGAACTCAAGGGATCTAATGGAGGAATATGTAAATAAATGTAAAGATTATGTGACCTGTCTAGTAACAGCAAAACTTTTATGTGTAAGGCATTGTACTAGCTAATATAAAGGAAAAATAAGAAGAGGGTTTAACTTATAAGAGTTAAGAAATCTAGTAATCTAGTTGGATGGCTGCAATAATAATTAAATCTTTGAAGGAATGAAAAATAGAGATCATATTGGAAAATGAAAATATACAAATGCTGATTGAATTTTTTTTTTTAATGACAGAATGCACCAAAAATGACTGAGTTGTTAAATCTGGAGAACTAGGAAGATGGTGATGCTATTGATAATAATAGCTAATATTTATTGAGCTGTTAGCATATTTCAGGTGTTGTTCTAAGCTGTATATATAAAATGTGCACATACAACAACAATATGAGTTGTAAGTACTATTTTAAACCCCATTTTACATAAAAAATGGAGACTTGACATTAATTTGATCAAGTTACACAGCTAATAAGTGACAAAACTGGAATTCATATTCAGATACATCTAATCCTAAAACTTGGTTTTTTGTTTTTTTTTTTTAAAGATTTTATTTATTTATTTACAGAGAGAGATACAAGTAGGCAGAGAGGCAAGCAGAGAGAGAGAGGGGGAAGCAGGCTCCCTGCTGAGCAGAGAGCCCGATGTGGGACTCGATCCCAGGACCCTGAGATCATGACCTGAGCCGAAGGCAGCGGCTTAACCCACTGAGCCACCCAGGCGCCCCTAAAACTTGGTTTTTGATCACTAAGCCATACTGACAAGTTTGCTACACAGAATTTCTTTGATTTGTTTGACACCTTTAAAGGGGTTGTAGCATATCTAGTTAATTCTGTGCAATGAATAGAAATGTACATCTGGAGCTTTTTAAAAAAAAAATCTTTAAGTAAATTCTTTGCCCAATGTGGGGCTTGAACTCATAACCCCAAGAAAGTCACATGCTCTACCAAAGGAGCCAACCAGGTGCCCCTAAATCTGGAGCTTTAAGAGTGAAGTCCTGGCTACCCCATTTATTTCAGAGACTCCTAATGAAGAGTTATGAGATTCTTGGAGAAGGAGTGTGGAGAATGGAAAAGTTGGTCACTCTTCAGTCATGGGATACACCAGCATTTAAAAAGGGAAGAAATAGAATCTGCCTGAGAAAAGAAACCCAGAAATAAAGTGCCATAACTAGACCTTTACTAGAATTCAAAGACTCCTAAAGCTGAAGGAACCATAATAACCATTTAAGTTATTTTACAAATGAGAAGTTTATAAAAAAGTTTGTAAAGTTTGTATCTCAGAGGTTAAATGATGTTTTTAAGATTATATAGTGACATGGTATTTCATGGTATTTCATGATATTTCACAGAAGGCAAAAAGTGGTCATTGTTGAAGCTGTGAAAAATCTCTTCTGAGTAGAAGACAGAAAACAAGAAATTAAGGACTCAGCTTTGGGGAACAGCCTGTAGTGGAAGGCAGGAGGGAGAGACTAAGATTACACCACAAAAGAAAACAAATTTTAGATGTAGTGGGTGAGCCAAGATAATGCAGTGTTACTAATGCCACAAGAATTGAGACTTTTAAGAAACGGATGCTTATTTCCTAGGTAAAGAAGAATGAGGATTGTTAAAAGACAATTTAATTTTACAGGAAGCAGCCTATAATTTTTCAAGGTGGTAATCTGTAAAATTATGGTTTCATTAGTTTTTGAAATATGTACTGGAGTGTAGGTCTTTTTCTTTTTTTAAAAAAAAGATTTTATTTATTTATTTGATAGAGATCACAAGTAGGCAGAGAACAGGCACAGAGAGAGGGGAAAGCAGGCTCCCTGAGCAGAGACCCTCCCCCGCCAAGGCAGTCATGGGATCATGACCTGAGCCGAAGGCAGAAGCTTTAACCCACTGAGCCACCAAGGCGCCTCTGGAGTGGAGGTCTTAAGTGGAAATCATATTGCTCTTGGATTCTTACATATATCTTTATTGACCACAGTATGTACTGTGAACTTTTCTGGAATAGTGCTATTCAGTTGGGTAGCTACTAGCTATAGGTGGTTATTAAAATTAAAGTTAAAAATTTAGGGGTGCCTGAGTGGCTCAGTCAGTTAAGCGTCTGCCTTCAGTGCAGGTCATGTTGAGCCCCACCCACATCAGGCTCCTTGCTCAGCGGGGAGTCTCCTCCCTCCCGCTCTGCCTGCTGTTCCCTGCCCTTGGGCCCTTTATGTCTCTGTCTCTCTCTCTCTCTCTCTCTGTCGAATAGATAGATAAAATCTTTAAAAAAAAAAAAAAGGTTAAAAATTTAAATTTGGTTTCTCTGTCACTCTAGCCACATTTCAAGTGCTTAGTAGCCACGTGTATCATTGGACACAGCATATTAGACAGATCCACTTCCTGTCATATTGGACAGCACAGACAGTAGAACCTTTCCATCATTACAGAAAGTTATATTAGATAGTGATGTCGGGGCACTGCTTTGACGGGAATTGAAATTTGTTTTCTGTGTCATTTATTTTCTAATCATATTTCTTTTGGCAAAGTTTTTCTATATCCACAAAGACAGTAAGACATCCTGGTGTGTACAGCTAAAAACACTGTGCAGTAATGATGAGAAGGCAGAGGCAAAGAGAGGAGGTGGTAGCAAATGACATCAAATCATACTTACATGATACTTGAGAGCATCTCAATGTTGGGGGGATATATAATTTTTTCTTTCAGAAATAAGATCTTGTTCATGGAGACTGCCATTTTTAAGCATGTCATTTTTGTTAATGGCGGCATTAATATATATTTGACACATTTGCCACCCACTGAGCATTAGTTGTTCAAATCGGAAGAATATTCTAAGAGCCTCAGAAATGAAGAAAGAGTAGAAAAGAGTAAAACTAATTTTATTTGATTAATCAGACTGGTTCAGTTTAGTAGACTTTAAAAATCATTTCTGATTTTACAGGTTTTACATGTTCATTGTGATATGAAAAGTTTTAAGTAGGACATTAAAGATCATTTGTAATTCCACTTACCAGAGATGAATTTAGTAGTGAACACTGGTTGGAATGCTGCCAAACATTTTCTTCATAAATGTACGCATTCTTGAGCATCAGACTCTTAGTCTCAGCTCTATTCATGATCTCCAGGGTCGTGGGGTGGAGCCCTGCATTAGGGCTTTGCCCTCGGCAAGGGGGTGCTCAGCTTATCCCTCTTCATTCCCCTCTGCCCTTCCCCCTGCTTGTGCTCACTCTTTCTGTCTAGAATAAATAAAAAAAATCTTTTTTAAAAATGTATATGCATTGTTACTTTTTAAAATATAAAAATGGGATCACAAAAGGCTCTTTTATCATCTATATATTTTTTTACTATATGAGATACAATACCAGAAAATAGAGACCTGTAACATAATTTTTATTTTTAAGATTATTTATTTGTTTGAGAGAGGGAGCATGTGCACACACACAGGAGCAGAGGGATGGGCAGAGAAAGAGAGAGAGAACAAATCTTTAGCAGACTCTGCCCTGAGCTCCCTGAGTGTGGAGCGGACAGGCCTAGATCTTGGCCCTGGGATCATGACCTGAGCCAAAACTAAGAGTCCCTCACTTAACTGATGGAGCCACCCAGGTGCCCCCAGTACATAATTTTTAATGGTAGTACACTGTATGATATGCTGTCTTTTAATTTATCCTCTTGATGCACATGTGATTATTTTTTCATGTAACCTTTGTTACATGTGATATTCCTGAGAACAGCCTAGTAGGTATATATTTGCATACTTGTCCAATTATTTCTTCAGGATAAATTCCTAGAAATAGAATTGATTGGCTAAAATGTATGCACAATTTAGGTTTTCTGAAAAATACACATTGTAAAATTGTCCTTCTAGGATTGTTCAGCTTTGATTTGTATCAACAATGCATGAGTTGTCTTTACTTTGCACCCGCTGATCTTCTCATTCCTTTTGTTCTGTTTCATTCTGATAGATGAGAGATGATATCTCTTCATTCTGTACTCAGTGCATCTTGAGGAGTGTAGTTTTTTCTACAAGAAGAAAATAAATTCAGGGAGAAAAGATTTACTTTTTCTGTTTCTACCTTGTGTCATAGAACCAGCTGGTAGCAAAGAATTAGGAGCTCTTTGTGTTTATATATAACTATATATTAATTTAACTCTTATAATTGTAATACATGTTTACTGTAGAAAATCTGATAAAACAATACACAAGGGAGAGAAAGGGAAAAAAGGGAATGGTACTACTGTATGGATAACCACTATGGACATTCTGACATATTCTTCTAGGCTTTTGTTTGTTTCTTCTTGTAGGGTTTTTTGTTTTTTTTTTTTAAGATTTATTTATTTAAGAGACAGATCACAAGTAGGCAGAGAGAGAGAGGAAGAAGCAGGCTCCCTGTTGAGCAGAGAGCCCGATGCGGGGCTCGATCCCAGGATGCTGGGATCATGACCTGAGCCGAAGGCAGAGGCTTTAACCCACTGAGCCACCCAGGCACCCCTGTTTTTGTTGTTGTTGTTTTTTAATGCATGTACATATATATATTGAAGAAGATGGTATCAGCTTTTTGTAGTTTTTTTTTTTTCCATCTTATAGCATATTAGAAATACTGTGTCACATCTGTTAACATTTTCTTATTAATAGCTGTGGCGTATTTAATTAAATCTTTGTACTTAGCCAGACCCTTTTTATTGGGCATTTAAGCTATTTTCAGATTTTTCATTATTATAAATAACACTATGAACATTTTAAAATATAATTCTTTGCTTATATCTCTTATTATTTCCTTTGGGTTAATTCCTAGAAGTGGAATTTTTCTAACAAATTATATGTAACTTTAAAAACTTAAGCAGTTTACTGGGGCACCTGGGTGGCTCAGTGGGTTAAGCCGCTGCCTTCGGCTCAGGTCATGATCTCAGGGTCCTGGGATCAAGTCCCGCATCGGGCTCTCTGCTCGGCAGGGAGCCTGCTTCCCCCTCTCTCTCTCTCTCTCTGACTGCCTCTCTCTCCATCTACTTGTGATCTCTCTCTGTCAAATAAATAAATAAATAATCTTTTTATTTTTATTTATTATTTTTTTTAAGATTTTATTTATTTATTTGACAGAGAGAGATCACAGTAGACAGAGAGGCAGGCAGAGAGAGAGAGAGAGGGAAGCAGGCTCCCTGCTGAGCAGAGAGCCCGATGCGGGACTCGATCCCAGGACCCTGAGATCATGACCTGAGCCGAAGGCAGCGGCTTAACCCACTGAGCCACCCAGGCGCCCCATAAATAAATAATCCTTTAAAAAAAAATACTTAAGCAGTTTACAAACAAATTCAAAAGCAGAAATAGTGTTATTTCTCATAGAAATAGTGTTACATATTGTATGTAGCCTGGATAGGTTTATCGGTCACACACACAAACCTAGTATTTTTTTTCCTAAACATGAAAGTTGGCTTAACTCACATTTCAAACTTGTTTATACCTAATAGCGATGGTCTCCCACGTATCTCTCTGTGTATAAAGATGGGACTACTTCTAACCTTAGAGAAGGTCTGGGGTGCAGAGCTTGAAATTGCCTCACTAGGGACCTTGAAATTTGAAGTCTTAGAATTTTCTTAAGAATTCCACTCTAGGGGTACCTGGGTGGCTCAGTGGGTTCGGCTCAGGTCATGGTTCCAGGGTCCTGGGATCTAGGGTTGGGCTCTCTGCTCAGCGGGGAGCCTGCTCTTCCCCCCACGCCCCCACCCGCCTATCTCTCTGCCTACTTGGAGCTCTGTCTATCAAATAAATAAATAAATAAATAAATAACTCTTGAAGAATTCCACTCTATATTTTTCCTCCTTCCTTCCTTCCTTCCTCTCTCCCTCTCCCCCTCCCTTCCTTTCTTTCTTTCTGGATTTTATTTATTTATTTATTTGACAGAGAGAGAGAGAGAGAGAGAGCAAGAGAAGGAGCACAAGCAGAGGGAGTGGGAGAGGATGATGTGGGGCTTGATCCCAGTATCCTGGGATCATGACCTGAGCCAAAGGAAGATGCTTAACAACTGAGCCACCCAGGTGCTCCTCCACTCTATATTTTCATGCTTGTTTTAATGACAAATCTATGGCTTCAAATTACCAGCTATTAGGATAAACCAAACCTAGTAAGTTTCTGTGTTTATTTTGTTACTTTTCTGTAACACTGCCCCCCTTGCCAATTCATATCCCAGTTTCAGATATATATATGGATATAATATTTTTTTTAAAGATTTTATTTATTTATTTGACAGAGATCACAAGTAGGCAGAGAGGCAGGCAGAGAGAGAGTGAGAGAGGGAAGCAGGCTCCCTGCTGAGCAGAGAGCCCGATGTGGGACTCGATCCCAGGACCCTGAGATCATGACCTGAGCCGAAGGCAGTGGCTTAACCCACTGAGCCACCCAGGCACCCTATGGATATAATATTATATATACTATTATTCTTTGTAACAAAGTTGCTGTGAAAATATGCGTATTGAATTGGAATGTGGGATACAGACTACTTCTCAGAAAATAACATTCATATCCCTCTTACAACTTACCCTCCATTTGAAATGAGAAATCCTATAGCTCTAATATATTCTCATCCACATGCTTCTTCCTTTCTCTTCTGCCTGACAAGCAGCACAATTCTATATTATACCAACACAGTAGGGAAGACTGAAGGAAGACCTGGTGTCCAAATTGATTACTCGTGGAACCCTTGGTTTCTGCTTAGGTTGTGATCTCAGGGTCACAAGATTGAGCCCTGCATGGAGCTCTGTCCTCAGCATGGAGTCTGCTTGAGATTCCTTTCCCTCTTTTTCCCCTTCGTCCCCTTCCCCTGCTCATGCACTTGTGCTCCTTCTCTCTGAAATAAATAAATAAATAAATAAATAAATTCTTTAAAAAAACAAAACAAAACAAAACAAAAAACAACCAATAGGGGGACGCCTGGGTGGCTCAGTTGGTTAAGCAGCTGCCTGTGGCTCAGGTCATGATCTCAGCGTCCTGGGATCGAGTCCCACATCGGGCTTCTTGCTCGGCAGGGAGCCTGCTTCTCCCTTTGCCTCTGCCTGCCTCTCTGCCTGTGCTCGCTCGCTCTCCCTCTCTCTCTGACAAATAAATAAATAAAATCTTAAAAAAAAAAAAAAAACACACAACCAATAGGGAACACTGAGGTAAAAAGACCCGTTATTTATCAATGCACACACGTACACAGGCATGTGTGCTTTATATAGTTAGGCAGAGACCATGGGGAAATCACGACTGTTAGGTATAAAGGCACCTGAAATAAGACTTGAATTTGTTTCAGGGGGAAATCTGGACTCAATTGTACTGGCATTTTTTAGAAATATGAAAGGTGAATTTTAAGATGGCACCTTCAGATGGGTTCAGAAGATTTGTCTTGGATCACCACTAAATGTTAAGACTAGAGGAATGGCAGCAATATTGGGGTCAAGGATTTCCTAGGCTCCATTTCTTTTTACTATGGTTGTATTTATGGGCTGGACGGTTAATGTTATAAAATATTATAAAATGAATGAACATGTTCATTATTTTTTTCAGTTTACTTGTGAAACAGTTATTCCATTCAAGCTGACAAAAAAATATGGTAAATATGGTAATTCACACAAAGGAACATTATTTTGAGTTCCTGAAGTAGCCAGCAATATCAAATGCAATGTAGCTAATTTTAGAATCATAACTAGTCCTAAAAATTTAAGGTATTTCTTTATTCACTTTTAGCTTTCTTCCTTGCTCTTTTAAATTTCTAGAGTTTTATTTTTCGAAGAAAGTATTTTTTTCCCTCTTTTTTTTTTTTTTTTTAAAGTAGGTGCCACACCCAGCATCAAGTTGATGCTGGGGCTTGATCTCACAATCCTGAGATCAAGACCTGAGTTGAAATGAGGAGCCACATGCTTAACCTACTGAGCCACCCAGGTGTCCCTGAAGAAATTCTTAAGCCATGGATTTTAACTGATTTATTAAACTTATTTCTTGCAAAAACTAAGTAATAGATTTTTTCCATTAAAAACAGGTTTTAAACTTTTTTTAAAAAATATTTATTTATTTGAGAGAGAACATGAGGAGGAAGGAGGAGCAGAGCGAGAAGCAAACACCCCACTGAGTAGAGAGCCCTATGTGGGGCTCCATCCCAGGACTCCAGGATCACAACCTGAGCCAAAGGCAGATACTTAACCAACTGAGTCATCCAGGCACCCCTAAATACAGGTTTTTAAAAAAATGATCTCACATCAGAGAGAGTGAGAAGATAAACCACAGAGTAAGCAAAAGATTTCAAGTAGACACACCAAACAAACGATATCTGGAATATGTATAGAATTTCTGCAAACAAGAAGACAAATCAGTAGAAAATTGAGGAGAGATTTAAACTAGTACTTACTAAAGGGGAATCCTAAATGACTGATAAATATGTGAAAAAAGTACTCAACCTCATTTATAATCAGAGGAATGGAGAATAAGACCAAACCTAGGTACTGCTTAAAAAACTGACAATACCAAATACTGGAAATATGTGAAGCATTGGGGACACACATACAAGGCTGATGAGAATGTTAATTGATATGTTGACTTTGGAAAATACTTAGGAAAATTAAAAATACACATACTCAATACTCAGAAATTCCAGATTCTGAGATGTATATGTCAAAGAAATTGTGTATAAGTGTACCAGGATATATTAGCTTAAAACAACACCGATTTACTATCTTTCAGTTTATAGATCAGAAGACTGGACTCAGCTGAGTTATCTACTCAGGGTCTCACAAGGCCAAAATTAGTATGTTGGTCAATCTGGGGACTTTGGAGAAAGTATTTCTTCCAGCATCCTTCAGAATTTGGCAAAATTCATTCAGTTCTTCACAGTTATAAAACTGAGGTCTCCATTTTCTTGCTGGTTGTCGGCTTCAGGTCACTCTGCGTCTTGGAGGCTACCTGCATTCCTTACAGTGGCACTCTTCACGTTCAGGCCAGCAGTGGTATGTCAAATTCTCATGCTTAGAATCATTGACTTCTGCTACCAGCCAGAGGACTTGTGTGATGAGACTGGGTCTAGCCAGATCATCTCTCCTTAGTTTAATTCAAAGTGAACTGATTAGTAACTTTGATTATATCTACAAAATCCCTTCTGCCATGTATGGACAAAATCAGAGTATATTTTGTATGTATAGTCCCAGGGAATCGGGCAGGAAATCTTGGAGGACCATTTTAGGATTCTGCCTACCATAGAGAGTTCTGTCTTTTTCTCTTTTTATTGTACAACATGTAGTACAATGTCAGATGCCCTTTAAGAATTTTTTGAGAGGGTGAGTGGATGGATTAATGGATAAGTGAGTGAATGAGAAAGTGAAAACAGGAATGATTTAGTCTATTCACTTTCTTAGCTTTGAAAGTGACAACTTGGGGTGCCTGGGTGGCTCAGTGGGTTAGCCTCTGCCTTCGGCTCAGGTCATGATCTCAGGGTCCTGGGATCGAGTCCCGCATCGGGCTCTCTGCTCAGCAGGGAGCCTGCTTCCCTTCCTCTCTCTCTGCCTGCCTCTCTGCCTACTTGTGATCTCTCTCTGTCAAATAAATAAATAAAATCTTAAAAAAAAAAAAAAGAAAGTGACAACTTGACTTCTGTGTGACTAGGTTTAGTGGACACCCTTGGGACTTCAGTGATAAAGTAGAATTCAGTCAAAACATTCTTAAGGGGGCACCTGGGTGGCTCAGTGGGTTAAAGCCTCTGCCTTCGGCTCAGGTCATGATTCCAGGGTCCTGGGATCAAGCCCCGCATCAGGCTCTCTGCTCAGCAGGGAGCCTGCTTTCCCCTCTCTCTCTCTGCCTGCTTCTCTGCCTACTTGTGATTTCTGTCAAATAAATAAATAAAATCTTTTAAAAAAAAAAACATTCTTAAGGATAATACCAGTGAATATATTTCCCTTTGATGTCTAAAAGTCAAGCATTCAGACCCTCTTTAATTGGTGTCATAGAGGGTAAGAAAGATAATGCATGTGCTAGAAGTCAGTCTCTTGGGGCGCCTGGGTGACTCAGTTAACCATCCAGCTCTTGATTTCAGCTTGGTTCATGATATCAGGGGCCTGGTCTTTCATCCATTTTTAGTCTATTTTTGTGTATGGTGTAAGGAAATGGTCCAGTTTCATTCTTCTGCATGTGGCTGTCCAGTTTTCCCAACACCATTTGTTGAAGAGACTTTTTTCCATTGGGTGTTCTTTCCTACTTTGTCAAAGATTAGTTGACCATATCAATTATCATATGGTTTCACTTACATGTGAAGCATAAGGAATAACATGGAGGACATTAGGTGAAGGAAAGGAAAACTGAATTGGGAAAACCAGACGCGGAGACAAAGCATGAGAGACTGTGGACTCTGAGAAACAAACTGAGGGTTTTGGAAGGGGGGGGTGGAGGGATGGGTGAGCCTGGTGGTAGTTATTACAGAGGGCACATATTGCATGGAGCACTGGGTGTGGTACATAAACAATGTATCTTGGAATACTGAAAAAAATAAAATTAAGATGTTAAAAAAAATTAGTAAGCCATAGGTTTGAGGGTCTATTTCTGGGATCTCTGTTCTGTTTCATTATTCTATGTGTCTGTTTTTGTGCCAGTACCATACTGTCTTGATGATTACAGCTTTGTAATAAGGCTTGAAGTCCAGAATTGTGATGCCACCAGCTTTGTTTTTCTGTTTCCTTTGCCTCTTTTTAATCAGATTATTTGTTTTTTCGGTGTTGAGTTGTAGAATTTCTTTAAATATTTTGGATGTTAACCCCTTATCAGATATATTGTTTGTGAATATTTTCCATTCAATAGGTTGCCTTTTTATTTTGTTGGTGGTTTCCTTGGCTGTGCAAAATCTTTTTATTTTGGTGTAGTCCTTATAGTTGATTTTTGGTTTTATTTCCCTTGTCTGAGGAGACATCCATAAATATGTTGCTAAGGCCAAATGTCCAGGAGATTACTGCCTATGTTTTCTTTAAGAAGTTTTATACTTTCAGGTCTTAAACAAGTTGGGGGAAATCAGAGGGGGAGTCAAACCATGAGAGACTGTGGACTCTGAGAAACAAACTGAGGCTTTTGGAGGGGGGAGGGGTAGGGAATTGGGTGAGCCTGGTGATGGGTATTAAGGAGGGCACGTATTGCATGGAGCACTGGGTGTGGTGCATAAACAATGAATTTTGGAACACTGAAAAAAAAATTAAAGTGAAAAAAAGGCATTTCATCCATTTTGAGTATGGTATAAGAAAGTGGTCCAATTTCCCTAGCGCCATTTATTGAAGAGACTTTTTTCCCACTGTATAGTCTTTCTTCCTTTGTCATAGATTAATTGACCATTAAAGTGTAAGGGCTCTCCAACCTATTCCATTGATTTCTGCGTCTGTTCTTGTGCCAGTACCATGCTGTTTTTATTACTGTAGCTTTCTAGTGTATCTTTTAATCTGGGATTGTGAGAATGTCAGCTTTGTTCTTCTCTCAAGATTGCTTTGGCTAGTTGGGGTCTTTTCTGGTTCCATACAAATTTTGGGATTATTTATTCTAGTTCTATGAAAAATACTATTGGTATTTTTTATAGGGATTGCATTGAATCTGTACATCGCTTTGAATAGTATGGTCATTTGAACAATATTAATTCTTCCAATCCATGAGCATAGTATATCTTTCTATTTGTTAATGTCATCTTCAATTTCTTTCATCAATGTGTTGTAGTTTTCAGAGAATGGGTCTTTCACCTCCTTGCTTAAATTTATTCTTAGGTATTTTATTATTTTTGGTGCAATTATAAATAGGATTTTCTTAATTTCTCTTTCAGGTATAGAAACTAAACAGATTTTTATATATTAATTTTGTATCCTGAAACTACTGAATTCATTTATTCTAATAGGTCTTTGTAGAGTTTTTAGGGTTTTCTGTACATAAGTATCATGTCATCTGCAAATAGTTTTACTTCTTCCTTACCAGTATGGATGCCTTTTTTTGTTTTGTTTTGTTAATCTCCATGCCCCTTATGCGGCTTAGACTCATCACCTCAGTATCAAGAGTCACATGCTGTAGCAACTGAGCCAGCCAGGAGCCCCCAGCATGTAATTTTTCATAGTATTCTTTTATAGTCCTTTAAATTTTTGTGGTGCTGTTTGTATTTCTACTTTTCTCATTTCTGATTTTATTTGAGTCCTCTCTCTTTCTTTTCCTGAGTAAGCCTGGCTAAAAGTTTATCAGTTTTGTTTATTGTTTCAAAGAACTAGCTCTTAGTTTCATTGTTTGTTTTTGCATTTTTAGTCTCTATTTCATTTATTTTCACTTTAATCTTAATTATTTCCCCACTTCTACTAATTTTGGGCTTCGTTCTTCTTTTTCTAGTTCCTATAGGTGTAAGGTTAGACTGGAATTTTTCTTGTTAATTGAGGTACTTCTCTTTTGTAACTTCCCCCTATAACAGCTTTTGCTGCATCATATAAAGATTTTGGACCATCATTATGTTTCCATTTTTGTTTTTCTCCATGTATTTTTTAAAATTTTCTCTATTTTTTGGAACAGTAATTTTTCTAAAAGTGTAAAACACATCATTTTGCAGCATTGGGCACTTTAGTATAGAATAAATACTTGAAAGACTGATTTGTTTTAACGGAAGTGTCACTGAAAAACTTTGTTGACAAAATCAAATTACATGAGATGTAAACTGTTAAAATTGAGCATTAATGGTTACTTAGCATTCTTAGTTATAAGGAACAGAAATCAACTGTGGTCGTGAGTAGCCTACCAAATCTGTGGAAGGATTGGGGAACCAAGCTGGAAGAATAGGTAGCCAGAAATAATACCCAAAATCATATGGCAGAGGTTGCCCTTGGAAGATACCACCAGCAGTGGTATCTTAACTGTGATAGTCCCCAGCTACTATGATAGACCCCTCAGTTTGCATTACCAACACCAGGGATAATGGACAGACACCACATACCAGCACTGGAACTTTTGCTGCCACTGCCTCTGGATACTGGGATGTATTATTACTATTCTTCTTTCAATTCAAAGTTGGGGAAGGATGTGTCTGTTTGGGGTAACCTAGGTTATATAGCCATATCTCTCGGCCCAAGAGAGGCTGAGAAAGCAACTATACTGTGTGGCTGATTTCAGCTTCTGTTGAGGAAAGAACTCTATTTGATAAAGTCTTGCTTGGATTGCCCAAACATAATAATAATGTTTAGAATCTGGGTAGCCTTAAAAAATGGCATGTGTCTACTACAAGTTGTATTTACTACTAAAATCAAGTAACCAAGTAAGCCTTTAATAGAGTATATAATTATTATAATGAACACTAAACAAGCTTTAAATGATAAGCAGTTTACTGACTGTAATTATAATGATTTTTCTATAGCCAGACTTTATTTCTTGGTCCAACTGGAAGAGGAGGAAAGATTTAATAATTAGATTTTTTTCTAGGAGTACCTTCAGTTTTTCTTTTCTTTTTTTTTTTAATTTGAGAGTATCCTGAATATCTTTTTAGCCTGCATTAACTTGGGGAGACAAAAGATGAACAATGTTGCCTAGCTCTTTTTTTTTTGGTTTGTTTTTGTTTTTGTTGCCTAGCTATTATCCTTACAGATGTCTGCAGTGTCCCTAATCCCAATACCTCGGGATAGTATGCTGTCATTTTAGCCAGTGGTCCCTATAGTAAAAAAATTTTTGACAACAAATTGTGTGTGTGTGTGTGTGTGTGTAAATAATATGTATGTACTAAAGTACTAAAATTATATGTGTTATAAAATATACATAAAATACAAAATTTTAAAGGAAAAATTAAATATAAATAGAAATGAAAGTTCTTATGTTTTTCCTTCATACTCCAGGGGGAATCATTTTGTGTATCCTCTGGATAATAGTCTCACTTTCCTCCCTTAGAGACTACTGATTCAAACAGTGGTTAGCCTCTTACTGATCTTTGAAAACATCATAGGCACTACTTTGAGGCAGTTTGGGAAAGGGGAGATAGTCTGAGATATGGAGTCCAAGAATAGAGAGCTATTACCTGCTCAAAAGAAAAGGATGTGGGACTCCTGGGTGGCTCGGTTGAACGGCTGCCTTTGGCTCGGGTCTTTATCCCAGCGTCCTGGAATCGAGTCCCACATGGGGCTCCTTGCTCAGCGGGGAGCCTGCTTCTCCCTCTGCCTCTGTTGCCACTTGGCCTGCCTGTGCTCACTCTCTCTCTCTCTCTCTGGCAAATAAATAAATAAAATCTTTATTAAAAAAAAAAAAAAGAAAAGGATGTAAGAAGATAAAGATTGAAGAAATGTCCTGAAGCAATGCTGTACATGAGGATGGACTCCTTGCATAGCACAGGTGAAACAAACCAATGTGTAAATGAAGTGGGGGATGAGATATTTAGTAATGGCTGAGCTGCTTATGTAGATTTGATGGGGGGATGGGGCAATGTTACTTCGGAAATAAGGTGATTTACATGTTTTAGCCTTGATTCATTACTGTTAATTGTTTGGTTTAAGACAGTCTTTTATTATCTTTCCTCATTTAGAAAATAAAAAGGTAGGTTGGATTGGAGTTCTTAAGATTTAGGAGGCCTAGGGGTTTTGGGGAATCTCCTCAGAGGTTGTGCTTTGGCCTGGGTGTGAGTTAGGTTGTGCCCTATCCCCCAGACTGACTTCAGCTAGTCAACTTTGAATCTGTGTTGTATTCATTTAACAAATAATTTTAGTCTTGACCTTGTGCCTGAGCCCCAGACTTAACATATTTAGTTGCCTACTTGATATTTGCACTAGATGTTTTAAGAGGCCTCTCAGATTTACCTTGAACAGAAATAACTCTTTTTTTTTTTTTAAGATTTTATTTATTTATTTAACAGACAGAGATCACAAGTAGGCAGAGAGGCAGGCAGAGAGAGAGGAGGAAGCAGGCTCCCTGCTGAGCGGAGAGCCCGATGTGGGGCTCGATCCCAGGACCCTGGGATCATGACCTGAGCCGAAGGCAGAGGCTTTAACCCACTGAGCCGCCCAGGCGCCCCCAGAAATAACTCTTGATTTGCTGCTCCTACTTTCTCCCCCGCCAAAAAAACCAAAAGAGAAAGAGAGATGGAGTGAAGAAACTAACATCAACACCCTGTTCTCCTTGTAAATGACACTACTATCCATTTCTTGAAGTAGGAACTCATGTCTGAGTGTTACCACCATTTGTGCTCAGGCCCTATTATACTTTATTCTCTATTTCTCCTTCCCTTTTCAATCTAATAACAAAACCTATTTACCTCAGTGGATCCTAAATCTGTCCACCTATGTGTTTCCCCTGCTTAAGTTTTAGCGCAAGCCCTATCATTGTTGCCATCAACTGCTGTAGTTGCCTCCTAACTCCTCTTCCAGTTTCTACTCTCACCTCTCGAAAGCACTCTACATACAACAGCCAAAAATGATACTTTTGAAATGTCAATCAGATCATGTCACTTCCCTATAAAATCAAACAAAATTCTGTAGTAGTTATCTGCTGCCATATGTATAAAATGCAGATGCTTTACTGGGGCCTGAAAGGCTTTATGTGTGACCTCTGCCTATTTCATAAGCCTTAAGTTGATTCATTTTTGGGCCTAGCTCAGTATATTTTAGTTCACTTACACTTCTTCCTTTTCATCAAACTTATTTTCCATCCGTGTCCTTTGTACTTGCTATCAGATCTTCATGGAATGCCCTTCTTCCAAATCTTTGTGTGACTGGATGCTTCTCATCCTTGGATTTTTAGCTCAAACATGAATAAATACATATAAAGTATTTAGAGTTAATTCTTAGCCCATAGTAAATGAACAATAACTGTTATGAGTCCCTTACCCTCAAAACTCACCTCTTTGTAAAGGTTAATGATAAGCCCTATTTAGATGTCCTGAACCACTTTCCCTCTAGTGCTGCTCTTTATTTCCTTCTTAGTATGTCCCTATTTGGGGATGTTTTATTAAGTTGATTGATTACTCCATTTTATTTTATTTATTTTTATTAATTTTTTTAAAAGATTTTATTTATTTATTTATTTATCGGGGCGGGGGGGCACAAAAGCAGGCATGCCGAGTGGCAGGCAGAGGCTGAGAAAGAAGCCTGCTCTCTACTGAGCAAGGAGCCTAATGCAGGATTCGATCCCAATTCCTGGGATCATGACCTGAGTCGAAGATAGCAACTTACTGACTGAGCCACCCAGGCGGCCCTGCTTACTCCATTTTAATGTAAGCTTCCTTAGAATAACAGCCTGGTCTGTCTGTAGCCCTAGCATTTATAGTAGTGTGTGCCACACAGTAGACTAGACTTTTTTTTTTTAAGATTTTACTTATTTATTTGTCAGAGAGCAAGAGAGAGAGCATAAGTAGGGGGAGCTGCAAGCAGAGGGAGAAGCAAGCAAGAAGCCTGATGTGGGACTTGATCCCAGGACCCTGGGATTATTGCTTAAGCGCCTGAGCCTCCCAGGCATCCCTAGATTTTTGAATAAATAAATGATTGACCCCTTACTTGATGTATCATAAACTTGTCTAGGTCTGTTGGCATTGAATTCATTCAGAATTTTTGTTTCATTTTGTCTGAAAAAACACAATTTTCTTTTTTTTTCCTCTGTTGCAGAATTCTTGCTTTGCAGGGCTTTCACCCTTCCCCATTTCAGCACCTTAGAAGTATCAGTATGGGATGCTCAGGTGGCTTAGTCAGTTAAGCATCGGCCTTGGGCTCAGGTCATGATCCTAGAGTCCTGGGATTGAGTTCCTCCTCAGGTTCCTTGGTCAGCAGGGAGCCTTCTCATGTCTGCGTTTCCCTCTGCCTGGCATTCTCCCTACTTAAGTGTGTTCTCTCTTTCTCTCCTCTCTCTCAAATAATAGGATCTTTAAAAGAAAAAAATAGCAATACATCATCTTCTGACTTGCATCATTTCTTTTGAAAAATCAGCTTTCAGTTTATTTTGTTAATGATAGATTTAAGATAACATGTTTCTTCTCTTGCTGCTTATAAGATTTTTTTTTTTCTTTGTCTTTGACTTTCTTTGTATTTATCCTACTTGAGGATTGATGAGCCTTTTACATCTGTGGTCTGAATAATTCTTAGTCATTATTTGGTTTCAGTAATAGAAGTTTTTCTGTTTTCTTTGTTGATAAATATTGTTCAAAGTCATGATTATTCTTTTAAATTGTTCTGCCTTGCTTTTCCTGGGATACTACTACATAATGTTTTCTTCTGAAATTTTCAGGAAGCTCTGTGGTCTTTTAAAGTTTTGTTATTCAAAGTATGGTCTAAGGACCAGAGACATGGCATCACCTAGGATCTTATAAGAATGCAGAATTTAGGAGTACCTGGGGTGGCTCAGTTGGTTGAGCGTCGGATTTCAATCTGAGAGTGGTAAGTTCATACCCTGAGTTGGTCTCCATGCTGGGCTTGGAGCTTTCCTGAAAAGAGAGAGAGAGAGAAATGCAGAATTTCAGACCCTATTGTAGAATTAGAATCTGCATTTCAATAAGATCTTCTAAAAACAGTACAGTTTGAGGGGCACCTGGGTGGCTCAGTTGGTTAACTGACTGCCTTTGGCTCAGGTCATCATTCCAGAGTCCTAGGATCAAGTCCTGCATCAGGCTTCCAGCTCCATGGGGAGTGTGCTTCTCCTTCTGACCTTCTCCCCTCTCATGCTCTCTCTTGCGCGCTCTCTCTCTCTCAAATAAATAAATAAAATTTAAAAAAAATAATAAAAAAATTAAAACAGCACAGTTTGAGAAGCACTGCTCTAAAGTTAATCAGGTAATCGAGGTTGCTGTCTTTTCCCAGAGGTTCTCTAGGCCCCAATTATTCTAACCCTATGCCACAAATACTGACTAAATTGAGCCCTTTAACACCAGTCTATTTAAAAAAAAAAAGAAGAGGGGCGCCATAGGTGGCTCAGTGGGTTAAAGCCTCTGCTCTGCATCAGGCTCTGCTCAGCAGGAGCCTGCTTCCTCCCCTTTCTCTACCTGCTTCTCTGCCTACTTGTGATCTCTGTCTGTCAAATAAATAAATAAAATCTTAAAAAAAATTTTTTTTTTTTTAAAGAGAAAAGACTGTTTGGGGAAGTACAGTAGTCAGAGAACAAAGTTATGACACTAGTTACCTTTTCCTAGGATATGATATATATGCTTATCATTGGTCATATCATGGATATGTATTTGGCTGGAGTTAATTGTGATATCAGCAAATCCTTTTGAACTGTGCCTTGGCTTAGCTGGGCTCCTGCCAAAGTTTATGCTGAAAAGGTAAAAAAGCCTTTGTATGTCATCTTAGTAGGTGAAAACACCCCAGCCTGTGTCCAGAGCTCAATCTCCTTGTGTTATTTTGTCCCTACTTCTATTATGAGAATTGGGGCTTTCTATCAGAATTGTTATACTATAAGCAGGCCTTTAATTCTCATTGGTATGTTTGTTTCTGATATTTGCTTTAAAAAAAAAATTTTTTTTTTAAAGATTTTATTTATTTATTTGTCAGAGAGAAATCACAAGTACGCAGAGAGGCAGGCAGAGAGAGAGAGGAGGAAGCAGGCTCCCTGCTGAGCAGAGAGCCCGATGCGGGACTCGATCCCAGGACCCTGAGATCATGACCTGAGCCAAAGGCAGCGGCTTAACCCACTGAGCCACCCAGGCGCCCTAAAAAAATTTTTTTTAAGATTATATTTATTTATTTGTGAGAGAGAGAGCACAGCAGGGGGAGCAGGAGAGGGAGAAGCAGCCCATATCTTAGGACCCTGGGATCATGACCTGAGCCAAAGGCTGACCCTTAACCGGATGAGCCACCCAGGTGCCCTGATAACTGCTTTTTAGAGGCCTTATCATTACTAGCTCAATTGTTTGATTTGTTTAATGACAAATTGTTTATCGTTGTTTAATAACAATAGGAACTGAACATTCCTCAGATGAACAGATCAACAATGACCAGCATAGGTTTATTAAATTTTCTGTCTTATCATAGAACATACAGTTTGTAAACACTTCTTTATTTTACAACATAAGGTAATGACAAATAGAACCTAAAAATATTTTCTGTAGAACGTATGTCTTGATTATCCTCTTCTTTTGTCACAAAAGAATAGGTACTGATTTCTTTACAGCTCCCTGCATGTTATCTTTCCTTTTCAGGATCCTTCTGGACTTACGGTCTCTTAGAGATTGAAGATGTTTACATGGGGCTGTTTCTAACTCTTGTATTCTGTATATTAGTGTTACTGCCTGCATCCTTCATGTGTGGTGACCTTCCTCTTGGACAGGCCTCTTTCCCCATGCCAGCCAGCACTGCTGCTGAGAACTTAAAACTTGTGTTTCAAGAATAGAAAGATATTCTAGATCCATCCTGTTTCCCCCTCCCCTAGGGAAGGCATTTATTATCCTTAAGGAGCCATGACTTCTTTTAATGAAAAGTAGGGTACAGGATTATATAGCCTGTCTCCTGGAACCTTGTTTTGTATCATTTCACATGACAACTGATACTAGATAGGATGGCATCAGGGACAGCTTAGATAATTTATGTGAAGGAGCAGGAGCCTTTCAAAGTCATGGATATGGACAATTTTAACCCTCATCTGACCGAATCCTCTTCTTACTCTAACATTAAAGCTTTTTGGTTGATTCTTACTTATGTTTCATCTGAGTTAACAGCCTTTCCTATCTTTCATACCAGTATAGTCAAATTTTACTGTGTTAGTTATTAGTACTGTGTTACTGTTTATTACTATACCAAACTATATTTTGAATTAAAATACTATCAAAGGTTTTAGATGAGGACCTGGGTAGCTCAATCGGTTAAGCATCTGCCTTTGGCTCAGATCATGATCCCAGGGTCCTAAGATCAAACCCCATATCTGCATCACATGGGGACTCCCTGTTCAGCAGGGAACCTCCTTCTCCCTCTCCCTCTGCTCCCCACCCTGTCTTATGTTCTCACACACTCTGCTTTCTCCCTCAATACTTTATTATAAGTAAATAAATAATCTTAAAAGTTTTAGAAATACCAACATCTAAATGCCAACTTGTGGCTGCTCATTTTCAGTAAATCTCATTTATGTGATGACACTGAAACTATATTTTTGAAGTTTCCTGAGCTTAATTTCCTTTCCTCAACACTAAGTCAAATTTTACATGTGTTTCCAGCAGTTTAATCAAGACCAATTTCATTAAAGATTTAATATCTTTCTTTAAGCAAAAGGAGTATTTATAGTCCATATGCATAATGACTTTATAGAAAAAGATATTTAAACAATAAGTAATTTAACAATGCTTACTTAAATTAGTATAAAATAATATTATTATCCAGAATAAATAGTACTGAATTACTTCATATTATCTGTTCCTCTGTGAGCAATTACAGTTTTAGCAGAATACAATATATTCTTTGCTATCATATGTTATGCTGTCTTGTCCCAAAAGCAGTTTTTTACTCTTCCAGGTTCTTGGTATGACTCATAACTTTCCATTTCTCTCTAACTCTTTGTATTGCTATTACCATTAGAGTATCTAAAGTTTGAATTATTTTTATTCTCATATGTTTCTGGAGTAAGAAACCTACTGCCACAAACAGTTACAGCTTTGTAGTAATACGTGTTCGTTTCTTGATATATTTCTTAATGTGGGCAAATACAGAAACAAAAATAATTATAGAATTCCAATCTTTTAGCTTTTCTCAGAAAAGAAAAAAAAACTATTGCTCTTGGTTGCAGATATTCAAATAACATGCAAATATGCATATTGCAAATATTCAGATAATACTAAAATTATTGTCTTGGGCTAGAAATTGGATTCTTTTTTTTTTTTTTTTTTTAAGATAGATTTATTGGACAGAGAGAGACCACAAGTAGGCAGAGAGGCAGGCAGAAAGAGAGGGGAAAGCAGGCTCCCCGCTGAGCAGAGAGCCCAATGCAGGGCTCAAGACCAGCAAGCAACAGCATCACCTGGGAAATTGTTAGAAATACATATTACTGGGTTCTGTCCCGGACCTATGTATACCAGGATTAAATTGGTACATTGTATTGCCATGGTTCGGAATTGACATACCCACCCCCGCCCCCGCCCCAAGGGGTAAGATGATTGATTGTTAGCACTGGTAATTGGTATCATATTTTCCCCAAGGTTTTTTTTTTTTTTTAAGCAATTTTTTTTTTTTTTTTTTAAGATTTTATTTATTTGTCAGAGAGAGAGGGAGCGAGAGCGAGCACAGGCAGACAGAATGGCAGGCAGAGTCAGGGAGGAGCAGGCTCCCTGCCGAGCAAGGAGCCCGATGTGGGACTCAATCCCAGGATGCTGGGATCATGACCTGAGCCGAAGGCAGCTGCTTAACCAACTGAGCCACCCAGGTGTCCCTCCCCAAGTTTTTTGTTGGTCATTTTTTGTAATGTATGATTTAATTTCCTCCTGAATTTACTTTAAGAGTTGTATTTTACTTTGTACTTTTTGATTATCATTTTAAGGTTTTCTTTTAAAACTTTCTGGAAAAAATCATTATCTTAGTTATCTTTAGAATTTTCATTATTTAAAATGAGAAGTTATCAAATAGTAATTTTATGCTGGCAACAAGGTTTCTATCATTAATAATAATGCCTTGTGTTTATATAATAACTTTTTCTAAAAATGGAGTTCTTATCCTTTTTCATTACCTAATTTCTGCATTTCACAGTTAAGTGATTTGTGTATCATCCTAGTCCAGCCTATGTCACCAGCAAAACAAGAGTAGAACACAGGTCTCCAAAATACAAGGATAGCTTTCTTAGATAAATTAACATACAGTTCAAAGTTTGTTTTTTCATTCCTCTTGTTAAATTTCTTTAATATTTTTCTCACAGCACAGCTTTAGAACTATGTACCAAAATTTTGTCAGCCTACATGCATTTTTCAGCATCCCACTCTTCTAGGATATGTGAAAAACATAACTGTGGAAAAAAAGCTGCTTTTTCAAGTTATTCGGTGTACATTATTTTCCTGAGAAAATGTATGAAAACTGATAAAACATGATGCATGGGCCTTCTTGGACTTAGACACTGTTAATAGCTCTTCCAGTAAGCCCTTTTTTGTGTTTATTAAGTACCCAGCTCCAAACTTTGACTGCTCACAGGCAGGTATTAGCTCTTGGACCTGGTGCATCCTCCAGATGGTGGACAGCAATTGGATGGAAGTGTCCAAAGAAATACAGTGCTTCATGGTGTTACAAAAACGAAACCGTTACTCTGGCAATAAGAATTCACATATCAAAAGTGACAGTTGTCAATGTGACCTAAAGATTTTATGAGCATGCAGAAACAGTTGCTTCTTTTTAAAAAACTTTCCATTTCTACATTTCTCCAAAGAAGACACCCAGATGGCCAATAGACATACGAAAAGATGCTCAACATCACTCATTGTCAGGGCACTACAAATCAGAACTATAATGAGATCACCTCACACCTGTAGGAATGGGTAAAATAAAAAACACAAGGAGCAAAAAGTGTTGGTGAGGATGTGGAGCAAAAGGAACCTTTGTGTACTCTCGGTAGAAATGCAAATTGATGCAGCCACTCTGGAACACTATGGAGTTTCCCAAAAAGTTAAAAATAGAACTACTGTACCATCTGGTAATCATACTACTGGGTATTTACCCCAAAAATACAAAACACCAATTCAAAGGAATGCCATGCACCCCTGTGTTTATAGCAGCATTATTTACAATAGTCAAGATATGGAAGCAGCCCATGTCCATATGGATAAAAAAGATGTGGTGTATATACAGTGAAATATTATTTGGCCATAAAAAAGAATGAAATCTTGCCATTTTCAACAGCATGAACGGAGCTAGAGAGTATAATGCTAATAATCAGTCAGAGAAAGATAAATACCGTATGATTTCACTCATGTGGAATTTGAGAAAACAAATGAGCAAAGGGGAAAAGAGAGAGAAAAACCAAGAAACAGGTGCTTAATTATAAAGAACAAACTGATGGTTACCAGAGAAAACATGGTGGGAGGATGGATGAAATAGGTGATGGGGTTTAAGAAGTATACATTGTGATAAGCAGTGCGTGATGTATGGAGTTGAATGGCTGTATTGTACACCTGAAACTAATATACTACTTATGTTAACTATACTGGAATAAAAAAAATTGGCCAGTCAAGAAAAGATCAGAAGACATGAACAGACATTTCTGCAAAGAAGACATCTAAATGGCCAACCAACACATGAAAAAAATGCTCAACATCACTTGGCATCAGGGAGAATGTAACATGCACAAATCAAAACCACAACAAAATACCACCTCACACTGGTCAGAATGGCTAAAGTGAACAACTTTTAGGAAACGAGATGTTGGTGAGGATACAGAGAAAAAGGAACCCTCTTACACTATTGGTGAGAATGCAAACTGGTACAGCCACTGTTGAAAGCAATATGGAGGTTTCTCAAAAGACTAAAAATAGAACTACCCTAAGACCCAGAAATTGCACTACTAGGTATTTATCCAAAGGATACAAACACAGTGATTTGAAGGGGGCACATGCACCCCAATGTTTGTAGCAGCAATGTCCAAAATAGCCAAAATACTAAAATATTTTTTACTTCCAGTATAGTTAACATACAATGTTACATTACTTTTGGCTATACAGCAGAGTGATTAAACAAGTCTATACATTATTTTATGCTTACCACAAGTGCAGCTACCATCTGTTACCATACAACCCTTTTATAATACCATTGAATGTATACATTGGGCTACACATTTCATCCCTATGATTTATTCATTCCACAACTGGAAGCCTCCCTTTACCCATTTTCCCATCCCCCACCCCCTCCCTTCTGACAAATCTCAATTTATTCTCTGTATTTATGGGTCTGTTTCTGCTTTTTGTTTGTTTTGTTTCTGCTTTTTGTTTTGTTTTGGTATTTGTCTTTGTCTGATTTATTTCACTTAGGATAATGCCCTCTGGATCCATGTTGTCAGTGTTGACAAGATCTCATTCTTTTTTATGGTTGAGTAGTATTCCATCGTGTGTGTGTGTGTGTGTGTGTGTGTGTGTCTCACATCATCTTTATCCATTCATCTATCGTTGGACATTATTGGTAGCTTCCATATCTTGGCTATTGTAAACAATAGGGGTACACACATCTTTTCAAATTACAGTGTTTTCATTTTCTTTGGGTAAATACCCAATTGTGGAATTATTGGGATATATGGTATTTCTATTTTTAATTTTTTGAGGAACCTCCATACTGTTTTCCACAGTGGCTTGTACCAGTTTGCATTCCCACCAACATGCACAAGGGTTCCTTTTTCTCCCCATCCTCACCAACACTTGTTATTTCTTCTGTTTTTATTTAAGCTATTCTGCCAATTGTGGGGTAATGTCTTGTTATTGATTTGCATTTCCCTGATGATCTGTGCTGTTAAGCATCTTTTCATGTGTCTGTTGGCCGAGGTGCTCAGTTTGATTTCACAATTATATTACGAAGAAATCATTTCTGGAAAACCGATTAAAATTATAAAGAAGGTAGTAATAATACATTTAGCCAAGAGAGAAATTCTGCATACATTTCAGAGAGAGTTTTACATGGATGTTGTTCTAAACAAATGTTTATTTCATGCAGTTAAAATAAATTTAGGCCAAATATTTAAAAACCAATGTGGGGCCTGGGTAGGGGGAAATATATATTCAAATTAAATACTGTACCAGAATACTAATACCATTATGAAAGAAGACTGTTGATACAATATCAAGTACTAGACCAAAGTTAATCCAGTCATAGTAAATTATAAATTCAAGTTTGAAATTCTTTCATTAAACTGAAATGTCAAAATTTTGCATAAAATAGTCTAAAGTGAGAGTTAAATATTTTCATTTTATGGTATTTATTGAGGATATAACATATCCAATAAGAAATTTCTGTGAAATTAAGTGTAAATATAGGACTTGAAAATAGGTTTTAAACATTTAATTAAAGATAAACCCTATGCACCTAAATATATTACCAGTTTATTGTAAATTCTTCCCTTTCTTACCTGCACTAGTAACAAGATACTGGTATCAGTATTTTAGATGAAAGTATACCATAAACAGAGCAAAGGATTACAGACTCTATGGCTTAGAAATATGATAGTTTATGCTAAGAAAAAGGTAATACTGGTAACAACAAAAACCTTTTTCTTCTTTTTAAAAAAATTTTATACTTATTTGAGAAAGTGAGCATGAGTAGGGGGAAGGAGAGAGGGAGAGGGACAAGCAAAGTCCCCACTGAGCAGGAGCCCCAAGCAGGGCTCAGTTTGGGTGCCTGACCCCAGGACCCTGAGATCATGACCTCGGCCGAAGTCAGACACTTGACTGACTGAGCCATCCAGGTGCTGCATCAAAGCCTTTTTTTTCCCCTAGAGATTTTATCCATTTATTTGACAGAGATCACAAGTAGGCAGAGAGGCAGGCAGGGGTGGGGGGGAAGCAGGCTCCCTGCTGAGCAGAGAGCCCATTTTGGGGCTCAATCCCAGGACCGTTGGATCATGACCTGAGTCGAAGGCAGAGGCTTTAACCCACTGAGCCACCCAGGTGCCCCTACCAAAGTCTTTTTTTGGTTAAAGCAGACATGCAACCACAAACCGATTAATAATCTGTTTTGCTGATTGATTACTGATTAGTAATCAATAATCTAGACAGTCAGTCTTTTTTTTTTTTTTTTAAAGATTTGATTTATTTATTTAAAGCAGAGGCTTTAACCCATTGAGCCACCCAGGTTCCCCTACCAAAGCCTTTTTTTTTTTTTTTTTTAAAGCAGACATGCAACCACAAACATATCTCAAGTAATCTAGATACTTGGTCAGCCTTTTTTTTTTTTTTTTAAAGATTTTATTTATTTGACAGACAGAGATTACAAGCAGGCAGAGAGAGAGAGGAGGAAGGTGGCTCCCTGCAGAGGAGAGAGCCCGATGTGGGGCTCGATCCCAGGACCCTGGGATCATGATCTCTGAGCCAAAGGTAGAGACTTTAACCCACCGAGCCACCCAGGTGCCCCTTGGTCAGTCTTTATACCAAAAAGTACGTATTAGTCTTTAATGAAAAAGGGATATGTAGAAATCTTTATTATATATATATTATATAATATATATAATCTATATTATACTTTTTCAGATGTACATGTGCAAGTCATATACTAATACTAATATTCACAGATATTTTAAAATGGGAGGACCGGTTGCCTCTGTTTTTCTGATAATATCTTACTTACTCTGTTAAAAAGATTTGACAGCAGATTCATTTAATGTGATGATCTTAATTTCAACAAATACCTGCTAACAACAAATTGAACCTCCTTGCAAAGAAATTTTTTTATAGAATCATGGCCAGATTTTCTAATCCTAGCAAAGGCCACAGTGAAGTAGGCCAGACTTGCTGCCATTAATTCGTTGTGATGAGATTGTAATATTTTTGTTCAAAGCATTCATAAAGTTCTGAGTTAGAACTGTTAAACATGAAACTATGTCATTATATCATTTAAAAACATGACTGTTATGATCATAAGATATACTTTTTATTTTCCAACTGGTTAAAAGTAAGACCTGCCACATAATGAGGCAGAGTTTGGTATCTCTGTAAATACTACATGAAAATAAAACAAGGAAGATAAATTGTGATAGTTAAATTCATAGCTTTCACAGAAAAATAGATATTCCCTGAACTGGTCATATCAAGTGGTCATCATTCAGTATGAATTCCAATATTATAAGTAAAGTAAGACATTAATGGATTTTCTCTAATTCCCTGTTCTGATACTCTGCTTCAAAATGTGATTATCAGCATCTCCATCATTGAATTCCTGGGTCCTTCTAGTTCAAGTTGTTTTTGACTTTTTGGGGTTATGACTTACAGGGACTGGATCTTGTTAAAGTACTTGCTTCACTCAAAAGTCAAATAGGCTCAGTGGTACTTTCTCTTGGAATATGCCTCTCTCATTTTTTCACACTATCTCAGTAATGACACCATAGTCATGGTGGTCTGAATTTTTAAACTCTAATGCAGAACACTTAAAATTAGCATCATGTTGAGATTTTGAAAATTTTTCAGTCCTTGACATTTTAACTACATACCCTGTATACTTCCCAGTCTTTTTTTTCCTCTGAGGAACTGAGATTTCTTCATGGCCCTTACTTTCTGAAAAGGAATGGTAATCTTAGAAGAAGCCATTTGTCTTTTCTTTCTGCCTCTCCAACTCCTGGACAATGGTCAAAGTCCTGACTCTACTAGTCCTCCTCTGACATCACACCAGTAGAAGTTGGAGGGTGCATCATTATTGCTGGGTAGGGGTGGATGTCCAGGTTCATGTGGTCTCCACTGACTCTGCATGGTGGGGAGGGGGGGCCACATGACCTTCTGGCAGGAGTGAAAGTCCCAGCTCCCTACCAGACCTTTGCCCATACCAGTGGAGACTGGGGAGGAGCCACAGAAATCCTGAGTTATCTAGTCCTGCAAGGCTGGAAAATCAAATTTAGGTTCCCCACTCAGCCTTTTTTGGCATAGGTGAGGGTGAGACCGCAATTTTTTTGAGCTATTTGGCTGGAGTAGGGCAGTTATTGTTTAATTTGCCCCTTTCATGGTCCTTTGGCTAGAGAGAGTAGGCTTTTGTTGGGACCTTTTAGCTTCTTCTTCTTCTTTTTTGGGTCTCTGCCCGTGGATATTTTTGGGCTGCCAACTTGGAGACAACAACTCCAAGTCTAGGATAAATGAGGCAAAAAGAAAACCCAGGGAACTGATCACTATGTTGTTCCTTGGGTCTTGAAGTTCCTTCTTTTAACCCTTTAGAGTCTTCTTATGTTTATGTTAGAGACAATGGTCACTGTTTAACTTGCACTTAACAGGTGGAATAGGGAACAATATATCTGTTCTGTCTTACTGGAAGCAGAAATCTACTTGGCATTTAAAATTGTATAAATTTACTGCCTTTGATAAAAAGTTAAAAACAATTTAAAAAAGAAAACCTGGGGTGCCTGGGTGGCTCAGTTGTTAGGTGTCTACTTTCTGCTCAGGTCATGATCCCAGCGTCCTGGGATCAAGCCCCACATCAGGCTCCCTGCTCAGCGGAAAGCCTGCTTCTCCCTTCCTCCACTCCCACTGCTTGTATTCCCTCTTTTGCTGTCTCTTTGTCAAATAAATAAATAAAACCTTAAAGAAAAGAAAAGAAAACCCAAGAATTATATACAAATATTGTGACTTTAGAATGAAAAACATTAGAAAATATTCTCATTTCTGACCTCCCTGGGTTACATAATTTTATTAATAGTTAAGATAAAATGATTTTTATTGCATTATCTTTCAGTAAAATTTTCACGGGAATGACATAGCAGTTGAAAACAAAGGAAAAATACCTGAGTATAGGGTGTGTGTTTTTTTTTTAATGTGGCAAATTTAAAAGAAGTTTTCAGAAGTGTAACAAACTTTTTATCAGGTATCACAGTATCTTCAGTTAATGGACAACTGTGTATGGTCTTTCTCCTTGGTATTTGTTAGTCTGTGGGAAACACCATGGACAGACAGTATCATTGTGGTTTGTTAAATGGTTATCAAATCACATTTAAAATTAATACTTTTACATAATTCTTTAGGGACTTGATCTTATATTTTATCTTGAATATGTATTTTAGAATTTTTTAAGAAATTTTTCTTATTAAAGGATATTATTATTATATTATGTTAAAGCTTACATTGTTCAGCGTTAAAAATCTCTTAACAGAGAATATTTGTCATAGTCTTTTTAACATTCATGACAGCAACTGTTCTCATAGAAAGTGATAGTACTGTATATGTGGGTATTGCAGAATGGGCTTTATCTGGTAAGGATGATGTCATTGCGTGGAATGGCCTGAAGGAATTATTAGAAGAACATAGAACTTTTGACTGCTAACGTTTCTTAATAAATGCCATACTGTTGAAAACATTCGTGTTTGGACTAGAATGAACTTAGGTTATCCTGGCTTGACTCTAAAGATTTAAAGAGATAAATTCTGTCATAATTACGTAACTGAATACAATGAAATGTTGGACATTTTTCTCTCTGGGAAAGAGAAGTGGAATTAGGAAGGAAAGAAGTTAATAAACAACTGACATTCTCTTACACAGTTGTGAGACTAACTTTTGAGATTTGATGTTCAAGGATTTTGGAATTTGCGTTTCTGTCATTTCTGTATTATTTAGTTTATTGCTGAGTTGTAAGATATCATTATTAGAAAAGTTCATGGTTTTATAAAGAGATTTTTAAGGTAGATTTTTAAATATAGGCAGATTACATTGATTTTGTTACTTTGAGTACTAAACATTCAACCTGTTAGTGTGGTAAGATGTACATAACCTAAAATTTATTACCATCTTAACTATTTTTAAAAGGTACAGTTAAGTACATTCATATTGCTTTCCAACCATCACCACTATAGCTATCTCTAGAACTTTTTCATCTTCCCAAACTGAAACTGTATCTGTTAAACAGTAACTCTTACCTCCCCTCCCAGCCTGTGGTAACCACCCTCCTTTTCTGTCTCTATGGGTCTGACTGTCCTAGGTACCTCATATGAGTGAAATACACTATTTGGCCTTTTGTGTCTAGTCTTTTTCACTTAGCACATATTTTCAAGGTTGATTTACATTGTAGCATGTATCAGAATTTCATTCCTCTTTAATGCTGAATATTATTCTGTTGCATGCATTTACTACATTTTGTTTATCCATTCATCTTTAATGGACATTTGGGTTGTTTCTACCTTTTGTCTCTTGTGAATAATGCTGGTACAAATATTGGGGTGCAAATTCCTATTCAAGTCCCTGCCTTTAGTTCTTTGGGATATAGTACTCAGAAATGTAATTGCTAGATAATTTTATGTTTAATTTTTTGAAGAACCACCATACTGTGTTTTTTTTTTTTTTTTTTTTTAGATTTTATTTATTTGTTTGTTAGAGAGAGTGTGTGCGAGCACAGGCAGCAGACAGAGTGGTAGGCAGAGGCAGAGGGAGAAGCAGGCTCCCCGCCGAGCAAGGATCCCGATGCGGGACTCAATCCCAATCATGACCTGAGCTGAAGGCAGCTGCCTAACCACCTGAGCCACCCAGGCGTCCCCACCATATTGTTTTTGTAGCAGCTGTATGTACCATTTTACCTTCTTACCAGCAAGAACAAGGGTTACAGTTAACCCCATCCTCATTAATACTTGTTATTTTCAAGCTTTTTTAAAAAAAAAATACCCATTCTAATTAAGGAGTCAATCCCATTTACAATTGCACCCAAAACCGTAAGATACCTAGGAATAAACCTATCCAAAAAGGCAAAGAATCTGTACTCTGGAAACTATAAAGTACTCATGAAAGATATTGAGGAAGACACAAAGAAATGGAAAAATGTTCCATGCTCCTGGACTGGAAGAATAAATATTGTGAAAATGTCTATGCTACCTAAAGCAATCTACACATTTAATGCAATTCCTATCAAAGTACCATCCATCCTTTTCAAAGAAATGGAACAAATAATCCTAAAATTTATATGGAACCAGAAAAGACCTCGAATAGCCAAAGGAATATTGAAAAAGAAAGCCAAAGTTGGTGGCATCACAATTCCGGACTTCAAGCTCTATTTCAAAGCTGTCATCATCAAGACAGCATGGTACTGGCACAAAAACAGACACATAGATTAATGGAACAGAATAGAGAGCCCAGAAATAGACCCTCAACTCTATGGTCAACTAATCTTCGACAAAGCAGGAAAGAATGTCCAATGGAAAAAAGACAATCTCTTCAATAAATGGTGTTGGGAAAATTGGACAGCCACATGCAGAAAAATGAAATTGGACCATTTCCTTACACCACACACGAAAATAGACTCAAAATGGTCGAAGGACCTCAGTGTGAGAAAGGAATCCATCAAAATCCTTGAGGAGAACACAGGCAGCAACCTCTTCGACCTCAGCTGCAGCAACATCTTCCTAGGAACATCGCCAAAGGCAAGGGAAGCAAGGGCAAAAATGAACTATTGGGATTTTATCAAGATCAAAAGCTTTTACACAGCAAAGGAAACAGTTAACAAAACCAAAAGATAACTGACAGAATGGAAGAAGATATTTGCAAACGACATATCAAATAAAGGGCTAGTGTCCAAAATCTATTAAGAGCTTAGCAAACTCAACAACCAAAGAACAAATAATCCAATCAAGAAATGGGCAGAGGACATGAACAGACATTTCTGCAAAGAATACATCCAGATGGCCAACAGACACATGAAAAAGTGCTCCATATCACTTGGCATCAGGGAAATACAAATTAAAACCACAATGAGATAATCACCTTAAAACAGTCAGGATGGCTAAAATTAACAAGTCAGGAAATGACAGATGCTGGCGAGGATGTGGAGAAAGGGGAACCCTCCTACACTGTTGGTGGGAATGCAAGCTGGTGCAACCACTCTGGAAAACAGCATGGAGGTTCCTTAAAATGTTGAAAATAGAACTACCCTATGACCCAGCAATTGCACTACTGGCTATCACAAATGTCGTGATCTGAAGGGGCATGTGCACCCAAATCTTTATAGCAGCAATGTCCACAATAGCCAAACTATGGAAAGAACCTAGATGTCCATCAACAGATGAATGGATAAAGAAGATGTGATATTTATACACAATGGAATACTATGCAGCCATCAAAAGAAATGAAATCTTGCCATTTGTGACGACATGGATGGAACTAGAGGGTATCATGCTTAGCGAAATAAGTCAAGCAGAGAAAGACAACTATCATATGATCTCCCTAATGAGAAAGTGGAGATGCAACGGGGGTGGGGGTTAAGGGGGTAGGAGAAGAATAAATGAAACAAGATGGGATTGGGAGGGAGACAAACCATAAGTGACTCTTAATCTCACAAAACAAACTGAGGGTTACTGGGGAGAGGGGGGTTGGGGGAAGCGGGGTGGGGTTATGGACATTGGGGAGGGTATGTGCTATGGTGAGTGCTGTGAAGTGTGTAAACCTGGTGATTCACGTACCTGTACCCCAGGGGATAAAAATATATTATATGTTTATAAAAAATTTAAAAATACCCATTCTAATTGATGTGAAGTGGAATCTCATTTTGGTTTTGATTTGCAATTCTTTAATGAATAGTGATGTTGACTGTCTCGTTTTGTGCTTATTGGCCGCTCGTGTATCTTCTGTTTGACTCCTTTGCCCAATTTTTAAATTG
Organism: Neogale vison; assembly: GCF_020171115.1. Taxonomy (NCBI): domain Eukaryota; kingdom Metazoa; phylum Chordata; class Mammalia; order Carnivora; family Mustelidae; genus Neogale; species Neogale vison. The sequence goes on from NC_058096.1 coordinate 118,852,476, forward strand.
TGGTGTTGTTTTGTTGTTGAGTTTTAGGATTTTTAAAAATAATATGTCTGGAATATTAATCTCTTATCAGATAATCCATTCATTTTTAAGTTGTGTTGCAGAGAGTTGGTAGTGATGTGGTTGGAATCTGACCTGGTCTGTAGGTATGTCTCCTACATTTCCTCTACTAAAGATCCTTTCTTATAAATCCCTTCATGGAGCCCACATTTTAAAAATTAACTGGTTACCCACCAAGTAATTTTTTTTTTATTTAGAAAAGATTAGTTTTTCAGTTTTTAATAAAAAACTAGGTAGGTTAGGTAGGTAGAGATTTGTTCAGCATGAAATAACTGATGTTAGCAGGTTGAGTTACCTTACTTCTAGCAATTAAAATTGACCTTTTAATAAGTTAGATGTTGTGTTAGATGCAAAAGACACAAAGATCTTCGTCTCAAAGAACTTAAATTCTAATGAAGAATTAGCAGTACCATGTGGTGATTACTGTAGTGGGGTAATAGAAACAGAAAATAGAAACATGAATGCCTAGACAAGTCAAGGAAGGTATAAGGAAATTATGTTTGAGATAGCTCTTGAAGGAGGGACAGGAGTTACCAGGGTATAGAGATTGACAAGATCCCAAAGTTCAGTGACTTCCTTTGAGACTGTTTTTAGGATTAAGAATGACTGGTCTATATAATTCTGAAAAGGAGGAGCCAGCCCCTGTGAATGAGACGAATTAGGAACATTGTGAACTAAGCAAACACCCTAAAAAATGTCTTACTGTATGTGTGTATGCTAATAAGCAGTACACAATGGCCAAAGCATCTAATTTTTTTAGATTTTATTTATTTATTTGAGAGAGACAGAGAGAGAATGTGAGCAGAGGGGAGAGTAAGCAGAGGGGCGAGGAAGAGGAAGAAGCAGGCTCCCCACTGAGCAGGGAGCCTCTGCTGGATTCCAGGGGCTGGATTCCAGGGTCCAGGATCATGACCTGAGCGGAAGGCAGACAGACACTTAATCAACTGAGCCCCCCAGATACCCCCAAAGCATCTTTTTTAAAAGAGAAGTTTGGGAAAGATACTCCTTGGTCCATCTTCCCTGTGTGCTTTTTTTTTTTTTTTTTAAGATTTATCTATTTATTTGAGGGATGCCTGAATGGCTCAGTCATTTAAGCATCTGCCTTCAGCTTGGTCATGGCCCTGGGGTCCTGGGATATAGCCCCACATCAGGCTTCCTGCTCAGCAGATAGTCTGCTTCTCCCTCTCCCTCTGCTTCTGATGCTCTCCCTGCATGTGCTCGCTCTCTGTTAAATAAATGAATAAGATCTTTTTTTTTTTTAAGATTTTATTATTTATTTATTTGACAGAGAGAGATCACAAGTAGGCAGAGAGGCAGGCAGAGAGAGAGGAAGGGAAGCAGGCTCCCTGCTGAGCAGAGAGCCGGATGCGGGACTCGATCCCAGGACCCTGAGATCATGACCTGAGCCGAAGGCAGTGGCTTAACCCACTGAGCCACCCAGGCGCCCCATGAATAAGATCTTTAAAAAAATATATTTATTGAAGAAACCACCTATTAACCCACTGAGCTATCCAGGCATTCCCCTTTTCCCCCTGTATGCTTTAGGTAACCTGTTCATGCATAAGAGCTAGAAACACTTGAAAAAGTTCTTTATAGATGAGTAGGTTCAAGCCCATCTGTCATGATATGGAAAACTTAAGTTTAAGTTCAAGATATTTGTATTAATTGATTCAACTGAATTTAGCTTACTCTGATTGTGATTCAAATAAGTGGCTCCTATTAACAGATACACCATCACATTATTTCTTCTGATAGCTTACATGAGAATAGGAAGAAAAACAGAGGGTCAGAAGAGAGATTGAATTAGATCTGGTGTCAAAGGAAATGATCCCAGTCAGTTTAGTATAGAAGTCGGACACTGAGAAAAGTCTGAGAAAAAACAAGGTTGTGTCGGGCTTTGGGCTGTCCTAGGAGTTGTTCTCTGTGGAGAATGGCAATTGTAACAGTTTGAAAGAAGGAGCAACACTGAGCAGATTCCTAAGAACAGAGAAAGAATTTGTTGAATTAAATGTTTGAAATACCACTTAGATGTTTATAATTGTTTTCTTTTAAGAGATTTAAGTTATTAACAAGTTTTTAGATTAGGGATTTTTCTTTTTTTGCTATCTTATCAGAAGTGAGCAATAAATACTGTATTAGTAAAATGATTATGTTCTTTTTTCTAGATCTTGTGACTTTCATAGTCTCAAACATTCTCATTTTACATTAATGAAAAGTTAATAAATTAGCTGGGAGGAAAATAGATAAATGTTGTTTAAGGAACCATACTACTGTTAGGTCTTTGGGCTCTAAGTTTGTCCCCTGAAAGTAGGAATTAACCACTTCTAATTCATAAAATCATAAGTTTCTTAAACAGATAATGGAAAAGATAGACTTGGGAGAAAGTACCTCTTAGTATGCTTCTTACCTGCAAAAAAAGGTAAAATAATTGAAAGCATCTCAGTGAAAGTGTAGAGTAAGAGATTCTGAGATGTTCTAGAGATTAAGATGGTAAAAAAATGGTAGAACTAGGACTAAAATCTGACTAGATTATGTCTCATTTAAGATAGTAGTGTTTCTCTAAATTTTATTGTTTCTGGGTATGGTTTTTTTTTTTTAAGATTTTATTTATTTATTTAACAGAGAAATCACATGTAGGCAGAGATAGGCGGCGGGGGGGGGGGGGGGTAGCAGGCTCCCTGCTGAGCAGAGAGCCTGATGCAGAGCTCAATCCCAGGACCCTGAGATCATGACCTGAGCCAGATGCAGAGGCTTAACCCACAGAGCCACCCAGGCACCCCTCTGGGTAAGGTTTTGAAAACTTTTTTTTTTTTTTTTTAAGATTTTATTTATTTATTTGACAGAGAGAGATCACAGGTAGGCAGAGAGGCAGGCAGACAGAGAGGGGGATGCGGGCTCAATCCCAGGACCCTGAGATCATGACCGGAGCTGAAGGCAGAGGCTTTAACCCACTGAGCCACCCAGGCGCCCCTGGTTTTGAAAACTTTTATTGGCAGAGTATGTGATAAACACTATTTCAAGATGGAAGCAAATACAGTTGGCCCTTGAACGACATGGAGGTTAAGAAAACTGACCCCCAGCACAATTGAAAATCTATGTCTAACTTTTGACTCCCCGCAGTATTTAACTACTAATCCTCTACTGTTGATGGAAGGTCTTACTGATAATATAAATGTGTTAACACATATTTTATATGTTATGTGTATTATATACAGTATTTTTACAATAAATCTAGGGGAAAGAAAATGTTAAAATCATAAGAGGAGATACATTTTCTACATTTGTAAAAAAAATCTCTGCATTAGTGGACTTGCACAGTTCAAACCCAAGTTGGTCAGGGGTACACTGTGTTATAAGAATTCAGTCACAGTTAGGGATGGTCTTTATAGACTAAATAATTGAGTTTGTTTCTAATACTATGTGAAACTGAAATCCATTCTAGGCAGAAATTCATGTTCTTTACTATGCGAGCAAAAAGGATCTTTTAAGTTGCTTAATGTTTTTTGCTTTCTCTACATTATTTGAAAAGGAAAAATGTGTAATATATTTCTAAAAATAAGGGAGGGTAATTAGTAAATTGCAGGAATATATTTATATGTGTGTTGTAAATATATGTACATCCTTTCTCATTAAGATTTAATTATACTTTGTTGTCATCTATTTTTTTTTTAAGATTTTATTTATTCATTTGAGAGATAGAGAGCAAGAGAGCACAAGCAGGGGGAGAGGCAGAAGCAGGCTCCCATCTGAGCAAGGAACCCCATGTAGGACTCGATCCCAGAACCCAGAAATCATGACCTGAGCCAAAGGCAGATGCTTAACCACTGAGCCACCTAGGTGCGCTTGTTGTCATATATTTCTTTTTTTTTTTTTTTGAAGATTTTTATTTATTTATTGGACAGAGAGAGAGATCACAAGTAGGCAGAGAGGCAGGCAGAGAGAGAGAGGAGGAAGCAGGCTCCTCACTGAGCAGAGGGCCCGATGTGGGGCTCGATCCCAGCACCCTGGGATCATGACCTGAGCCGAAGGCAGAGGCTTAACCCACTGAGCCACCCAGGCGCCCCTATTTCTTAACTCTAATGTGTTTCACTAGAGATAGCCACATGTATTTATGGTGATTTAAACCCATTAGGTACCCTTTCTACCTACCAAATTACGGCAGGTTCTAGTTTCTTTAATTGTTCTCCCAGAATTGTTATGCTGGGACAGAACTAGGGTGCCCTTTTCTCCAGTCTTCAGTAGCATTTTTTTCATTGCCCTTCCTGCATCACTAACATGCTCTGTGAGGCCCTTAGGGCCACTTCTTGATGCCTTCTTTCTCTTTCATTTTTTTTTTTAAAGATTTTATTCATTTATTTGACAGAGATCACAAGTAGGCAGAGAGGCAGGCAGAGAGAGAGAAAGGAGGAAACAGGCTTCCCACTGAGCACAGAGCCCTGATCCTAGGCTTGATCCTAGGACCCTGGGATAATGACCAGAGCCAAAGGCAGAGGCTTTAACCCACTGAGCCACCCAGGTGCCCCCCTGATGCCTTCTTTTAAGCCAACAGCAGGTGTTCTAAGTTTTTGTTAGAGCACACTTCAGTTCCAGGTACCAATTTCTGTTTTCTTGGTTATTGCTGTGTAACCGACCACTATAAAGCTTAGTGGCTTACAAAAAACCCCAACAACCATTTATTCTGTAACTTTCCTAGGGGTTGGAGGCTTTCCCTTCTGTCTCCTACCCCCATCCTCCAAATGTAACTTGCCACAGAAGTTTGTTACACAAGAGTGAAAGAGAAATCGCTGATTGCAGAACTGGGACATGGAAGCTTACAAGATAAACCTGGAACATCTTGTTGTGTTAGAATATGAGGAAATGCTCAAAAAAATGAAGATGGGGGGCAGCTGGGTGGCTCAGTGGATTAAAGCCTCTGCCTTCCGCTCAGGTCATGGTCCCAGGGTCCTGGGATCTAGCCCCCCATCGAGCTCTCTGCTCAGCGGGGTACCTGCTTCCTCCTCTCTCTGCCTACTTGTGATCTCTGTCTGTCAAATAAATAAAATCTTAAAAACAAAAGCAAAAGCAAAAAAATGAAGATGGCATATCAAAAAGATACAGGGGTTCTCATAATCAAATCTGGCTCATAATGGATTATAACCCTTTAAATAAGATGAAAATCTGCGTCCATGTAGCAAATAGGACTACAAATCAATGTGCAAATTTTTATAAATAGGAAGAAAGGGAATATCATAAGTTAAAAACATTTTATATTTCAAAATGGAACAAAGGTCCAGTGTTATTATTTTATATACCTAAAGCAGTCTTTTATAGCTGTAACCTATTTCAGCCTTTTTAAAAAATTATAAAATATTTGGGGCACCTAGGTATCCGACTTTGATTTCAACTCAGGTCATGATCTTGGGGTCCTGGGATTGAGTCCCATGTCAGGCTCCACAGTCAGCTGGGAGTCTGTTCCACAATTTCTCTCCCTCTTCTTTTGCCCCTCCCCCCACTATCTGTCTCTCTCTCTGTCTTTCTCTCTCTCTCAAATAAATAAATCTAAGATGCTTATCTGTAGTTGATAGACATAACAGTTTTTCCCTGTAAAGTTGAATTTGCTTCATTTTATGTAAGTACTTGTTTATTTATTTATTTTTTAAAAGATTTTATTTGTTTATCTGACAGACAGAGATCACAAGTAGGCAGAGAGGCAGGCAGAAAGAGAGAGAAGGGGAAGCAGGCTCCCCAATGAGCAGAGAGCCCGATGTGGGGCTCGATCCCAGGACCCCTGGGATCATGACCTGAGCTGAAGGCAGAGGCTTTAACCCACTGAGCCACTCAGGCGCCCCCAAGTACTTGTTTAGAAGTAAGTTATTTTCAATCCAGGTTATGTAATACTTCTTAAAACAGCAAAAAAATTAAGGAAGATCAAATTGTGATTTGGCCTTTCTTAGCTATGTTAATCATGTTACAGTCTTACTGTAGCTGAAGCTCTATAGATAAGGGAGGACAGGATTTTTACTCATTTCTGAGTTGACAGTTTTTGTTTTATCCATTTATTTGCTCATATTTTGAACGAATATTTTATTGAGCTCCATACTATGTGCAGTGGAACTACTAAGTGCCAATTGTATGGAGTCGAACAAAGCAGACATAGTTCCTACCCTTATAACGTAAGAGGCTCACTGAATATTTGGTGTATGAATCTAGATTCTTATATCATAAGAATGATATAAGATGCTTTTTACTATTTTTTAGGATTTTTTCTTTAACATATTATTTTAAAACTCAGCAGTATCTCTGAGTTGAATTTGACATTGAGGGTAAGACTTTCATAAATATGGAAAATAATTGGGCATTTTATTACAAACATAATACACTAGAAATTTTTTATTGAAACATTTAGTTATTTAGTTTAGTTTAGTTATTTAGTTTAGTTATTGAGACTTCATGATTTATCCTTTAGCCAAAACTTTCCTCATATTTTTATCAGGCCAAAGTGGGTTTTTTATGCTTTGTTTAATTGAATAATACATCCAAGGTCTTTGCCAAAGAGTGGTATAGTTGTTGGCTCATGTCACTAGCATTAGAAGAAAAGATAATGGCTAGTGAAAGACCAAGGCCACGTGGAGGATATGATACATAGGAGTAACTTAATAACTTAATTGCAAAGTTTTTTATTATCCAGTTTGTGGCTTTTTGTAGTACTTGGCAAATCTCAATTGAATTAGTAGTCTAGAAAACAAGCTAAAATGGATTACACAGACACAGAGTTGGAATATTAGGAGGTTTGTGTGACAATAACTAGTCTTGTGAGTATGTGTGAAATCAAAAGCTTACTCCAGTAACACAAAGATACACAAACCTTTGTGCTTATTTAACCTCACTGAAAGATAAGGAAATTGTTTTAAACATTTTAATGTAAATCATTAAGTAAATGTTTTCTGCATTTTTGTCTTTTAGAAGTAGGGTATACTGAATGCAATATTGCTTCATTTTGGTGACCAAAGATCATAAATTTTTTTTTTTTTTTTTTTTTTTTTTTTTTTTTTTTTTAGATCATAAATTTTTATATTGCACTCTGACCTTGCACAATTCCATATAATTTGGGGAGTTTTGTTACTTGTTTTTGTTGTATTGCTCTCAACCCTAGGAAGCTGGCTTTATGTGTGCCTTTTTGTGTTTTATAGTTTATGAAATAATTTTCTACGTGTTGTTTTATTTGAATCTTAGATTAGGCAATGACAGAGGAGATAAAGAGAAATGAATGGGTTCAAGATACATTTGGACCAATAAACTGATAGTGTTTGTTGATGGGTTTAGATTAGAAAAAAGTGATTCCAGAATTCTGTCCTAAAGAACTGAATAGACAAAAGCATTTCCATCATGAGATAGAAAATACTGGAAAACTGATATATTTGCAAATATATAGCATTTCTTTGGCATTATTGTGTAAAGATAGTTCTCAAAGCTGAAAAGTCTTTTTCCCTCTTCAGAAAAACATGAGGTCTTGGGGCACCTGGGTGGCTCAGGGGGTTAAAGCCTCTGCCTTCAGCTCAGGTCATGATTCCAGAGTCCTGGGATCAAGCCCCACATCAGGCTCTTTCCTCAGTGGGGAGCCTGCTTCCTCCTCTCTCTCTGCCTGCCTCTCTGCCTCCCTGTGATCTCTGTCTGTCAAATCAATAAATAAAATCTTGAAAAAAAAAAAAAAAGAAAAACATGAGGTCTTTTGAAGCATTTGGTTTATATACAGGACTCAGGACACTGCCTGTAAATGATATTTTCATACATTAATTAGTCACTAAGTCAAATGTAGTTAAATTCTATATCCATATTACACTAGTTTGAACTTGAGTGATTAAAAAAATTGGAAACTGAGTCTGTGTTCTAGCTGAGTACCTCACTGTTTTGAACATAATTGAGATTTTAGCAATAAAGAAAAGAGCATAGATAATCAAAGAGCTGGAAATAACATGACTGTTTTAAAAATACAAATACACTGGGTAATTATGTTAAATATAGAGTGTTTCAGTTGAAAGATAAAGATTGTTGGGCAATAAAAAGAAAGCAAAATCTGTATGCTGTTTATAAGAGACACATTCAAAACATAATGATTGAGAAGTGTTGAAAGATATTCAATAGATAAATTAACTATATTGTTCCCTGTGCTTTAACAAACTATCATAAACTTAGCAGTTAAAGAGCTTAATGGTTCCTTTGGATCAGGAGTCTGATCAGGTGTCCAGGCACAGCTTAGCTAAGTCTGCAGCAGGGTTCCAATCAAGGTGTTGACAGGGGCTGTGTTTTCATCAAGAGGCTTGACTGGGGAAGGGTCTGCTTCCAGTCCCTTCAGGTTGTTGGCAGAATTTGTTTCCTTTCAGGGGTAGAATTCATGATAGCTTGATTCTTCAAAGCTGCAACAGAGAGAAACAGATAGATATAACCACAGGAATGACATACATTTCCTTTGCAATCTTCTTTTGGTTAAAGACAAGTCTAAGTTGATTTTTAACAATAAAGGTTTGCACTGCATGGGTCCACTTAAGTGCAGATTTTTTATAGTATGGTACTATAAATATATTTTCCATAAGATATTCTAAACATTTTCTTTCTTCTAGATTACTTTATAGTGAGAATACAGTATATAATACATATAACATACAAGGTGTATGTTAATTGACTGTTTCTGCTGTTGGTAAGGCTTCTGATCAACAGTAGAGTATTAGTAGTTCAGTTTTGAGGGAGTCAAAAGTTATACCCAGTTTTCAGCTGTGTTGGGGGATGGCACTCCTAACTCACCCACATTGTTCAAGGGTCAAATGTATATTGGCTACTTATGAAGTCCCACCCATACTCAGTTAGAGGGGTTGTAATACAAGGGCATGAACAGGTTGGTTTGGGGGACTGATTTTAATGGGAGTCACATTAAAATCAGTCCACCAAACCAACCAAATGAAGAAATTTCAAAGCAAAGAACAATACTAGAAATAAAAGAGGTAACTTAAAGGGGCACCTGGATGGCTTAGTCAGTTAAGTGTCTATATTTGGCTCAGGTCATGATCCCAGGGTCCTGGGATCAAACTCCACATCAGGTTCCCTGCTCGTGGGGAAGCCTGCTTCTCCCTCTCCCACTCTTCCTCCTTGTGTTCCCTTTTTCACTGTTTCTCTTTCTGACAAATAAATAAAGAAAAATCTTTAAAAAAAAAAAAAAGAATAACTTAATTATAAAAATTTGATTTATCAGAAAAATTCAATAATTTAAAATATCATAGGAACACAGTAACAAAATCCCAAAATATATAATGAAGAGGCTAAAGAATTACAGAGAGAAATAGACAAGATAGCAATAGTAATAGTAACAGAAGACTGTAATATACCTTTGTCAGCAATTGATATAAAAAAACTGCCCCAAAAAAGTAAAGATGAGCCTTAAACAATGCAGTCAAACAAATAGGACCTAATAGACCTAACTAAAATACTATGTGCAATGTAGAAATGTAGAATACACATTCTTTTCAGACTCACACAGAATATTTATTAAAGTGGACCATATGCTGATCCATAAAGAAAATGCAGATAAATATCAAAGGATTGAAATAACATAAGGAGTCTTTTCAGACTCACAGAATATTTATTAAAATGGACCATATGCTGATCCATAAAGAAAATGCAGATAAATATCAAAGGATTGAAATAACATAACATTTTAAGATTTTTATTTATTTATTTGACAGACAGAGATTACAAGAAGGCAGAGAGGCAGACAGAAGGAGGAGGAAGCGGGCTCCCCACTGAGCAGAGAGCCAGATGCAGGGCTCAATCCCAGGACCCTGAGATCATGACCTGAGCTGAAGGCAGAGGCTTTAACCCACTGAGCCACCCAGGCGCCCCAAGAGTATTCTTTTACTATAATAAAGTTGTTAGAAATCAACAAAAAGGTAATTAGAGTGTCCTTACATGTTCAGAAATTAAAGAATACATTTCTGACAGAATAAGACAGAAATCATAATGGAAACTAGATAATATTTCTAATCTAATATACTTATAAAACATTAATATAAGTAAAGATAAAAATTTATGATCATCTCAGTAGAACTGGGGATAAAGCAAGTAAACAATGTGTAAAGCCCTCCTGAGGAAAATTATTAAACTTTATTAATAGGTAAATTAAAGGTGTCTTTTATTAATTAGTGGAGATGTTCGTGGATTGAAAAATTCAATATTGTAAAGGTGTTATTTCTTCTCAAATTGATATTTGACTCACTGCAATCTCCAGCAAGTGTTTTCATGAAATTAAGCCCATTCTGAAGTTTAAAAGGAGATGCAGAGGACCTAGAAAGCCAAGAAATACTTGAAGAATGATGAGGTAGGAATACCTTAGCAGTTTAGGAACACATCACTCTGCTAGATGGCAAGAATTCTTATCCTGCTATAGTAATTAAGATTGAGTAATACTGACAATAGTGCAGTGTATTAGCCTTCAAGTAGACCCATACAAATATAGATACTTGGTATATGACAAAGGTGTTATTGGCAAATAATAGGAGGGAAGATGATCTTTTCAATAGTGGTCACTGGGATAAATGGATATCCCTGTAGGAAAAATTGAAATTGGCCTCCTAACTTCATATCATACTAGAAAAACAATACCTGGTATGGTAAATGTGATGGTCAAACTATAAAACTTTCAGAAGAATCTATCTTTTTATAAACTTAAGGGAAGGTTTTCCTTTAAAACTGTAAAAACCACTAACCATAAAGGAAAAGATTAATAAGACATTTTACTGTATTAAAGACTGTCATCAGAGATACCACAAAGAGTGTGGAACTTCAAACCACAAAGTGAGGGAAGAGATTTGCAGCAGATATAATTGATACCAGATTCATATTCAGAATTTATAAAGATCTCCAACAAATCAAAAGACTTTATAAGAAAGGAAATCTATGGCCAATAAACAAATGAAAACTGTAGAACCTCATTAATAATAAAGGAAATGAAAATTAAAATCACAATGAAATGCCACTGTATGAAAATCTTTAAAACAAAATGAACATATTAAGACATCTCATAATAACAAGTATTGGAAAAGATGTGAAACCATAAGAAGTCTTCCACACTGCTAGTAGATGTGTAAATTGGTGCAACCACTTTGGAAAACCATTTGTCATTCTCTTGTGAAGTTGAAGATCCCTACATCTTATTATGGAATTTTCACTCCTAGATATTCATCTAGATCAATGTGTAATTGAAGTGTTCATCATTAGTAGGATAAGCAAATAAACGGTGGCATGTTTATATAAAAGAGAACTATGAAGACAGTGAAAATGAAGGAACTATTGCATGATACACCTTACATGAAAATAGAAGGAAACAAATTCTCCCCTAAATCTCCAAAAGAAATGTAGCCCTGCCAACACACCTTTATTTTAACCCAATGAGATTTATTTCTGACTTCTGATCTCCAAAACAATAGGTAGTTAGTACTAAAAATTATAAAGTGTTAAAACTATCAAGGAAATGATTATCACTAAAATCAGTAGATTAGTTTCTCTTTTGGCAAGGGAAAAGATTATGATCAGGAACAGCTACATTGGAGCTTCTAGGGTACTGGCAATATTTTTATTTCTTTGAATGCGTATATGTTTTATGCAGTCTTCTCTCCATATGAAGTTAGCATCATTGCTTTTATAACCAGAAAAAGAGGTTTTTTTTTTTTTTTTTTTTTTTCAGAAAAAGAGTTTTAAGAATACTACATACCATAGTTTTTTAAACTGAAGGTTATTTCTTAAAGGCTTTTTAAAAAATTTATTTATTTATTTGAGAGAGAGAGTGAGAGAGCACACAAGTGGGTGTAAGGGCAGAGGGAGAGAATCTTGAAGCCGACTCCTTGCTGAGCTGGATTTCACAACCCATGAGATCATGACCTGAACTGAAACCAAGAGTCATACTTAACCAACTGAGCTACCCAGGCACCCATGAAGGCTTTTTAAAACACATTTCTTTGATTATAAAATTATTTCTTCCTTGAGGGAGTGTGACAAAAAATATTTTTTATAAACTGTTAGCACTTTGCAGTATTTTCTGTAATATGATCATAGATTTATAGCCTGTAAAAAATTACTTAGTTAACATAAGGAAGTAGCTACTTGTCTTCTCAAATTGAAATAAAAATACAATTTAAGTGGAAGAATTTGTAAGAACCCTTATCCAAAACTCTGGTTTCAAAAATAGATTATATCTTAAATTTGCTAAATATTAAAAAATTAAGGAGTACCATTTATTGAAATGCGTCTAAGCCTAGTGTATATCTTGCTGTTATTTTTTCCCTGCTTAACATGGGGATAAAAAAATGTTGGAAGTTATTTGTTTCATTTTTCTGGATTTTAAGTAATTTAAAGATTTATTTATTTATTTATTTATTTATTTATTTGAGAGAGAGCACTTGAGTGGGGAGGGAGGTAGAAACTGACTCAGCAGATTTCCTGCTGAGCATGGAGCCTGATGCAGGGCTGGATGCCAGGACCTGCCAAAGGCAGATGCTTAACAGACTGAGCTTAAATTATGGTTAAGGTTCAATTTAAGCTTAAATCAATTAGGCAGCGTAATCCCTGCCTAAATTGAATCTGTTGCCTGGAGCTGTCATCTTGGAGGGTTAAATTTAAATAAGGAGCAGTTTGCAATGAATTTAATGTCTTTAATTTCTTCAACTTTTTTTAAAGTTTATGTATTTGTTTAAATAATCTCTGCACCCAATGTGGGACTCAAACTCATGATCCCGAGATCAAGAGTCACATGTTCCTCCAACTGAGCCAAACAGGCACTCCTCATTTCTTCAACTTTTAAAATTATATTAATAAAATTTAAATAGGAATTGATAAAAAAAAAAGAATTCTTACTGCATTTAGTATGAAAGAAACTATTTATAATGCGATTTTTTAGGAAATTTTTAGTCTTAAGTATTTGATGGTCTCTGTTAACTAGGGCATTAAAACTTTTTCCTAATGAATACAATATGGGGAGGCATTTTGGCAAGATAGTGATCTGTTTCCCAACTTCAGTTATAACTATCACTTGAGAATGAAACAGCTCTGAGGCATGTAGGCTGGAGGGGCCTAGAGGGAATATGTGAGTTTGGGGAATATAATGTGATCCAAATGAAAACAAGAGGCAAAAAGCCTGTGGGGCAATTATCAAAATTTTTGAGTCCTCAGAATGAACTCTGCACTTGAGTAAAAGCTTACTTCCATCCCATTGTAGAGGTTGCTTCTACAATTTTGGTGTTAACTGCCTTTCAAGGGACTCCAAGCAGCTTGAAGGATGATGAAGCACGATGATGCAAGCCATGAATGGCAAACGAAAACAGTTCACTTAAAGGAACACCAGCGGCCAGAGACAGGATGAACAAAGATTGCATCTGGAACAAGTGATTTCAGTGAAATAGAACAGTAGAAACTTCTGTTCTATTGACAGATTTAACAGGCAGAACAAAATAAATTATCTTAGATTTTCAAGAGAAACAGAGAGACATGCTTCTAATCAGAGGATAAAAGAAAACAAAAAGCGGGGAGCTTTTTTATATATTAACTTGTGGAAAGGGTGATTATTGGTGAGACTCAAATTCCTGGTCTGATACATTGAGTAGAAGAGTATAGCCAAATGGGGTAATCAGTGGGGGTATAGATATAGATATAGATATAGATATAGATATAATGTGTCTATGAAAGGAGAGAGAACAAATGGAGGAGGTGCAGTAACTAAAGCTATACTAGGCAAGCATGTCTCTGGTTTGAAGAAAAACTGAAAGAGCCTGCTGAGTTCCAGACCAAACTGTTGAGGATGGTGGGGAGACAAGAAAAATAAGCTGTTTACTAAGGAAAAAATCATCGTATATGTGCCAGACTACTCCATGTGATCCTGGAAGCTAGACGGTAGTAAAATAACATCTACAGGTTCCTAAGAAAGGACCTGTGCCTATACCTAAGCAGGTATTATTCACATGTTGTGGTGAAAGCAAGATATTTGTGGACACACAGTAATTCAAGTCCTCCATTTAGGAGACGTTCTCAGTAAATGATTCTCACCAATAATTGCCAACAGAGACTTTGAGATCGGGCAGAAGAAGAGAGAAAACAGTGGTAAGCAAGTGAATCTCACAGTATATTTAACTAGATCTAAATGGATAATGATAGAGTGACTTTATTTCAGCAGATGCCTTTGTCTTCTCCATTTCCTGAAAGTTAGCAAAAGCTTCAGTAGATGTGGGTTCTGTCCCTCTGGCAAGACCATAAGTGATTTTCTATTCTTCCAGAGGGAGGCATACAATTTCTGATTGTCTTGTTGTTTAAAAAAACGGGCGCCTGGGTGGCTCAGTGGGTTAAGCCTCTGCCTTCAGCTCAGGTCATGATCTCGGGACTGAATCTTCGCATCGGGCTCTCTGCTCTGCAGGAAGCCTGTTTCCTCCTCTCTCTCTCTCTCTCTGCCTGCCTCTCTGCCTTCTTGTGATCTCTGTCTGTCAAATAAATTAAAAATTTAAAAAAATTATTAAAAAACTGTTAATACTCAATTCTAGATCCATTAATTCATTGAAGGTTGCAAAATGGTGACATTCTATCATTTTTTATTTATAAGGCGAACACTTTTACAGACACTTCATCTGTTTGGTTACTCAGTGATACAGTTCATATAGGAAAGGCAAGTTAAATGTTTTCCCCTTACTTTATCAGTTTATGAGATAATGAATGGGTTCTCTATCATCTTTTGGGGGAAAGGGCTAGATGTCATTATAAACTAATATAATTCAACGTATGTGATACATTGGAGTCCTTTGCAGTTATTGTCTCCATTGAAGCTGAGATTTTTCTCATCTTTGGCCTAGAAGTAGAATGGTTCCTGACTCCTTTTGACATGACCCTGATAATCTTTGACGATAAAGAAAGGGGCAGTATAAAGGGGCACCTGGATCGCTCAGTCAGTTAACCATCTGCCTTCAGCTCAGATCATGATCCAGGGTTCCTGGGTTTGAGGCCCATGTCAGGCACCCAGCTTAGCAGGGAGTGTGCTTTTCCCTCTCCCTCTGACCATCTCCTTTACTCATGCTCTTGCTTGTTCTCTGTCGCTCTCAAATGAATAAATAAAAAAAACCTTAAGGGGGGGGCAGTTTTTTTTTTTTTTTTTAAGTTTTGTTTTGTTTAAAATCCCAGAATGTTGTCTATGCTTTTGGGAAGGTGGTTTTTAGGATCTATTTGTTTCCTAGGATATTTGATACTTAGTATGATCTTTGGTGTAATTGTAGACAGATATGCCTTAGAATTTGTGTTACTTACAAAAAATACTGGTTTTATTTTTTAAGTATATGTGGGTACTCAGAGAAGGAATAAGTATTTCCCAGCAAAAAGATGGAGAGGAGTATGTTAAAATGTTTTTTTCAGTTGAATAATAAATATTTGAATGTTTACTCTAGACCATTCTTCACAATGGAAACTCTTGGGAATTCAGACAGTCATGAAACCTGCTTATTTATCTAACATTTTGGTAAAATAAGTTCTAATGTTTGACCTTAAAACTTAATTTATTTTTTCTTTCAGATCTGTCACGAAATCGTCTCTCAGAGATTCCCATAGAAGCATGTCATTTTGTTTCTCTCGAGAATCTCAACTTATACCAAAATTGTATTCGGTATATACCAGAGGCAATTCTAAACCTACAAGCTCTAACATTCTTAAATATTAGGTAAGGATGCTGTTTCTTTCTTTTTTTTTAATTTTTAGTTTTATATGGTATTTTCAGTTCTCTCTTCCCTTTCACTGAAATTTATATTATCTATTCATATCTGCAGTATCACTGAAATTTACATTATCTATTCATATTTACATTATCTATTCATATTCATTCTTAGGCTGAATTAACAATATTTCCTATGTGCTTCTAGTTTTCTCCCTTGGCCTTTAGCTTTGCAATAATTAACAAACTGTAAGGGTCATTGGCCTGATAGGCTTACAGTAGTCTTGTAGTGATTCTTCAATTACATTTTCAAATAAGCTTTCTCAAATGAGAATAGATCTGAAAGTACTTTCATTGTTGTGATTTTGCATTTTTGTGTACTAAGTTCTGAATGTGTGAATGCATTTATTTAACTCCTTTCTATTTTTTCATTTCTTGGAATACTTCTTTCACTATTTTTTTTGGTTATAAAAGTTATATTCACTGGAAAAAATGAGCAAATGTAGAAAAGTATGAAGAAAATTCATCAAAATGTTGTATCTGAGTTATAATTATAGGTGATGTTTTCCTTTTTCTCTAGGCTTTCAATCAAATTTCTAAATGAGATTTTTCCCCTTGGCATGATATACTCTTTGGAAGTATTTTTGTATGTGAAGATTTTATTCTATAGTTTATATACTTCTAAAACTCATTTTCTCTCTCAGATATTTAGTTTATTTCAGGTTTTTGCCATGATAAAAGTAATACTGGCAGAGACTCTTGTATGTAAATGTTTATCTTTCTCTTTCCTTAAGATAAATGTCTAGGAATAGAATTGTTTCAATATTATTATTATTACTAAGATTTTATTTGAGAGAAAGACAGCGACAGAGATAGTGAGAGAGCATAAGTGGGGAGGAGAGGGAGAAGCAGGCTCCCTGCACTTGATCCCACGGCCCCAGGATCGTGATCTGAGCCAAAGGCAGATGCTAACTGACTGAGGCACCCAGGCATCCCGGAATAGAATGACTGATTGAAAAAGTTTTAAAGGCTCGTGATCTATATTAGTCAAATCAGCAAAAGGTCTTGGAAATGGGGTGAACTGACCCTAGAGATGAAAAGGTTAAATCTATATAAGTAAAATTTTAACTTATTTTTATCCTAATGATAGATGTGTATTTTCAGTACTGATTTCACATATTTTTATATATATAAAAGATTTTTTTTTTAAGATTTTATTTATTTATTTGAGAGAAAGACTGAGAGAGAGCATGAGAGGGGAGAGGGTCAGAGGGAGAAGCGGATTCCGCTTGGAGCTGGGAGCCCAGTGTGGAACTCGATCCTGGGACTCCCAGATCATGACCTGGGCCGAAGGCAGTTGCTTAACCAACTGAGCCACCCAAGTCCCCCATAAAACATTTATATACCTATACTTCAGCTGGTGTGACATATTTGAAATCACAGCCTGTCACTTGTTTTCCATAGAACTATATTTGGATCATTTATATGCATTTGATTATAATGTATGTAATGGTGAGGGAGTAGATACAACTACTTTTATGTTTATAACTCTTGTTTGGAAGACAGGAGAGGATAACAGTCATCTACTGTATTTTTAAATCACTTTATCATTCATAACAGTAATTTAAATAAATAATATATGCTGTGTTTATATAGCACATCATTATTTACAAAGGAATTTTATGGTACAGTGTCCTGTAGGATAGGTAGAAGAGTTATCAAGATCCTCAATTTATATATGAGGAATCTGTGTAAAAAATGAATAATGCTGTGCTTAAAATCACAAAGGTGATACGTGAGGAAATGGAGGCCAGAATCCAAATCTGATATCCTGTTTGTTCCTTCCAAGACTTAGGTTTGTCACTTTACTGAGTGTAGAATAGGAAAGATGGAAATTTCTTTCTTGAGTGGTGGGTTCTTACTCCTCTCTTTTCCTATTTATCCATTTAGTCGGAACCAACTGTCAACGTTACCAGTGCACTTGTGTAATTTACCACTGAAAGTCTTAATTGCTAGTAATAACAAATTGGTGTCACTTCCAGAGGAAATTGGACATCTCAGACATTTAACAGAACTTGTAAGTTAATGTTTTACTTTTTCACTGTCCCACATGTATGTATATCCATAGTCATACCATAATCTGTCATGTGATAAAGACCCATTATTAAGGTGTGTTGTTTAGTTTTCTTCAGGTATGAATAGTGAAGTTTTGCTGGTTGATCAGTACTGAAGTGCTTCAGGACAGAGTTAAAGTACTTAAAGTGCAAGTCTAATAGGCCCACGTGGACTGGGAGAAAGTCATTAGAATTAAATTTTAACCAGTATTCATTGATTTCCACGTTACTAAACTTTTGAGATATAAGTTAATCATGCATTTGAATTTTTCCAAATCTTTTTTTTTTTTTTTTTTTAAAGATTTTATTTATTTATTTGACAGAGAGAGAGAGATCACAAGCAGGCGGTGAGTCAGGCAGAGAGAGAGAGAGAAGCAGGCTCCCGCCAAGCAAAGAGCCCGATGCGGGGCTCGATCCCAGGACCCTGAGATCATGACCTGAGCCGAAGGCAGCGGCTTAATCCACTGAGCCACCCAGGCGCCCCAGAATTTTTCCAAATCTTAATAGTGTCAGTGTTCTGATTTTTGGTTAGCCCCTACAGGGAAACAGGCACTACAAAGATCAGGCTTATTTTTTTTGTCTTACGTGCTATCTCTAGCACCCCTCTCCTTCCATAAAGTAAGCTATTCTTTACTGCCTTATAGTTTCTGAGAAGCTTGACTTTCATTTACTACTCCTTGTTACTCTTTAGTACTTATGTTCTGGGCATGGGAATGGAACTTTTCCAGTTAAACACCACAGTAACATTATGAATTAAGTATTATAATTATCATATTAAAGCCGAGGAAAGTAGCACTTAGATAATTTGCCCAAGGTTCCATAACTGAAATAGAATTTGAAATCAACCTACCTTAACTTCAGAACCCATGTTTGTATTTCTGAAATGCTCAAATACAATTTTATCCATTGAGATTTGGAAGGATAGTTTCATGTAGGTTTATTAACAAAGATATACATCATAAACAAAAAATGCACATGTAATTTAACTGGACCACACATTAGCTGTCTCTTTTTTTCGGGTGGATTATAAATATAAAAGGTCACATGTAAAAATACACAAATATATTAAATCTGGAGTATTTAGACTATTTATTTAGAGACAATAAGATCTAGGAAATAAAGTCCAAAATACAGGTTTGTTGACATTTCTTCAGAGCTTGGGTTATTAACATGAACTAACAGTAAATTTTGCTTGTGATTCAGATTCTGATTTTTCAAACCAGAACTTTCTGTATCTGCTTATTGAATCCTAAATACCTAAGCTATATCTTGTAGAAGGAGCTTTTAGCTTTCTACAGAAGAGGTAAATTGATACCCTCAGTTGTATAGTTTGTGCCAGAGTGAGAATTATTATTATTTTTTTATTTGAGAGAGAGAGAGAGAACATAAGAAGAGGGAGGGTCAGAGAGAGAAGCAGACTCTCTGCCAAGCAGGGAACCCGATGCAGGACTTGATCCAGGGACTCCAGGATCATGACCTGAGTCGAAGGCAGTCGCTTAACCAGCTGAGCCACCCAGGCGCCCCAGAGTGAGAATTAATAATCCCAAAGCTCCTGATTTCTACTTGATAAAACATGTTTTCACAACATCCTTATTGCTTTTTTCCTTTATTTCCCTTTTTTTTTTTTAAAGTTTATTTATTTAAGTAGTCTCTATAGCCAACATGAGGCTTAAACTAAAGACCCCAAGATCAAAAGTCACATACTTCTCCAGCTGAGCCAGCCAGGTGCCGCTATTTCTCTTCGTTTTTTGTTTTTTGGTTTTTTCCTTAAAGATTTTATCCATTTATTAGAGCAAGAGAGTGAGAGAAAGCACAATCAGGGGGAAGGGCAGAAGCAGAGGGACAAGCAGACTTCCCACTAAGTGGGGAGTCCCATGCGGGGCTGAAGGCAGAGGCTTAACTGATTGAGCCACCCTTCCCTTCATTTTTAAGTGAAAGTAAACTTCAGTCTTTCAAGATATACATTTTCCAAGAGAAATATTATAAATTACTATTACCTTCTGGCTCAGGTTTAGTTTTCCCTATCCTTTCAACTTCTCTTCCTTTTAACTTTGATGCCCAGAGCATTGGACTAAAAAGTATAGCTACTGATTCTACTTCAGTCATTAATTGGTAGGAAAAGTAAAGTAATATTTTCTCTAAGAGTATTATGGGAAAATATAAAAATAATGTTTGAAGATTATTGAAGTTTTGGTAAGTGGTCTTTTCA
Source organism: Neogale vison (assembly GCF_020171115.1). Lineage (NCBI taxonomy): Eukaryota > Metazoa > Chordata > Mammalia > Carnivora > Mustelidae > Neogale > Neogale vison. Next base: position 118,872,556 of record NC_058096.1, read on the forward strand.
AATAGTAAGTCTATTAATATTGTCTTTTTACTCATATTCTAAAGGAGTTCTAAGTGTTAATGTGGCATCTTGGAGCTTTTATTAACCTAGACAACTTCCTGCTGTTATACATGGAAAAATGCTATACATTTTTCTGGCTGGTCTCAGAATTAGGGAATTCTGAATTTGTCAGTCTTGGAATCTCTAGTCAGCCTCTTCTCAGAACTAGTGGCATCAAGATGTTGACCAATATACCAGAAGGCCCACATAATACTTGTGTTGGTACCAGCTTGATCAGATGCCAATAGAGCAGTGCCTATTTTTTCCATGGCCTATGAGTTTTGTGTACTTCAGTATTTTTTTCCCTCACTTTCAGTTTGATAAAGAATTTTTTGAGCTGTCTTCAATGCATTTTTTTAAAGATTTTATTTATTTATTTGAGAAAGAAGGAGCATGAGAGGGAAAGGGGCAGAGGGAGAAGCAGATTCCCTGCTGAGCAGGGAGACTGATGGGGGACTCAATCTCAGGACTCCAGGATCATGACCTAAGCCAAAGGCAATTGCTCACCCAACTGAGCCACCCACATGCCCCTCTTCAGTGCATTTTTATTTTACATTCTTGAGCAGGTGAGCTGGTATTTTGAAAATAGGAGTTCCTTTCAATTAATTTTATCATTATAATTTTTATTATTATTTTGTTTTTTTCTTCTAATTTCATTAAAACACATATAAAATATTGCCCTAAATAGATCTGTTGATATACTTTTTTCTAATTTACCTTTTCACTAGAATTTTCATTTGATTTGATCCTAGGCCTTCTGTCCATATCGTGTCATTTAATTTTTGTTCTGCCTTATAAAATTGGTGTAGATCCATGTAAAGTGTGTAAAATCAGTCAGAGGCCTTTACGGTTTTAGAATTAACAAGGGGACACAGAATTTTTTTTTTTTTTTACAGTTAAGACAGATCATAGTATTACTTTATCAAACCTCATTTTACACATGGTTTAAAGTGGACAAATGTGTAATATTAGAACAACTCTTTACCTTATATCTTTTTGAGATAGGATGTGAGCTGCAATGAAATTCAAACAATACCTTCCCAAATTGGTAATTTGGAGGCCTTGAGAGACCTTAATGTAAGAAGAAACCACTTAGTACGTTTGCCTGAAGGTAAGAAACTGAAATAATTGTTTTGTTATTTCTTGTTTTATTTTGAAGATCTCTCAGACTGATAGGTACAAGACAAAAATGTATACGAGTTATAGGCAACGTTGGAGATACAGTAGTTCAGCTACTTTATAGATTTTAAAGTTGGAGTCTTCAGTGAAAAACTCCAATAGCTATTAACCAGTGATTGTATTTTTAGATCGTGTCAGAATTAATTAATAATGCAAGGTGGGGTCCCTGAAAGTTTTAGTACTTGCAACTATTGGGAGAAATAGATCATGTTTTTGATTAGGAAATAGTTTAGTGTAATGAAAAATATTCCTGCAATTTGCACTGACTTAAAATAGACTTAACTTGAACTTAATCTTCCCTGGAAATGTTCAGATAGAGGCTAATTAATGGTTGTGGCTAGTTAATGAGGTGATGTGTAGAATGAATAATGAATGCAGTGAGAGACTGCACTGGGAGGCTGGTTCTCTTGGGCTTACTATAGGCTCTGGTATATGTATCTAAATGATAAAAACGATTAAACAAATTAAGAATAATTTATCAATCCTTCAAAATATGAATTCATGAAAGAAGCCATAAAAAGAAATGAAAAATGGGGAGAACTTAGATCAGAGTATATATTTCTTTAATTTTATTATGGAAAATTTCATATGTAGATGAGAGCAATGAATATCCAGCCAAAGTAGTGATCAGCTCCGGGAAACTTCATCTGTACTCCCATCCACTTTCCCTTACCTTTGTTCTTTAGAAGGTATATTCATGACTATGATGCTGTAGGTTCTACGAAAATCGACTTGTATAGTAAATAATGAAATAACTAATGAAACTTTTGCTTCACTGTGGAATCCAAATGTTAACACCAGTTTAATCCAGTATGATTTTTAGTTCTAACAAATTTTTAGTTCATACAAGTATGACTTTGACATTTTGGATGTCAAACTGTCTCAGTAAGTGACCTTTTAGTCCACTTTTATACACTTAGTGCGGTCAGACTAGCCAAAATCCTGCATAACTTTCATCTTACTCACTCAGTAACCTCTACACCTTTTATTTTTAGAGCCCTTCCTCATTTCCTTCTGGGTCTACTTTTACCCCCTCAGGAATATGAATGAAGGCCCCCAGCAGAACTGATCAACATCATGCCATAAGTCTCATAACCCAAAATTTCTATCCAAGATTACCCTTCTACTCAGGACCCACTTACGGTGATTGATCTTTAAAGGCTTATTAATATAATAATATGGACTTACTACAAAATCAATTAATGAAAACATTGGGATTTTAGTGAAAATGAAAATTCAGAGTTTTAAATGACAGTTACAGTCTAATAGTTTTATCATCTAATTGATTTCTCTATCAAAATTTAAATATATGTTACAAGAAAATGGTGAGTCACACATATAATTTTAAATGGCTTTAAAGCTTATCTTGTAATCTCAGCATATTCAGCTAAACTGAGATGGGAAGAAAGCTTTATTCCAGTAGCTATATATGTTAGTGTGTGAGTTCATGTTCATTAATTGGTGGTTTGGTAGGTAAGATGTATGTCTCTTATTGCCATTTTGATTTTAAATTTTAATTGTTATAAAGTAACAATTTAAAGTTTGTGCCAGAGTGAGAAACTGGCACAAATATATTGCTCAGAAAGTCAAATAATATAAAAATATATATAGTATAAAATAGTATAAAAATATATCATTCAGAAAGTTGAGTATAAAAAGCTCAAAATCAATAATGGCATGGGGCACCTGGGTGGCTCAGTGGGTTAAGCCACTGCCTTCGGCTCAGGTCATGATGTCAGGGTCCTGGGATTGAGCCCCGCATCGGGCTCTCTGCTCAGCAGGGAGCCTGCTTCCTCCTCTCTGTCTGCCTCTCTGCCTACTTGTGATCTCTGTCTGTCAAATAAATAAATAAAATCTTAAAAAAAAAATAATAGCATTCTGCTGCCTCAACCATCTCCCTCCCCAGTTGTTGTTGTTGTTGTTGTTGTTGTTTAAAGATTTTTTATGTATTTATTTGACAGAGAGAAATCACAAGTAGATGGAGAGGCAGGCAGAGAGAGAGAGAGAGGGAAGCAGGCTCCCTGCCAAGCAGAGAGCCCGATGCGGGACTCGATCCCAGGACCCTGAGATCATAACCTGAGCCGAAGGCAGCGGCCTAACCCACTGAGCCACCCAGGCGCCCCCAGTTGTTGTTTTTTAAGATTTTATTTATTAGAGAGAGTGTGCTTGCACGTGCACATGGAGGAGGGGAAGAGGGAGGGAGAGAGAGAGAGAGAGAGAGAATCTCAAGCAGACTCCCTGCTGAGTGCTGAGTGTGGAGCTGCCACATGACTCGATCTCATGACCCTGAGATCATGACCTGAGCTGAAATCATGAGTTGGACCTTTAACCAACTAAGCCACCAGGCATCCCTCCACCTCCCCAGTTTTAATGTCTGGAAGCATTTACCTTTTCTGCCTTTGACTATTTCCACTAGCATTTGCTGACAAAATAGCGGGCTTTAACAGCTTTACTGGATTTATCAGTCTTGACATTTATTTATGTCAGCTCCTGTTATGGTAGATGACTTTATTTTTTTTATTTTTATTTTTATTTTTATTTTTTAAGATTGTATTTATTTATTAGAGAGAGAGAATGCACAGAAGTAGGCAGAGCGGCAGGCTGAGGGAGAGGGACAATCAGGCTTCCTGCTAAGCAGGGAGCCTGATGTGGGGCTCAATACCAGGACCCTGGGATCATGACTTGAGCCATAGGCAGATGCTTAACTGACTGAGCCATCCAGGGAATCTGATAGACGATGGTTTAACTTTCTTACACACTATCACGATCATAGCTTTACTTCCCTCCTACTGTCTTCCCAGTGTAGTTTTATCACAACTTTTGATCCAAGTATTATTGTTTATGTTACTACAACTATATAAATGTTGTTCCCTGCCAATTCAGTTGATATACTCTGATTTTATTTCTTTTTTCTACATCTTATTTTTGTTGCTGTTTTCATCTTTTTTTGTTTTGTGTTTGCTTAGTTTTTTTATGTGCCTATGGCTAATTCCTCCCTCCTTTTCTAGCAGAGAGACCACATTCATGTAATTTTTATTACACTATTGTAATTGTTCTATTTTATTATTAGTTATTGTTGTTAATTTCTTAACATACCTAATTCATAAATTAAACTTTATCATGTATATGTATACAGGTATGTATGTCTAGGAAAAATCATAGTATATATCAGATTTGGTACTATCTGCAGTTGCTGCATCGCTGGGGGTTTTGAAACATATCCCCCATAGATAAGAGGGGAATGACTACAGGCATTCAAGAGCTAAGGATGGGATGGGGTTGGGTAGGAAAGTGCTGAGGTCTCTTCACTGCGTAGTCTTCCTCTTTTTTTTTTTTTTTTTTATTAAATTTTTTTTTTTTTTTTAATTTGACAGAGAGAAATCACAAGTAGATGGAGAGGCAGGTAGAGAGAGAGAGGGAAGCAGGCTCCCTGCTGAGCAGAGAGCCCGATGCGGGACTCGATCCCAGGACCCTAAGATCATGACCTGAGCTGAAGGCAGTGGCTTAACCCACTGAGCCACCCAGGCGCCCCTGTAGTTTTCCTCTTAAATCCTCTGTTTTCAACTGGCAGCTCATCCTGACTTTCCACTGTGCTTGAGATTCCTGAATTCAAAGGCTTTTGATTCAGTTTCACTAGAGAATAACTTATTGACCCCTGTGGTGATTGGAGAGAGGTTGTGCTGCATGAGTTGAGATTGGACTCTTAGGCATTTAACTTGTTCTTTGTACACACTATCATCTAATCCATTGGTTATGCCTACGTTTCTGTGGTATCAGGCCTCTGGTTTCTGTAGTTCTGTGAGAGCTTTTCACTAGTATTCCCATCTGTGAGCAACTAGATTTCATTTTACAATATCAGTTCATTATTAGGAAAGGAGATAAGTACATTAAGTTTGTTATTATTTAACTAGAAGCTCCTGTAAAAATTGTCTAGCTTTGAAATATCATGAATTGTTCATTTCCTTCTTATCACCCTGCAGAGCTGGCAGAACTGCCATTGATACGATTAGACTTCTCCTGCAATAAAATAACAGCAATCCCTGTTTGTTATCGGAACCTCAGGCACCTACAGATAATCACCCTAGATAACAATCCACTACAGTCTCCTCCCGCACAGGTAAACTCTAGTGGGTCTGAAGTATGTTGGAAACTTTTTCAACAAAGGGTGAATTTACAAATTGAAGTTCTATGCATTTATCTTTTTGTTGGAAATGAAATTCTTTTAAAATAAACTCACACACATATGTATTCTTTAGAAGCCCTGAATAAATGGGATGAAGGGCAGGTAATATTTCCAGAAGTGTTTCGGCTTTCATTAAATTGACTTACTTTTTTAGGCTGAAGGGTTCTTCTTGAAGTTTCTCTAATATAATTTGAGTTAATTTCTTTCTAGTAAAATTTTCATGTAGGCAATGTAAACATGAGAGACACGTAAAAATACTTGGTTTTCAGAATTAAAGATTATCAGTGCATTTCTTCTGACCATTGTTTTTGTCCCTTTTTATTTCTAAAATCTTAAGTTCCTCGTTTAGTTAATTTGGTCATTTGTTTATCAGTGACAGATACGAAACTATTTAATAATAATTATAAGGTAACTTTACATATAGATTCCAGCCATCCCATGATCTGAAAAAATTTGCCAGTCTGTATATTTTTGAATTTAATTTAATTTATTCTTTTATTACGTTCAGTTAGCCAACATATAGTACATTATTAGTTTTGATACAGTGTTCAGTGATTCATTCGTTGTATATAACACCCATTGCTCATCACAGCACGTGCCAGCCTGTATTTTTCACTGTAGCATTTGAACTCTATAGTTGATGATGGTCTTGTTCAGACCTCTAGATGGCAACTATAAAGCTTTATGAGTAACCTTCATTCCTATAGAAGGATCTCATAATCCTAAAGAATTTGTATTTTGACTTCCATCAACAGAAATAGAATTTTAATAATTAATCATTCTGCTTTTCTCTCTTACAGAAAGTAGGATTCAAAACATAATTGTGCATGATTGTTGAATTTCTAAAAGCAAAAGTTACCAGTGTAATCCGTGGGGTACAATGCTTTAAATCCCTGACTATGCCTAACTAGTCAGGATGATAAGTTTATTTAGTATTCTCTCAGTGTTTATAATCATAAGTTACTTATTTTATATGTTACTGAAAACTTTTCTTGACCAGAAAACAAAAAATCTGTATTTATATCACTTAAACACATAGAATAACTAAAAATATGTTATAATGAGTATTTGATTTCTAATATCGCTATATGTAGTTGATAGAAATGCCTGCTGTTTCTAATATATAATAAATAAAAAGCTGATTGTGATTGTTAACAGGGAACACCTACATTTCGGATGAGTAATAATTTGGTTGTGTGTATATGTTACTTTTTTTAGATATGTATTAAAGGCAAAATTCACATATTTAAGTACCTGAACATACAAGCATGTAAGATTGCTCCAGATCTGCCAGATTATGATAGGAGACCCTTGGGTTTTGGCTCCTGGTGAGTATATTTTATTTTTTTTTTTTATTTAATGTAGTCCATCTTATAGGGAGTCAAACTGGACCCTTAAATCTGCCTGAATTTTTAACTAAAGAGAAATAACCTATTTTGACACTGCTTTTCTCAGAATGTTTGTATTAAGTAAACAGTTGATTACAGATATCTGACAAAGTGTAGTTCTAAGTTAGGGTTTCTCCACCTCACACCTGTTGATATTTTGGGCAAGATAACTCTGTTTTGGGAAGCTGTCTTGTACATCAGAAGATGTTTATCAGTATTCCTGGCTTCTGTAGCACCTTCCCAGTGTGACAAACAAAAATGACTCCAGACATTGCCAAATACCTGCTGAGGGGTCCCTACTTGAAAACCTACTTGAAGTCTCAGTGACTTGAATGCCAACCTTGGCTCTTTTTTAATTCTGTGTTAATTCTGTGACTTAAAACACGTCACTCAAACTTTTGGGGGTTCATTTTTTCTTTAGGGAGTGGAGAGGTTGGATTTGATGACCATTAATGTCACTTCAGGATCTTTTAGTTGATGAATCCTTCAGCTATATAACACTTGAATTACAGGGTTATCTCTTTGGCATTCCCATCCATCTGGAACAATCTTAAGCAGCAGTAAATAAATTCAAAAGGCCTTTTAACAGACAAAATAGATGTCTCAGTGAAGGTGCCATAATGCATATAGGCCTTATTCAAAAGAGAACCCTTCTGGCCTTCTCTTCAAACCTGTCACATTTTACGTAAGAGCACAGTCCTAATGAGCTTGCTTCTCAGTATTCTAGTCTAAAACAGATCAACAGATTTCTCTTTAGGTAGAGTTTCTAAAAGCAGACATATTAAAAGCACAAATAATAATTTGAAAGGAAAAATAAAACTATAAAAAGCAGACACATATCAAAAAATTCAAGTTAGTGGTTAACTCTGAGAGGAAGGAAGATTCAGTCTGAGAGATGCATAAGGGGGCTTTAAAGGTATTAATATCTCATAATGTTTTAAAAGCTATGCCTGTTTTATTCATTTTTTATCTGTATGACATATTTCATAATTTTAACAAGATGTTTAAAAGCAGTAACACTCTAAAAACAGTGCCTTGATGCCATTAGGCATATATGCAAAGAACCTTCCATATTTCAGTAATATTTTAAGTTACTGCCATGTTAGAGCATAGTACCATAATTGATGCTCACCATGTAAATGCTAAGGTATGTTAGATATATCATTTCCAATAAAGGGAAATGTGCATTATGTTTAAATTTTAAATTTAGTTTAAATTGTTTTCATCAGAAATTGTTAGAATTAAATAAGTGCTTATGGTATAAAGGAGTAATTTCAAGCTGTCTGAAAATACAGAACCTTTTTTTTTTTTTCCTTAAAGATTTTATTTATTAGAGAAAAATGAGTGAGAAAACGAGCACAAGCTGGAGTGGGGGGGCAGGCAGAGGGAGAAGCAGGCTCTCCACTGAGCAGGGAGCCCAACACAGGGTTCCATCCTACGACTCCGGGATCATGACCTGAGCCAAAGTCAGATGTGTAACTGACTGAGCCACCCCACCCAGGTGCCCCCAGAACCAAGAAAATTAAGTATTACTCCAAAAGAACTTGACTTCTGCCCTTTGCCACAGACCATTTTCTTCACCACTGTATCCCTTAGTTCAGCTGAATGTTTGGCATACACAGTAGATACTCAACAAGTATTTATTAAAGGAATAAACAGTGAGTTTGGTCACACAAATGTTATTTACCTCCTAACTTTCCTCTGCTTAAAAGTTATCAGAACAACTTTGTAATGACATTCTGGGGGTTTTTTGGTCTGTCTATTAGATTGAAAAGTTTCATAGACAGAATGAAGGATGTTTAAAATACTAGTTCTAATCTGGTGGTTTAAGCATACAGTAATACAAGTTTTAGTGTATTCATACAAATACACAAGGAGAAATTAACCAATGTTATACATACCATAAAGGATTCCTACAAGAATATCTCAGTTCTAATACTTTTTTAATTCTGAAAAGACTAAAAGCAGGTATGTGATGTTTAAGGTTAAGAAATAAAAGGTTTTGACAGATGGTAGGGATTAGCTCTGGTATACTCTGTGCTAGTTCTAGGCCTCTGTTGGAGAATGGACTTTGACAGTGGAGAGAATTTGAAGGGATCCAGACCATTATATTGCCAAGAATTTTTAAATTTTCTCTATTCATTATATCCTTTTCTTTCTACAAGTCTTTTTCCCCTTACCTTGGTAAATGGCTTATAATATAGAACTGTTGTCTTATTTGTTGAAAAAATTTTGTTTTTTTCTATTCAAAATTTTCATTAAATGTGTTCTAGTCCTGTGCTCTTGAAAAATGTACAGCAAATAAACATAGGGACACTTGGGTGGCTCGGTTGGTTAAGGGTCTGCCTTCGGCTCAGGTCCTGGGATCAAGTCCTGCATTGGGCTCCTTGCTCAGCATGGTCCCTGCTTCTCCCTCTGCCTGCTTTTCCTTTGCTTGTACTTTCTCTCTCTGTCTGTCAAATACATAAATAAAACCTTTAAAAAAAAAAAAAGGTAGCTTTTATTTTACATATACACTAATTGACTTTTCCCCTTGGAGTTAATCATCTTTGTTAAGAAAATGTTTTCCTCTCCTGAAATAGAGGAGTAGGAACACAAACTGCCAATGCGGCCTTTGAGATTTGAGTGTCCGTCATTTCATGAAGACTTCTGGGGACATGTATGTGAGGGTATGTCCAAAGACTAAAGAGGAAGCCCTAGCCCGTATTTGGATAATGAGCTTTGATTAAGGCCAGTGGTGCTAATTGCAGAGCCTGTTTTTTTTTTCTGTCATGCTCTCCTTAGTCTTGAGAAGTAATTGGTCTTGGCCTAATTTTTTTTTAATATAGAAATCCTCATCACAATACTTGAAAAACATAAAACTTCTCAAAATAGCCTGGTAAGAGACATGTGTATTTCCTAAGACAAAAAGGCTTGAATCCGTGGAGAAGTATATCCTAAAAGGAAAGTCTAAATAGCATAAACATGTTGTATCTCTCCAGAGGAATTAGTAATTATAGATCTGATGTCTTTCAGTCCCTATAGTAATACCTCACCGTGCTTACTAGATTAATCTGTATTCTGTATTTCCCATTTTTTTGGAGTTATATTATTTGTAATTGTTTCAGAATGTGCTAGATAATATTTTTATATATAATACAAATAAAACATTTCCTTCAACTCCTCATGCAGTGGTGAATGGTATATTGTACCTTCATGTCTTTTTTACTGAGATACTGATTCATGAAATTGCACTATAGTTAGCAGTATCTTTATTCAAAATGCCACCATGGAGTGAGACTCTCTGTACTATTGGGCAGTCCATTTAACCTCTCTGGACTTCAGTTTCTTCAACATGATCTTTATTTACCCCAGTTATAACCTAACAGTAGTTATAGGATTGAATGACTTGTTTCTGAAAATGCTTGGCTGACCATAAAGTCCTATGTAAATATTAGGCTTTATAGTTTCTAGCTATCCGTGGTGATCTAGAACCAGTTTAGTCCTAAGAGTCCTGTCTTGGCTAAAGAGAATTTTTCTTAATCCTGTAGCTCTTCAGGTGTTCAGTGCAAATTAGGTGGTACTTTCTTTCATTCCTTACATGTAACTTCCTAATGACTTTTGCATAATAAATAAACTACAACCAGTCTTCCTTATTTTATAAAGGTCACAAATGTTTTATTTATTTCTAGATATGTTTCTAACTCCTTTAGCAAGTTGCACTTTTGTGATAACTTTTAAGTTTTACACCGTGGACATCTGTTTTTCAGTAGTCATCTGTAATGACCTATGCTTTTTTGCTGACTGGCTATATATTACAGACTAAATATATTCATGTATGGTAGTGTGGCAGTGAACCAAATCTGAGGAAAGACTAAGCCACTAGTAAGAAAAGCCCTGCTTCTGCAATCTGAGTAACAGAATTAATTCTCTCCAGCAAGCTCGAGCCTGTGAAAGCAATGATCATCCTTTACTCATATTTTTATTCTTAGCGTCTAGAATACTGTGTGACATTTGGTAAATGTTTGGTGAACTAAACCCAACATTTGGTGAACTAAATGTTTGGTAAACTAAATGAAGCAGATATAGTGACTTGTTGTAACGGCAAATGCTCTCTTTAGGGTACATTTTTTATAGAAACAATAATAATGAGTTTTATTTAGTCCTTTGTAATAGTATTTGTGGAAATCCGTAGCCTGTATTTTCTCAGTCTTTATAGCAAATCTGTGAGGTAGGTGTTACTAATCTTTTTTTTTTTTCCTTTAACTTACAAGGAAACAAGTTGAGAGAAGTTAAGCAAGTTAATTGACGTCACAAAGCTAGTAAATGATGGTGCCATGTCATCGGTCCAGATCTGTTAAACCATGAAAATAGCCATGTTTTATGCTCCTCACTGTACTCTACTGACTGACTTGCAGTGCAAGTTCCTGCTACAGAAAAGGCACTTACACATCTGAGTCCATGTTATGCTAGGTAGTTTATTAAGGAGTTTGGACTTTCAGATAGGGCATAGCTGGAGCCTGGCTGGCAGAACTCTGCCAGGCCTCCTGAGGGCCACATTTATTCATTGGGTGACCTCTGTCCTGATTTGCTTGTGACTAAGGGTTTTTCTGGGACACAGGACTTCAAGTTCTAAAACCAAGAAAACCCTGAGCAAATTCAGGGATTTGTAAACCTGCATATCCCATTTTAATCTTATCAGTTTAAACTCTGAATAAGAGTATGTGGAGAAGCTAAAAGTAACAAATAAAGGAGATAAATGAAATGATAGCTAATGCAGAGATTCTATTAATTCTGTTTATGTTACCCACTTGAAAAATACTGCAGTAAATTGAGGCTTATCTCAGTCGGCCACTTGATAGAATAATTGTTATATAGAACAGTGTCCTCTAGAAATTGGAAAATCTTTACTTGGAAAAAACACATAATATTTTAAAATACTTTTCAGTAAATCTTGAAATATACATACATCTTTTCGCAGCTGCAGAATTTTAAGTGTGGCTTAATGTATAATTTCATTAGAAAGCTTTTAAAATTGGGTACCTCGGCCTGCCTTTGCTATGATAAAACATATATAGTACCTATGTGAAAGATCTGGACTCTAAAATAAGCATAAAAGCAGACCTATCACATAGACGCTATAAATAAGACATTTTACTTCACTACTAACAATTAGGAAATATAGATGAAGGGCAAATGGATATTCATTGTATTGCTCTCCTAACTCTTGTATAGATACGAATTTTTCCAAAGTAAAAAGTAGGGAGAAATTAACTACTTTCTTTTAGAAAAGTAAATTTTTGTTTGTTTGTTTTTAAGTAATCTCTACATCCAACATGGGGCTCAGACTCATGACCCTGAGATCAAGAGTCACATGTTCTTCCAACTGAGCCATCCAGACACTGCTAGAAAAATAATTTTAGAATTCTGCTAAGAGACTTTCTTTTGCTAAATTATCTCAATGGGGGAGGGTGGAAAAATGAGGAAGATAACCAGAAGGTACCTGTATTTTTGGATCTTCATAATCAGAGCATATTTAGTACATTGGACAAATAGATGTATATATTAATTACTACATTAAAAGTAGAATCTTTATCCGTAAAGTGATGTTACAAAGACTGTCTTTTGTTCACATAGGGTTTTTTTGTTTTGTTTTTAGTTGACATAAAGCTTTCATTTATATAAAGGCATGTGAGTAGAAATGGTTAACCTCCTTTTAAAAAAATTAAGGTTTTTGAACTATGTAAGAATATGCGGAATACAAAATTCAGTACCAGAAGAACATAATTTTAAATTTGTACTTTTGAAAATTGCTTTTCAACCCCATGCTTATAAAATAAAATGCTAATAGACCATTTTTTAAAAATAAGCCTGTTGTGTTTTAGATTTCTAATTCATCTAACTTTTAAAAGTATGTTTAAGAATAAGCAAAAACTACAGCTATAAAACTTTTCAAAGAAAGTGTAAAAGAATATCATTGTGACATGGGATAGGCAGTGATTTCTGAGGATACAGAAAGCAATAACCATTAAAAAAAATGATAAATTAGAGTTCAGCAAAATGAAAAGTGTATCCTCATGAAAGAAAATACTAAGAAAATGAGTACACAAACCACAAACTGGGAGAAAATTTTGCAATATATGTATATGACACATACATATGACAGAGGACTTATATCCAAACTATAAAGGGTATCTGCAACTTAATGCTAAAAAGACAAACAACCCAATTAAAAATTGGACAAAAGACTTGATTAGATATTTAACAAAGATATACAAATGACTAATAAGCACCCAGAAAAGTGCTCAGTATCATTAATCATCATGGAAATGTAAATTAAGGCACAAGACTTTATTACAGTCCTACTAGAATGACTAAAAACTGACAACACCAGATGTTTAGTGGGGGTGTGGAGCAATGAGTGCTCTCATACACTGCTTGCAAAATTGTAAAATGGCACATCCCCTTTGACAAGAGAATTTGAAGATTTTTAAACAGCTTTATTGAGATATAATGTACAAATCATAACATTTATCTATTAAGTGTGCAGTTCAGTGTATTTTGGTAAATGATGCTGTCATGAGACTACCAACACTATCAAGACAGCTATCATTTCCATCATCTGTGGGCCCCTTTACAGTAGATAAGTCCTTTCCCCTTCACTCAGCCCCAGGCAGCTACTGATCTGCTCTCAATCAGTACAGTTTTACTCTTTTAGAGTTTCATATAAATGAAATCAAACATTATGTAGTGTTTTGTGGCTGACTTTTTAGCAGACTATTTTTGAGATTACTGGTATATTTAGAAATGGGCAAAAGAATGGACCTTTCACAAAAAGAAGATAAATGAATGGCCAACAACCCACACAAAATTAGACTCAATATCATCAGTCATCAGAAAAATACTAATTAAAACAACAGTGAGATGCCACTTTTCGCTCACCAGAAGAGCTGAGAGGAACGACTGACAACACAAGTGTTGGCAGCTGGAACTCAGATACATTGCTGGTGTGAGTGCAAAATGGTACAGCTACTTTCAAAAGCAGATTGGGAGTTTTTTTTTTGTTTTTGTTTTTAAGTGATGCCTACACTTAAATAATTTATCTATTCTACTTGAAGGTATTAAAACCATCAAGAATTTCACTGACAGAGTGCTTAACACAAAAAGCCAGATTAGAAAAAAATTATATATGATTCTATTTTTTGAGTTCCAGAATAAGCAAAACTAATTGTATTACTTTTTCATTGCTGCCATAACAAATTACCACAAACTAAGATTTTTAAACGCAAATTTATTATCTTATGGTTTTGTTAGGTCACAAGTCTAAGTCTTGGTCTCATTGGGCTAAAATCAAGATGCTGGCAGAGCTTTGTTCTTTTCTGTAGGCTCTGAGTATAGGATACATTTCCTTGCATTTTTCAGCTACTGGAGAGAAGCTGTCCACATTCCTTGTCTCTTAACCAGAAGTCATCTTCAGGCCATCATTTTCCTCTTCCACTTTTAAGGACCCTTTTGATTACATTATGTCCATTCAGATAATTTAAAATAATCGCCCTATTTTAAGATCACTGACTAGCAGTCTTATTTTTACTTTCAACCTTAGTTCCCCTTTGCCATGTAAAGAAACATATTTATAGGTTCCAGGGGTTAGATCTTAGACATCTTTGGGGATTGTTATTTTGCCTTTCATCCTAATTTAATGTGAAAAAATCAGAAGAGTGGTTATCTCTTAAGAGCACACTATAGCATGATGAGGGGAACTGACTGTGGAAAGGGATGTGTGGGGATTTTCAGGCAAAGTAGAAATGTCCTACATCATGAGAGAAGTGTATATTACAAAGATGAATTCATTTATCAAGTATGTAGCTAAGGTGTATACATTTCAGTGGATATGAATTTTATCTTTAAAAAGCACTATTGAGGGGTGCCTAGGTGGTTCAGTCAGTTAAGTGTCTGACTCTTGATTTCAGCTCAAGTCACAATCTCAGGGTCATGAGATTGAGCCTTGTGTCAGATTCCATGCTGGGTGTGGAGTCTGCTTAAAATTCTCCCTCCCTCCCTCTGCCCTTCCCCACTCATTCTCTCTCTCTTAAAAAAATAAATAAAAGGAATTGAAGGGGGCACTTGGGTGGTCAGTTGGTTAAGTGTCTGACTCTTGATTTCAGCTCAGGTCTTTGTCTCAGGGCAGTGAGCTCAAGCCCTGCATTGGGGGACATGGTAAATGGGTTAGAAGCATAGATGAAACAAGAATGGCACTGTTGACATTTTTGAAAACTGAATGAATGCTGTTATATTGGTATACTGGTATACATTATACTGTTTATTTTAGTTTGGAATTTTTAGTATTAAGTCAAAAGAATGCCCATTTAATTCTAAGTGAATTAAATCAATAAATGCCATGGTAATGTTTATTAGTAAAATTGCATTTAATTTATTTCAAATGTTAATTTTAAAACCTCAAACTACCCAGTAACAACTAGAGTCTCTCTTTGGCAGCCATGAAGAACTGTACTCAGGTCGCCCTTATGGAGCCCTTGATTCAGGTTTCAATAGTGTGGACAGTGGTGATAAGAGATGGTCAGGGAATGAAGTAAGTTGTTTCTTTTATTCTGCATGTTGTAACACCTGATTAAGAGACAATAAAATGATGAAAATGAAAAGTATCTTAATTGGATTCAGTTTCTCATTACATAAAATATGGAAAACCCAAGGAAGATATAAAACCACAGAGTACTGCCATCCAGAAATGATGCTCTGTTTCTTTGCCATCTTTTTACCACGCATTTTACATGTTTGTTACCTTACTGTCTTGTATAAATAGTTTAATATCCTAGAAAGCCAAATGGGAATTGAGCCAATTATAACCGAAGCCTTAAGTTTGTAGGGCTGGGTGACCTTGAGCAGAGGTTGCAAAAGGGGTGCTTCAAGGTGACAGGATAGGACTATAGGCTGATGGGTAATAGGACAGGAACCTTAGCGAAGACTATTAACATGATCAAGATAAATAATTGTCTAATTAATTATATCTTTTTTCTCTTGTGTTTAGTTATTGTTATGCTTTCTTTTTTTGCTCTCAGTTGGGTTAAATGATGAAATAAGCTTTTATTAGCAAGACTGATAACCTCCCATTTGTAGCACTATTTCATTCTTTCCAAAGCAAATGAACTTAAGACCACAGCCCATTTGTAATTTGGAATTGCTTGTGTATGTACCAGGAGATGTGTTCATAATCATATCTGTATCGATGCAGATACGTAGATAATTTAAATTCATGTTTATTTGTAAAGTGATGTATAACCCTCCATCGCTTTTTTAAATTATGTAAAATAAATATACATAACATAAAATATACCATTTTATTCTTAAGTGTACATATCAGTGACATTAAGTACACTCACATTGTTGAGACAGTGTTACTACTGTACTATTCATTTCCAGGAGTTTTTTGCTATTTCTTCTTAAGTATAAATTCATATCCATGCTTTCAGTACTGTGTTGTCTAAAGTTTGAAATGATGTTTTTAAACAGTACCACTTTTTTTTTTTAAGCCTACAGATGAATTTTCAGATCTGCCTCTTCGAGTAGCAGAAATAACTAAGGAACAAAGACTGCGAAGAGAAAGCCAGTACCAGGAGACTCGGAGCAGTTTAATAGTAACAAATGGTGGAGGTGAGTGGAACTCCTGACCACAGCCAGTCTTTACAGTCACTGGCATTTTTAAGTGGTCATTTTCACATTCATTTCTTTTGTTTGTATATCTGTAGCTTCTCCAGCTCTTACTTAATTTTATTTATTTATTTGAGAGAGAGCACGAGCCAGGGGAGGAGCTGAGGGAGGAGAAGCAGATTCCCCACTGAGAGGGGAGCCCAACGTGGGGCTCAATCCCAGGACCCCAAGATCATGACGTGAGCCGAAAGCAGGCGCTTAAGTGACTGAGCCACTTAGGTGCCCCTGCAGCTCTTCTTTTAAAGACTTCCTCATATGATTGGAAAAAAGTTGTTTTCCATTGGTATTAAATTTTAATTTCTCTAAGTTTTCAGGCTTGCAGTTAAAATACAGTATTTCTTGCGCCTGAGTGGCTCAGTGGGTTAAGCCTCTAACTTCAGCTCAGGTCATGATCTCAGGGTCCTGGGATCGAGCCCCACATTGGGCTCTCTGCTTGGCAGGGAGCCTGCTTCCCCCCTCTCTGCCTGCGTCTGCCAACTTGTGATTTCTCTCTCTCTGTCAAATAAATAAACAAAATCTTTAAAAAAAAAATACAGTGTTTCTCACTTATTTTTATCTTGGAAGGAAACTTCATTAAAGACTATTTACCTGGAATAGATCTTTGTTAATCCTGATTTCATCATGATTCTCTTTTAAAGTACTATTTCCCCTTTTTTTTGTTTTTAAGATTTTATTTATTTATTTGACAGATCACAAGTAGGCAGAGAGGCAGGCAGAGAGAGAGAGAGGGGGAAGCAGGCTCTCTGCAGAGCAGAGAGCCCAATGTGGGGCTCGATCCCAGGACCCTGGGATCATGACCTAAACTGAAGGCAGAGGCTTTAACCCACTGAGCCACCCAGGCGACCCACTATTCTCCCTTTTTAAGATTCTCCCTTTGGTCATTCTTTGACCACTTCCAGGAATTCAGTGCATTTCTTAATATTCACCTTTTCATTCATCTTAGATTGTATTCTTCAACAGCATCTGAATCTAAGTTTTATTTATTTTGATATTTAAAATCGTGTAATTTAGGGACATCTGGGTAGCTCAGTCATTAAGTGTCTGCCTTTGGCTCAGGTCATGATCCCAGTGTCCTGGGATTGAGCCCCACGTTGGGCTCCCTGCTCAGGGGGAAGCCTGCTTCTCCCTCTCCCTCTCCCCTGGCTTGTGTTCCCCTCTCTCTCTCTCTCTCTTTCTCTCTCTCTCTCTCTGTGTCAAATAAATAAATAAAATCTTTAAAAAATAAAAAAATGAATAAAAATGTGTAATTTAAATTAAAAAATTCTTTTTTAAAAAAAATATTTATTTATTTATTTGCCAAATCACAAGTAGGCAGAGCAGCAGGCAGAGAGAGAGGAGGAAGCAGGCTCCCTTCGGGGCTTGATCCCAGGACCTCGAGATCATGGCCTGAGCCGAAGGCGAGGCTTAACCCACTGAGCCACCCTATACTCATCACAAGTGCATTCCTTTAACTCCCATCACCTATTTAACCCATCCCCCATCCAACTTCCCCTCTGGTAACCATCACTTTATTCTTTGTAGTTAAGTCCTTTTCTTGGGCCTGGGTGGCTCAGTTGGTTAAGCATCTGCCTTCAGCTCGGGTCATGATCTCGGGGTCCTGAAATTGAGCCCCACATCAGGCTCTCTGCTCAGCAGACACACACACACATGCACACACACACACACACCACATCTTCTTTATCCATTCATCTGTTGGTGGGCACCTAGCTGCTTCCATAATTTGGCCATTGTAAACAATGCTGCAAAAACATGGGGTGCATATGTCCCTTTGACTTAGTGTTTTTGTACTCTTTGGGTAAATACCTAGTAGTGGGATTGCAGAATAGTAAGATAGTTCTATCTTTAACTTTTTGAGGAGCCACCATACTATTTTCCACAGTGACTATACCAGTTTGCATTCCAACCAGTCGTGCATAAGAGTTCATTTTCTCCACATCCTCGCCAACACCTGTTGTTTCTTGTGTTGTTGATTTTAGCCATTCTGATAGGTATGAGGTGCTATCTCATTGTATTTTTGATATGCATTTCCCTGATGATGAGCATTTTTCATGTGTCTGTTGGCCACCTGGATGTCTTCTTAAGAGCTTTCATCCTTGAATGATGATTTCAATTAAGTGACTTGCTCTCTTTTTTTTCCTTACCATTTTATATTCTGTACTCCTGTTACTTACCATTCCATGCACATTTTAGTGGTTTTCTTTTTAATCTTGCTTTAATATGAGATATGTTTCCCCTTAGTTTCAGACTTAAAATACTTTTGTTCTGATCAGTGCTGTCTAGTATGGTAGCCACTAGAAACGTGGTTATTGAGCATTTGACATGAGCCTTTCTAACTTCTT
Source organism: Neogale vison (assembly GCF_020171115.1). NCBI lineage: Eukaryota > Metazoa > Chordata > Mammalia > Carnivora > Mustelidae > Neogale > Neogale vison. The sequence continues at coordinate 118,891,389 of NC_058096.1, forward strand.
TTTTTTTTTTTTTTTTTTTTTTTTTACTTTTCTTTATTGAAGTAATCTTCACACCTGACCTGGGACTTGAACTCACAACCCTGAGATCAAGAGTTGCTTGTTCTTCTTACTGAGCCAGCCAGGCGCCCCTGAAATGAGGCCTTTCTAAATTAAGATGTACTATAACTGTAAAATACACATGGAGTTTTGAAGAATTTAACATGGCGGGGAAGAATGTATAATATCAGTAATACTTTATATTACTTACATGCTATAATGACACTATTTTAGATATATTAGACAAAGTAAAATCTATTATTAAAATGAGTGTCACATTTTCTTTTGACTTTTTTTAAGGTGGCTACTAGATAATTTTTATTACTTATATGGTTCACTTTTATGGCTTGCATTCTGTTTCTCTTGGACTGTACTGATCTAGATATTGTGTAAAGGTGATGTTGCTTTCTTGGGAAGTAGTCCTAAAATGAACCATTAATTATTTAGTCACACAAATTGTAGCTCATTGAAAAAGATGGATTTATGTACCTGGTTTCTAATGTGGATATAGATTTATAACCTTTGTATCCTTTTACCTGTTATTATTAACTCTGGTAACTCAAAATTCATTTTTTTATTAATGGCCAATATGGAAATTTTTAGAAATAAGTAAATCTGAGGGTTTACTTATGGTTAGGTGGTTAGGTGTCCGACTCTTGATTTCAGCTGAGGTCATGATCTTAGGGTTGTGAGATTGAGCCTCATTTGGTCTGTATTCTCAACACGGAATCTGCTTGAGAGTCTCTCTCTCCTTTTCCCTCTGCTCCTCCCCCTGCTCTTTCTCTCTCTCCCTCTCAAATAAATAAAAACTTGTTTTAAAGAGGAAAGAAATAATTAAATCTGAAAACAGAAAAATAAACTTCTCTGAGTTCTTTATTCCCAGCAACTGTCACTTATAAGTAGTCTGATGAACATCATACAATAATGGTTGGGGTTTAGTCTCTGGAGAAACCTTAGAAAGCTTAGTAGCAAGGTTTTTGCCCCTACTATGCCATTTTAGCCAGCTTTTAAATATAGTTACTCTTGGGAGCTCCTGGCTGCCACAGTTGATGGAGCATGCAACTCTTGATCTTAGGATTGTGTGTTCGAGCCCCAGGTTGAGTATGGAGATTGCTTAAAATTAAAATCTTAAAAAAGAAAAATGTTACTTTTTAAACGTAATAGAAAACTCCCAAACATATTAGAATAATGATATGGCTATATCTTACTCATAGGCCTTTTACCCCAAAGCATTTTGAGAAGCAAAAATTCTCAAATGATTCCCTCTGTCTCCAAACTGCTACAAAATATCTACACTGCTGACCTCTAGAAAATAAATTTTTAAATAAGAAAATCATTGTTCTAAGTATGGACAACAGTTACAGGAAGAGAAACAGTGGTCAACAGCTGTTTCTTTATTTCTGAGTCCACTTTCCTCCTGTCCTTTCTCTTTCATTTTGACTTGACTATGTTAGGTTTCCTGCCTCCCAGTTCCTTGAAGGGTAGGATTAAGCCCTTAAACTAAAACGGGGGGAAGGGGGCAATTTAAAAGAATATGTACTCCCCAATGTTTAAAAATTATTCTTCCTCTCTTTGTCTCACAAACTCAAACTGTCTGGTTTAAAACAGTAAAGAGCTATCCAAAGAAAAAAGAAATATTAAAGGTCTATAATTCCATAATTAGTATCAATTACTGCATTCTTTAGTGAATTAGGACTAAGATTTTTCTAGAACTTATTTTTGTGAGTGGCCATGGACTTAAAAAGAAAGGCTTACCTAATTTACACTTCTTCTCACTCCTCCCACTTTCAGAATAGAAAATATTAGGGAAAAGGAAAGAATGCAACTGAATGTGTTTATTGGCTGTTGAATTTGACTATTCTTTTCTGGTGTGTGTTTGTGTGTTATGGACAGTGGACCATGATCTGGACCAGATCGACTACATCGATAGCTGTACTGCGGAGGAGGAAGAGGATGAGATCAGACAGCCCAAAGGCCTGGAACCAGACAGCCTCAGTTCTCAGTTTATGGCGTACATTGAACAACGGCGAATCTCTCATGAGGTAGTACACACTTTTAAGCCTAAATATGTTGCTGTCCCCTAGTAAAAACAGTTCATGATGGTATAAATTTCTGTCATATTAGTGATTTATTGGTTTAGGCCCAATTATTTGTTTTATAAAGTTCAGTCCCAATTTCATGACTGAATTTTTCAGATTTATTGTAAAAAGTCACCCTACTTAATAGGGTTTAACTTTTTTTTTTTTTTTTTTTTTTTTTTTTTTTTTTTTTATTTATTTGAGAGAGAGAGAGACAGTGAGAGAGAGCACGAGCGAGGAGAAGGTCAGAGAGCGAAGCAGACTCCCCATGGAGCTGGGAGCCTGATGTGGGACTCGATCCCGGGACTCCAGGATCACGCCCTGAGCTGAAGGCAGTCGTCCAACCAACTGCGCCACCCAGGCGTCCCAGGGTTTAACTTTATTTTTCAAACAAAAAAACAGATTTCAGAATCTTGGAGAAGGAATAGGAGGAGTCCTAAGAGTATTCTATACCCTTGAAGAAAATGCAAATGAATGTAATGCTTTTCATTCACCTTGTTCTTACTGCCTTTTTATTGTTACCAACTGGTACATCATAGCTTCATTAGTAATTACAAGGATCAAACTAAACTGCAGACTTTGGAGCAACATACAAACTTAACCATAGAATTTCTATAATGCACTTAATTATATTGGATCTTTTATGCTAAGTCACACAGAATATAAATTGTTTGCCATTATAGTTCTTGGGTATCTCTTATAGTAGAGCATTGAGTTGCCTTAGAAAACAAATGAGCATTCAGCCCACAGTAGAATCACTGCCAATCCCCCAAGGGGCTCCAGTGGAAATTGCATTCTTCAGCGTATCTAGTCAGCATAATGAAACGGCTCCACTTCAGTGTGTGTAATGTTAATGTCTGGAGTTGGTCCCAAGCTCTGAGCAGGGGTTATTTGAGAAACACTCGGGGCCTTTTTAGAGAGTGATGTATTTAGCCTTTTAGAAATAGAGGATAATCACTCAAGTGGGATGTGTTGTGGAACGATATTAATCATTCTTTAAAAAAAAAAAAAAATCCTTCAGTTTCCCTGTCTGAAGACTTTTGAACAGTATTTTTTGTTGGTGTTCAGAAGACACTCTTATATTTAAAGTTGGATAAAGATATTTAAATCGAAGTCCTGCAGCCCAGCAATAGTGTACCAGGAAATTAATGAAACTACATGTGACTCAGGATATGAACATTCTTACTAGAACAAAGGGTGACTACTTTGCCAAAAAATGAAGATTAACAATGCACATTGTAATCTTAAAGGGAGTTTTTTTCCTTGTGGTCTTTCTCTTTGATTATTTTATGGGTAGTTATTTTTTTATGTATAGATGAGGTTTTCTACTAAAAATAAAAATGCCTGTTATCTACTACTGAAAAATTGTATCTTTTTTTTAATCCATTGTTTTTGCTGTTTTATAATATATATTTTTTTAATTCCAGCTATATTTGTGTGGTAGTCTTTATGATTCTCAGTCATAACGCTCTTTATGACTTCTGTTTCATAAGGTTTTCTAAAATTTGGCATCTATAAAAATGTGATGAAGCAGTATTCTTTATTTATTATTTTTTTAAAAGATTTTATTTATTTGACAGAGATCACAAGTAGGCAGAGGCAGGCAGAGAGTGGCGGGGGGTGGGGGGGGGAGCAGGCTCCCTGCTGAGCAGAGAGCCTGATGCAGGCCTTGATCCCAGGACCCTGAGATCATGACCTGAGCAGAAGGCAGAGACTTAACCCACTGAGCCACCCAGGTACATTATTTTAGATGGTTTAACAACCACCTAAAGTGTTGTATTTTTTTTTTTTTTTTAAGATTTTATATATTTATTTGACACAGAGAGAGACAGCGAGAGGGGAACACAAGCCGGGGAGAGAGAGAGGGAGAAGCAGGCTTCCCCCGAGCAGGGAGCCGAATGTGGGGCTCAATCCCAGGACCCTGGGATCATGACCTGAGCCAAAGGCAGGTGCTTAATGACTGAGCCACCCAGGCACCCCTAAAGTGTTACATTCTTGATTACTATCTAAGAATGGGTTGCTACAAAAAAGGATCTATTTGAGATTTTAAACAGTCTGCTATTATGTAATTCTGTTACAGTACTTCTCATACTTAGAGGTATTATGATGAAATAGGGTATAACGTGTTTATAGGGCACATTTACTTTTTTTTTCAAAGATTTTATTTATTTATTAGAGCATGTAGTGGGGAGGGTCAGAGGAAGAAGCAGACTCCCCACTGAGCAGGTATTCCCATTATGGGACTCGATCCTGGGACTCCAGGACCATGACCCAAGCTGAAGGCAGTTGCTTAACCAACTAAGCCACCCAAGAGGCCCGGTATTACATTTACTTTTAAAATTAAGCCAATGTCACATTCGTCATGAAAATTTCATGTACCTCTTGCAATAATTTTAGATAATGGCAGTATGTAAAACCAGTGTGTTGAGTCACTGATGTTAACATACTAGGAGAGATTTTTGTTTATTTAAGAAGGCATATTCACTTAAATTAGAGTAATTATTGTTTGATCAGAGTTCTCTCATTATATCTCATTTTATATGATCCTAATGCCTGACTTTAAAACAGTTCTCTTTAGCCCTTTGCAGGGCTCACCAAAGAAGATTTTCTAGTTCTATATGATTACCTAGATTTCTTGGAGATAGACTCTAAATAGTTTTACATTTGATTTTTATTTTTTGTTTTTTAAGATTTTATTTATTTATTTGTCAGAGAGAACAAGCAGGGGGCGCGGCAGGCAGAAAGAGAAGCAGGCTCCCCGCTGACCAAGGAGCCTGATATGGAACTCGATTCCAGGATCTTGAGATCATGACCTGAGCCAAAGGCAGATGTTTAACTGACTGAGCAACCCGGGCATCCCTTACATTTGATTTTTTTTAGATACTTTTTTGGATAAGTTGTTTTCTTTCCCTTAAAGAATACCCATTTTAATGTTTATTTTTGGTGTTGAAATCAGATTTTATTGTTTCTATCCATTCTTTGACAAAATAAATGCTGTGATTACCTATAAGCCTCTTTGTAATTTTATTTCTCAATATGTGGTCCATATCACTGAGGACAGTTCAGTTTTCCTCAGTCATGTCTTTTTGAAATGACCTTAATTCTTTAGTTTATAAATAAATTAAATTGTCAATATTCTTCTTTTTGTTAACACCCTATTTTACCATAAATAGAAATTACTTTTTGCTGTATCTTAATATTCCACCAATATCCCCAGGACTATTTGTATGACTAACATAAGTAACAATTTGTGATGATATGTAAAGAAATGTAAATAAATAAAGAAGTAAAGAAATGTAATCTGCCCGGAGTGCCTGGGTGGCTCAATCAGTTAAGTGTCTGCCCTTGGCTCACTTCATAATCTCAGAGTCCTGGGATCGAGCCCCATGTCGGGCTCCCTACTCAGCAGGACATCTGCTTCTTCTCTGTCCACCCTGGCTTGTGCTCTCTCACTCTGTCAGATAAATCCTTTTTTTTTTTTTTTTAAATGTAATCCATCCAGTGATCTCCTTATTACTAGAAATACACAAGTGAGGTCGAGCACAAGTCAGGGAAGGGCAGGTGGGAATTCCTGTCTGGATGGAAGTTTATACTAGATGACCCCTAAGATCCTCTCCAAGCTCTAGCATCTTAGCATATAGTAGATATTACTGTATGGTCAGTGTAATTTATATAATAGAGTGAGAAGGAAATCTTTTTTAAAGAGTATTTTGAGATTATGAATAGTGTTTTGTTTACCAAAGCAGTAACATAGCCTATAATGAATATTTTAAACATAAAAATTTCACATTAAAAAAAAAATTCACATTTGAAAATTTTTTAAAAATATTTTTTTAGTGTAATCTGTAGATCCCTAAATGCCAAGTCAGATGTGGATTATGCAGCGACAATGTTTTAAATACGTCTGTTAAATTGATTTATTTCTGCTTTTTTGGCCTAGGGGTCACCCATAAAGCCAGTACCTCTGAGGGAGTTTCAAAAAACAGAGGACATGAGAAGATACTCACATCAAAACAGGTTTGAAAAAACCAATTCTCGCTTGTTTCAATCTTTAAAAACTCATTAGTAAGAGCATTGAAATGGTTTTGGTTTTGTGCAGATGTATGTATGTTGAAGATATTTAGACTCTGTTTTAGATACCGTGTTTGTAGAGCTGAGTGAAAGTTTGCTTTGTGCTCATGTAATAGAAAAAGAAGTAAAATTGATTTATTGATTCTAAATTCAGGTTGCCTAAACCATTACGTGTATAATTATGTGATTTGAAGGTACTTAATGGCAGTGAGATTTTATGGTGATATGTCTGAATTTATGCATAAAGAAGACTAAATGAGTTTCAGGAGACCTGAAAAAATTTTTTTTTCTCTTAAAGATTTTATTGTCAGAGAGAGAGAGAGTGAGCACAGGCAGACAGAATGGTAGGCAGAGGCAGAGGGAAAAGCAGGCTCCCCCGCTGAGCAAGGAGCCTGATGTGGGAATCGATCCCAGGACGCTGGGATCATGACCTGAGCCAAAGGCAGACGCTTAACCAACTGAGCCACCCAGGCGTCCCATGAGTCCTGAATTTTTTATTTTTCATTTTTTGCTTAAACTTTGGACTAGAAATGGGGAGCCAGACAGAGACATCAGTATGCTTCCTCCTTCCTATCTCAATTGATACGATCTTCTCTCTACACTTAGTACCTCACAGAATATTTCTGATAATAACTTGACCAGTTAGAGCACTGCTGCTTATTCTTGAATTCCAAACGTTTCTTGCATACACCATATCACAGTAGTTGAAAAATTCACAGCCTTTGGGTCTTTGCTTCCTCTCTCTTTTTATGAAGTCTTAAAGCAGTAGACTTGATAAACTTGTTCTTAAACAACAGTAAATTTCCTCTGTAGAAAGTGTCATTCATAGATCTTCACTTATACTTGATGGGATATTAAAGTTGTTTAGGAAACCGAGATACAGATGAGTAAAGAAAATGTGGGGAGAAGAATGAAAGAAAAATCTCTTAATTGGCCTTCTTTAGTCTTATCAGTTAGTTCTTGGGGATTTACTTGAATTTCATATCTTTGAAATTTATCTCAGAATGGCTTTTTAGTTGCCTTGAATCCTTATATTGAGGGGGGTTTGCTATTGTGTTTTTCCACTTTGCGAGGTTCCTGTCCCTCTTACCTCCTGCATCCATCATAAGTAAAGTTCAAGATTTCTAGAATTTAATAGAAACTCACAAGGTAAAAGCCAGCTTTTTTTTTCCTTAGTTACCTTATATATTAGTTTTCTAATATTCATGTAACAAATTACCACATATTTAGTGGCTTAAGACATAATATTTCAGTTTATAATGTTTCAGTTCTATAGGATAGAAGTGTGGGCAGACCTTCATTCTTGCCTTCATTTTCTCCTTAGGGTTTCATAAAGGCATGGCACTGGCTGGCCTAGATTCTTACCTGCAGACCCTGGGGGAGAAGCCACTTTCAGGCTCATGCATGTTGTTGGCAGAATTCAGTTGCATATAGTTTTATCACTGAGGTCCCTCTTACTTTGCTGACTATCAGCTGAGACTCCATTTTTAGCTTCTGGAGTCTGCCCACATTCCTTGATTCCTAGCTCCCTCCATCTTCAGGTCAGCAATGGTAAGCCATTTTGAATCTCTTCTCACATTTTCAGTCTCTGATTTCCCTTTCTGTCACATCGCAAACTCTCTTGCTTTCTTCTTCTGTTTTTTCCCCAGTTTTATTGAAAAATAATTGACATAAGTCACTGCATAAGTTTTTTTTTTTTTTTTAAAGATTTTATTTATTTATTTGACAGAGAGAGACCACAAGTAGGCAGAGAAGCAGGCAGAGAGAGAGAGGAGGAAGCAGGCTCCCCGCTGAGCAGAGAGCCCGACGTGGGACTCGATCCCAGGACCCTGAGATCACGACCCGAGCTGAAGGCAGCGGCCCAACCCACTGAGCCACCCAGGCGCCCCAATCACTGCATAAGTTTAAGGCATACAACATGATAGTTTGATTTACATATGTTATGAAGTGATCACGATAGGTTTAGTTAATAGTCATCATCTCATATAAATAGAATAACAAATTTTCTTTCTCCATGTGATAAGAACTTTCAGGGTTTACTCTCTTAACAACTTTCCTGTATATCATACAGCAATGCTAACTATAGTCATCATGTTATACATTACATCCCTAGTACTCCTTTATCTTATAGCTGAAGTTTATAGCTTAGACCACCTCCCTCCAGTTGCCCCCACCTTCTGCTTTTAAGAGTTCCCATGATTACATTAGACCCATCTGGATAATTTTTCCACTTCAAGGTCAACCAGTTAGGAACCTTAATTTCATCGGCAAAGTCCTTTTTGGCATTTAACACATTTACTGGAGTAACACCAGGGGGTGGAAATCATAGGGGCCAAAAATCTGCCTATCTAACCTTAACCCAGTGTTCTTAGTTTTATGACTTTCTTAGAAATTCTTGCTCTGCCAGCACTGAGGGAATCTTCCCTTATTGGAGCCTGTGCTTCCAGACCTATATTCATTTATATCACCCTCTATTAAGGGACAGACCCTGGTGGTGCCTGGGTGGCTCAGTCAGTTTAGCCTCTCCCTTTGGCTCAGGTCATGATCCCAGAGTCCTGGGATTGAGCCCCATGTCGGGCTCCCTGCTCAGTGGGGAGCCTGCTTCTCCCCCTCTCTCTGCACCTCTCCCCACTTGTGCTCTCTCTCGAATAAATAAAATCATTAAAAAATTTAAAAAGTGACAGATCCTGGATTCAAACTAGGTCACAGTTAATTCTAAAGTCCATAATTTTAACAATTACCCCATGTTGCTTCTCCCAGACTAGTCACAGTACCGGACTCACTTGTGTCTCATTCTTTATTGGTTATATTTCAGCCAGAAATCTTACCCTACCAACCTACTCTTCTCTTGAAAATTTTTGACTAAGAGTGTACTGCCTGGGAGTGCTAATAAGATAAATGTTGGGAAGGATTAGTAAAAGAAAAAATTAAGGAAGTTTTTTTTTTTCCCCAACTTCAGTGTTATTTTAAACCTTGTCTAAGGGAGTTATTAAGTAATTTGTTCTATAACTTAGAAAAAAATTATGATGTATTCCATCAAAGCTTTTTAGGTTTTTTTTTTTTAAGATTTTATTTGCTTGACAGAGAGACAGGGAGAGAGGGAATACAAGCAGGGGGAGTGGGAGAGGTAGAAGCAGGCCCCTCGCTGAGCAGGGAGCCTGATGCAGGGCTCATCCCAGGACCCTGGGATCATGACCCGAGCCAAAGGTGGACACTTGACAGCTAAGCCACCGAGGCACCCCTAGGGGGTGGTATTTTAATTATTTTAGTAAAGGTAAGAAATATGGCTATCCTCTTGAAGTCATATGAAACAGGTTTTTTTAGGGGCGCCTAGGTGGCTCAGTCAGTTAGGCGGGTGCCTTTGGCTCGGGTCATGATCCCAGCCAGGGTCCTGGGATCGAGCCCTGCATTGGGCTCCTTGCTCAGTGGAGAGCATGCATGCTTCTCCCTTTCCCTTTGCCTGCTGCTCTGCCTGCTCGTGCTCTCTCTTTCTGTCAAATAAATAAAATCTTTAAAAAACAAATACAAAAAACAGATTTTTTTAAACTTATTTTTTAATATCTGGAAATTTAAAAAAAATTTTTTTGTGAATACTTCAAAGATGTGGAACCAATATAGGAAAAGAAATGTGAAGAGAAAGAGAACAAGAGTATGGCTTAAGTTTTACTTTTTTACGTATTACCTTTTTTTAAATTTAGGGAAGTATAATGTAGGCCAGTGTTTCTCAATAGGTTCTAGCACCACTCTTAGTGGATATTTGAAATGTATTTATTTGATTTGGGAAGTTGCCAAAATGATTATAGGTGTTACTAGCAGGCATTAAGGCTAAACTGCCTATAATGTGCAGAACAATCTTGTGCAACAAAAAAATTATCTGAAATGTTGTGACACTCCTATTGAGAACCATATTCATAGATAAAAAGGCCATATGGAAGTAGCATGGTGGCACCAAGGTTGGTGCCAGTGTTGGCTCTAAGGTTGCTTCTTGGAGCAGCCAAGTTTGACGAGCCCACCTTAGCACCTGGTGATTGGCTTGAGGAAGCTGTCCATTCTCACTGCCACTTTTATTCTCCCATATGCCATGCTTCACTCTTTGCCACCATCTTTAACTTTTCACAGCTTAGTTTTTGCCATTGCAGGTAATTGTTTTCTGTATGTGTGCCCATATGCTTTTAGGTCTCCATGCTTTTCGCTTTCTCCTTCCTACACTTTGCCACTGTAAAGTGGGGAAGTGTGGAATAGTAGAAGCCACTAATCTCCAAGTCAGGGGGCTTGAATTCTGACCTAGGCTCTGGCCCTAGTAGCTATCGTTGAACTTCTGAGGGCCTTAGTTTTCTCTTTTGTAAAGTTAGTGGCATGGACTCCATGATTTCTGAGGTACCTCCAGTTCTTGTAGGCAGCATACATAGAAGAAGAAAAATCAGACTACCACTTAGTCAGATAAGAATTCAAATCAGGTAGATAAGGATTACTGGCTGTATCACCTTGGGAAAGTTACTTAACTTCCATGCTTCATCTTCTCAACTGTATAATGAGGATTATAATAGTTCTATTCCTAAAATTGCATGAAGAATAATTGAGAAACACTGTGTATCAAATATATAGTACATGGTAGGAGCTCAAAGATTGTTAGTTTCTATGTGCCTCTGAAGAACTTTGCCCAAAAAATGACACGAATCGTAGATGACAAATGCAGAAGAAGTATTGATTACACATGTACATCAAGAGGAAAAGTCCCAATTCTAAAGAACAAGAAGGTTCTAAAAAACACCTTTTCTAAGAAGTTCACTATAGGTTGGAATCTATAGAAAAGGCTTGAAGTAAGGAATTAGTGTATGATAAGTGAAGAGATCTTATTAGAGAAAAGATTCCATGGTGGGTGTGTTTCTGAAATGGGCTAAGAGTCCTGAAATCAAGGTTGAAGAATTTGTTTTTTTTATTAGTTGGTAATAAGAAACTACTAGAGCTTTCGGAGTTTCGTTTTTATTTCCCTAGTAACACACTGTTTTAATGCATTTAAGTCAACCTGACACGCTAATAATCATAGTTTAAAATTTCAGGTCCTTAAAAAAAAAAAAAAAAAAAAAATTTCAGGTCCTAAATGTCACAGTCACTGTTCCCAACATTGTTAGGTGAGACACAAATGAGTAACAGACTCTTGAAACACTAAATCCAATTCAGGAAAAAGATAAATACCAAACTGTAAGATTTAGTACTAATAAAACAGAAGCAACTTTTGCTGGTTTTTTTAAAGCATCAAGTCAGGTTTTATCTCTTAAAAATAAAAATCAGAATATTTACTTTTATTATTAAAATTGCTGCATCAGTTGAAAATGGGAATAGGAGTGCTTTACAAGAACAGTTGCCAGATTCTGTCATCTTCCAGAATCCTATGGGTAAAATGACTTTGTATATAAAATGATCTCATTTACATGTGTCTTGTTTCAATCATGGTAATGAGATGATAATTATGTATGCTATATAGAAATGATACTGTTTGAAAAGTGATCTCAAATATCTGTCTGGTCAGCACTGGCTGACATAGACTGCTGTTAGCTGTCTGTAGACTGATCAATGATACCGTCACATGAAATGTGAGTTGGAGGCATCTCATATTCCTGTAGCTTCATGTAATGACTTGGGCTCAGGTTTACAAAATGCATTCAGTCTTTCATTGCTGACGAGACAGTTTGCCTATTGATTAATAGTATGCTACATTAACAATAAAATTTTACTTAGCTTTTATATATCTGCCTATCTTATCAAAGAGTTTCTTCTGTCTTTTTTTCCCCCCCTTTTTTGGGTCAGGGTGCCAGTTGAGCCATCTTCTGTCATGTCACTATCACCAAGTCACAATCAGGTAAAAAAAAAAAATTCTATTTCAGTTTTGATTTTTTTTTAAACTAAGATGATTTTCTATTTTTGTAACACTTAAGTTACCCTTGATTGCCAGATATGTGTAAATTTCAGTACCTGTCTCCTCCAAAATACAGTCAATACAACATGTGCAGCTAATACTTGCTAGCAGTGTTTTTTAGACACCAGACAGAAGGTAAATCTTTACTGACATGATGGCTTTATAGCACATACAAGAACACAGTGCAAAGATGGGAAAAGATGTGCAGTAAACACATTTAAGGAAATTCTAGGCAACTGCAAAGTAGAAATTGTTTGGGTCAGCAGTAGTTTCCTGAATTGCTTAGGAATATTGACAAGTGGACCTTTATCCCCACTTGCATGTGCAAAATACTTTTGTTCCAGTTATCACATACAGACTTGGAACTTCATCGGAGAAGAGAACAGTTAGTAGAACGAACTCGGAGAGAGGCCCAGCTTGCCGCCCTACAGTATGAGGAGGAGAAAATAAGGACCAAGCAGATCCAGAGAGATGCTGTCCTGGACTTTGTCAAGGTGAGATTTTTGCCATATTTCATTGAAATTCCTAAAGTGTTTTAGAAGTAAGTGCTTATTTGTTTTGCTGAGGCTATCAGTGTTTGTCTTAAAGTGTCAGCTTCCTTTTATGTCACTATAAGGAATCTTGAGTAAGTAGTGTAATTGTCTCCTACTTGTCCTGAATGAATTGTCCTCCTGTAGGTAGGCTGAGAAGTGATCATTTTGTTCTTGGGACAGTAGTCTCTTCCTCTTCATTAGCAGTCTGTCTTCAGACATCTCACTTTGCTGTCCAGCTGCCACTTCCTCAATCACTAATACATTAATAAAGAACAATAAGACAGGAAAGTGCCACATAAACTGTAAAGTGCCATGCACATGTAAACTCTTGTTATCCAAGCCCGTCTCTGACTTCCTTTGCTGAGTACCAAACTTTTGGAGGTTAACAGGCTTAATACTTCAGAGTCATCTTTGAGGCTTTCCCTTCTTTTCTCTCTGCACCTATTTGGGCAACAACCCTTGTTAATACTTCTTTCTTTTTTTTAAATTTACAGCCTCTATAGTTGCATCTAAACCTGTTTCTTTTCTTTTCTTTTTTCTTTTTTTTCTCTTGCCTGTATCACTTAAAGTCTTTTTGTTCAGAAATCACCTTGGATTTTTCTCATCATTTTCTGTTTGTCTGTTTGAGATCTGTCTCTCCATTTGTCTGTAAGCCCCATGAAGACAGGGGCCATGTTTGTCTTATTTATTCACTGCTACATTCCTAGATCTTAGCAGGTCTTACCCACAGTAAAGATCAGTAAATATTTGTTAAAGGAATGATTGAATGAATGAATACTCTTGGCCTCTAGAGCTTTCTCTCTTGTGTTTCATAACTCTAGCCAAAGACCCTCTTTGTAAGTACCATACACATGAGTGAAAGTACCATAACTTACACATGGTATAAGTACCATACACATGATAAAATTCTTTTATTTTTTTCCAAATGTATCAAACCCAGGATAATCTTTGAGAGGATGACAATTTGCCTGGATTAAATACTCAGCTAGTTAGTGGCAGAGCACTGTTTTGATCAAGACAGGTTGAACAGAAAATGGAAATTAGGTTGGCAGAAGATGAAAACCTTCTTTAAAAAAAAAAAAGAAAAAGGGTGGCTCCAAATCCTTGATAATCTGTGATCACAATGCTATACTGACTGTCCGTAAGTAATGACAGCTGACACATACTGTATCCTAAGCACTGTTCTGTGTATTCTAGGATTTTTTTTTTTTAAGATTTTTTATTTATTTATTTGACAGACAGAGATCACAAGTAGGCAGAGAGGCAGGCAGAGAGAGAGAGAGAGAGGAAAGCAGGCTCTCCGCTCAGCAGAGAGCCCGATGCGGGACTCGATCCCAGGACCCTAGGACCATGACCTGAGCCGAAGGCAGCAGCTTAACCCATTGAGCCACCCAGGCGCCCTGTTCTGTGTATTCTAATTAATAATTCACTTAGCTTGCCTTCTCTAAAAGCAACATGGCTAGTAAGAGACAATCACATTGTAGATGGTCTTGATTAAATGCTAAATTAGGGTTTGATCTTGATCTATTAGATAGAAGAGAACAATTAGAAGTTCTAAAACAGGAGAAAAAGAAAAGATACTTCCAAAAAACTAATCTACTTGAGTTAGAATATGTTAGAAAGAAAGATGAGGTAAATGAAATAGAGAGTAATTGGCAATAATTAGGGTGCAAAATGAAGGCGTAGAACCACATGATTTCTGAGGTTCCTCAAGAGAGGCAGTGTTACACAGTGGTAAGAGCTTAGCCTCAAAAATAATCTGAATTTGAATCCAGCTTAGCTACTCAGTATGTGCTTGACTTTGGGAAAGAATGGTTCTGTGCCTTTAATTTCCCCATAGGTATAGTATTTAATTTTTAAATATTAACTCAGAATTATTATGGGTGCACCTAGAACTTTTACTAGTGTGGTGAGTGCCGCACCCCTGACCACCACAAGAGGAGCATCTGTATGTTTTATACATAAATGTAGTGAATGTTGAATAAATCATTGAAGATGAATGAAAAAAAAAAGAAGATTCCAAAGCAAGATTTTGAGTTAAAAGAATAGTTTGAATAGGAGGCTAGCTTTGTGGAAAGAATATAGGATTCAGAGTCAAAGATGTAGGTGCATTCTCAGGCTGCTTGCCAACTTTGTGACTTATCTTGCACATATCATTTAACCTCTCTTGTCCTCAGTTCTTTTGTCTTTGAGTAAGTATGATTATGGTGTTCATTTATCTCCGAGAGTAAAAAGAATCACTTAAGATAATGTGTATAAGAATGAATACTGTGAAGTGTATAAGCCTGATGATTCACAGACCTGTACCCCTGGGGCAAATAATACATTATATGTTAATTTAAAAAGAAGAATACATTGTTAAACAGTGACTATAGAGATGGTATATAGTATTTTTATTTGACATAGTAACAGAAATTAGCAAATTGGGGGAAGAGCCAGTTAGTATGGGAAACTGGGTTTGTTTTTGAGCATGTTGAACATAACATGACAGTGGGTTTACAAACAGAATATCCACAGGTGGATGAAAATGCAAACCTGAAGACTGGCTGAAGGAGAGAGCTAGAGATGTTAACACTAGACAAAGAGAGAATGGTTTCACTGAGAGAATAGAGTGAGAGATCACCATTCTGGTTGTGAACGTGTGTGTGCATGTATATATGAAAAACACACTTTTTCTATTTCTGTTTATAGATGCTTATAGATCTGTGAAATACTGTCAGTTTATTGCCTTCCTTGTTTAAATTATAAGCTGTTTAAGGGAAAGGGCAGCATCTTCTAACCAGCAAATCTAGGAAAGTGCTACATGTGAGAGATATGGAAGTTAATGTGGGTGATTATCTTGGTAAATAGAATTTATCATTTCCAGTGTTCCAGATTCTAACCAACTTCCCTTTCTTGGGGGCTTGGGGGTGTGTAGCACAAAGCATCACAAAGTCCACAAAAACAACAACCCCCCTTAGATGGTGAGGTAAGTCTATATAATCACCTTTTCTTTGGAATTTTTTATTATTGCAATGGAAATGAAATGTTCTGTATGTGATTATCATGTGTTTCAGTGGTCGAAATATTCCCATTTTCCTTACCCCTCACAAAATTCTACTTATTCGGGAGGAGGTGACATGGGCCAGGGAGTTTATCCAAGTCTATAGATCGAGGTTTTTTAATCTAGACTAATGCATCTGGAGATTATTTATTCCCTTCCCATATGCCCACCAGAAGTATCATCTCCCTCATCCATTTCAAAGCAGAGTGTGTAGTGAGAGAGAGACCTGAGAGCTGTGTGTGACAGGCATCAATGCTATTGGTATTGAAGTAAAAGATACTACGTAGATTTCAGCTCCAGGGCTCACTTCCCGAATGTGTATGTTATTGATTATATGGCATACAGTTTTATAATATTAAGTAGTACATTTTCATTATAAGTAAACATGTAAAATTAATTGCTTAACCTTTTAAAAATGTACCTGTTTTGATCTGTTAAAATAAACTGACTGAATATTTTATTGTAGTTGGCTTTTTTATTAAAAGCCATTTTTCTCTCTCTTTGCCTTCTTGTTTTTTTCAGTTTACGATCATTGTTTCCTTAAAAATGCATAAAGGCATTGTTTAATATGACTTTTGAATCTGCTTTCTATAAAGTAAACTACTTAAAAACCTAACAGGGGGCTTTATAAGTTTCAGCACAGAGGTTTTTAAAGCACAGGTGTTACTGGAATGGTAAAATGCATTGTTTGAAATGTTTTTAATTATCCATTATAAAGGTGTTTTTTTTTTTCTTTATCTCAGTGGACATATAGTCACTACTACTGGTTATCTCAGAACTTAGCCATTGGTATAATACCTGAAAGAGTAACTCAGCTTTTTCAGTAGTCTTTTCTTCACAAGGTAATAATAAAGGTACAAACCTTTCACAGACAAAGTTAATACCGTCTTCTTTTTTTACCCCCAAATTTCCTTCTTAATGGTCATTCTGGAGTAAAGTCATTATTTAAAAATTTAAACTTCTCCGGAAAATAAGGTACAGTTTTTAAGTTTTCCAGGTGTACTCTTACTTTGTCTGAGAAAAATAATGAAGAGATGCATAGACTAGAACTCATGACTATTGGGTTTATTGTTTTTGTTACTGACTGATTAAGTGACTGCTAATTCTTTGTTACTGCTACAACTATATTTCAGCTTTCTCTTCTGTGAATAGAAAATAACCCCTGTTCCCTCCTTGCTTTAGTCAGTTTTTAAGCAATAAGATCATATTTGAAATTGTTGAAGCTCTTTAAAAGAGAATCATGATTCAGAATCAGTTTATTAGCTGTTAGGATACATGAATTCAAAATGATTGTGAATGTGATCCCATATGTTAGTATCTTCAGTGTAGATCTCTTTGCTTGTGTATTTTGTGAAATATGTCACATGTGTGCATAGTTTGTTTTTGACATTGCTCCATTTCTCTCCACCTCTCCAGTGTCCCTTCCCATCCAGAAGGTCTCAGCACACTGATGATAGTGCCTTGTTAGTGGTAAGAGCCTTGCACGAAATGGAGTTATATATTGCTGTGTCTAGAAATTGGAGAACAGTCATTATACTTCTCATTTAGAAAGCATCTAAATATCATAAAACATGATGAGCATCATTACTAAATGCTTTACAAATAGAACAGTTTCCTACATTACTGTTCATGATTTACCCAGTGTTTCAGCAATCTGCCTCTCTGATTCAGATACCTTTGTTAGTGTTTCCAAAAGTAAAATGTTCACGTTGCGATCCATGTTGGCTTTGTATGTGGGTTAGGAGGAGGGGGCATAATTTGTTTTATAAATGTCATTTCTAATTCCAGGTGCATTTACTTTATTAATCATTAATTTGGTTGGTGAATCACCTGTGTGTCAAGTGATTAACTTACTCCATGACTAATTACACAACTGTGTATTTGCCGTGCTATTTTATTATCTATTTTAAGCTACTGAAAACCCCAAACTTACATCTCAGGATTACCCCTCCACGCCCCTTTTTAAATTCTGGGAAAACATTAACTTGGAATGTTACCTACTGATCATTTTTAACACTGGTTTACTTTTAGTGCCTTTCATCAACTGAAAATGAGTATAACATAAGAGCTGTATTGAAGATCTTAGAAAGTTTTATCAGCCTTGCAAGAGAACCCTAACATTTACAAAACTGCTTTCCCCATCATGTTTTATGATATTCTTTACAGTATGTTAAAAACTAGCAGTTCAAAAGTGCAGTGTGTGTAGGCATTCGCTTCCGTGCTGGTATGTGCTGCCGTTGTGCGCACCGCTGCGTGGGCTACAGACTAGGGTGTGAGCATCTTCTTACATAGACTTCCATTGCCATTGCTTCTGTGTGTTCTGCAATGATAAGTTCCTTTGAGATGGATAAAGCACATTTTAACTGGGCAGTCTTAGAGCGAAATAAAATCACCACCCTCTGGAGTTTTAGTGGAAATTAATTGTCATGAGAAGCAAGTAACTTAAATTAATGCAGAAAAATATTGAGAGACACTACCGGAATTTATCTTTTACTCCTCACAGCAGTCTTAACAGGGAAGGTTAAATGTGTCACATTTTACAAACTGTTAATGAGGCACAGAATGTTTTGTCCAGAATGCAATTTGTTCAAGGTCACATCTCTTAAGTAAGTAAGTGCAAGACTGGGTTCAAATCTTGATCTGGCTGACTTGAGAACCTGCATTAAACACCACGGTGTATTGCCTCTCGTACTGTAATTGAAAACAACTTAGGAGACTGAGGTGAGATTTAATAACACCTATAGGAAGTGAAAGAAGTCTGAGTGCCCACGCTTCTTTGTGAAGGAAAAAGTGGAACTTGGAAAAGCAACTGAATTCCCTCAGTGTGAAATTTAAAGTGAATTTTAGCCATGTATAGACCACACACACTTGTATTTTTCTCATCAGTATTCTTGTTTGACCTAAATGAGATGGCCTTGAAAAGAAAGCACCACATCTCATGTACTTTTGTATGCCAAATAATGGCCAACGCTATGCAAAAAAGTGTTTCAAAGCATACCTCTGATTTTCTCAAGACTACTCTTCGATGACTTTATATGATAGAATTAAGTCCTAACTTTTCCTTTTTTTTAGAGAGGGAGCTGGGGAGGGACAGAGGTTGAAGGAGAGAGAGAATCTTAAGCTGACTCTACTAGCATGGAACCCAACTTTGGCCTCGACGCAGGGCTCAATCTTGTGACCCTGAGATCATGATGTGAGCCGAAATCAAGAGCTGGACACTTAACCGACTGAGCCACCCAGGCACCCCAAGTCCTAACTTCTTAACATGGCCTACAAGTTCCTGCACACTCGGTCTCATCTCTCTAGGCTTATGCTATACCAGCATTTTTTCAGCTTTTCAGATAAGGCCAGCCCATTTCTACCTCACAACCTTTGGCAGATGCAGTTTCCCTCAGCATGGACTACATCTCCCTCCCTGCATATATCCATTGGGTAATTCCTACTCGTTTGTCAGGTATCAGCTTAAATGTCACACTTTTAAAATGGTTTTTCTGCAACCTACAACCCCCAAACCGCCACGGTCATTTTTCTCATCCTTGTACTTTTAGGTCGGCATTTATTGTTTTATATCTCTTCCCTCTTAGACTACAGGCTGTAGGTTTCCTGGGCACAGGGATGTTCTCTGTTGCAATTACCTGTATATACTCAGTCCCTATCATTGTCCCTGGGATGTGTTAAGTGCTCAATAAATATTTCCTCAGTGAACACATAAATGCTATGTAATAATCACTCATTAAATTGTTTCATGATGAAAAGGTCTGCTGATACAGCAAGGTGTAAATGTTAAATTTGATTTAAAGACCTTGAAGTATAGGATTTGAAAGAACTATCAGTGGTGTTTAATATCCATGACATAAACCTTCTCTTAGGGCTGCCCTTCAGGCATCTGTTGCTTTCATCTCTATCCCATCTGCATCTATGTCTCATCTCAGAAACTAGAGACTATCCTAGGCTCATTTCACTTCCTCTTCCTCTTCCTCCACTCCTTTTGTCCTCTGACAATGTAGTGGCTTTTAGCCTTTTCATGTTTGAGATTGACAGTAATCCCAGTACATTTGATTATAAAGAGGCCCAGAAAATTGAAGAGGTGAAGCATACACAGTGTTAACTGTTTTCACAATCCTGTTCTTTGGTACATTTCCTTCATTTTTTTTCTGCCTTAAGATAGATTAGGCTGCAGTGTTACTTTTCTTTGTTTGTTTATTTCTTTGTTTCTTTCTTTTTTTGCCCACCTTCCATGAAAGAAACCTTGCTATCAACTGTCTTTAAAAATAATTCTATTTTATTGATAATCTACATACCTTTTCCTAAACATCCACATGTGTTTAAGTTGATTTACTCCATGATTCACATATTTGTGATCCTAGTTTACATATTTCAAAGTTATTTAACTTATAAAAGCTTTAATATATTTAAGCCTTTGGCATTTTGTTGTTTTAATAGGTATGGTCTTACCAATGCCCATTCTTTATAATGCTGTCTTCCTTGATTTCTGTTCTTTGCCAGATTAAAAAACTGTCACGTTTTGAGCAGTTTTATCTGTAATCAAAATTCTGTGCAGTAGATTCTAACAACATTGTCTCTAATTATGCCTCTAATTTACCTAATAGATATAGCGAATATTGCTGGTTGTGTGTAGGTTGGTGAAGAAATAAAGGATTCAAAGAGAAAGAAAATTCCACTCACCCTCTTATAGGTCATTTGGACACAGAGGCAGAAATGAAATTCACCTTAAGGTGTGACACAGAATCCTCGTATCCTATTTTCTCACATCAGAGCTGTTACATTGAATTATAATATATGTAATTTGGATTAACATTGAAAAAATATTGTTCTTACTCATGCCAGTTCTGCTCAGTTAAAATGAGCTCTTTGACTGAATTCGTTTCCCCATCATAGGAAGAACACAGGACTTAATAGTTCAGTTTCTAAGGTGACTGCTCAAAAATTTTGATGTTCTCAGTTTTAGTTCTGCATAAAACCACTTTTAATAACTCGTGCCTGATTTGGGGTGTTTTTTTTTTTTCGGGGCGGGTTTGGTTGTCACATAATCATTTATGAAAATATTTTCCTTTGTGGTTCTTAACTAGTTGGGCATTTTGCTGCACCATTGTTTTTTTTTTGTTTTTTGTTTTTTTGTTTTTTTTTAAAGATTTTATTTATTTATTTGACAGACAGAGATCACAAGTAGGCAGAGAGGCAGGCAGAGAGAGAGAGAGAGGAGGAAGCAGGCTCCCTGCTGAGCAGAGAGCGCGATGTGGGACTCGATCCCAGGACCCTGAGATCATGACCTGAGCCGAAGGCAGCGGCTTAACCCACTGAGCCACCCAGGCGCCCTTGCTGCACCATTGTTAATGTCATCTATGATGTCCTGAGGGCGGCGGCCATCAACATTGTATCCCAGAGACTAAGCAGTCCCCAGGATTTCCTTAATGGCTCCAGAGAGTTCTGTGGCTAAAGATCAGTGCCACATCAGTTAGGCAGTATTGACATCCTCATTGAAAGTGATACCCACTGTGCTTTTTATTATTCTGCTTGTTTCTGTCTCTTGATGGTTCCTTGAGGGATTTAATAATCAGGACAGAGGCAAAAGGTGCCACTTCACACTCAGCCTGTCCGTGCTGAATGGCCAGTTGGTCGGTTGCGCTATAATCCTCAGATCCTTCCAGTCACTGGTCACCTTGGTATTTTCATCACCAACCTTTTTTGGGAGACAGACCCAGAGGGCTGCCTTTGGGGGCCAGGGCAGATGGGGCACTGACTTCCCCAGCGATGTCCCTCAGGTATGAAGTCCTTGAGGTTGCGCTTAGGCGGCATGGTGGAGGCAGCTGGTATTGGATGAACCCAGATTCAAGATGACCGAAAAGAGTGCACCTTGGCCTCCTGCAAGCTGACAGCCGAAAGCCCTTTCATTTCTTG
Organism: Neogale vison; assembly: GCF_020171115.1. NCBI lineage: Eukaryota > Metazoa > Chordata > Mammalia > Carnivora > Mustelidae > Neogale > Neogale vison. Next base: position 118,912,986 of record NC_058096.1, read on the forward strand.
ATTCATATGTTATAAAGTACTGAAATAGTTTAAATTATACAAGAGGGAAAACCATTTTATAAGTTATGGGTTTTCCCCCCAAAATATTCTTTCTGCCTTATCAAAATCTTAGTAAACCATTTGTAAGTTTGTCCGTGACCTTTCCTTTTCTAATTTCATTGACCAGGTTTGCCCTGCCTGGCTGATGTTTTGCTAACATAAATGCTGCCTTCTTTTTCTTCTCTTTCTCTTTTAAAATTTAGTCGCTGTCAGGGTTGAATCAAGCAGGCTGTGCTGCTGCCCTGCCTCATTCTTCTGCCTTCATGCCTATCAAGGTATCTTGTTCCTGTAATGCACCAGGAGCTTTAGGGAGGGGTTGTGCATGGGAGGTCTTAAGTTTTCCAACAGATTGGTCCAATGGCAATATAAAATACAGGAATGCATGAAATATCTGTAAGCTTATGAAACTGTTTGTGAATTTAACATTAATTCCACTTGAAATTTTTGAAAGATTTACTGTACTAGATAACTCACAGAGGCCTGCAGTTATTCTTTATATTGAGATTCTGTTTGAAATGTCACTCTGATTTTCCTATCAGAGGTTATTTTTTTGTCATTAGTTATTTTACTTTGGCTGATAAATAATGTCAACTCAACTTGGCTGTCTGATGTGATAATGCAAAATAATTTCAGTCCCAGTCCCCAAAAGTGTCACCACTCAAAACCTCACGTAGTAGAAATCAACAAGGTATGGCACTTAGGCCACCTATTTATGCAAAGAGTTTTATTGGCACAGCCACTTCCATTTGTTCATGTGTGATCTGTGGTTGTTTTCGAGCTTATTAGCAGAGCTGGAATAGGGCCTGCAAGCCTATATAAAGAGCTTGTGGTGTTTTATTTCTTGAAGACCCCTAGGAATGGTAATTCCACATTTGTTATCATATGATACATAAGAAATTATTGATAATCTTCACTGTTAGAAAGTTCTCACCTTGTCTGATTTAGTACGTCTGCCTCCCTGTGGTATATACTTATTTCTTTTTTTCTTTCCATTGTGGAGATTTTCTAGTCCCTTAGCATTTTTTATGTAAGAATCGTTATATTTGAAAACTTACAATGCTGCCTTTGTCTTCTCACTACAGAAATTCTAGTTATTTTATGTGCCTTTCTCAGTCTCTTAATTCTTTTGAGCTTTCTCAAGTTCTCTGCCTTCCATTTTGGCTCCACAGTCCCCAACCAGAAACATATCCTTCACTCGAGCCCACGTGGTGCTGAGCATGAAACAAGGTTTTTCACGTCTTAGCATTAGGTGGGCTCTTCTCATTTTGTTCAGTATCCACTGTAATTCTCATGTTTCCGTTACATTCCCAGATGATCATTAACTCCCATATCTTGTACCTTGTTTTTCTAAATACTTAATTTTGCTTTTTGAACATTTTTACTTCTCTGATTTAGCAGAATACTTTCACATTCTTGTGTCATGTCTTTCTAAATGCTGGCCCTGACTTTATAACATCTGTAAACCTGAGAAGCCTTCTCTCTAGTTATTATTGAAAATGCTCCACCTACCTGGAGGGCTTTGGAAGAAACTTTAGAATTTTTCTTCGATGTTGACCCTGTGCTAGACTTTCTCAGCTAGGTTCCTTTTTGAATAACAACACGGAAAATTAAGGGATTCTTCTCAAAATTCTCAAGGAAGGTGTATAACTAGTATAGGAGATGTATAGGAGAGAAGCTAATTCATTACACTCCATTCATTACCTCGTGCTTATTCTCACCCAGAATCATAGTTGAAAGAGGCCCAATCTGAATGTGCCAGCTGTTGTATGTTAAGTCTACCTTTCTGTCTGTCAAGACCTGCTGCAGTGTAAATGGTTAGTTTGAAAAGACTATTTCTTTTGTATCCCAGTTACTTTACAGCAGGTAAATATGTAGGCATGGGTTTATTTCTTTATTGCTTAACCAGGCAAGTAAAAGTCGAGTTCCTGCCAATTTCTCTTTTTTTGGTCCAGTTCTCCAAGAGTTCTCAAATATAGTTCATGGGCTTGAAGTGATTTGAACTAATTATGTCCATATCCTAGAATGCAAGTCACTTAGATTTTAAAAATCTTTACACCAGATTCTCATTTCTAGACCTGATTTTGAAGGAAAGTTGCATGTTTTTCTTTTATTCCAGGTAATCATAAATGTGGAAAGTACCCTTTCTTGAATAATTATTGGCATATCTCTGTTTCTCCACAGAATGATGACAGATCTAATGCCATAACAAGTTCACCTACAACAGAAACAGGTAATAGACACAAAGGTACAGTTAGCCACACGAAGAATAATTCTTTACCAAGACTTTCTTGATAAATTACCTCTTAGCTAGCTGTGGCTTCCTTTTCTGAGAGGAGAAACCAGACCCCAAATTGGGAACTTCCTGCACATTTTCCATTTTTTAATTCAACTGGTTTTTTAACTACTCAGCCATATGATATGAATGTATGAGCATGAGCTAGCAGGGCTATCACTCGCAACAAGAGAATCTGTTCAATATCGTAACATTCATTCTGCCTCGATTGATAACAGCAAAAATAACATGACAGTTAAATATATATATATAAGCAGCCTTCCTGATTTCAAGGTTACTTTTCTGTACCGGATTTTGTATTAATAAACAAAATTACCATCTTATTTCATTACTGGGTTTGATTCGATCTTTGTACCATTTATTGAACTTCTGTGACATGTGTGTCTGTTGTTATATTTATTTTTTTTTCCATCTCCTTTAATCTTATTTTGCTTTTCCATGCTGATGTAGTTCATCATTCCCCTGCATATTCTTTTCCTGCTGCTATTCAGAGAAACCAGGCCCAGCGCCCTGAAAGCTTCCTTTTCCGAGCAGCTGTCAGGGCAGAAGCAAATAAAGGTAGGTCACAGTGACTGGGGGGGGGGCTTTATATAATAACATTAACTATTATATATAACTTTTCAACTTTTACTGTGAGATGTCACTTTGGCAAAAGCTTTAAACTCTGCATTTGTCTGTGATCTCACTAATATTAAAGCAGGAGAATCTTGTTTGAATTTAACTAGTTTCTTGGTAACACCCAAAGGAGATTATAGGTTTGAAAAAAATTAAATACTCATTCAGGGCTTTAGGGAATGTTCCTCTTTTCTGTAATGAGCTCCTTTTCAGATTTTTCTGGTGATAAAAGCTGTTTTATCTGCTCTTAAAGAAATGAATCAGTACTTTTTTAAAAAGACTTTATTCATTTGTTTTTTGAGAGAGAGATCACGAGCAGGGACAGGGGAGGGGGCACTGAGAGAGAGGGAGAGAGAGACAAGCAGACTCCCTGTTCAGAGGTGAGCCTGACATGGGGCTCGATCCCAGGACCCTGAGATCATGACCTGAGCCAAAGGCAGATGCTTAACTGAATGAACCACTAAGGTGCCCAAGTAATTCTTCTTTTAAATCTACTCAGTCTGATGTTTTTTAGTTAATATGACATAGATCCGCCTGGCCTCCAAAAAGGTTACCTGGAAGTAGGAACAAACATTTCAAATCTAAAATAACTACTTTTGGGTACCTGGGTGGCTCAGTTGGTTGAGCGACTCCCTTCGGCTCAGGTTATGACCCCGGACTTCCAGGATCGAGTCCCACATCGGGCTCCCAGCTCCTTGGGGAGTCTGCTTCTCCCTCTGACCTTCTCCTCTCTCATACTCTCTCTCACTCATTCTCTCTCAAATAAATAAATAAAATATTTTTTTAAAAAAAGAAAAATAACTACTTTTGGTGTAACTGATAGGTGCCCTAACAGTGAGATTTATAATCAAACCAGAGTTGCACTGCATGTGGGATTGTAAATTAGTATGGAAAACTATTTACGTTATCTAATAATGTTGATATTTGTATATCTTGTGACCAGTAGTTTTGCTTTCTGAAAAATGTAAACATGCTTACCAGAAGATAGGTACAAAAATATTTATAGCAATGTTATTCATAATAGCCCCAAACAGAATATCCATTAATAATAGAGTGGATGAATAATTGTGGCATATCCATATAATAGGATACCATGTAAGCCATAAAAGTGAACAGATTAATGTATACAGCAACATGGATAAATTTTATAAACATTGTCATTCAGATGAAGCCAAGCACAGAAACCATACATATATACACTATAGCTTCATTTATAGAAAGCTCAAAACTAATCCTGGTATTACAAGTCATAGTTAAAGCCTGTGTCATTAGAAGTAACCTTTAGGTACTGATGGGCAGGGAGCATAAGAGGGACTTCTGGGTGTTGGTAATGTTGCATTTATTGACCTGATTGTGTCCACTTTGTGATAATAATTTATTGAGCTGTTTGCTAATGATTTGCATAGTTGTCTGTATGTTATTTTTCAATAAAAACATTTTAATCAGGCAAAAATAGTTGAACTAAATGGGTAATATACATTTGGTAATTTTTAACACAGTTTTCTCCCTGTTATTATGTATATTTGAAACCTTTCATTATAAAAACTTTTTTAAGAGTCCAGAAGTGGGAATCACTGTGCTTGTGTGGAACCTATGACCGCGTGGATCTAAGTGTCTTTCCATCACTAGGATTGGTCGTTCTGTCTTACATATTCATATTTTTTTAGGTCATGCTTCACCCCTTCTTTCATCTTCTGCTCCTACCACTGATTCTGCAGATCCCATAATGAGACTGAATTCAAGACAGAGAGAAGAAGAGCTGGAATTAATAGATCAACTTCGAAAAGTGTGTACCTTAACTTTCAGTTACACTTGTGCAGTGTTATTGCTAGAGCCCATAACCCTGCAATCACCTGTTTGTTGGCTTACAATTTTTAATAGAATCAATAAGTGCCTATTGTGTACTGTGCTGGCCATTGTGTGATAAACGTAAAAGAGATTTCGCTATGAAGGATATTCTTTTCAGCTTTTACTAGGAAAATGAGATGAGTTATTCTATAAAGCTCAATTCCTGGCCCTACCCACTTAAAAGTTTTTTCTGCCTCATGTAAGGACATTTTTTAAGAGTAATAATAATTTGTTTTTATGGACAACACAAGCACGTATACATACCACATCACTGAGGTGTTTATTTTGGAATTGAAAGAAAATCTAGTTCTGTTGTATTTTTAATTGTAATTACAGAAAATTATAAATGAATTTCTCCTGTATTTTGCCCATACTGTGGCCTGGCTGCTGTATATATGTATTAGATCCCTTCTTAAGTTACTGACTTGACGTAGAAGGATAAAATAGGGATTGTGGTACTTAAGTTAATTTGCTTTTTATCTTGATTCCTAATTAAATATATTTCACTGTAACTCCATTATGTCCTCTGTGTCAGCCACTCTTCAGTTAACATGTTACACATTCTCCTGCTGTTTTTTTAGCATATCGAGTACCGGCTGAAAGTATCACTGCCTTGTGACCTTGGAGCAGCTCTAACCGATGGTGTTGTTCTTTGCCACTTGGCCAATCATGTGCGGCCTCGATCTGTCCCCAGCATCCACGTCCCCTCACCAGCCGTGGTAAGTACATCATGCTTTAAATAAATAAATAAATAAATGGCTATTCATCAGATACTTATTATATACAATGGCAAGCATTGTGCAGAATGCCCAGGATACAAATGGGAATAGTCCTGTCCCTGTCTTCCCAAGTCTCACTTCTATGAGAGAAAAGATCAGCATGGTAACAACATTTAGTAGCAGTTGTTATAAGAGAGCCATGTAAGAGGTTGCTGTAGGAATACAAAAACGGACCACTTAACTCTGCCTGGAGAGTTCAGGCAAACCTGCCCAGAGGGGGTAAAATTTGAATTTGTTCTTAAAAGTGTGAGTAGGAATTTGCCAGCATAGGGGCGCCTCACTGGCTCAGTCAGTACTGAGCTGCCCATGTTGGGCATAATGGTATTGAGAAAACTGGACCTCTTTCTTATACCATACATTCAGAATACACTCAAAATGGATGAAAGATGTAAATTTGAGACAGGAATCCACTCAGAACTTAGAGGAGAACACAGGCAGCAGCGTCTTTGACCTCAGTCACTGCGTCTTCTTACTAGACATGTTTCCAGAGGCAAGGGAAGCAAAAGCAAAAATAAACTATTGGGACTTCATCAAGATGGAGATTACTTTTTAAAGAACAGACAAATCCATGAGAGAGTGTGGACTCTGAGAAACAAACTGAGGGTTTTAAAGGGGAGGGGGCTGGGGGTTAGGTGAGCCTGGTGGTGGTATTAAGGAGGGCACGTATTGCATGGAGCACTGGGTGTGGTGCATAAACAATGAATCTTGGGACACACGCAAAAAATTAAAAATAAAAAACAAAAAACAAATAAAATGACTCAGATTTTTTTTTTAAAAAAGGAATTTGCCAGCGTAACAGGATAAAGGCATCCTTGGCATAATATGCCTAGATTCAAAGGATAGGGACAGTCATGACATATTCAAGGAATTCCTAAGTTGTTTAGAGTAGGTGATACACACAGTGTGTTTACAAATGGTAGGAGATGTAGCTAAAGAGGTAAGCCAAGGGCCATGTGATAAGGGTGTTATGTCCCATGTCGGGGGGTTAGAAGTTTATCTTAGTGGAGACAATGAAGAAACAATGAAAGAATTTGAGGGGGAAAATGTAATTATAATTATAGTTTAGAATGATGAATCTATTTTGGGAGTTGAATTGGCATGATCTAGTGACCAACCTTGGGTGGAAAAGGAGGGAAAATACGCATTCAGGATGACTGGGAGGTTTTTTTTTAGACCACCGGTCAGATCTGGAAGTCAGGCTGGTAATCCACAACAGGAGCAAGTTTAGGGTTGACACACTCTCCTTTTTTTCCCCCTTCAAATTTTCATAAAGATTTCAAACCTTCAGAAAAATTGAAACTAATATGAGAAACACTCTTAAAGCATCTATCTAGATCTGACACTCATTTTGTTTTGCAGTCTTGCGTTGTGTGTGTATGTGTGTGGTGTGTTTCAATCATACTATTTGAAAGTTGCAGATAGGGACACCTGGCTGGGTTAGTTGGTTAAGTGTCTGCCTTCGGCTCAGGTCATGGATGCCAGGGCCCTGCATCCAGCTCCTTGCTCAGTCGGGGAGCCTGCATCTCCCTCTACCTGCCACTGCCCCTGCTTGTGCTCTATTGCTCTCTGACAAATAAATAAATAAAATCTTAAAATAAAAGTTGCAGATAATATAAAACTTTACCCCCAAAATATTTCAGAGAATTGTCCTAGGCCATCTTGCTCTTTTCTGTAGCCTATAGCCAATGACTGTCTGACATGGAGGCCAAGTTCTTCTGCCTTAAGGTGGAAGAGAAGCTTCCTATGGGAACAGGCTGAAAGAGGAGGGAATATAGGGAGCCACTAGCAGCCAGTGGGAGTCGGGGTATAAGGTAAGATGAAGTGTTATTGCATAAAACACCAACAGCATCCATAAGCTATATTCACATTTCCCCAGTTCTAAGAATATCTTTCTTTGACAGAGAGAGAGATCGCAAGTAGGCAGAGAGGCAGGCAGAGAGAGAGGAGGAAGCAGGATCCCTGCTGAGCAGAGGACCCTGAGACCACGACCTGAGCGGAAAGCAGAGGCTTAACCCACTGAGCCACCCAGGCGCCCCTCTAAGAATATCCTCCACAGCTGTGCTCCCTCCTCTCCCCCTTCGCAGCATGTGCGCGTGCGTGCGCACACACACACACCTACACCCACACCCACACCCACCCACCAGAATATAATCAAGGTTCCCAAGGATGCTATTCATTTGTAACATGCTTAAAACATTGTCTGACCTTTCAGAAGGTTTGACCTCATCTCATTTCCGGTCATTTGTTATTATTTAGCAGGCACTTCCTGTTACAGATTCTTGACTCTTCTATATAGGCCTGTAGATGGCCTCTTTCGGACACTCAGCTTGCTGCCCCCCCAGATACAAAATCATTTATCCCTCCCAAGGACCTTATATTCTTCTAATTATAAAAGCTGCTTTGTTACCAAGGTCCCGGGGGTGATGATGTGGCCCTGTCCCCTCTGGCACATCTACAAATAGAGAGTTGCATTTGCTTCTAAGGAAAACTGGTAGCCACATTTTTTTTATTCAGTGACCTCTGAAAACAGGCCTTCAGCTTTGTGTAGGAGAGGCAAAGAGGAACAGTAGTCCTACCAAAGTCAGCTGTGCTCCCAGAGATTGGAAGGACCTGGTTTTGGTCCTAAAGGTGATTCTAGAATAGGCATTGACGGGCTATTTCACAACACTAGTAAGGAAAGGGTTTATACCTACTTGGCGTTCTTCCCCATTTCTGTCAACTGAGTTAGGGGTGAGAATTTGTTTTAATAATCGAAAAAGGGCAAACCTGTTATTTTTCATTTCCAGAGGGGATGCCTAGGATGTAGCAAAGAGCTAATACAGAAAGTAGAATTTGAGAGTAAGGGTGACTGAGGTTCTTTGCGTTGATTACCAGAAAACTGCCTTCCGTGTAAGAGTGTAAAGTACACAGAGGAAGAGTAAAACTGTTTTACAAATACTTAACTGCCTAATGAAATAAAACACGTGGATATTCTTGTTAGTCAGAAATATGGGTATAACATGAGATGAGAGAATTTAAAACTTACTACTGAAGTCAACAACAAAACTTAACTCCTATTTATGAGTACCTATCCAGTGCCAGGCATTCAGCCAGGACAGAAGGTACAGAGATGAGATACAAGTGGTGCAGTCTCCCAAGAACATTAAGTTCTCTTTTAGAAACCAAAAACAAAAGAAGTCTTTCATGAAATATCTTTGACATTTAAAAGCAAGTAGGCCTATTAAAGAGTCCCTGGCTGGCTCAGTCAGTAGAGCACACAACTCTTGATCTCGGGGTTATGAGTTCAATTCCCACACTGGGTGTAGAGATTACTTTAAAAAAAGAAAAATTCAAGGAGGCCTATTAAATAAAACTGTTCAAGAGGGGATCTTTTTGATTAATAAATGACATACACAGCTAAGAGAAATATAAATACTAACACTTCCCAAATTACAATATTTGGGAGTTAAAAACAAATGGACTCTGAGTCAACCGGTTGAAAATTATCCAGCATTTTAATTAAACAAGCAAACAAAAAATACCTCAGACCAAAAACCCTACTTTGAAATTGTGATAATTATTTTATAAATAAGTTAATATTGTGTTAATGAGGTTTCTCTTCTAATACTCTATTTCAGTATAAATATTTGCATCTGTTTTTCCTTGCTGTGGATTGCCTTCCTTTGTCTTAGACTATATACTATATTGCTTATTTTGTTCTTCTGGCCATACAGAGAGCTTTGTAACTTACTTTCTTAGTAGAAGTTATTTTGTGAGGGGACTATAAAATTAAAGCCATATACAAATGGAAAACCGTAGAAGTTTCTTTATGGCTCGTTAAAGCATGGGGATTTATTGTAATTCTTTGAAAAGTGGCTAATTACAACGCTGAGTATATAACTCAAAAAAAAAAAAAAAACACTTTGTTGATATATTGTAAGAACCAGGATTTCTTTTCCCTAATTAAAAAAAAAAAATGGTACCTCATTATAAGGGGAGGTCTCATGTCCAAGCATTTCAAAAGAAACTCAGAAAGGCATAATAGGTTATAATTCATCATTCTTTGCTATTTTGGGAGAGGGTCAATGATGTTTGCTGAACTGCTGTTTGGTTTAATAGGCATAGGTGTTATGTAGTATGGTTCACATTCTTAGAAATGTACTAGTGAATCCTATCAAAAAATCATCAACAACTCACTGAATGAACCACATCTCCAAGGTAAATGACCTGAAAAACTCTTGAATCATTTCAAATTTCAGAGAAGTGGAAAATAGATTTCTTATTCAGATCAGGCTGTACATTAGAGAATTAGAACAGGCTATACACAACTGACATATCACCCAAACTTGTGGAAAACCTTTTGGGGGTAGCAGGTTCTCTGAGACTTGACTTAAAGCAAAATCATGAGTCCTGCATTCCATGGTGATGGGGAGTCTACAGCATGGGTCCTTTGGACTAGCCATTCTGTTGGACACATTTGTAGCCTGGGATCTGGCATTCCTAGGGCTCTTCAGGCTCCATGAACTCCGTAATTTGCATACATTTGTATTTTTCTCAAGATTAGATTCACAGCTTTCACCAGACTATAAGGAGTTTAATCCCATTTATGAAATACTGTCCTGTATCCCTGGAATTTGGATAAATGCTAAAGGAAGAAATGACTGGGGAGAGAGCTGATTGTTCCTCCTTCCTCTTCACCTTCATCAGTCAGAACCGTGCTGCTGTTTGGTTCAAACAGGGGAAATCTCAAAGGACATTTTCTCTTTTGCTGCCTCCCCCACGTCCCCACCCCAGCAAACAGAGACATCTTTTATGTCTTCGGGTGCTAGTAGCCTTCAGGGAGGTAATGTTTGGTTAGTTTCCATGATCACTATTCTGAGTCTTCTTTTTTTTTTTTTTCTGAATTGGTGGTGATTCCTGGACCAGTTTTAACTTAGCAACATGAACTCTTCATCCCTTTAGCCTTTTGTTTACATAGGAACCTTGTTCTTCCATCTAGATAGTCGGACCTGTTTCACTCTCCCTTCCCATGGATGTTGATATCTGAATGGTAGAGTTTCAGAAATTTAGGGTTTTTTTTTTTTTAAGATTTTTATTTATTTATTTGACAGAGAGAGAGAGATCACAGGTAGGCTGAGCAGCAGGCAGAGAGACTGAGGGGGAAGCAGGCTCCCCAGTGAACAGAGAGCCCGATGCAGGGCCCGATCCCAGGACCCTGAGATCATAACCTAAGCCGAAGGCAGGGTTTTAACCCACTGAGCCACCCAGGCACCCCTTTTTAAATATATATATATTTACATATAAATGTGTGTATGTGTATATATATATATACATATATATGTATATATATATATACATTTTTTTTTTTTTTGGACAGACAGAGATCACAAGTAGGCAGAGAGGCAGGCAGAGAGAAAGAAGGAAGCAAACTCCCTGCAGAGCAGAGAGCCCGTTGTGGGGCTCGGTCCCAGGACCCTGGGATCATGACCCGAGCCGAAAGCAGAGGATTTAACCCGCTGAGCCACCCAGGTGCCCCTAAATATCTTTTTAAAGGGGGTTCTTATTTTGTAGAATGAAATGCCCAGTTCCTTTCTTCTGCTAAAGTCCATGGTTCCCTGTTGACACACCCTTGGCCTTCTCTGCAAACCCAGACCAACATCCTGGTTTGCTTAGCTAAGGTCTTTTTATAATAAGAGAAGCTAGTTACATGTTTCTATTCCATTTTTAAAGGCAGAAAGGGAAACTGGTATAGGGAGAGGGAATGTCTAGCCAGTTAAAAGCATTTGTAAAAAGCATTTGTCTTGTGTTTACTTGCCCAGCTTCCCTTAAAGTTAAGCCCTTGTCCTAATAGCTTTCACCACAGTGATTTTTCTTTTGTTGTCTCAGTTTACCTTATGTCTCCCTCTTTAGCCAGGAGTTGAGAAGACCACATCACTTATCCAATGAACACCTGCTCTTTCACATGTAAAAAGTGGAAGAGAAGGAGCCCAACTCCAGTGTGAATTAACCAGTGTGAACCCCCATGGTGTTTTTCCTCCTCCTGTTAAGATCATGATTCTACCATTAATGTTTCTGCCATTAATATTTCACTCTCTTTTATAAAACAAAACAAAACAAACAAAAAACCTTTTTTACCTCAATAATGAAACAACTTGGCAGAGGCAAGAATGGGTACTGTCCTAGAAATTTAATTCCTATCCACTTTCAGGACCTTTTGGAAAGTGCTTCGATTTGAAATTCAAAAATTATTATTGGGGTGCCTGGCTGGCTGGCAGTGGAACATGCAGCTCTTGATTTCAGTGTTGTGAGCTCAAGCCCCACATTTGGGTGTAGAGATTATTTTAAAAATAAAATTTTTAGGGCACCCAGCTGGCTCAATTGGTTAAGCGTCTGTCTCTTGGCCCAGGTCATGATTCCAGGGTCCTGAGATCGAGTTCCACATCAGACTCCCTGCTGAGCAGTGGCGTCTGCTTCTCCTTCTCCCTCTGCTGCTGCTGTCTTTCTCTCTGTCAAGTAAATAAATAAAATCTTCTAAAAAATAAAATAAAATCTTAAAAATAATTTTAAATTTATTTTCAGTTACACTGGTTTTGTTTTTTTTTTTTTTAAGATTTTGTTTGACAGACAGAGATCACAAGTAGGCAGAGAGGCAGAGAGAGAGGGGGAAGTAGGCTCCCTGCCGAGCAGAGAGCCTGATGCGGGGCTCGAATCCAGGACCCTGGGATCATGACCTGAGCTGAAGGCAGAGGCTTTAACCCACTGAACCACCCAGGTGCCCCTAAACTTTTTTTTAAAGATTTTTTTAAAGATTTATTTAGAGAGGGTGCACGAAAGCAGGGCAGCGGGGAGGGGCAGAGGGAGTGGGAGAGAGAATCTCAAGCAGACTGCTTTCTGAACGCAGAGCTCAATGCTTAATCTCATGACCTGAGATCATGACCTGAGCCAAAATGAAGAGTCAGTTGGACACTTAACCAACTGAGCCACCCAAGTACTCCTTTAAAAAATTTAAAATTATTTTCCTTTCATCCCACATTCTTATTTGTTATAATAAAGCCAGTCCTAGATAGCCCCTGCTCCCTTTCTCAGGCTGAGATTATAGTTCTTCAGACACTATTTTATACTTATTTAATATCCCCTCTGCTCGTGATGGAGTATCATATTCCATCTTCGAAGAAAAACCCAGGTATTCACAAGTGAAACCTTTGTTTTCTGGAGGTGGTACAGGCTTCCATCTGCTTACGTGTGTAAAAACGCTAAGGCAGGGACGCCTGGGTGGCTCAGTTGGTTGGACGACTGCCTTCGGCTCAGGGCGTGATCCTGGAGTCCCGGGATCGAGTCCCACATCGGGCTCCCAGCTCCATGGGGAGTCTGCTTCGCTCTCTGACCTTCTCCTCGCTCATTCTCTCTCTCACTGTCTCTCTTTCTCAAATAAATAAATAAAATCTTTAAAAAAAAAAAAAAAACGCTAAGGCAGAGTTCGTGCAGACATTTGGCTTCTGTGCCTAATGCTTAAACATGTTGGAGAACAGCCAATGAATTTGAACATTTGAATTTGTTAATCATTCTGGGAAATGGAATTCATATTTCTACCTTATATCATAATCTATACATAACCCACTAGGTTAAAAACTTTTTTTCACAACTTTAGGTCATGTGATAACACTTTGTTGTTAGTAAGAGACCTTTCCAGAAACAAGCTTACTAAGTAGAAGTTAGGGAAATTAACTTTGGGAAATCTGCATCCTTTGGAAAACAGGTTCTTTAATCCAGTCTTTTAAAACTCATATGTTTAAAAACACTCCAGGATTATCACTGAGTAGAGACGTGCTGCACCCATAGTATATTTATGAGCAAAAGATGTTGATTTTTTTTAAAATAATCTTCTTTCATGAAGACTGCAAGGAAATAAAGTTTGGCTGTGATTATATTTGAATGATAGGGTTGTGGGTAATTTCTTTGCTGTAGCTTTGCTACAAATTTTCTTCAGTCAATATTATTTTAAAATGGATAAGATTAAATAGCTGTCTCTAAAATTTTTCTTGCCTTACAAAAAATCAAAGTAAAATGTCTAAAGTAGGCAGTGGCAAACTATGGCCCAAGGCTAGCCCTCATTTTTGTAAATGAAGTTTTACTGGAATACCCATTGCTTATATATTGCCTGTGGTTGCTTTCAAGCTCTTAGCAGATCTCCTGTCTCCTTGAAGACTAACATTTATTATCTGATCCTTTAAGAAAAAGTTTGCTGACCCTGTATTCTAGAATGTTGAATTTACAAAGCAACTGGCAAGAGTATTTTTAAACTTTAGAGTAACACCACATTTTCCTTCCTTTGTAGCCTAAGTTAACCATGGCGAAATGCAGGCGGAATGTGGAGAATTTCCTAGAAGCTTGCAGAAAAATTGGTGTACCTCAGGTAATAAATTTATCATTTTTTATGTTGCCTAAAGAGACTTAGTTATTATTTTTCTAAAATTTTTCGGAAATGAGAGTATCTAAAATCGTACAGGACTCACTTTAAATGAAGTTGGTAATTACTAACACAATGTTGTGTTACAATAGAGTCAGTCAGTATACTGGTGAGCGGTTTTCCTTAATTATTTCCAAGGACCAAGCAAAAAAAGTAATATACATATAAATTTAAATATATTGTAATACTTAAAGCTAAGTAATCAAAAATAGATATTTTGACATTTTCTGAAACATTCCTGCTTGCTTGTATACATCTTCATACATAAGACCCCGGGCTTCAGAATGAGTGCATCTCAGATTGAGAATACTTCCTTTGGTTTCAAGTTTTTTGACATTTACTTTAATATAATACATTTTTAAAATGTTTATTTTAAAATAATTTTAGACTTAAGCTTTGCGCAGTGGCAGTATCGTAGCCAATGAGGTTTATCCAAGGCGCGATTATTGCTAATTAAAATAATTTTAGACTTAGAAAAGTGTAAAAATAGGACAGATCTAGAATAGTCACTCTCTGTGCTGCTGTTCCGGTCCTGTTAACATCATCTACATAAACACAGTATGTCATCCAAACTGACAAACGCTGGGACAGTGCTGTTAACCACATTAGAAACCACACTCAGATTTCACTAGCTGTTTTCACTAAGCTCTGATACTTTGGAATTGAGCATACAGGAGGCCATTTCTAGGCATTTGTCCTGCTCTTAGATTTATTGTCTCTAGGTTCCTCAGTTACAACTTTCTTGCCCTTTATTATACAAATAGTTAAACTTTATAGATGCAATTTAGAGACATGAACTTGATGCACTTTATATTCCGTTATCCTTTTAAAAACAATGATGTTAAACCAACTAAGCATGGTACTCTTAAAAAAAAATACTATATTTAATGACACGAGACACACATCCGCTTAAAGAAATAACCACTTGGTGCTATTTGATACTTTGTTCCATTATCCATAACCCTAACAGTTCTTGTCATATTTGGTGTCCAACCTTCAAGAAGAAAATCATGACTCTTCTCTGTCACCTTCCTGTCAGAACCCCAGGACTGGCCTGGACTTAACCCCAGTGTTGCTCTTGAACTTAAGCCCTTGTCCTAACAGCTTTCACGCCAGTGATTCTCCCTTTTCGTGGCTCCCTGGTCCTCTCGCAGCTAACCTTGCCTTGAGGAGGTCACCGCACCACTTGTCCCATGGGCAGCCTTCCCGTTGCAGCTCATATGTGCTGCAAAAGGTGGAAAAGAACAAGTCCAGTTCCGTAGAGCATCTGTGAGCCACAGTGAATTTCCAGCATTGTTTTTTCCCCTTTTATTAAGTAGGTTATAAATCTATTTTTCACTGTTTTCTTTTGTGTTTTATTTTTTCAAATCTGAGTTATAAAAATAACTGAAATTTACATTTGTGGTATTAGCAAGGACCTTTTTATGTTTGTTTCTGTGGACAAATCCAGAGAAGATTTTTCACTTTTATATCCTGCTGTTTTCTAAAGACTGATCTTATCATTTAGAACAAACCACTTTTAACCATAGAGAGCCTTAATAAGGTTTCTAATCAAATAGCATGCATTTTCTCCATACTGATAAGCAGGTTCTGATATTCATAGGTACACACTAACATCAGTCAGTACTTCCTTCCATCTGTTGAAGGTGTTCCTACATGATCATCACATCACACACACATGCGCACAGCCTGCCCCAAACAGCACGACACGGGAGCACGCCTGGCAAATGTCAGACTCATGCAAAGTACTGTTCACCAGCTTTACAGTCATTGTACTTGCACTCTGGGCTTTAGAGAACCATCATCTGTCTCAGACTTAAACTCTGTACACTGAAGTTCTTTCCAAAGGTACCTGCCAACAATTGGCAAAATACAGTCTACCTTAAAATGTGCATTTGATTCAGCATTTGCCACGCGATGGTTATTAGGGATGATTATGGGCTAGCCTGTCCCTGTTCCTACCAGAGCCACGCTATTTGAAGGCAGGAAACAGAAAAAAAAAAAATTCAAATTTAAAAGACGGGTATTTTTCTAGGGTGGTTAGACTGGGGTTCTTAACACCTCCTTCCTTCCTCTCAGTCTTCCTGATCTGAAAGAGGAAGTGGACAATCCCTGGAGGCCCCCTCTGCCTCTCCCCTTCTGCCTTCCACCTGAGTCTCTACCGCTGTCACCATCACCACCACCACTTTTAGACAGGTTCCTCGTACGCTGCTACTTCTGCTAAAAAGTTAGTTATTTGCTTAGAACGAAGTGAAGGAAAATGAATGAATACATCAACTCATAGATTCTCAATGGCCTTCTCAGGTCCCTCTGACCTTTACCTAAACACCCCCACTTCTCTTTGACTTATAAAGAAAATCAGGGATATAATAATGGTCACTTTTGAAAATGTGTAACATTAAACTTAATATTTTAAATATTTGTCAGAATTCTGTCCAGAAACTAGAAAGGTGAACAGTTTCCCTTCTCAACACAAGTTCTGAAGTGTTTTATAAGTTCTGAATGAAACACTGAAGAATAAGATGACTCTTGAAAACCTCTGATAAGGCTGGGCATGTGGGTATTTTTTATTAAGTATGTTACATTCAGAAAACTGTAATGGGTGACAAAAACGTCTGTTTGAGTCCAGCATCTCATGTCCTAGTTATTGTATGTTATGTGTTGAAGAATATTTTCTTGTTCTCCAGTCCGATTGTGTTTTTATTTACTTATTTAATTTCTTTGTCTGTGAGCTGGAGGGTCTGGGTGGTCTATTAGGCCCCTTACCCTCTAGATTCATTTCGTACCTCAAATCAGTTGGTACACCTGGCCTCCAGGGAGTAAGTTTCCTCGGTCATTGGGCTCTCCCCTTCTGGGACCGCCCTGATTTACGTGGCTTTCTCCAAATACTTCCCTCTCTTCAGCGCGCCCCCCCCCCCCCAGCTTTTGTCCTGGTTTCTGGCCCATTCTTTTTTTGTTAATAGGAAAGAATGAGCCTTGGGAAAGAAGCTGTTGCCTGGCGCAGACCTCACCACTTAGAGACCTCCCACAACCCTGAGCCAGCACCCAGCCTGTTCTCTGCATGCTGAGTGTGTGTACTGGTCACCAACAAGCCAGTTTCATCCTGTTTAATAGTAAAATCAAGCTCAGCACACAGAGGGAGTCTTTTTGTAGTTCTCTTTTTCAGTATTTTATTTTCATTCCTCATAGTAAACAAATGTTGCTAGGATGTCTTTCTCTGAGTATGATTGAGATGATCGTGTTGGATTCTGTACTCAAATCTGTGTTTCCAATCCACTAACTTTGTTTTTCTGTTTTCCTTTTCTGCTCACACTTTGGACAGGACAATCTTTGTTCCACTTCTGACATCCTTCAGCTAAACCTCCGTGTTAAAAGAACTGTTGAAACCCTACTTTCTTTGGGGGCACATTCAGAAGAATCCAGTTTTATCTCTCTGTCTATCCAGCTTTTGGGTTTTGTGGCATTTTATTGTACTTTAATGTTAACTCTCTGTCTGCTTTATTACTGGATCTTCCCCCTCTAGCTGAAAGATCGTATCCAGCGATTTCCCACCTCATTCCTGTGCTTGGTGAAGGAGGTTTGTTTCTTGTTACAAAGTACTTACATATGTGCTTTATTTACGACCATCAAAGAGCAAACCAGTAAAGTAGATAATGTGCTCATATGTCCAGATGAACAGCCCATCACATTAGTAATCATTAGTGATTGTTCACAAAGACTAAAAGACCAGCATTTTTTTTCTCCTGGTCATTTGTCCATTTTCCTGGCTTGTGGCCTTGTTTCTCTTATCAAAAGTGCTGAGGTATCTCTCAAAGAATACTGGACCTGTTCTTAGACGTGACTTAGAACTTTATTTCCAAATGACTTAATAAAATTCCCATGTGGCCGTTTTTCCAGCGTTTTAAACACATAAGGAACATATTTGTACCCTTTCTGGTTGGGAAGGCACCTGGTCACTTAGATCTCTGCATTGAGCTTTGCCCTAAACTCCTGAGATGTCCCTGTATTGGAAGGCGCGGGTCCACCTAAGCATTTACTGTCTGCGTCTGGAAGCATTGGCCATTTAATCAGTAATTTTAATTTGATCAGGATGTTTGGTTCAAAGATCAGGCAGGTTCCTTAGATTGCTGTTCGGAGCCCAGTGTGCATGTAAAATGGTCCGTGACAAGCAGATGATCTGGAGCTGACCTTTCAGGAGTAGGTGCCTGTCCAGATTTACTACGCTTGTTATCATTAACTGAGCTTCACCTCTAGAGTCCTATTGAGAATTTAAAAGTGAAATTTATGTAATTTCCAATATACTTGAACCATCTTAGTAGGTGAGCTGGTATTGAATTAAGCTATTGAGGAGGTTATGTCTGAACAACGGTAGCAGGTTAAGGACCAGGCAGCAGTCTCTGTCCTGTCCCCAAGGGTATGAGTGGGTATTGTCTTCTTCAGAATGTTCAGTATGTGAGCTGCTGGTCTTAATACTTGCAACTACTTAATGATTGCATTCAGATTCTACTGCTCATAGATAGGGTTTCTGAACATTCAGGAATCTACTGAACTCAAAGCAGGGAACAGAACACCCTGTTGTGGAAGTGATAAGCCTAAGGGTGTGATTGCTTTGGTTTTCTTCCATATCAAATGCGACAGTTATTTAACACAGTAAAAACCTCTATCTCCTGTTAATGCTGAAACACTGAACACTGTGTTGAAAGTCAGTTTTATACATTAGTAGTACCTTCCAGAGTTTGGGAGGTTTGCTTTGTTTTGATTTTAAGATGTCTTGAGTCAAAGATCATTCAGTTTTGTGGAGTTTTGTCCCTTTAGGAAATAAAAAAACATGTGGTCTGGTGTGTGGTTTGGAGGAAGTAGTTGTACATTCTCTTCAGAGCACATGGCGTTCCCTGTAAGGCGCCTGGAAGGTAAATGTACGTCTGGAAAACATAAGCCTCGGGAGGAATGGCTAAACCACACGCAGGGCAGGGCGCTCTGGAGAAGAGACCAGGGAATTGGCCTCAGAGAAAATACGGCTCTCCCAAGAGCAAAACACCCTGCAGGTCCACGTTGGGGTAGTTCTTGGGGTAGTTCATCTGCATGGACAAAGTACTCAAAGTATTTATACAAGGTTGCTAGTTTTAAGGTCAGAAGATCATAATTACATTGTTTTATCAAGATAATATTTTTTTTAATTTTTTATTTTTTATAAACATATATTTTTATCCCCCAGGGGTACAGGTCTGTGAATTGCCAGGTTTACACACTTCATAGCTCAAGATAATATTTTGAGTAAGAGGCACAAGTACTACTAACTGTTCAAAATAAATGTTATATTTTTTATTGCAACTAATTTTGTAAAACTTCCTAATAATAAGGTTAAGTGCCAATGAAGAGTCCAGCTGTCTTCTTTAATAAACATGTGTAGTCTCCTTTTTACTGGAACCAGAATTCTACTTTCTGTCCCTTATGAGTAGCGTCTGTTTTTATGAATATTTAGTCTTAAAAGAAAAACCAATGATAGGTGCTGTTCTTGAGCTCTGCCTTTTTCTTTTTCAAGAAAGGATTAACCAAACATTAATGAGGCAAACACAATAGAAGTATTTTGACTTCCTTTAGGAAACTTCTAAACACCTTTTACATATATGGTAATTAAGACATTCCTGACTAAACTCACGTCATTGTTCTCCAACATAATTCAATCCATTCAGTACGAGAATATGAAATAGTGGCTTTTTCCCTGTGTCCCCTACTTGGCACGAGAGCCCTGATTTTCACAATCAGGATTATAATGGCAGCTGGAGGGCATCCCTCCCTCCCTCGTGCATCTGGCTTATGGCATGAATCCATCTCGCATTTCCGTGTTATGTAATTTCTGGAGCACTTTCTCTTACAATGTTAGATCTTTTGGGCTTGAGCTGTCTGGTAACTTGGAACTGCTTTTCCGTTTTCCCTGCCTCATTTTATTGATCTGCATTGCTCTTTTATTTATTGGGGATGAAAGATGTTTCTTTGACCGCATAGGATTCTGTTATCCTCTGTTGTATGTATTATGTCTGTAACTTGTCCTTATTCCAGTTTTCCAAATGACCTGTATGTATGTTTTACTTGTTCTAATAAAGTGACAGTGTCAGATGCCATCTCCATGTAACTCGTATGAACAGAGGTCAGTTCCCCAGGTGCTGACCTGTCCTATCTCAGTTGACCTTTAGGAAAGAGAGAAGAGGTGCTTATGTTTTTGTTTTTGTTTTTGCTTTTTCAGTTCATTGATGTTCATCCTGTTTTCTCTTTTGTTTGTTTTTATGTTACGTTGTCCCATTTCAGGAGCAATTGTGTTTGCCTCTGCACATTTTAGAAGAGAAAGGTTTGAGCCAGGTCGCAGTGACGGTGCAGGCTCTCCTGGAGCTTGCCCCGCCCAAGCAGCAGCACCACTTGTCTGCTGCGTGAGGACCCTGCGCGCGGGCCCTGGCCCGGCCACCCTGGAGCAGGACGCGAGCGCCGCTGCCAGCTGGCTGCTTCCACAAAGCTCTTACATGTTCTTAAAAAGGACTGTTTCCATGATTCCTGACAGGAATATTTTGCTTCATTTCTCCATTTTAGGGGAGGTTATATCCGTTTCCATTGAATTGTTTTAGGAAGACACGGTTGGTTTTCGCAGGTGAAACTTCGTTCTTTCGTCACTGAGAACCTGACACCGAAGCCTAAACGGGCTGGGCTTTCCTAGAGAGCAGGCTTGTCTCCCATTCCAGAAAGACAGCCTGTCAGAGGGATAGTTAGCTTTCCTGAAAGCACAGACATG
Organism: Neogale vison; assembly: GCF_020171115.1. Taxonomy (NCBI): domain Eukaryota; kingdom Metazoa; phylum Chordata; class Mammalia; order Carnivora; family Mustelidae; genus Neogale; species Neogale vison. The sequence continues at coordinate 118,933,787 of NC_058096.1, forward strand.
CTACTATCTTTACCCGTTTCCTGTTTCTGGAACTGGTGACTCATTAGATTCTCCTAGAACATTTGTTAAAGCGTAGATTCTCATTCCAGGAGGTCTAGAGCCGGGCCTGGGTATCTGCATTTTCAACAGACATAGTGAGACCACTTTCCCAAGCTGGGTATTTTTTGTATGATGTGGAGAGCAATGACTCCACTGTGTTTATCAGCCGCATTTAAAACCAGAAGCTATATTACTTTGGACTGTCTGTCCAAGACAAAACAAAAAATAACAGAACAAAAAAACTTATGTCTAAAGCAAACCAGATATGATGTAGAAGGCCTAGATTTTTGCACGGTAAAGCAATGAGAGAGGTAAGTTGTATTTAAGGCCAGTGTCCTAGGCCTTCTCCCAACTTCTGTCCACCACTACCTAAAGCTTGGTTCTCATCTGTGACATTCTGCTATTACCTGAACATTGTAAACAAGCACTCTACACAAGGGTTCCAAATCCTTAGGATGGTAACATGCACTACTCAGCATCGTTTGCATTGAGCTCCCCCACCACCTCCCCCAGCACTGCTTGCAGGATACCAGGGCCTGCAGATACCTTCCACTCACGGCCGATATACTTCTAGCTCCCTGACTAATGGAAGATTATGAAAACAGAGCAAAAGGAATAAAAGAGTAGCCAACTTTCTTAATTTCTTTCAAGTAACTGCCAGTTTACATGCCTGAAATAAGGCACTTGAGGCTTCTTTAAAAAACCATGTGCTGTCTCTGTATCTAGCTCGTCAAATTCTACCATTGGTGCCTTCACTCATTTGTGGGCCAGGTAGGAGGGCCCAAGGCTCATGAAACACAAAGCCAGGAGCCTTTGTTCAAGCTTAAACCACGAAAGTCTCTCTTATCCTATTTTTTGAACCCCTTTTAGTTGTTAGTGTATCTTTTGGTATTCACTGCCTTTATAAATCAAGTAAATAGAGTAACTGAAGATAGTAGTTAATCTGAGGTTTTTTGGGTTGTAAACTGTTCTGGACTTTCTTTACCAATGCATGCATTTGAGCAAATGTTCACTCTTTATCATGTAAGTGCAACATCTAAAATCATGTGACATCTGGTCAAAATAATGTTTTCTCCCTGTTCTCACTGGGAAACAAGTTGAGCAGAACATTACCACTTTGTCAAAGTTTAAAATTAAGGAACATAAAACATTTGATCTCAAAGCCCACTGACCTTCACTGACCTTTCAGAACAAAAGTAAAATGTTTTTTAAGTGCTTAGAGCCAGACCCCATTAAATTTACAGTTCTAAACAGACCCACCAATCAGAGCGACTTGTTTAGAATTTAGCTGTGTACATTTTTAAACTATAAGGATTTTTCCTTCTACTCAACATTAAACCTCAGTACAATTTCCAAATAATAGAAGCCATTTGAAATGAAACTCAGCAAAGAAGAGGACTGCTTATCACCTATTATGTAAGGAATAATCCCAGAAGACATACATAATGCAACATTTGGAACATCTGCAACTAATTATCCCATAAGACTAAGTGGAAGTTACCACTTATTTCACAACTGACACATAACGTGCAACCTTATTCACATATTTTCATCAAACTAATGCAAATTTATATTTGAATTACTAGGAAAAATTGTGTACAGTTTTGGCTTAATAAAGAAAAAATATCAAATATATTGAATTTCTTTCCTAAATCAAGATGTTTTTGCTAGAAAATTTTTATATTCATTGTTCTGTACGTACCATTTTTTTGTTTTGTTTTTTAATAAACTGGAAAGAAAATGTAACATTTAGCCTTGCTAGACTCCAGTGTAAGACAAAGACCCTGTAGGGGTTCCACTGAGCGTTGATGAGTTTCCTTCCTACTGAAGCAGTGGCTGACCAGTGAACAGGAGGTGGCTAAGTGCCCACCCACTAGGGGCCCCGACAGCCCTGAAGACTGGCAGTCAGCAGGTTCTCTGCAGACAGCTGCTGGGCGCAGGAGCCTTTCTTTGTCTGGCTAGAAGAGAATAGGGAGCTTATTAGGAGGTCACTCTCTTTAATAGCTTACTTAAATACAGCCTCATAGCTAACCGAGGAGTCGATGATTTCTCTTACTTGCTACAGCTTAGCAGTGACTAATGATGTGTGACTCTGCTGATGAGTAGGACAGATTTTTAGCAACCAAGTACTTAAAATGGTTATAGAAATGAAGGAAAACATGGATATTTAGAAACCTTTTTATATATGTATTGCAGTGAGATGGTTTACAGCAGATTTCATTTTATTTCTGACATGTTGTAAACATGTAATTAGTAAAAGATTTTGTAAAACATTGTCCTATATTTGTATGTCTGTAAATATAATGCATAAGTTCTAAGTATAAATATGTCAGTATCATGTATGTTATTTTAAATTGCCTGTACGCCACCTTACATGTTCACATTAAAATAAAAGCCAGCACTTCAATCGCATGAAATAAAGGCTGAATTGAAAATGTTCATACCTAGGCGCACCTGGGTGGCTCAGTGGGTTAAAGCCTCTGCCTTCTGCTCAGGTCATGATCTCAGGGTCCTGGGATCAAGCCCCACATTGGGCTTTCTGCTCAGTGGGGGGCCTGCTTCCTCCTCTCTCTGCCTGCCTCTCTGCCTACTTGTGTTCTCTCTCGTTCAAATAAATAAGATCTTTAGGGGGGGAAAAAAAAGAAAAGAAAATGTTCATACTTAAAGCATGGTTTCCTTGGCAAAAAATGAAAGGTTATTTATTTAGTTCCCTGAAAGAACATCAGGAGAAACGGGGTCCTCATAACAGGCCCTTGAGATAAATTTTTTTTTTTAAACTTTTCCAAGGAAGTATAGATAACCGTATTGCCCTGCATTTGGGATTACATATAAGGCTTAATTCATGAAATACACATGATGCATTTGGACACTTTTCTCTCAGAAACTGTGCAATAGGGAAAGCTTTAGCTTCCCAAGACATTCTGCTTGGATTATCTGTACTCTTTTAGCCATAATATCCTGAAGGTGAGAATTGTTGAGTGAGCAAAACAGGCATAGATCCCGGTGTCTCACTAATCAAAACTCCCTGCAGGCTAGTTTTCCAGCAGGCCTGGGTCCCCGCCTTTACTATACTATCATACGTCCTAACATTTCCGTTGGTTCCAATTTATTATTTTTTTAATTTATAATTTGTATGCCTACCTGTTTCCCAGAAAAAGAGCTGAAGCAACTTAAGATATGTATTCCATGCCCCGCCACCCAAAAAAAACACTCAGGTGATACTAACCTAAAAGGCAGGAAGGAACCAATGTTTGGACCTTACAGGGTCTGTATTCTGCCACACACTTTATAAACATCATCTTGTAGTTCTGAATGAACACTTGACTTTTGCTCAGGAGTTTTTTCACTGTAGTCAAAATATAGAATTGGAGACATTACAGAAATTATTGAAGTTTTAATGCATCACAACTAATAAGCCCATGAACTTTTTTCTGGTAAGAAAAAGCAGCAGGAATCTTCACAAGACTCCTAGAAATACTTCTTCCCAGTGAAAGTTTTTCAAAATACGAAGAAGCCCTAAGCTGATGGTATACCTAATTCAGGGTTTGAAAACTAATACAACAGGCAATGGGAGAGAACAGGCAGCGCCTGGGAATGCTCAATAAGAAACGACCTGTAGATACAAGTTGTCTGTGCGCTAAAATGTTTCTTCCTCCAAGTCCTCCCCATCGCCAGAAGACCAGAGGAAAAGATGAGAACTCTGTCACTTTTTCTTGCCTCTCCGCTTGTCCTTGTCTTTGCCTTTACGTTTAGAATCCTTGCCATCATCTTTCTCCTTCTTAGGCAGTCTGAAGCCACCAATTTCCCTCCGTACCATAGTGCCTCGCCACCAGGCCTGGAGCTGGAAGAGAAAGGGGGAGTGAATACGATAGAACAGGCCTGCCAATCCCCATCCTTTCTGCATAAGGGAATTGTCTTGTCATAAAGTAACTTACGTCTGAAGAATGGTGTGTGTCTGAAGCATGGAAGCCGCCATGCATGCTAAACTCTATTTATTCCATCCCCTTTTTTTTCCCCCTTTTTTTGAAAACAGGTCTTGTCAGAACCTAGCAGATAGCCTGGGATAACTTAGATAAATAGGATTCTAAGAAGATCATCTGGGGTGTCCGGCTGGCTCAGTTGGTAGAACATTTGACCTTGCTCTTGGGGCCATGATTCAAGCCCTACATTGGGGATAGAGTTAATTTTAAAAAAAAGAAGCTTCTCCAAGAGCTGTTCTTACTATAAATAATATTCTTAAATATGACCTACGGGCATAAATTCTAGGTCCCGCTTCCTCTGCTGACCACCACGTTCCCCTGGATTAAGAGTTAGGGATATGCCCCTTGCTATGTGAACCATCTCCCTGCACCAAGGACTACAGGCAAATTCCAGTAATAACAAAAGGCCATCCTTCCTTACCGATCTGTTTCATGCTTCATAATAAATGAAAAAGAGACTTTGTGTTGCTCAGTGTTAGGCCAGCTATTGAATTGAACGTGCCCTCAGATGCCAACTGTAGGACGCCTGGCTGGCTCCGTTGGGTGAGTGACTACCTTAGGCTCAGGTCATGATTCTGGATTCCCAGGATCAGGCCCCTGCTTTGGGCTCCCTGCTCCTTTCTCTCTCTGATCCTCCCCTCTCTTGTGTTCTCTCTCAAATAAAAATAAAATCTTAAAAAAAAAAAAAAGATGCCAACTCTGGCTTTCTACCTTTATGATGCTCTTCAACTCCAAGTCATCCTGTTCTCTCTTCTTCCTGGTCTTCTCCTTTTCTAACCGATCTTCAATGATGACCTGTTCATATTCCCTTATCTGTAGAAGTAAACATGGACCCTAGGTTATAAGACTGTCCTGGCAAGGTATAGCCAGCCAGCCTTGCACTTTTAATATAAAATTTGAAAATAAAGCCTGCCAAACCTAAAGATAAACCAACGAAAAGAAAAACTAAGTGGATTCCTATGGTATAAATATTCATATACTAACTATATAAAAATGTTTCAGTTTGGAGCAAATTTGCTGTAAAATCTTGCATAAAAATGAACTAGTAGCTTGTGTGCTTAATGACCTCAAAGTACTGTTTCTTAAACTCATACAAAGTACACATACAGGGCGCCTGGGTGGCTCAGTGGGTTAAGCCGCTGCCTTCGGCTCAGGTCATGATCTCAGGGTCCTGGGATCAAGACCCACATCGGGCTCTCTGCTCAGCAGGGAGCCTGCTTCCCTGCCTCTCTCTCTGCCTACTTGTGATCTCTCTCTGTCAAATAAATAAATAAAAATCTTTAAAAAAAAAAAAAAAGAAGAAAGTACACATACAAATAGCAGTCATCTTTTAAAAGAGATATTTGAGAAGTTTTACAGTTACTCAATGATGAAACAATAATCAGAAGCTTTTTAAAATTCATAATTTACAGATTAGCTTCAGAGACCATAAAGTAGAAATAGTAATGGTATCTATCTCAAGAGGTGGTGAGGGTGAAGTAAGTCCTTTGGAATGTTAATAAGTGCCTGGGACAGAACGAGCACAATGGAGGCTTGTCAGATGCCACTAATACTGTCCCCATCGTGGATGTCGTCATCCTCGTCATCATCCTCATCATCATCATGCGAGAAGAGGCTCAGTAGTTTACAGGCACACCTCCACTTTGTCACGCAGCTACTGTAGCTCAGCTACCGCCCATTCCTCAGGCGTGCTCAGCCTTAGACTGTGAAGACTGCTTCCTTACCGTCCTTGCAAGTTCTTGAAGGTGTGCTAAGTCACTGGCCTTAGCAGCTTTGAGAGCATTTAGTTCATTCTGTTTCATTTCCGTGTCCTTATCAAATTTCTCCATCCAGAACTCTAGCTTTTCCTCAAGTTTCTGTTTGGAAAGAACATTAAAACATGGTTCCATCAGACACAAAGCCTTATTATGAAATCATTTATATAAGGTTCGAGAACCAGCAAAACTTCCCTATAGTGAAAAAAGGCAGAATCATGGCTACCTCTAGGGGCAGGTTGCTTGATTGGATCAGGAAGGGACACGAGGGAGACTCTGGGATGTTGTAAACGTGTTCTCTATGTGGGTAGTGGTTACAGGAGTGTGTATGTGTGTGTGTGTGTGTGTTCATCAAACTATATGCTTAATGTTTGTATACTTAATATTATTACTCAATTTAAAAACAGAAGGGGGCGCCTGGGTGGCTCAGTGGGTTAAGCCGCTGCCTTCGGCTCAGGTCATGATCTCAGGGTCCTGGGATCGAGGCCCGCATCGGGCTCTCTGCTCAGCAGGGAGCCTGCTTCCTCCTCTCTCTCTGCCTGCCTCTCTGCCTGCTTGTGATCTCTCTCTGTCAAATAAATAAATAAAATCTTTTTTAAAAAATAAGTAAATAAATAAATAAAAACAGAAGGAAGAAGGCCTTCCAAGGGGTCTGGATAAGGGAAATTGGAAGGAATAAAGGGTAGGTAGAAAATTCTAAAGGATAAGGAATGGCATCAGATAGTTCTTTGATTAATAACAGTAAATACCAGGGCTGCCTGGTGGCTCAGTCAGATGGGTGTATGCCTTCGGCTCGGGTCATTATTGGGTCATTATTGGGTCCTGGGATGGAGCCCTGCGTCGTCGGACTCCCTGTTCAGCAGGGAATCTGCTTCTCCCATTCCTCTGCCCCTTCCCCCTTCTCATGCTCTCTTTCTCTCAAATAAATAAATAAATCTTTAAAAAAAAAAAAAAAAGTAGATGCCAATTGAGAAGGGTACAATTTCTTCAAAATCCTAGAAAATAATAAATGTGAATCTAAGATTCTGTACTTAGCTAACCTAGCATTCAAATGTGAGGAAAGAAAGACTATACCTGGTCTTTCCAAAAGAGTTACTCAAAAGTGTATTTTAGCAATGAAATCTAAAATTTCATTTAAGAAAGAGATAGTACATGTGAGAAACGACAGCATGTATATTTAAGCTACATAAAATACTTTTTTTTTAAAGTAAACCATAATCTGGAACTAAAATCCCAAATTAGGCACTATGTCTCCTGGAAAAAACAGATAGGCTCTGAAGACAGTATGCCTAGGTTTCGCTCCTAAGCTCTGGCACTCAAGTATGTTAACTTAAATTCTTTAAGCCTCAGTTCCCTCATTTATAAAATGGAAATACGTAATGAATGATTTCAATATGGGATGTAAGAGAGGAAGAGAAGAGGTAAAACTTTGCTTTATTAAAGACAAGAAGATATAAGTATTGATTAACTCTAGACTTAAGATGAACAGAGTATACATATATATGTTAAAGTACAGAACAAAGTATAAAGAATATACTTTGAACAAAGTATAAATATGTTAAAATGTGAAGGGTTACCACTTCAAGAATATAATGCATAACTTCCAAACTCCTAGATCATGTATCTCAAGAATGAAACCTCAAGAGGAGTCTTTAGCCTCTAATTCTGAAACTAATAACACATTATATGTTAACTGAATTTAAATTTAAAAAAATAGAACAAGTGGAATATAAGAAAGAACAGAAGCATAACACAAGGAAAACAACACAAGCTTCAGAGCCTATCAGAGGCCTGTTCAGATCTTCAGTCTCCCATTTTCTAGCTGTATATATTGGACATGTTAATTAATACCTCTGAGGCTTTGTTTCTTCTTTTGTAAAATGGGAATATTACTACTTATGTCCTGGGAATGTTATGAAGAATAGATATAATGTATACGGTGCCTGGCACTAAAAGGCTTTCAATAAATGGTGCTTATTTTAATTATCAATCAATAAATAATCAAAAGTTTAAAAAAAAGAGGAGTCTTTAGGTTGTACATTGACATGGAATTTTTTAAAAACGTGAGTCAATTATTCTGATCAAGTTAAAGAGAACATATCAGTTTGGTGCAATCATGTCTTTAACATCTCTAAGTCTTGTTAACATTTTTTTCTTAAAAAAAAAAAAAAAAAGAGAGAGAGAGAACAGTCTCCAGGCAGGTAAAAAGAAATGGCTAAAATGTAGTAACATCATTTGATATTTATTGAACTTCTAGATATATTAATTTCTATTTATGGCAAATGATACTGGTTTTTATTTTACAGTAAATAAAAAATTTTGTTGAAGTGAGTATATACAAAATAATAACACAAGTGGTATGCTGATATTACAAAACTAAGAAAGTGGTAAGCAAATGATGAATTTGCACTAGACAGCAAGAAACCAAACAATATGGGACACCTGGGTGGCTCAGTCAGTTAAGCATCTGCCTTCAGCTCAGGTCAGGATCCCTGCTCAGCAGGGAGGGAGCCTGCTTCTCCCCGAGCCTCCCGCTCCCCCTGCTTGTTCACACACTCTCTCTCTCTGACAAACAAAATCTTTAAAACAATTAACTAAGAAAAGAAAAAAAAACAAACAATAAAAATTCCATCAATCCAACAGAAGGAGGAAAGAAACACCAAAAAGCTTGAAAAGCAGGAAATATAAAATAAGATGAAAAAAGTAAATACAAATAAATTAAAAATCACAATAAAAATAAACTGAGGTAAATTTCCGTATCAAAATAGGGGCGCCTGGGTGGCTCAGTGGGTTAAAGCCTCCACCTTCGGCTCAGGTCATGTGGGATCGATCCCTACCTACATTGGGCTCTCTGCTCAGCAGGGAGCCTGCTTCCTTCCTCTTTTCTCTGTCTGCCTCTCTGCCTACTTGTGTTCTCTGTCTGTCAAATAAATAAAATATTTTTTAAAAATTTTCCTATCAAAATAGTCTCCAATTTTTTTAAAAAAAGTCAATCTATGAACGATTTATAAAAATCACAGCTAAAACAATATAATCATAGCAAAAAGAAAGCAGGTTTGGCAAGTAGTATCTGGCAAAACAGAATTCAAGCCAAAAATAATTAAATGAGACAAAAAGGGATATTTTATCCTGAGAAAAGTCATGTTCTATTAAAAAGATATTGTAGTTATGAAGTTTTATATTCTAATGCCATTTTAGAATATATAAATCAAAAATTATTAGAAATATAAGAAATTGACAGATTCAAAATCATCTTGGGAGGCTCTCATACTTCTCTGAAATTAACAGCTTAGGTAGATCAAAATAAATAACATGAAGAATCTGACAGACTATTAGACCTTTTTTTTTTTAAAGATTTTATTTTATTTATTTATTTGAGAGCAAGCAAGAGAGAGCATGAGCCAGGGGAGAATGGGGCAGAAGCAGACTCCCTGCCGAGCAGGGAGCCCGACATGGACCTTGATCCTAGAACCCAGAGATCATGACCTGATCCGAAGGCAGACACTCAACCAACTGAGCCACTCAGGCACCCCAGACTATTACACATTTGTACAGATTTGTACCTAACAGAGAATACAAATTCTTTTCAAATACCCATGGAATATTCACATAATCTGAGCATATATGAAGCCCAAATGAGGGCTCAACAAATGCCAAAAGGCTTAAGTCTTACATTTCACATAACGACACCACAATGGAAGACAGTGTAGACGTCAAAGGGTTGTCAGCAATAGAAAGCCTACACATTTCTTCTCCAACTCCAGCTACCTGGACATTTAAGAAATACACTTTTAAGGGCACCTGGGTGGCTCAGACGGTTAAGAGTCTGCCTTCGGCTCAGGTTGTGATCTCAGGGTCCTGGGATCAAGCCCCACATCAGGGGAGCTTGTTCAGCGGGGAGCCAGTTTTCCCCTCTCTCTCTGCCCTTCCCTCTGCTTGTGTTCGCTTGTACACACTCTCCCACTCTATCTCTAAATAAATAAATAAAAGTCTTTAAAATAAAGAAAAAGGGATGATAACTTAAGCATTATGTATCAAGGGCGCCTGAGTGGCTCAGTGGGTTAAAGCCTCTGCCTTCAGCTCGGGTCATGATCTCAGGGTCCTGGGATGGAACCCTGCAGCCGGCTCGCTGCTCAGCAGGGAGCCTGCTTCCCCTCCTTCTCTCTCTGCCTGCCTCTCTGCCTACTTGTGATCTCTGTCTGTCAAATAAATAAAAATATTTTTTAAAAAAGCATTATGTATCAAAACCTGTATACTGCAGCCAAACAGTACCCAGAAAAATATGTCGGGTTACATGCATATAGTAGAAAATAATAAAATTCAAAAGTCAATGAACAGACCATTTAAAAAACTAGACAACGATTAACAACATAAGCTCAAAGGAAGTATAAATAATTACTCAAAACTGAAGAAAAAACCAATGTGAAAATGAAAAAAAAAAGTATTTGCTCAATAAAGCCAAAAGATGGTTTTTGCAAAGACCAATAAAATGGTCAAAACTTTGACAAATTGTTTACGCAAGAAAAAGGGAGAGAAGACACAAATTTTTTAAAATAAAGATGAGGGGCGCCTGGGTGACTCAGTCAGTTAGGCTGCTGCCTTTGTCATAATCCTAGGGTCCTGGGAGAGAGCCCCGTATTGGGCTCCCTGCTCAGCCGGGGGGCCTGCTTCCCCCCCCCCACCGCCTTCTGCTCTACCTGCTTGTGCTCTCTCTCAATCTCTCCATCAAATAAATAAATAAAATCTTTAAAAAATAAAGATGAAAACAATAACGACATAAATAAAGGAACTTTTAAGTTGTGAGAGACTGTGGAGCACATCTTTATATTAATAAATTTGAAATGAATGTTTTAGATGAAATGAGTTCTTTCTAGGAAGAAATTACCAAAAATGACTCAAAAAGATTATTTAAATGAAGACATCAATAATAATTTAAAAAATTGAAAAAGTAGCTAACCATCTCCCCTTGAAAATGGTACTCAAAAAGATTGTCTATGACTAAATTTTAGTAAAGTTTCAAGGAACAGATAATAATCTATTTTTTCTATTGGTATTTTTAGGTTTCAGAGCATAAAAAGACGGAAAGCTTCCCAACTCAAGCTGCTAAGCTACCATAACTGTTACAATACAAAGAACACTAAAAAATAAATCTATAGGTTAAACTTGTTTATGGAATATATAAATACAAAAAAAATCTATAAATCAATCTAGCAGTCTGTTAAAAGAATAATGTATTATGAACAAGCAGGGTTTATCCCAAGAATTTAAAGATGATTCATCAATAAATGATTACTATATTTTACTTTATTAGCATATTAAAAAATAAAAGGCCTATATCTCAATGGATGGAAAAAATCTATCTCATAAAACATCAAAACTCATTCCAGATTAAAAACGAAAAACAAAAAAAAAAACGAAAAACAAAAAACAAAAAACTCAGCAAGACCGAAAGGAAACTTATTTAACTTGATAAAAGTTTATCTACCGTAAACCTATGTAGTAAACCTCATACAACCCCCATTTGTGCTGGTTATCAATTTATTGCCTCTCTAAATGAATCCTTCACCGGCCAACTTTGTCAACCAGGATGCTTGCTCTAACTTGGTTCTTTTGCCACTTGGCACAGTGATAAGCCTTGTCAGTAGAGGGCACTAAAGGGACATGACAGGAGAGCGTCTCTCCTTTGTTCAAGTCCTTCCTCTTTTGTTCCTGGGGCACAGGGCTGACAGTGGCCTGTGTGTGGGACACTGATGCCACTTATTCACCAACTACTAGTAGGACTAGTAGTAGGACTACTACTACTCCTGACGTAACAGGAGGATTCTTGCTTACCAAAGAACCCATCATTCCCAATTTGTCCACTTTATCCCACTACCTATGAACTTGCTCTGACCCAGGGCAATGAAGCAAACATCTCTGTTCCTCCCTCCCTTGGATACCATCCTTTGACCCTAGGGTGTTTCTTTAGAGTTCTCTTTTATCCTTTCTTTGTAGCCAATCCCTTACTCTTAATGATTCTTTTGCTAAACATTCCCTGCTGAAAGAACGGTTGTGTTTTCTGTCACCTAACTGAACAGTGATTCAAAACTGGTACCAAAAGTAGCTTCTGACCCACCTTCTCATTCATAAGTCCTACTAAGGCACCCAAAGTCCTTGCTTTGTCCTGTTCAGCAGATAGAATCAGCAAGGGGACTACTACAATGTTTTTGTTTTTTTTTTTTAAGATTTTATGTATTTATTTGACAGAGAGAAATCACAAGTAGATGGAGAGGCAGGCAGAGAGAGAGAGGGAAGCAGGCTCCCTGCTGAGCAGAGAGCCCGATGCGGGACTCCATCCCAGGACCCTGAGATCATGACCTGAGCCGAAGGCAGCGGCTTAACCCACTGAGCCACCCAGGCGCCCCTACTACAATGTTTTGTAGAAAGTCAAAGCAAGCAAGATCTCTGCAGACCATATTATGGCAGAAAGAACAGAAGGGACACAGCCCTGATGCGAGCCTGTGAGGATGTACGGTTGACCCTGCCAGGTAAAAGCTAACTGCTTCTGGAGGTTCTTCCACATTGGGTTGGAGACACAGACTTTGGTCAGCCGCCTACCGATTGCCAGTGGCCTCTGAAGAATTTCTCCAGTCAAGATACTACACCTAGAACTGTAGCTGCAATTGGAGTCATCACCTGATTGCATTTACAATAGTCCACAGTCATTATCCAAGATCATTCAACTCAACAGGTCACACTGCTTAGCTAAATGGGGATGTGGTAAGTATCACTACCTCTGCTGCTTTATTTTTTGTTGGCACTGATCTCTGTCTTTGCAGTATGGGTGCAGCATCTGCTTATGATTTACTATGTTGGTAGGAAGGGGAAGTTCCAGAGACTTCTACTTGTCCTTACTACCATAATGGCCCTCACTCCATAAGTCAGAGAATCAATGTGGAAATTCTGTCTGTTGCCGAGTATGTCTATTCCAACTCTATGTTCAGTAATGGGAAATAACTACAGGGTGGGTCCACAAAGCAAGTGGGCCTGGAGTAAAGCAGATCTGCTGATCACCTGACCACTATAATCCCTCATTTTGAATAGGGATGACCATGGTATTGTTTCAGGTCCCTAGGAATTAATATTAAATCAGAGCCAATGTTTAGTAATCTGAAAGGGTCTGGATATTTTCTGTTTTCCAGCGTACAGTAACTCTAATAATAGCCACAGGTCCCTTTGAGTAGGCTTAGGGGAAGATTCACAGTATATACCTTCCATAATAATGTAGAGTTCATCCTCAGGGGGACCTGGCCCTTCCACTTAAGGGGATTTGGTCTTTGAATTGATTTATTCTGGAAATTGGAGGAGAAACCATGACTCTTTATTGTGATTTTGGCTTCCAGACCTGGACTTTCTTCTGTTACATACATCAAGTAATTCTTTATCAGGCTGCTCATGAATTTTGTTCATAGGGGTACCATGATAAATTAGCCATTGTCAAATATCACTAAGAGCAAAGGCACTCTGATTTCTGGTACATCCCTGCTGTCCTTCATGGTAAATGTGTTCACCTTTATTTGGCAGTTAAGTGCTGCCTCCTGTCCTCTGGCTCTGCAGGATCCCATCACCACCACTGAAAGCAGGGAAGCCATTTCAATTATGATGTCACCCATGATCTTACCTGGCCTACCTAGGAAAGCAACCAAAGACCTTTTTGAGGATGTGAGTGCTCCCCTCACGAACAAATTTCTCAATGTCTTATTATGGGAGTGTCCTCTGGGAAGAAATGTCTAACACTAACTCATTACATGTAGGTGTTCAGCAGCAGATCTGTAGGTCACACAAATTCACTCTGATATTCCCATTTCCCTAAGTCTTTAGATTCTCTCCACCAAATCCTACTAGGGAAGCTGTGGCATATCCACCTCATTAAATGTGGGCCACTGCCGAGTCGCTGAGTCCAGTTTCAAGTGAACCGTTAGAGTCCAGCTTCACAAGCTATCACATGGGATCCAGCATCTCCAGTAAGTATGTCCATATCAATGAACGTGACTTAGTCTAGCATTACATTCCACCCTCGTTAGTCTATCACCCTTAGAATCCATTCCCACACATGTCTCCCAATTACAAGCAAAGTCTTGTAATTCTTTAGGTTTATAAGCTATTTCCCTCTGAATTATAGATATCTGAATTACCTGTACCCTGAAGCTTGCTGAGATTTGACTCTAGTTATGGGTCCAGGGACAAGAGGACTGATTGTGCTGGGTGTTGAGAGTGAGCATCTGACTTAGATGAAATTATTACTATGGCATTTTCACAGAAAGTAAGACTAATCTCCCAGACCCACAAAGGCATACTACTTCCACTGGGAAGGGAGGCTCAGAGTTACTTGGGAGTTGAATATTATCAATTACTACTGAATCCATTGAGATATTCCTATTATGAGTTTCAGCGTCCCATTATTTCCCAATGAATGCCCTAACCTGCACATGAGAACCTGGGCTAGACTATGAATTCATGTGTAATACTGACTGAAATACCACTAAAATGAAAAACAGAACAATGGTGCCCCATTATCACTACTACTGGCCAAGATTACACTTGACACTCAAGCTATACAATAAGCCACAAAATGGAAACAGACATACAAATAACAAAAACGAAAATGTAAAATTGTCTGCAGTTGAAAAGATTTTCTGGATAGCAAATCTAAATGAATTAACTGAAAAACATTAAAACTAATATGAGAGGGCATAAGGCATCTACAGTGATATGCAAAAATGAATAGACTTTCCATATACCATGCATTTACAGACATAGCTAAGAATGTTTAGCATTGTTATACTAGCAAAATTGGAAACAACCTGAATGTCCAGTGGCAGAAGAATGGCTAACTAAATTTTGGTCTACCCCTCAATGGGATATTATATAGCAGTTGTATTGCTATTGGAAACAGTAAGACAAAGTATATTTTTAAAAAAAGAGTCTGGAATAATATATGTGGTATGATCCTATTTATGTCAGAAATATTAACAAATAAATAAATAGATGGATAGATAAATACTAAAAATTTAAGTATTTAGGTACATAAACCAGTATGTATATCAAGAAAAAGATGTGGAAGAACTACTGGAATAATTTGGGGTGATTATGAGAGCTTTCACTCTTTCTTTTCAAAATCTATGTCTTTCTGGGGGTGCCTGGGTGGCTCAGTGGGTTAAGCCTCTGCTTTCAGCTCAGGTCATGATCCCAGGGTCCTGGGATCGAGCCCCACATCTGGCTCTCTGCTCCGGGGGGAGCCTACTTCCTCCTCTGCCTCTCTGCCTACTTGTGATCTCTGACTCTCAAATAATAAAATCTTTTTTAAAAAATCTATGTCTTTCTGTGCTGTCTCAAATTTTTCATTGAAAAATATTTATGTATTGCTTGTGTTACTGGGCTGACAATCGGGGAAACACTGACTTCATCCATCCATTATCCATTCACCCACCAACTAACTCATCGGATTGTTATTAAACACGTGCTAACTAGGCATCTAACACTGAACAAGGAACATGATACATCATCCCTAAACTGCCTGGGTATAAGATCCCATTCCTTATTAGGAATTTAGATTTTGGTTTTAGTAAAGCCCTGTGAGATAGCAGGTATAAATTATTTTCTTTAACCACAAATTTGGAACTGTTTACTGAAAATTTATTAGCTTTCTCAAAGGTAAGCTGAATTCTAAGCTAGAGATTTTTTCCTTATTCATCCAACAGGGATATTTTTTTAAAACTCCTCTCAGCTTAGTTTGTTATTAGTTTTAGAAATACTAATTAAAACCACTTCAGTCACATATAATTCACACAAGAAGAAATAAGATGAATAAAGAAATATGTATTTTGTAAGTGAAACACAAACCCATCAGAGCATGGAAAAGTTTTGGGGACCCACCTGCTGCTCTTTTCTAAGGAACGTTTCAATCTCCAGATGAATCCTGTTCTCTTCTTCAGTTTTCAACCTTAGTTTCTGTGACAACAATAAACCTGTATCAGGAAATCTTGCCAGCAGGGTTCAGAATGAGAAATTCTCAAGATTAGAGATCTGTGGCCAGATCTCAATTTTCATTACCAGCTGAGATCCCAAGAATCCTGCCATATTGCTCTAGGGCTGGGAAATCATTCTCTTCAACCCAGTTCATGTTCACAAATGTCGCTAGGCCATTTGCCAGGCAGTGTAGGGGACACATGCCAGTGCCCAGGACAAAAGGACCATGATCCGCTCGCCTGGATAAAGTGATGTCAATTGAAGGAGAGAAACCATGCTTCAAGGGCACAAGGTTCTTAGGTCTAGAAAAGGAAATTCCAGAGTGCAAGTAAAGTTTGTAGTCAGGGTTGTCTAACTAACCCAGGGGAGTAAGCTTTCAAATGAGTGGGGGCCCAGGGAAAGCAGTCCTCCTCCCCAGGGATGACATGTTTGTTCCTTCCCACCTACCTACTGTTCATTTAGCCACTGGAGCCTTCCTTTTCTAGTGAGGGTCTGCCCCTTGTTTCTTTCTCCTACTCTTTTCCGCGGTGACTTTCCAGCTATATAAATTTAGGTTTGAATGAAATTCAGCTCTTTTGATTTTATATTTCTTAATGGAGGGATAAAAGGTACCAGCTGGGCAGCAGCAAAAACCCACACTTAATAAGCATCTTGTTTTGCCCGCGTTACCAGGAGAAATGGCAAGAGGTTTTATAAAATAAGGATAAAGTGACCAAGGGAAGAAAGTACAACTGACTTTCAAAGTCGTCACAAAAAAACAGTGGATGTCGGCTACAGCCCGTCAGAATCTCTGCCTGCAAATACACAAGACTTCATTCTGTTTTTACTTCTGGTCTCAAATGTGAGAGCTGCAGGAGAGCTGAAGCAAAGATCAAGATACTCTCCTTCTCCTTCCTCCTCTGTTAGCTGAAGCAATATGAAGAGTGACAGCTCGAATGTGTTCATTCCTCAAGCAGCAGTGATTACCTCTATCTCTTCCAGCAAAAGCTCCTCAGTTCTGTTACATTTCTTCTGGGTCTGGGAGATCTGCAGCTCAGTGTTTTTCTTCATATAGCGATTTTCCATGTTGGTTTTTGCCTTCATCTCTTGCAACTGGTCCCTGAGGTGAGCAATATATTCATTCCGACTCTGTAGAGGTAAGACCAAGTTTCTAAATTAAAATACATGCAGGGGGTGCCTGGGTGGCTCAGTTCCTTGGGTATTCAACTCTTGATTTCGGCTCAGGTCATGTTCTCAGGGTCATAAGATGGAGCCTGGCATTGGGCTCTCTGCTCAGTAGGGAATCTGCTTGAGATTCTCTCTCTCTCCCCCTCCCTTCCCACTGCCCCTCCCTTTAGCCCCCTCCCTCTCTAAAATAAATAAATCAGGGGCACCTGGGTGGCTCAATGGGTTAAGCATCTGCCTTTGGCTCAGATCATGATCTCAGGGTCCTGGGATCAAGCCCCACATTGAGCTCCCTGCTCAGTATGGAGCCTGCTTCCCTCTCTCTCTCTGCCTGCCTCTCTGCCTACTTGTGATTTCTCTCTCTGTCAAATAAATAAATAAAATCTTTTAATAAAATAAATAAAAATAAATAAATAATTTTTAAAATAATAAAGTAAAAAAAATATTCTACTTCCATTCAGTTCATCCAGTGGCTAAAGCCTACCTTTTGTATCTATAAATCAACAAGAAAATGGATCTATTTTACTATTATTGCACTACAGGAAAGTTAGCCAATAATCATGGACAGTATACGTGAAAACGAAGGCTAATTAGTTCTAAGCATCAAGAATGGGAGATTTTTTTCCTAGTACATTATTTGGATAGTCTGTATACACAAAGATTTCTCATTACCATCTCATTTTGGTAGAAAAAGTACTGCTCTAAATGATCAAAAGACCTGTCTTCTCACCCAAGCCCCCAATAGCTGTGTCAGCCTGACCAAGTCAGTTAAACTCTGCACGTTTTACCTGCTATAAAATAAAAACATTAATATCTGCCCTATCTGGAATATCTCAGCAAGTGATTATAAGGAGTTAATTAAGAATATGTAAAAACTCTTTGCAGGTCCCAAAGTGCTTGGCAATTTTAAGGTTTCAATATTCATTTAAAAACTATTCATTCAGTACCATACTAAGCTAAATAGTGGAGACCTAATAGACATGGTCTTTGCCCTATAGAGCTTACAGTCTAGTGATAGAGATGTGATTAAAATAAAACAAACTTTTTGAGGCACCTGGCTGGCTCAGTTGGTGGAATGTGCACCTCTTGATCTCAGGGTAATGAGTTCGAGCCCACGTTGGGTGTAGAGATTACTTAAAAATAAGATCTTAAGGGGTGCATGGGTGGCTCAGTCAGTTGGGCATTTGACGCTTGATTTCAGCTCAGGTCATGATCTCAGGCTTGTGAGAGGGAGCCCCATGTTGGGCTCTCTGCTCAACAGGGAGCCTGCTTCAGGATTCTCCCTCCCTCTGCCCTTCTGCCCACTTGCTCTCTCTCTCTCTCTCAAATAAGATAAATCTTTTGAAAAATTAACTAAGTAAATAAAGTCTTAAAAAAGAAAGCAAACTTTTTTAAAGGCACAAAACACTCTTAAAGACAACACTCAATAGGACAACAGGCCATGGGAGAGAGTAACAAGGGAGGCCCACATTAGATCAGGTAGTCTATGAAGGATTCTCTGAGAAGGGAATGTTAAATCTGACACCTAAAGGGTAAGTATGGATGTCACATGAAAAGTGGGATCAAGGAGGAGTCTAAGAAAGAGGAAAAATAAGTACCCAAGTCCTGAAGCCGCAAAAACTGGATACATTCCAGGAACTGAAAGAAAACTCTGGAGACTATCCCAGCGAGGATTGAGAGTGGGACAAGATGAGGCTGGAGAGGGAGGTAGGACGGACCGGGTAGGCCCTCCGAGGCACTAATATGGGGCCTGAATTATAATCCAAGGGCCATGGGAAGCCTCAGAAGGGTTTTAGTCGGGGAGATAACATCTGATCATTTGAGAAGAACAGACGCAGCAGGAGTAATTTCACAGAGAGATGATTGGTTAGCTGACAGCATGACAAGCAAACACAATTAATAATGAAAACACACTGCTTTAGTCAGAGATCTCCGTTTCTCTAAATACCAACCAACTTTAGTTCTGCCGTGTAAGCTGGATGGAGTTAGTTCTAAGCATTAGAAGAAACAGCAGAAATCCGTCAGGATTATCCACAATGAAAAGCAAATATGGTTTAAAGGATCATAGGCCCTTAAACTTAGTCAGACTTCCTTCAACTCATTTTGTCTGACTTCTTGGTGTAACTCTATGGAATCATTCCAATTATTCAGTTGTTCCGCCAGTACCAGAGCCCTCCAAGGAGATGAGTATCTCTGGCCGAGAACATGTTACCAGTCCAGCTGGCTAATACATTGCAGTAGTTCTTAACCTCTTAAAAGCTGTAGGATTGTGGGCAATTTACTTAACCTAAGACCTTTCTCAACTGTAAAATCTTGCCATGTCTTGCACAACTTAGCTACTCAATAAATGTTCATTAAATGCATTTTAAGAAAGGTCTTTTTTGGCTCACTTTTCCCCTTCTTTCTACACTCTATTTCCTTTTTCCATCTCTTTCCATTTTGCTTCCCTCCTCCCTTCTGATTCAAGCTGTATGGTGGTCAGTGATAAAGTCTGGATTTCTAGGAAGACTTGAGTTAGAGCGAAATGTGACAGCTTTACTTCCTCATCGGCTGGAATCTTTATACCTATCTAACCATGTAGTCTTTCTTTGACACCCTGCTTATGTACCACTTAAGCTCAGAAAACCTTTTCCAGAAAACCTCAGCCCATATAAATAACTGCAGTTTTGTTTCTCACAGAATCTAACAGTGTTGAACAGTTAGGTATTCATTAAATAGCATCAACACACAGATATACTTTCAAAGACTCAAGAAAATGTTCTGGTCAGTTTTCTTTATCAAACCAAATATTGAGTCTTTTGGAGTAAAAATATGAAGATCATAAATGCAGACTTAAAACTCTATGAGTTTCCGCCTCTGGCAAGAAAAAGATATTACGTTATGTAACCTAATAAGATCTTAAAACATTGGCCTACAATTTCCCGACTGAGCTGCCCAGGCGTCCCCATAGCAACAGCATTTTTTTAAAAAAGATTTTTTTATTTATTTATTTTATTTATTATTTGACAGAGAGAGATCACAAGCAGACCAAACCTGACTTATAAATCACCAAACTGTCTTCAGATCTGTACTCGTTATTTGAATTCAGAGGAACACAATTTAGTAATGGAAACAAGCAGCCAACCAATTACAGTTAATAAGGCTCCAACAGCTGCCACAAAAGTTTGAGCCAAAGGATTTTAATGGTGGTGTCTGTTTTCATAATTGAACACAAAGTAGAGATGAGGGTTTGGTTGGAGGGAAAAAGGAAAATGGGAATGTGGTCTATTTAAGTGGCAAAAGCCACAAGAAAAAATACAATTCTGTATTAAGTTAACATCTGTATTTGTCTATGACTAACAGTGGCAGCTTCTAGAATACTCTCTGAATAAAATCTGAGCTACACAGTCCCCCATTCTAAGATGCAGATAAAACAGATCCAGATTTCTAAAGTTTCAGGCTCCAATTCCACCCATTCCTTCATTTCCATTTGAACTATTTCCTTTCCAATTGTACCAATTTCCTCTTCCCTTTTGCGATAAAGTTTCCTACACCTCACTCTCTTGACTGATCTCCTCTGAGTAAACTGTTTTAAATGTAATGCCTAATACTATACACAATATTATACATGTCTAACTACAACAGAGGACAAGGAAGTATTTTTTTCCCTGTTGTATAAACACAATAGAGTGCCACAAAATGCACTCTATGAGGAAGCACTTCAGATGTTTTTCACAAGACTGATCATGATTGTCAGGCTTCTGAGGACAATCCAGTAGAAGGAGCACTGTAAAAGGGAGACTCTGCGAAGTCTACACATGATGCGAAGGCAGACAGCTTTTTAAAATGCTGTTACTGGGCACCTGGGTGGCTCAGTGGGTTAAAGCCTCTGCCTTTGGCTCAGGTCATGATCCCAGGGTCCTGGGATTGAGCCCCACATCAGGCTCTCTGCTCAGTGGGGAGCCTGCTTCCTCCTCTCTCTCTGCCTGCCTCTCTGCATACTTGTGATCTCTGTCTGTTCAATAAATAAATAAAATCTTTAAAAAAAAATGCTGTTACTGGGCACCTGGGTGGCTCAGTAGTTTAAGCCTCTGCCTTTGGCTCAAGTCATGATCTCAGGGTCCTGGGGTAGAGCCCTGCATCAGGCTCTCTGCTCTGCTCTGCCTGCCTCTCTGCCTACTTGTGATCTATCAAGTAAATAAATAAAATCTTTTTTTTTTTTTAAATGCTGTTACTACCACGAAAGTGATAAGACACTAATCTCAGGGATTCATGTTAAAACCTGGCTAAGCCTCTAATGAAACTACTAAAGACAAGTTAGGTCTTCACAATTCTCAATTTACAGGAGTCTTCTAAACAAAATGAGACCTTTCATTTCACTTTTGCCTCCTCTTGGAGTCAGTTCAGGCTCTAATAACAGGCTTTTGAATTCTGATGTCTATTGCTTATCATATACCGGCTTTGAGTTGCTTGCAAATTAGCAAAAGTGCCTTCTATATCTTCATTTACTTCCTTAACCCATTTTGGAGCCTAAAGTTCATCAGAGTCAGCTCAACCTGTTGTCTTAGGTACTCAACTCTATATCCAGTCCCCCCCAAAAGGAAATTAGTGTCATCAAAGAGTGTACAAAAAGCTGAGAGGCTAAGTGAAGAAAAGAACTGGGTAACATGCAAAAGTTAGTAATAGTGTGGCCAGAGAAAAACCAAAGTATGGTTTGGAGGATGGAGTAGTTCAGGCCTGTTTTAAAATAAGAAGCAGGGGTGCCTGGGTGGCTCAGTTGGTTAAGTGTCTGACTTTTGATTTCAGCTCAGGTCATGATCTCAGGGTCGTGAGATTGAGCCCCAGAGTCAGGCTCTGTACTCAGCAGGGAGTCTGCTTGAGATTCTCTCTCTCCTTCTGCCCCTGCCCTCACCCCAAGAGCACGTACTCTCTCTCTCAAATAAATAAATCTTAAAAAAAAATTTTTGTGCAAAGCTTCTGCATAGCACTGAGCTTTCCAAAGTATAGTCAGTAACCATGGATGGCAATGCGATTGCTGAATAAAGAACCAAAAGCTGAGGAATTAGTGGTGCTACCATTGGCATAGGGCCACCCAGTCTAGACATTCATGTGAATCTGGATCCAAGAAACTTTAGGGTTACAGGGCATCCAGCTTTGTGCCCTTTGGCTCCTTCTGTAATCAGTCAAAATGAGTTGGAATGAGTTCATATCCTTCACTGTTACCTCATTTAACCTCAATAATCAGGGCAAAGCTGAAGTAAGTGAAGGACTCTTCTTTATCAGCCAACCTTCTCCTTGAAGATACACACACACACACACACACACACGTATATATATATAACTTTGTAAACTGCTAAGTGTGTTAGAAATCCTAATAGAACTAATTTCTAACTGCCTACAGTGTATCCCAAGCACTGATATATATATAATCTCCTTGAAGGAATGTGTATATATATGTAATATATGTATGTACATATATGTATTTATATATAATTATAAATAAATACTATATAATATATATGTTATAGATTATATATAATTATATTTTTATATATTTACATAAATATATAAATTTAAGGGAAATGAGAAACCCTAGGCCCAGGAGAAAAATAAATCCTCTGTGGCATTCTGTTTTGAGAATATCTCCTCAATGCTTAAAACCTTAGTGGCAGCTCCAGCACTGGAAAGGTTTATGGTATGTTCTAGAAGCTGCAGGATGAGGTAAGGGTAATTGCTTAAAGAAACTCCTGGTCAACCTAAAGCCACAGGTCTGGAGCAGATTAGATATAGCCCTAAGAAACACAACAACAAAGATTACAGACCCAGAACTTCAACATGGTCCAAACCCTGACCCCCAGGGACAAGGCAGATATCTTACATGATGAGCCTCCCCCATGTACAGGACACCCATTGATGGTGTTTCCCCAGAGAAGCATGGCTTACAAGGCCCTCCATAATTTGTTGCCATCTCCCATTCTAAGTTCATCTATGTTATCCTCTCCGTTTCTCTTCAAACTTCAGCAGCTATAAACTGGCCTTCTTCTAGTTCCTTATAAATCCCAAGTTCTGTCTCCTAACTGAATATTTAGAAGTTTAACTTTCACTATTGCCAATAAGTTCCTACCAGTATGACCCTCACACAGCTAGTATCTATAAACTCTGGGCTCAATACAAAAGGCAATTACATAAAAACATTGGAGTGTACAAAATCAGGCAGAATCTGGAAGGAGACACTTGTAAGAGAGGTACAGCATGTGCTGAGTTTCCAACTTTCCATGACCTTGATTAGACCATAGTCAGCACTACAGAGTGGAGGGTAGCAGTGGATTGTGTAAAGCAGTGAGAACCCTCATTCAAAACATCACAGTCTTTTCAGACTGAAGAACCAGAAAACAGATTTTTGGACAACTAGAGCCAAATAGTTTCCAATAATGCTGAAAAGGAGAGAAAAAGCTTCACATTTGTTGTATAAATTTTGTGCATATCTTTGGCTCACTCCTGAGGCACAATTGTGCCAGGAAGAACATAGGCAGCCTTGCCAAGGAGAAAAGGAAATGAACTGAAGTGAGCTACTGCCCAATGTCGGTGAGAGTTTTTAGTTTTAATTTAATGGAGTTAACTGACCACTAAAACAAAAATGTCAGTACACTTTTGGGGATAGAACAGAATGCAGAGCCTCTACAACATAATATTCACACTGTCCAGGACACATTCCAAAATGATTCCATACTGAAGAAAAAGAAAACTATGAACCATTCTCAAGGGAGATTAACCTTAAGATGCCAAAGGTTGGAACTAGCAGACAAGGATTTTTTTTTAAGATTTTCTTTTTAAGTAATACCTATACCCAACGTGGGGCTTAAACTCACAACCCTGTTGGTAGGCTCTACCAACTGAGCCAATCAGGCATCCCAATAGATAAGGATTTTAAACAAAGCTCAATAAAGAGCAATATGCTCATAATAAATAAAAAACAAGAAACCTCAGCAGAGAAATAGAACTATAAAAAAAGAACTAAATGGAAATTCTAAAACTAATTTTCTAAATTTTAAAACAAAAAAAGTACTACAAGGGCTTCATAGTAGAATGGAGATGATGGAAAGTCAGTGAAATTGAAGACAGACAAACAGAGATTATTCAATCACATGAACAAAGAGAAAAATTTTTTTAAGAAACAGAGAGACCTAAAGGTCACTATCAAAAAGTCTAAATAGGAATAATTGGAATTCTAGTAGGAAGAGTGCAACCAAATGGAACTTTAAAACTATCTGAAAACAGGGCGCCTGGGTGGCTCAGTGGGTTAAGCCGCTGCCTTCGGCTCAGGTCATGATCTCAGGGTCCTGGGATCGAGTCCCGCATTGGGCTCTCTGCTCAGCAGGGAGCCTGCTTCCCTCTCTCTCTCTCTGCCTGCCTCTCTGCCTACTTGTGATTTCTCTCTGTCAAATAAATAAATAAAATCTTGGGTGCCTGGGTGGCTCAGTGGGTTAAGCCGCTGCCTTCGGCTCAGGTCATGATCTCAGGGTCCTGGGATCGAGTCCCGCATCGGGCTCTCTGCTCTGCAGGGGGCCTGCTTCCTCCTCTCTCTCTCTCTGCCTGCCTCTCTGCCTACTTGTGATCTCTGTCAAATAAATAAATAAAATCTTTAAAAATAAATAAATAAATAAATAAATAAATAAATAAAATCTTAAAAAAAAAAAAAAAAACTATCTGAAAACATACTGGCTGGGGCACCTGGGTGGCTCAGTTGGTTAAGTGCCTGCCTTTGGCTTAGATCATGATCCCAGGGTCTTGGGTCAAGACCTGCATTTTGCTCTCTGCTCAGCGGAAGTCTCCCTCTGCCACTCTCCCTGTTCATGGTCTCTCCGTCTTAATAAAATCTTTTTTTTAAAAAGTCTTCTAACTTCTTGGGTGCCTGGGTGGCTCAGTGGGTTAAGCCGCTCCCTTTAGCTCAGGTCATGATCTCAGGGTCCTGGAATCGAGTCCTGCATCGGGCTCTCTGCTTGGCGGGGAGCCTGCTTCCCTCTTACTCTCTCTGCCTGCCTCTCGGCCTACTTGTGATCTCTGTCTGTCAAATAAATAAATAAAATCTTAAAAAAAAAAAAGAGTTAAAAAAAAAAAAGTCTTCTAACTTCTATATAAGAAATAATGAAGACTCCCTGATCTGAAGCATAAACTTGTTCAAATAGCTAGGCAAAAGCTGACATTAAGCCCTATTTTATAACTTTCTAAACTGCTAAGTGTATTAGAAATCCTAATAGAGCTAATTTCTAACTGTGTATCCCAAGCATTGTTTTCTAAAGTTATTGCTTAAAACTTGGGATGCATTTTCTTATAGAGGTAAATGAGATAACAGATTAGGTCCTAATGACCATAAAAGCCCACCAAATCCACTCTGTACTTGAAATATAATACAGATGACAATATCAAACCTAACCATCATGTATAAGGAGGTTTCTAATGTGCTTAATGTCCCATCTGGGACTAGTCTCGCATCTGGGATGCTAGAATACAGGAGACCGCCCGAGATAAGGTCTCCTGTAGGAAGGGGTCAGTGGTATGCCTGAGTGTGGTGGGAAGAATAAGAACAAACTGAGCATTCCCGAGTGCTGTGGTCTCCCCGAGTTCTACTGGGGACTTACTTACATATCCCAGACAGCTCTCTAGTTACTCTCTTTAGTAAAGGCATCCCAGGAGAAACAACCATTTCTCATTTGTAGTTTTTCTTTGCTTAAGAAAGATGGCTTCTTGGGACGCCTGGGTGGCTCAGTTGGTTAAGCAGCTGCCTTCGGCTCAGGTCATGATCCCAGTGTCCTGGGATCGAGTCCCACAACGGGCTCCTTGCTCGGCAGGGAGCCTGCTTCTCCCTCTGCTTCTGCCTGCCTCTCTGTCTGCCTGTGCTCGCTCTCTCTCCCTCTCTCTCTGACAAATAAATAAATAAAATATTTAAAAAAAAAAAAAAAGAAAGAAAGAAAGATGGTTTCTTACATGGCCGTTTTGGCTCAGTAACTTCCGGTGTTGGCCAGGTGATTCTTACCTGCACTTCAGCTTGCCGTTCTCTTTTGACATTAAGTAGCTGTTTTTGAAGAGATCTTATCTGTTTTTTTCCTTTTTCCTCCCTAGAAGAAGTGAGAATGATTTGTTTAGAGGGGTGTTTCTCAAACTCTAGCATGCACGAGGCTCACCCCCACTGTTAAAAAACAGATTCCTGGGCTCTACCCCCAGAGATTCTGATTTGGTAGGTCTAGGCCCGGGCCCTGGAATTCACATTTCTAACAAGTTCTCAGATGTTGCCAGTGGTGCTGGTTCATGGAACACACTTTTAGTCATACTTTACAGATCACTGCAATTTAAGTAAACCAGAAGGGAGATTTTGGTGTATGGGTTGTATCTCAAAAAACTGCTGCTGAGAAAAAGCGAAGAGGAGGAACAGGAGTGGGGAAAGGGCGGGCAGGACATTCTCTTCCACCTAACCTTCCCTCTCCCACTTGGGGTCGGTTCAGCATTGAGTCCAAAGGTTCCCTCCACCTTTTCTCTCACATGGGTGTTTCCATTGATAAAAATCTTTGCATGAATAATCTCATCTTGGTGGCTCTCAGAACACATGACTTAACACACTTGCCATGGGCACACAAGCATTAAATGGCAGGGCAAGATTCAAATTCAGTGCTATCTGAAGGAGAACGTTAACTACTTTAGGTTTCTATTTGTACTTAGAAACAGAATTCTGCTTACCTCTAGTAATGCCATTATCTAGTTTTAAAGAAAAACAAAATAACGAAGCCATATAATAAATATAATAATGTAATAATAAACAAAACAAGGGGCGCCTGGGTGGCTCAGTGGGTTATAGCCTCTGCCTTCGACTCAGATCGTGATCCCGGGGTTCTGGGATGGAGCCCCATATCGGGCTCTCTGCTCAGCGGGGAGCCTGCTTCCTTTCCTCTTTCTCCTCCTGCCTCTCTGCCTGCTTGTGATCTGTCAAATAAATAAATAAAACCTTTAAAGAAAAAAAAAAGAATAAACAAAACAAAATAAAAACTATCTTAGCTTAGGCTGCCATTACAAAAATATCAGATTGGGTAGTATATAAGTAACAGAATTCATTTCTCACAGTTTGGAAGCTGTGACCAAGATTTGGGTGCCATCAGATTCAGTGTCTGGTAAGAAAATGCTTCCTGGCTCACAGATGGTTCTTTTCACTTGCATCTTTACATGATGGACTGAGTTATCTTTTATATGGGCGTTAATCTCATTCCTGAGGCCTCCACCTTCATGACCTCATCACTTCTTAAAGGTCCCACCTTCTAATACCATCACATTAAGGTTTAGGATTTCAACATATAAATTGGAGGTGGGGTGGGGTACATAGAACATTCAGTCTATAGCAACAACCAAAACACCTTACCACTAAGTAGCTCCTAGATAAGTACTGCCATTCAGGAATGTTTAGTAAGCATATACTTAACTAGAATCTTGAGATTGAGATTGTCATTGCCAAACTATAGATGATGTAATTCCCATCTATAGATTATCAAGAAATAGGTAAGAAAGATGTAAAATATTTATCTCATAATAAATTCAGAACCCTAGGGTCAATTCAGTTACATAAATAAGTGAAAAAGAACAGAACAAAGTCTCAAAAGGAAAGAAATTAAAAAAGAAAGAAAGAAAGAGGAAGGAAGGGAGGGAGGGAAGGAAAGGGAGGAAGGGGAGGAAGGGGAGAAAGAAAGGGAGGAAGGAAGGGGAAAAGGCTTAATATGTATGACTATCCTTAAGGAGTTCCAGGGCTCTGGTGAAGAGCTGGGTGCTGGATTTGGAACAGAAATGTCAGAACAGACAAACAAAAAATTGGCAAGATCTAACTCTAGGAAGAAAAAAAGCTGTTCAAGAAAGGAAATTTAATAATTATATACTGTATATCTCATCTCTGAACTATTCACACATAATAATAATCAAAATACTAAGTATTAATTTAACCAAAAATGATGCTCTAACTATACTAGGGGCATGGAAAAAAAACCACTAGATTACATCTAAGACTATATTCCCACTGGTGTTGTTTGCCATAAAGAAGAAAACTGGCCAGTGTGAGAAATGAAAAATGGTATACTTTTTTTTTAAGATTTTATTTATTTATTTGTCAGAGAGAGAGAGAGAAAGCACAAACAGAGGGAGAAGCAGGTTCCCTGCTGAGCAAGGAGCCCGCCCAAGGTGGGGCTCAATCCCAGGACCCTGCGATCATGACTTGAGCCAAAGGCAGACACTTAACCAGCTGAGCCACCTAGGTGCCCCATGTACTATTGATTTGAAGGTAAACATTTCTTATATGTTTATTGGCCCATCATATGTCCCCTTTAGTGAACTGTCTTTTCCTATCATTTTTAGATATGCCAAATCAAAAGATGTCTCATCTCTCTGGATCTGACTACACTTTGATTCATCATCACAATGAATGGAAATTTCAGCACATTAAGAGATAAAGGCCAGTCAGATCACTTTTTATTCTCTATGAAAAGCAATGCCCAATTAAAACAGCAATGAAGCACAGCTGGGCGGCTCAGTTGGATAAGTGTCTACCTTCCACTCAGCTCATGATTCCGTTCCTTGCTCAGCAGGGAGCCTGCTTCTCCCTCTGCTTGTGTTCTCTCTCTGTCTGACAAATAAATAAAAGCTTAAAAAAAAATAGGGGTTCCTGGGTGGCTCAGTCGTTAAGTGTCTGCCTTCAGCTCAGGTCATGATCCCAGGGTCTGGGATCAAGCCCCGTGTCCAGCTCCCTGCTCAGCGGGAAGCCAGCTTCTCGCTCTTCCTCTCCCCCTGCTGTGTCCCCTGTCTCACTCTCTCTCTCTGTCAAATAAATGAACAAAAGCTTTAAAAATAAAAAAAAAAATAAAACAGCAATGAGACCACTATAAACTGAATAGAACGGCAGAAATCCCAAAGATTGACACCACCAAATGCTGCCAAAGATGTGGAGCAACAGGAACTCTCGTTCATTGTTGGCAGGAATGCAAAATTGGTTTGGCAACTTCTTAAAAAACTAAACATACTCTTTTACCATAACAATTTGGCAATTACGCTCCTTGGTCTTTCCTCAAATGAGTTAAAATTTACATCCACACAAAAACCTGTACATAGAGGGGTGCCTGGGTGGCATGCTGAAGGTGGTTAAAGTGTCTGACTCTTAGTTTGGGCTCAGGTCTGATCACAGAGTCATGAGATTGAGCCACGCATTATGCTCCATAATCAGGATGGAGTCTGCTTGAGTTTCTCTCTCTCTCTCTCTCCTTCTGCCCCTCTCCTCCCCACTCTCTTTCTCTCTCTCTAACAAATAAGTCTTTAAAAAAACAAACAAACCTGTACATAGATGTTTAAAGTAGTTTTATTCAACAATAGCCAAAACTTGAAAACAACCAAGTTGTCCTACAATATGTGAATAAACTGTGGTTTATCCAGACAATAAAATATTATTCTGTGCTAACAAAGAAATGAACTGTCAAGCATGAAAAGACATGGAAGCTACTTAAACACATAATACTAAGTGAAAGAAGCTAATTCAGGAAAGCTATGTACTATATGATTCCAACTACATGACAATCTGTCATAATCAAAATAGGATGGTTGTGGCACAAAAACAGACAGATAGATCAATGTCACAGAATAAAAAATTCAGAAATAAATCCATAAATATACGGTCAGTCTTTGACAAAGCATGAAAAAATACCCAATGGGAAAAACATAGTTTCTTTAACAAATGTTGGAAAAACTGGACAGCAACATGCAAAAGGAAGAAACTGGACCACTTTCTTATATCATCTACAAAAATAAATTCAAAATGGATTAAAGACCTAAATATAAGGCCTAAAACCATAAAAATCCTAGAAGAAAGCATAGGCAGTAACTTCTCTGACATTGACACTGATATGGCACCTTTTTCTAGATAGGTCTCCTGAGGCAAGGGAAACAAAACCAAAAATGAACTATTGGGACTGCATTAAAAAAAAAATCTTCACAGTGATGGAAACAATCTAGAAAACTAAAAGGCAATCTATATAATGGGAGAAGATATTCGCAAATGACCTGATAAATGGTTGATACCCATAACAAAGAACTTACAAAACTTAACACCCAAAAAAATAATCCAGTTAAAAAATGGGCAGAAGAGGGATGCCTGGGTGGCTCAGTCTGTTAAGCGTCTGCCTTCAGCTCAGGTTCTGATCCCAGGGTCCTGGGATATTTATTTAAAATATTTACATATTTATTATAACATTATTATTATATATAAAATACATATTATATATCATTATAAATAATGTTGTTATAATATTATATTATATATAAATATAAAATATTTAAAAATAAATATTTTTCTTAAAATGAGCCGAAGACATGAACAGGCATTTCTCCAAAGACATACAGATGGCCAACAGACACTTGAAAAGATGTTCATCAAATTTCATCATTACTTACCATCAGTGAAATGCAATTCAAAACTATAATGAGGTATCACTTCATACCTGTCAGTATGGCTAAAATCAACAACACAAGAAACAATAGGTGTTGGTTGAGGATGTGGAGAAAAAAGGAACCACTTGTACTCTTGGGGGGAATGCAAACTGATGCAGCCACAGAAAACAGTATCGAGTTTCCTCAAAAAGTTAAAAATAGAACTACCGTATGATCCAGTAATTGCACTACTAGGTTTTTATCCAAAGAACACAAAAACACTAATTCAGAGGGATACATCCACCTCTATGTTTATAGCAGCATTATTTACAATAGTCAAGATATGGAAGCAGCCCAAGTGAACACTGATTGAAGAATGGGGTTAGAAGATGTGGTATAGGGGTGCCTGGGTGGCTCAGTGGGTTAAGCCACTGCCTTCGGCTCAGGTCATGATCTCAGGGTCCTGGGATCAAGTCCTGCATCGGGCTCTCTGCTCGGCAGGGAGCCTGCTACCCTTCCTCTCTCTCTGCCTGCCTCTCTGCTTACTTGTGATCTCTCTCTGTCAAATGAATAAATAAAATCTTTAAAAAAAAAAAAAAGAAGATGTGGTATATATACAATGGACTATTATTCAGCCATAAAAAGAATGAAATCTTGCCATTTGCAACAACATGGATGGAGCTAGAGAGTATCAAACTAATAAGCAAAATAAGTCAGTCAGAGAAAGACAGATACCATAGGATTTCATTCATATGTGGAATTTAATAAAACAAGCAAGCAAAGAAAAAAAGAGAGATAAACTAGGACACAGACTCTTAAATACAGAGAACAAATGGATGGTAATCAGAGGGTGGGTATGAGTTAATTAGATGATGGGGAATAAGGAGTGCAATTGTCATAATGAGCACTGGGTATTGTACAGAAGTAATGAATCACTGTATTGTACACCTGAAACTAATATTACACTGTATGTTAAGTAACTGGAATTAACAACAACAACAAAAAAGATTACTGTACAGTAGGAAGACTGTTCTTGACATACTGTAGATACACATAACTGGAGCCCAGAAATCTGAATTATTGTCCCAGCAGAACTAGGATTAGCACTTAAATTTCTGAGTTCTATTTATCTTCCCTGGAAGGCACAAATTTGATTTGCTTTAGAAATCAAGAACTTCTGGTAAAAGTTTTATGGCACTTTAAAATACAACACAGCAGGGGCACCTGGGTCTGCCTTCAGCTAAGGTCATAATCATGGAGTCCTGATAGTGAACCCCACATTGGGCTCCCTACCTAAGGAGGAATCTGTTTCTCCCTCTGCCCCACCCCAACTTGTACGTGCTCTCTTGCTTGCTTGCTCTCTCATTCTCTCTCTCTCTCAAACTCTTGCTCACTTTCCCTCTCAAATAAATAAAAATCTTTAGAAAAAAAATACAACACAACTAATAAGCCTAATATTACTCAGACCTGGCAATGACATCATAGAAATGCATTTTGTTTTCCCTCTCTTTGCCCAGGGCTTTCTTGAGACTGGTGAAAGTGCCTGACTCTTCCAACTCCTGCCTGGTATCTGTAATTATATCACTGAGAAATTGCCTGTAAGGAGACACAAAAAGGATGAGTTAATAAGGTATATTTTCTTACATTTACAAAGGGCTACAGAAGTCACACAGGTTAAGACCCTGGATGAAAAACCATGACTAAGCTGGAATTGCCCCTGGAATGCAAGAATTGTTTAGCATTAGAAAGTCTAATAGTAGATTGAACTCGAGTTGGAAGAGGCGAGTCCGGTCTCAAAATGGAGGTAAAACCACCGCCCGGTCGCCCCCAGCCTGACTCCGGCTGTCACCGCCGCCAGGGGGAGGAGGGCCATGATCAAAATGAACCAGAGCAGTTGAGAAAACTGTTTATTGGTGGTTTGAGCTTTGAAACTACAGATGATAGTTTAAGAGAACATTTTGAAAAATGGGGTACACTTACAGATTGTGTGGTGATGAGAGACCCCCAAACAAAACGTTCCGGGGGTTTTGGTTTTGTGACTTACTCTTGTGTTGAAGAGGTGGATGCAGCAATGTGTGCCCGACCACACAAGGTTGATGGGGGTGTAGTGGAACCAAAGAGAGCTGTTTCTAGAGAGGATTCTATAAAGCCTGGTGCCCATCTAACAGTGAAGAAAATTTTTGTTGGTGGTATTAAAGAAGATACAGAAGAGTATAATTTGAGAGACTACTTTGAAAAGTATGGCAAGATTGAAACCATAGAAGTTATGGAAGACAGGCAGAGTGGAAAAAAGAGAGGATTTGCTTTTGTAACTTTTGATGATCATGATACGGTTGATAAAATTGTTGTTCAGAAATATCACACTATTAATGGGCATAACTGTAAAGTGAAAAAGGCCCTTTCTAAACAAGAAATGCAGTCTGCTGGATCACAAAGAGGTCGTGAAGGTGGATCTGACAACTTCATGGGTCGTGGAGGGAACTTTGGAGGTGGTGGTAACTTTGGCCGTGGTGGAAACTTTGGTGGAAGAGGAGGCTATGGTGGTGGTGGTGGTGGCAGCACAGGTAGTTATGGAGGAGGTGATGGTGGATATAATGGATTTGGAGGTGATGGTGGCAACTATGGTGGTGGTCCTGGTTACAGTAGTAGAGGAGGCTATGGTGGTGGTGGACCAGGATATGGGAACCAAGGAGGTGGATATGGAGGTGGTGGTGGAGGATATGATGGTTACAGTGAAGGAGGAAATTTTGGAGGTGGGAACTATGGTGGTGGTGGGAACTATAATGATTTTGGAAATTACAGTGGACAACAGCAATCAAATTATGGACCCATGAAAGGGGGCAGTTTTGGTGGAAGAAGCTCGGGCAGTCCCTATGGTGGTGGCTATGGCTCTGGTGGTGGAAGTGGTGGATATGGTAGCAGAAGGTTCTAAAAAATTTTCAGAGGAAAAGGGCTACAGTTCTTAGCAGGAGAGAGAGCGAGGAGTTGTCAGGAAAGCTGCAGGTTACTTTGAGACAGTCGTCCCAAATGCATTAGAGGAACTGTAAAAATCTGCCACAGAAGGAACGATGATCCATAGTCAGAAAAGTTACTGCAGCTTAAACAGGAAACCCTTCTTGTTCAGGACTGTCATAGCCACAGTTTGCAAAAAGTGCAGCTATTGATTAATGCAATGTAGTGTCAATTAGATGTACATTCCTGAGGTCTTTTATCTGTTGTAGCTTTGTCTTTTTCTTTTTCTTTTCATTACATCAGGTATCTTGCCCTGTAAATTGTGGTAGTGGTACCAGGAATAAAAATTTAAGGAATTTTTAACTTTAAAAAAAAAAAAGAAAAGAAAGTCTAATAGTATGCAACACCTAAACAAAAGCAAAGGAGAAAAAACATATGGCCATCACAACAGATTCAGAAAAGACATTTGGCAAAATTCAATGTCCACTCATTTGAAAATAAACAACAAAAACTCCTAGCAAACTAAAAATAAAAGAGAACTTCCTTAACCTTACATACCAAGGACTAACAAACCCTGGATGTATAGTATGATATTATGTATATAATATTTAAAAACATATAAAACTGTATTTTTAAATAAGACCCATACATACCTAATAAAAGCGTCACAAGAGAACGTAAGAGAATAATAAACACCAAATTCAGAAGACAGTTTGTCTTTGAGGGAAGATACAATTGAAGATGCTCCAACTGTATCTTAAATATTTTACTAAAAAAAAAACAACAAAAAACCTCTAAAGTAATTATGGTAAAATGTTAAGATTTGGTGTTTACATACCTAAGTATTCATTATTTCATTCTTTATATTTTTCTGCATTTTTTTTAAAAGATTTTATTTATTTATTTGACAGAGATCACAAGTAGGCAGAGAGGCAGGCAGAGAGAGAGAGAGGAGGAAGCAGGCTCCCTGCTGAGCAGAGAGCCCGATGCAGGCCTCGATCCCGGACCCTGAGATCATGACCTGAGCCGAAGGCAGCGGCTTAACCCACTGAGCCACCCAGGCACCCTATTTTTCTGCATTTTAAAAATATTTTGTAACTTTGCAAAATTTAAATCATTTTTTAAAAAATTTTAAAGAGTTAATAGGGGCATCTGGGTGCCTCAATCGGTGAAGTGCCTGCCTTTGGCTCAGGTCATGATCTCAGGGTCCTGGGATCAAGCCCTGTGTCAGGCTCCCTGCTCAGCAGGCAGTTTGCTTCTTTCTCTGTCCCTCCCCTCTTTTTCTCTCTCCCATAAATAAATAAAATCTAAAAAAAAAAAAAAAAAAAAAAGAGCTACTCACATTTTAGAGATGAGTAAACTCAGTCTCAGGAAGGTTAAATGACTTGTCCAAGGTCACATAACTAATTTGAGAAAAGGTAGAACTATAATTCAGGTGTCCTGACTCATAGTCTGTTACTTTTCATTTTCTTTTATTTTTTAAAGGTTTTTATTTATTTATTTGAGGGACAGAGCAAGAGAGCACAGGCAGGGAGAGTCGCAGGGAGAGGGGAAGCAGGCTCTCCACTGAGCTGGGAGCCCAACTCAGGGCTCCATCCAGGACCTTGGGATCATGACCAGAGCCAAAGGCAGATGCTTAACCAACTGAGCCACCCAGGTGGCTCCATTACTTTTTATAATACTCTAGTGGGTACAGAATTTTAAAAACTGCTATTTAATGTTTTCATATAGAGTCAGAAAGAATTACACTCACTATTATACATAATAATTTACTGACAATAGTTCAAATGGAAAGATTCAATAACTATATTAAGAAAAAAGTACACTGAAGTAAAAAAAAAAAAAAATTGAAAAGATATGAGCCATCCCACAAAGAATGAAAAGGACATTAACTAGATTGGTATTTATAAGCAGGACACCTTTCTGTCATGTATGCAAATCTGAACCAGTGCAGCGTTGGTGGTATAGTGGTGAGCATAGCTGCCTTCCAAATCTGAACCAGACTGATTTCACAAGAAACATTAGCCCTCTGATGCAGGAGTTGGCAAACTTTTCCTATAAAGGGGGAAACTGTAAATATTTTTGGCTTTGCAGGCCATAAATTCTCTGTTGCAACTACTCAGCTTTGCTACTCACCAAAGCAGCAAGAAACATGTAAACAAACGGGTAATGCTGTACTCAAATAAAATTTATTTTCAAAAACAGACTACAGGCTGGATATGGCTAGTGGCCCTGGGTCATTACTATAAACATTCATTTACTAACAATTCTTAGCATAATGTTACATCCTCTTTTAAACTTAACAGACTTCCTTGTCAGCAAGCCTGATAAAAAACTGATTAATGAGACAGTGGAAACCGAGACTGCCTTTAAGAAATTCTCAGGATTAAAACTCAGCTTAAAAGTTGGGCTACTTAGGGGCGCCTGGGTGGCTCAGTGGGTTAAAGCCTCTGCCTTCCGCTCAGGTTGTGATCCCAGGGTCCTGGGATCAAGCGCCCCCCTCAGGCTCTCTGCTCAGCGGGGAGCCTGCTTCCCACCCCCACCCCCCTAGGCCTGCCTCTCTGCCTGCTTGTGATCTCTGTCAAATAAATAAAATAGGGGCGCCTGGGTGGCTCAGTGGGTTAAAGCCTCTGCCTTTGGCTCAGGTCATGATCCCAGGGTCCTGGGATGGAGCCCTACATTGGGCTTTCTGCTCAGCAGGGAGCATGCTTCCCTCTCTCTGTCTCTGCCTGCCTCTCTGCCTACTTGTGATCTCTGTCAAATAAATAAATAAAATCTTTTAAAAAAATAAAATAAAATCTTAAAAAAAAAAGTGGGCTACTTGAATGGCATCTCTTACTCGTGGATAAGCCATCATAACAGCTAATTTGTGCCAGGCACTTGGCTGCAGCCTTATTTCTAATCCTCACACTGATGTTGCAAAGTTGCTATAATTATTTTCACTTTTAAAAACTGGACGCAAAGTCTCAACAACTTGCCTATGATCATATAGCCACCATACCTGTACCAGACTCTCTCCAGGCAGTCTTTAGCTAATCCTGTTATCAGCAGTACCTTTGCATCTAATTACCAATCCCTAAGAGAAGACAGCAGTCAGCCACCCCTGCACCCATTTTTCATCCATCATAAATATACTATTACATTTCCAAATATGCATGCCTTCTTTACCTATCAATCTGAATTTTCTTCAGTATCTCCACAGACATTATGGTTTGTCTTGTAGGTGTTTTGAAGACAAGATCTTGCATTTTGTTAAACTCGTTGGTAAATTGGCTTCCTTTTTGGATTTCTGGCAACTTGGTTTCTTCTTTAGGTAAGAATGGACTGGTTATTTTTAAGGGTCTTGAAGCCTCTGGAAGTTTTTCTAAGCTCTTGTTTTTCTTCTAGAAAGAAATGATGTTCTGTGTAAGACAGATTTTAAAAATAAAGAAACAATGCTATACCAGGGCTTCTGCCTACATTTTTCAACCTCACCTTCTGCCACTTGTACTCAACACACAAGAAAATTACCCTTGTCTTCAGCAACTCAGATCACGTCCTGCTATTTTGTGCCTTCCTGCCTTGAGACAACATTCCTTTTGCCTGTCTTTCCTCATCTTACCACTTGGTAAACTTTAAGACTAAGATCAAAAGTAAAGTTCTTTGTGAAATATCTCACGAGCAGATATTTACCATGTTGTAATTATTTGTATTTATGTCTCCATTAGATTGTAAATTCTGTGAGGGGAGGGGCAGTGTCTTAGAGATCTTGGTTCACCTCAAATTCTTTTTGGAACAAGATGGCATAAGAAATACAGCCATCTTGGGATGCCTGGGTGGCTCAGTTGGTTAAGCGGCTGCCTTTGGTTCAGGTCATGATCCCAGAGTCCTGGGATCGAGCCCATATTGGGCACCTTGCTCAGCAGGGAGCCTGCTCCTCCCTCTGCCTCTGCCTGTGCTCATTCTCTCTGACAAATAAATAAAGTCTTTAAAAAAAAAAAAAAAAGAAGGGCGCCTAAGTGGCTCAGTGGGTTAAGCCGCTGCCTTCGGCTCAGGTCATGATCTCAGGGTCCTGGGATCGAGCCTCGCATCAGGCTCTCTGCTCAGCAGGGAGCCTGCTTCCCCTCTTTCTCTGCCTGCCTCTCTGCCTACTTGTGATCTTTCTCTCTGTCAAATAAATAAATAAAATCTTCAAAAAAAAAAAAGAAATGCAGCCATCTTTATAGTCTCATTGCCTAGAACAATGCCTAGGGTATAGAAAACTCGAGTGTTCATTGAACACATGAATATGAAACAGAAAGAATGAAAAGAATATCATACCAAAGAGCATAAACTGATAACATTAGTGGTGCACTATAGATTTCAAAGGTCATGTGGGTAAAGGCTAAAATAATTCATTGAAGAACCAAACTTGAACATTAAGGGGTAGACATCAACCTGAGGAACAGTACATGTCTTTTAATTGATGATTCCTATTTAATCTGTTGCTAAAAGCTTTAGCTATTGAGAAGCCATATAACATAGTGATTATGCCTATAGACTCTGAAACCAAACTTCCTTGTTTGAATCCTGCCTTTATTTCTTACTAAGCCAGATTGATTTAGACAACTATTTCATATCGCTATGCCTCCATTTTCCCATTGGTAAAAAACAGCGATACTAATACCTGCCCTCATAGTTATTATGAGGATTAAATAAATATACATAAAGCACT
Source organism: Neogale vison (assembly GCF_020171115.1). Lineage (NCBI taxonomy): Eukaryota > Metazoa > Chordata > Mammalia > Carnivora > Mustelidae > Neogale > Neogale vison. Next base: position 118,971,799 of record NC_058096.1, read on the forward strand.
TAGAAAAGCACACAGAATTATTTCAGTTCTGCACTTATGATTAGTTAAATTCTTGTGCTGACCCGATGCACAGAAGGAAGGTTTATCTGCATATTGATAAAGCCTCAATCTTCCTTAGCTAAACTTCAACTAGCCCAGAAATGTTAAAAAAAAAAAATCCATGAAAGGTTAATAAACAGACTCAACTGCATTTTTCTTTACATCAACAATAAGCAAAGATTCAGATCCAGGGAAAACATCTGTAGGCAAGAACAAAACAAAATGCTGCCTCTGCCTACCTCTTTGTCTGCCTGTGCTCGCTCGCTCTCTCTCCCTCTGTCTCTGGCAAATAAATAAATAAAATCTTTAAAAAAAAAAAAATGCTGCCTTAAGAATTATTTTTATTTTTATTTTTAAAGATTTTATTCATTTATTTGACAGACAGAGATCACAATTAGGCAGAGAGGCAAGCAAAGAGAGACAGGGGAAGCAGGCTCCCTGCTGAGCAGAGCGCCTGATGTGGGGCTTGATCCCAGGAACCTGGGATCATGACCTGAGCCAAAGGCAGAGGCTTTAACCCACTGAGCCACCCAGGCACCCCAAGAATTATATTTTAAAGTACTCTTTTAAATTAAAATTAATTTGACTGGCTACAAAGAGTACAGAAAAGTAGAATTTTAACAGTTAAGCTGAAATTAACCTGGACACAAGAAAACCTTAAGGATGGTTATTATTTCAGATTTTACTTAGATAGGAAAGGAAAAGTATAAGACCTTGGAAGCTGTTTCTATTTCTCTATTTTCCCTCTGCCTTTATACTTGGGCATCTGGAAAAGGAGACAACTATGTCAGGCAGCCTGATTTACTGATTACTACAAATAAGTATGAATTTTTTAAAGAGAGAACTTAAAGAACTAGCTAAATGTTTTAGTCCACTCACTAAAAAACATTTTTGTATAGTATATACTATGTACAGGGTAGGGTATTAGACCCTAAGGGAAAAGGTAAGAGAAACAGTAGCTCTTCATGGGAGCTCTTCTCAAATCTTGGTCAAATTACTCCCACTTGTGGTAGAATCTGGTATATTAGTATTTTTTTTTCCATCATTCCATCAAATCCATGATTTTACCATTGCAAATCTATTTGGAGATGTCCTTAGCTATAAAAATAGTTATAAAGGAGGCATAAAGCTAACTAACCTTTCATCCCAAGGTTGTTCTAAGGCTAAACAATATGAATGAAGCCTTTGGAGAAAGAAAACATCCACATACATACTAAGGATTTAAAATATATATCCTATGTACTTACAGAGCAATGGCATTGTAAAATTTGTAAGTTAGAACTAGTATTATGAAGTAAAAAAACAAAAAGTTATTTTATTTATTTATTTATTTATTTATTTTTAAAAGATTTATTTTATTTATTTATTTGACAGACAGAGATCACAATTTGGCAAGAGGCAGACAGAGAGAGAGGAGGAAGCAGGCTCCCTGCAGAGCAGAGAGCCGGATGCGGAGCTCGATCCCAGAACCCTGGGATCATGACCTGAGCTGAAGGCAGTGGCTTAATCCACTGAGCCACCCAGGTGCCCCAAAAAGTTATTTTAAAAGGCTCACAATTTTATAAGGTTGTGGAATTAAATTACATTGAGGAAAGGGCTGTTAGGCTTCTATTAATCAAGATAAGAGTGGATGGGGGGTAAAAACAAAAAAAAGGTAAGAATGTAAGTCTTTATTATATACACTACTATGAAATCATAAGCAGGGCCTCTGTTAAAGTGGAAAATTTTGTGGGTTAAGATCACTATCATAAACCAGAATAAAACAGTGCAAAATTTTTGTTCTTTAATTTACTGAAGTGGTGATCATTGCTGAATTGTTTATAAATTTGGGTTTTCCATCCTCTCCTGAGTTTCTCTGAAGGCGAATTACCCTTTTTTAGCCTGACACAGTAACTATCATTGATAAGTATCATAAAACTTTATCTTGTTAACTATCTTTTTATTTTTGATTCCTACTGAGGGAGACAATAAATAGGAAGGAAACACTAGACTCTTCTTTACTATTTGTTTACTCGATTAATGTATGAATTAGACTCTTATTTTAAATGCACTGAAAGCCTTAGTTCTTGGGTTTCCAATCTCTTTACCTTTCATAAATTGATAAAAAAATTAATTTGTTATAAAATTCTTGATATACCCATTAATGTCATTTTAAAACTACCCAAAAACTCATAGAATGTTAGCACTGGAAGGGATGATATGGATCATTTAGTTAAAATTCCATTATACTTTAGGAACCCCTGATTTGCACAGTCAGTGGAGCATGAGACTCTAGATCTTGGGGTTGTGAGTTCAAGTCCCATGTTGGGTATGGAGGTACTTAAAAATAAAATCTTAAAAAAAAGAAACACAAAAAGTTCCATCACATTTTACAAATAAGAACATGAAAACCCAGAAAGTGAAATGAACTGCACATAGTATACAACTAAACTGCAAAGACCGCCTGACTCAAAATCTAGTGTCCTTTTAAAATTTTGTTTAATTTTTAAACTTTAATAAAAGCTTTACAAAAAATTAAAAAAGCAAAGCTTTACACCTAGACTATACATATAACAACAACAACAATTTAAAAGTGGTAAGGAGCAATGAAAGGGAAATTTATCTCGTTACAATAAATATAAACTTCTTTTCTGTTAGATGTGGGAAGCAATTTACTCTTGTTTATATAGCAACTTTCATTTGTTAGAGAATCAGAAACAATGTATGCTGTACAAAGTATATAATGTAATTTTGCTGAACGTAATAAATGTGTATTTGTACTTATAAGTTCTTTTCTGGGGTGCCTGAGTGGCTCAGTCGGTTAAGCATATGATTCTTTTTTTTTTTTTTTTTAAAGATTTTATTTATTTATTTGACAGAGAGGGATCACAAGTAGATGGAGAGGCAGGCAGAGAGGAAGGGAAGCAGGCTCCCTGCTGAGCAGAGAGCCCGATGCGGGACTCGATCCCAGGACCCTGAGATCATGACCTGAGGCGAAGGCAGCGGCTTAACACACTGAGCCACCCAGGCGCCCCTAAGCATATGATTCTTGATTTCAGCTCGGTTATGATTTCAACGTTGTGAGATCAAGCCCCACGTCCAGCTCTGTACTGGGAATGAAGCCTGCTTGGGATTCTCCCTCTCCCTCTCCTGCCCCTCTGTCCCCTGCTTGCTCTCACACTCTCTCAAAAAAAAATAATAATAATAATAATGATAATAATAATAAGTTCTTTTCATTTTATATCTATAACCTAAGTTTTAAAAATTTACAAGAGCTTGGGGTGCCTGGGTGGTTCAATCAGCTGAGGGACGGACTCTTGGTTTTGGCTCAGGTCATGATCTCAGGGTCCTGGGATCAAGCCTGTGTAGGGCCCTGCGCTCAGCAGGGAATCTGCTTGAGGAGTTTCTCTCCCTCTTCTTTTACCCCTCCCATGGCTCATATGCACTCTCTCTCTCAAATAAATACACACACACAAATCTTAAAAGAAAATTTAAAAGAGTTAAAAATTTATAAAGATTTTGCTCACTACCAAGCTGAGTTTTTTGATAACTCAAATAGCATTTTGAGGAGGAGTCCATAACATCACTGAAAATGGAAAGGCTGACATAATGACCTGGCTGGCTATTCACAAAACCAGGTTGTAACATATTCAACAGTACCACAGTCTTTTTGGAATAAGGAAACATGGGGCGCCTGGGTGGCTCGATGGGTTAAGCCTCTGCCTTTGGTTCAGGTCATGATCTCAGGGTCCTGGGATAGAGCCCCACATTGGGCTCTCTGCTCAGCAGAGAGCCTGCTTCCCTTATCTCTCTGCCTGTCTCTCTGCCTACTTGTGATCTCTGTCAAATAAATAAATAAAATCTTAAAAAAAAAAAAAAAAAAAGAATAAAGAAACATTGAGAAGGTCTAGCTGAATTTCTTCCCCAGAGGGTTCAGTTAGCTTTCAGCAGCTGAGAAATATAAGACAGGTGGGGCAATTCGGTAAACTAGCTACTCTCAGTACATGTATTATATTTATATTGATTTATTATAGGCCTTTTTGAATAATGCCAACATACTGGAAGAAAAGTATATTCTGACTGGCAATGTATCTTGAGCTATAGTTATTTTACTCCATCAGTTCAGAGTACATATCTCGGGTAATTATTATAGTCCTTTTTATTTGAGATAAAGGTGCTATGTCCCATGTTAAATTTGATAGCATAAGTACTCTAAGTGATAGAGAAATAAAAAGACAAGAAAGCAAAAGTTATATAATGGTGAGTGTATATACCATGCTGATGCTTTGTCTTCCTTCATACTGAACTGGCATGATATAGTTTAGAATGGAGAGCTGGTCTGTGGTATCTTCCAGAACTGCAGAGATCCTCAGTACATCTAGAATGGAGAGTGGCTCTATGATTTCCGGAATGACTTCTCTGTCTGTTTCTTCAGCTGTTTCTTTTTCTTCTTCTACAGCACTGGGTGGCTCGCCTATTACTGACACTGTCACCTCAGAATGCCAGACATTTGCTGGAAGATTTGAGCCTTCTAGTTGGCCTCTTTAAAAAAAAAAAGGAAAGAAAGAAAGAAAGAAAAAAGTAAATCAGTCATCAAATGTTTAAAAGTTGCTTCAACTCAAATGCATAGGCAGCATATAGATTGGTCTCTGTGACATCCATATTGTCATATAACCAAGATAAATAATGAAAGTAGGAGTTTACATGTGGTTCTGCTAAATATCTCCCTTTGACATCCTGACCAACCAAAGGCAAGCCACTTACTGTTTAATAACTCTATGTAACCCATACTATGGGTTAACCAATTTGAATTTGGGCCAAATCAACTTTTTTTTTTTTTGCAACATCTTTAAATGCTAATCATAAGTGGCTCATGATTCTTTTTTTAAAATATTTTATTTATTTATTTGTCAGAGACAGAGGGAGAGAGAGCAAGCGAGCACAGGCAGACAAAGAGGCAGGCAGAGGCAGAGGGAGAAGCAGGCTCCCTGCCAAGGAAGGAGCCCGACGTGGGACTTGATCCCAGGACCCTGGGATCATGACCTGAGCCAAAGGCAGCTGCTTAACCAACTGAGCCACCCAGGCGTCCCATAAGTGGCTCATGATTAATGAAAAGCAGAATTTGGCAGGAGTGCCTGGCTGGCTCCGTCAATGTAGCATGTGACTCTTGATCTTGGGATTATGAGTTTGAACCCTACATCGGGCACAGAGATTACTTAAAATAAATACATTAAAAACAAAAACAGTGGGGCGCCTGGGTGGCTCAGTGGGTTAAGCCGCTGCCTTCGGCTCAGGTCATGATCTCAGGGTCCTGGGATCAAGTCCCGCATCGGGCTCTCTGCTCAGCAGGGAGCCTGCTTCCCTCTCTCTTTCTGCCTGCCTCTCCGTCTACTTGTGATTTCTCTCTGTCAAATAAATAAATAAAAACATCTTTAAAAAAACAAAAACAAAAACAAAAGCAAAAACAGTATGTAGTAGCCAGTCTCAAAAATGGGTCCATAGGATTCTCACCTTCTTGTATCCATACCCTTTTGTAGTCTCCCCCACATTAATAGGACCACCTAACCTATGTAACCAGGAGGATACTGTGGGTTCTAAGGTTAGGTGATAAAAGACATTGCAGCTTCTCCCTTACTCTTTCTCTCCTATCTCTCAGTCTGTAAGAAGTTGGCTGCCTTGCCATGGGGACACTTAAGCAGCTCTTTGGAGAAGTTTGTGAGGGTGTAGATCTAAGGCCTCTTGTCCACAGCCAGCATCAACTCCCCAGCTCTGTAAATGAACCATGTTGGACATGGATCTTCCAGCCCATCAAATTTTCAGATGATTGCAGCCCTGGCCAACTTCAATCTTATGAGAGACCCTAAAGCTAGAATCATCCAGCAAAGCTGTTTCCAAACGCTTGACCTACAGAAACTATGTGAAATAATAAATGTTGATATTTTAAGTTACTAAGCTTTGGGGTAATTTGTTCATAGCAATAGATAAATAAATTCAAGATAAGGCATAATTTAAATAAATAGATAATAAAGAAATAGGTAACAAAATAAATTGGAATTTTGAACATACTCTTCCATTCTTCTCAAATTAATTGTAACTTCTGTGGTACATTTATAATCTCACAAAAAACCCAGTCACCTAAAATGAGAAGAAAACATTGAGATTAGTTTAAGGGAGTGTTGAATGACAATTAAATTACTCCTATGCCCTTTTAATAAGAGAAAATTAAAGAATTATAAGAGCTGCAGCTGATCTCTTTTCTTTGCTTATTAGAGCAGCCCCAGAGATGGAAGAACCCCTGACATCATGTGATGCAGAACTATTAAGTAGTCAGCTTAAATACTGACAAAAGCAACTATTGATAAATACAATTTTTGAATCTCTTCTTTTTTTTTTTTAAAGATTTTATTTATTTATTTATTTGACAGAGATCACAAGTAGGCAGAGAGGCAGGCAGAGAGAGAGGAGGAAGCAGGCTCCCCACTAAGCTCCTGTGGGGCTTAATCCCAGGACCCTGGGACCATGACCTGAGCCAAAGGCAGAGGCTTTAACCTACTGAGCCACCCAGGCACCCCTTGAATCTCTTCTTATGGTAAATTAATATACAACATGGTTTTCATACTTTATTATATTCTGATTTTTAAACTGGCAATATCTATGTAATAGATTTACTTTTCTGTTATTCTGATTATTAAAATATTTGACTTGATCATTCCATCTCACTGACCTGCCAGATAACAAAATTTATTGTATCTGGACTTAGAAGAACACTTGAGATTTTATTTAGAAAAGCTGTATTTCTCCTTAAAATCAGTTTACTATGACTACTATCAAGACATTACCCCTCCATAAGCCAAAATCTGTTCTGCTTAAACAAGCTTTACAAGGAGAACACCCTATGGAGAATTTTGTTCTATGCTAAATGAATAATGGTAAATTTCCAGTATGATTTTGTCCACAACAAAGTGACTCTAAGAAGGAGGATACAAATATATCTCCTACAAGAGAAGTATCATATGTAAAAATGAAAACATATAAAACAGAATCTTTATGTAAATTGAAAAAAAGATACTCCAAACTAGCCCAATTTTCTGGTACAAGGGCGGTCTTAAGAGGAAGTATCATGGTGTAAAGAACGTTTTGTCCTTTTGATGTGTCGTTGTTGTTTCTCTATTTTTCCTTTTTTTTAGGCTTGGGGCATAGATAAATGTGCTTCATGTAGGTAAGATAGGGCTTGCTGATGCGACATCCATTGTGCTCACACTGTTATGCCTTTTCATTCCTCAATGTTAGAAATCTAAGAATCATTCCTCCTTCATCTTTTTTATTGTTTTTTTTTAAAGGTTTTATTTCTTTATTTGTGAGAGAGAAGTAGCAGGGGGAGAGCTATGGGGAGAGGGAGGAGCAGACTCCTAGATGAGCAGGGAGTTGAGCTCAGGGTTCCATCCCAGGACCCTGGGATCATGACCTGATCCAAGATGCAGAGGCTCAACTGATTAAGCCACCCAGGCACCCCCATTCATCCTTCATCTAACACCAGCATTTCTTAATCCAAACCATCACAGAGAACTGTGGTTTTATCTTCTATTTCCATGTTCCCCAATGCCATGCTGGAACTGACACTGTTACTTACTGGAACAACTCTAATAGCCTCCAAGTTGGAAGTGATCTTTTTTTCTTTTTAAAGAATGATTATATATTATTTTTAATTTTGTAGATGGAAATACAAGTGATGATGTAAAGGAGCTGGAGATAAGTTATAATAAGGAAGCAAGAGTTACCTATGAAAATCAACAGGAAGGCCTAGCAAATAGCATTTCACAGCAAGTTTCTTATGGTCTAGAAGGTGGAAAAATAACATTTCTTTGTTTTCTAAGGAGATGGCTGGTCTATCAATACCAGAGACAGCTTATTATTTAATCTAGAGTATTCCTGCTCTAACTTTGTAATGGGCTGTTAGGCTTCTCATGATTCTCAGAAAAACTGTCATTTCCCAAATATGCAATTACCTTGATATCCTCTTCTAAAAATCAGTATTTAAAAAAAACAAAAAAACAAAATCCACACACAAAAAAACTATTACTTCAAAGGGAAAAATATGTAATCAAATTTCCAAATGTTTCATTTTAGTCTATTTAAACAGTTGGCACATTTAAACTGAAATTACACTTCTAATGGTTTTCATTTCTCTTAAATCCAGCTCCAAACTGTTTTTTCTCCCCCCATTGTAAAAATTTAAATTCAATTAACATATATTACTGGCTTCTCAGGTAGAGGTCAGTGATTCATCAGTCTTATATAAAACCCAGTGCTTATTACATCACATGCCCTCCCCAAAGTCCATTACCGGGTCATCCCATCCCTCCACCTGCCTACATTCCAGCAACCCTCAAGTTTGTTTCCTATGATTAAGAGTCTCTTATGGTTTGTCTCCCTCCCTGATTTCATCTTGTTTTATTTTTAAAATAAAAAATAGAAAACCAATTTTTTAAAGCTGAAAATCTAATCATGTCTTTCCTTAGAACCTTTCCGTGGTTTCTCATGGCCTTATGACAAAAGCCAAAATTCTAAACTTGGCCCATAAGGCCTGCATGATCTGGCCTGCTCTATTCCTCTTCAGATACCCACTTGGCACTGCCCTTTTCTTGTTCTCCTGGCTCCAGGCTTAAGGGGCTTCTTTCAGTTCTTCTATGGAATCATGACCCTTTCTAACTCAGGGTCTTTGCACATGCTATTTCTTCTAGTTGAACCATTCTTCCCCTCATTCTTCAACTTGTAAGGTCCCACTGATCCATCAGGTACCAACCTAAATTAGTGGCATCTGGCTAGTCATCTGTCATTTGCTCTAAATCCAGTCTCCACCATTTCTTTCGCCCTGAAAGACTGACCCAAATGGAACGCATCAACAGGAGACTCGGTAAGTGTAGAAGAGTGAGACCAGGTGTTTATCCTCTCAGCTCCCTCCCTGCCAGATCACCATGGGTTGGCTATGTTTCTATCAAAGGCCATGGCAACTGGCAGGCAATCTTCTCCACATTGCTCTTTCTTGGGAGCTTGGGTAACTATTTCTGCTCCATTTCCCTGGACACTATGTCATCCCTTATAGTTTCACTCCTGCCTACATTTTTGTAAGCAAACCCTTTATGAAATTCTGAACTCAGGGCGCCTGGGTGGCTCAGTCATTAAGTGTCTGCCTTTGGTTCAAGTCATGATCCCAGTGTTCTGGGATTGAGCCCCTCATTGGGCTCTCTGCTCAACAGGAAGAATGGTTCTTCCTCTCCCACTCCCCCTGCTTGTGTTCCCTATCTCACTGTATCTCTCTCTGTCAAATAATAAGTAAAATCTTTAAAAAAAAAAAAAAAGAAATTCTGAACTCTATCACTGTTTTCATCCAGGGCAACAGTGACTACATAGATTTTTTTATATATAGTGTGCATATGCATACATATATATAAATATATATACATGTAAATAACTGAAACAAGTTTCACATAACAATTTACCCTTAATATGTATGATACTCTGATAATTTTGATTCTATCATATTTTGCCTATAATACTATGAAGTATTATAATCACAATCTACTACTGGCCCTCACCTGCAGTTTGAAAAATGCCCTAAATGACCCTTCTGTAAGTGACACTTTACTTAACTCAACAGGCTGGATCAGGACTCCACTCTTCAAACACTCATTGCACTCCTATTTGTCATTTTTCCCCTATTAAACTGTTAAGTGTCATGAAAGCAGGAGGATGATAGAGACGCTCACTGTTATATTGTTTCAGGCACTGTGCTCAAGAAGTATTTATAGAGTGAATGAAAGAACAAAGAAACAAAACTCACATTTAATGCATTATTCCTCCCAGGACTACTTACATTTGGATTTCTAGTACATTTAATAGCAGGATTTTTAGTGTGTTTCTGGGACAGAGAAAACTGGATAGACCACAGAGTGGGTTATAAGGTATGAACATTCCATTCTGATGTATTTAAGAAAGGACTTCAAATATGAATTATAGATATCTCATAAAATTTGGAGCCATCCTTTATTCCTCTCTCCCATTTCTTATCCATCAGCGAAACATGTCAGGGTTACACTGAAAATATATTCAGAATTCCAGTATTTATCAACTCTGTCTACATGCCATCATCTATCAGGTTCATTACAGTAGTCTCCTAATTGATCTCCCTGCTGGTGTTCTTGCTCCCTTCAGTCTCAACAGAGGGACCCTGTTAAAATGGAAGTCAAATTGAGTCACTCCTCCACACAGAACACACAGATGGTTCTTTTTTTTTTTTTTTTTTTTTAAATAGTGGCCTCCCTCCCTGCTTAATTTTTTTTTTCTCCATAGAGAAAATTTTCCTCACGTCACCTTCTAATGTGCCATATAATTTGCTTGCTTATTGTCTTGCTCCCCCTACTAGGATGTAAGCAAGCTCTATGAGTGCAGAGACTTCTGTGGTTCTTCGTTTACAGCAGTGTCCTCCGAGCCAAGAACAAAGCTTGGTACATGGTAATTCATCAATAAATTGCTGAATAAATGAACGAGCCCATAGAGAAACCCAAATAAATGTGCAATAATCAGGCAACGTAAATCTGATATCTACTAATCCATCTCGTCTGCAAGTATTTACCGAAGACCTATTTCTTGTAGGCACGGTGCGGGACGCCCCGCGAGTTTGTCTGGCAGAGGAATGAGTTATCTTTAAAAGGCATTAAAGCCTTTTCAGGGCAGTCCTATTTACTCTGGAGTAAAATCGAAGGATGCAGGTAAGAACTTAGGTCACTTCTTGAAAGAGATAAAGGAGCAGGAGGAAAGGAGTAAGAGGGAAAACCTTAAAGGAAGAACTCCTCCTGCCTTCGTGCTCTTGGCCTTTCTCTTCCACGCTAGGATCGGAGTCTCGGTTCACCTACTTCTCTGTAGTAGCAGGGAAAGATACCCCCATGCCGGCGAATCAAATCTGGGTTACCCGAGGCGGGGAGATATCCTCCAGTCGGCTTCAGTTTTTTTCCACCTAAGAAACCAAGCTCTGGTGTTTCCCGGGCAACGCTCAGCCTCTAGCTGGCTACCATATTGCCTCCCTCTGTTTCAAAATAATACGCGTTAAAGCTCAAAAAGACGAAAGAACTTGGAGAAAGAGCTGTTAGAGTGCTTCTGAATATGGTTTGTTTCAGTCAAAAAAGACATGCGAGGCTCCTTTTTTTTTTTTTTTTCCCCCTTCTGGCGATTGCGGAAGATGCCTAAACTTGGGGCGGGGCTGAGAGGTGTTTATCCCACAAGGCCACGCGGGGGGTCTCCGCCTTTCTTTTTCCGCCATCTTGGGCCCTGTGGAGGTGAGTGGGTTTTTTGTTGCTGAACTTTGGGCGTAAGTAAGTGAGGTGAGCTCAGCAATATGCCTCGGCGGGGCAGTGGTGCGGTTCGGAGGCCGTGTCGGCGAGTGATTTTTATGGATTCCAGCAACAGGAAGGACAGGATTGAGGAGATGGGGGACTGATTGTGCTGGTCCCCGCACGCCCGGAGAACGGGAGCTCCCGTAATCGGTGTTGCTTCCTGGGCCTTGGCGGACTCATAGATACATTTTGCCTGTATGTAGTACCCCTTTGGAAGCAGTGGCTCCTTTAGGATGAGTTCTTTTTCTGTGTGTTCCCACTCCAGACCTGGCTGTATCTACGGTCTCCGTTTCCTCAGCATTTCCTTTCCCACTCAGTGCTTCAGTCTTACTTCCTGCGCGCTTCTCGGATTCCTCGCTCTTCATTTTTTTCCTGCTGTCCTGGTATGAATTTTCTCAGGACTTCCTTTTGGGGCAACTACTCTTACTGTGGAATCTTGACACTTTCGTTGTAGCTTTCGTTTTGGAGTTAGCTGGTGTCAGGCTTTTTTCTGAGGTTGGGAAGTGTTGCCCGACTGTGTTTCATGTAGATGTCACGGGATAATTAGGTCTCCCCGTACTCTTAAAGTGAAATGCCGAGCAAAAAGGAATGTTCCTGACAGTTTAAGAAACGTAGAGAGGACCCCGTGAGAAACGTGCTTTGAAACATTTTAAACTGGTTCTTTTTGTTTTAAGGCCTGCTGGGAACAGGACTCCTCTAAAACGCCGAATAATGTCTGGAAGGTAGGGGTTTTAAATATAATTGCATTGTATTTGTTGTTTTTTGTTTGTCTGTCTGTCAAGCATGAACATAAATGTGAGCTTAAAGCTGGTGGGAGGGCGCCTGGGTGGCTCCGTTGGTTGAGCGACTGCCTTGGGCTCAGGTCATGATCCCAGACTTCCAGGATCAAGTCCCGCATAGGGCTCCCAGCTCTTTGGGGAGTCTGCTTCTCCCTCTGATCTTCTCCTCTCTCACGCTCTCTCTCACTCATTCTCTCTCAAATAAAAAAAAAAAAAAGGCTGGTGGGAAAAACTTAGATGTTTCTGCAGATAACCTTTGAGTAGAGCTCATTGCAAGTCACATCTTTACCAGTGAAGGGAAACGAGATCCTTTAACAACTTTACGGTTACCGTCTATTTTGTCTTAGGCTGTGGTCCAAGGCCATTTTTGCTGGCTATAAGCGGGGTCTCCGCAACCAGAGGGAGCACACAGCTCTTCTTAAAATCGAAGGTGTATATGCTCGAGATGAAACGGAATTCTATCTAGGCAAGAGATGTGCTTACGTGTACAAAGCAAAGAAGTAAGTTTTTAGTACTAATAATGACTTAAATTTTTAGTTAAGATGTGTCTCATTTTCCTATTCAAAGAGTAATCGTCAAAAGATACTGGTAAAGTAATTGATACTGTTGTGTTTTCTACTTTGGATCTTTAAGAAGCTTCGTGGAAGGTTATGGAAGGATGTTAATTTGTGTGGGCAGTGTTGATTTTAGGTATCTTAATGCTTTTAGAAAGATGACAGCTATTAATTGTTTAAAGGAAGCCACCAACTCCTTCAACTCTCTTCTTAATAGAGCAGTTTTTCGTGTACTTGAACTCATTTTGTTGCTCTCTTGAAATTATGTTGTATACATGCTTAAAAATGTATCTGGATCGTTGATTCTCAAACTCACTGAACCAGTTAAAATCTCTGGACATGGCTTTTATCTTTGCTACCCATTCCTCCTCCAACAAGACCTTTAAAATTATAATTCAGGGGGCACCTGGGTGGCTCAGAGAGTTAAAGCCTCGGCCTTCCCCTCAGGTCATGGTCCCTCTCTCCTGCTTCTCTGCCTGCTTGTCATCTCTGTCAAATAAATACATAAAGTCTTCTAAAAAATAAAAATTATAACTCAAATCACCTGTCCATTTCTCAGGTACCAATTTCCCCCCCATCTTTAGTAAAAACAAAGGTCTTTAAGGAGGCTTTAAGACATTTAAGGCATTCAGGGCTCTCTATTTCTACTCTTAGCCCATCTAGGATTCATTCCATGATACCTTCTGCTTTTCCATAATTTTTTTTAAAAAATATTGCATCTATTAGCATCTGATATTAGTATGTTTTACTTAACTATTTGGTTATCTGAAAGGGATTTTTTTTGTAAATTGCAATTTTGTGCTTTACAGACTTAACAAAAAATACATTATTAAAGTGTCTGGCATACAGTAGGTACTCAGATACTTGTTGAATGAATGATGCCCCAGACTTTAATTTCTCAGGTGACTTAGTGGTTAATTACAATTGTTGAGTTGGTAACCATTGGTCTCGGTCACCTTGAATTTGTATCACCCTACGCTTGTTGCCATGTTCTCATAACTCTTTTATCCCCTTTTAAAACCAGCAACACAGTGACTCCTGGTGGCAAACCAAACAAAACCAGAGTAATCTGGGGAAAAGTAACTCGTGCTCATGGAAACAGCGGCATGGTTCGTGCCAAATTCCGAAGCAACCTTCCTGCTAAAGCCATTGGCCACAGAATCCGTGTGGTAAGTAAAATTATTAGCAATATGACACTCTGGGGTCAGACTAAGCTCAGAGGTCTGGACTCTGACCTCTAAAGATTATTGTGATTTTTAAAATCACCCCATGAGTTGTGCTTCAAAATCGTCCACTGCTGTGTAGATGTATTATGAAACACCAGATTTCCTGGCATTAGGGGGAAAGTGAAGGCAAAGTGTTCAAATGGATTGTATCTAGATTGCAGATTTTGCTAAAGCTTCGGGTGGGGAGGATAGTATATAAAGAACAATTTTCTGAGAAAGATTTATTGAACACAGAAGTGGTTATTGGAAAAAATTCACCTTCACCTGGCATAATTCATGATAGTCCCATCTCTTCATTGTGACAGTTTTGTTAGAAGAGGTGTTGTTAATAGCTGTATTTTATATAAGAAAACATACTCATGTGAAGCAAAATTAAATGGATTTTCAGTGTTCCCTGTACTGGTTCTTAAAGTGTGCTCATGTAGATACTATAAGAACTTAGTCTCCCTGGTAGGATATGAGTAGTCATTGGATCCCTTTTAGAGATGAGTAATGTGACAGTGGGAGCAGATCCATATTGTACGCACTGACATTTTCAGATTTGTGTGTAACATGCATCTAATTACACCGTGTTTTTTTTTCTTCCTAGATGCTGTACCCCTCAAGGATTTAAATTTAATGAAAAGTAAATAAAGGTGTAGATTTGTTCTCTTGTATTTTTGTTAAATGGCTTACCATTTTCTTTTTCCTAAATACAAGTTGCTATATTTAAATGGTGGCGATTATCCAGATTTTCAGGGTACAAGGAAGCCAGGGAGCTATATGTAATGGAAGTTAAAACAATTTAGATAGTAGGAGGGTTTTAATGAGGGTAGGGAGGTTAGAGTATCTTAATACAAAGCGTCACGTGATGGGGGAGGGAAACAAGCTTTGATTGGAGGCAGTGGGAAGGAGTATGTTGGAAGTTTTTAAAGCGATGGAGCACATGTTCTCTGAAAAGCTTTTGGTCAGGTGGAGACCATGTATTCCAGGAAGGATAGAAGCCAATACAAATACATAACACTTTCCCAGGTTCCCACATCAAAATGTATCTATAACTTAAGTTTCTTTGAACTCTGTACTGTGGTTTATTACATGTGATTGCCTTCTTTAGACTGAGAGTCAGTGAAAGAAACTTAAGATTCTTGACAACCTCCTTAATTACCTTGCATGTATGCACTTGTTCAATATAGATTGGTTAGGAAACTTGATACTTGTGAGAACTTAAAATGAGGATTGTATTGATGGTTTTTTTTTTTTTAAGATTATTTATTTATTTATTTGACAGAGAGAGATCACAAGTAGGCAGAGAGAGAGAGAGAGGAAAGCAGGCTCTCCGCTCAGCAGAGAGCCCCATGTGGGACTCGATCCCAGGACCCTGGGATCATGACCTGAGCCGAATGCAGCAGCTTAACCCACTGAGCCACCTAGGCGCCCCATATTGATGGTATTTGGCAGCTTGTTTAGATAGGCAAGGATGAGATTATTCTTGGGGTGTGTTACTGGACAAAGCATGCCAGTATAAAACACTTGGCTGCTAATAATATGTAAGTTGAAAATAGCAAAATAATACATGCCTCAAGAAAAAGTTATAGTGAGTTGGGGTAGGGGGAGATTGCCTAGATAGTGTAGCTTGGTTCCATGTTTTAATGTAGTAGAGTACAGGATTGAGATACTTTAGTGTAAGACGAAACTAAAGCTGGGCTGTAGGGTATTTCAGTTCTCTGAATTGTTGAAATAAAGTTTAAACCAAGTCCTCAGGTTGCAGTATGGTGGCTATAGATACTTGATTGTTGCAGTAGCAGCCAGCCAGTCCTTTTATTAACCACCAAATCTTGACACTCCACTGAAGATACCAACATGAAACCTGGGAATTGGTCAAACTGAGCCCTTTCACAGTTTTTAATTACATTTAGAGTAGCATACAGCAGTTCTAAGAAAGGTGTGCTAAGCCCAATGGTGGTCCTCAAGCCAAAGTTGTTAGAAGGAAAAATACCAGGTATCACAGAAATGGCGTTGTATTTGTACTGTAGTCTCATTTGGGCTTACTTGAGAAGAATGACTTAAAGGAAAAAGAGGTGGTTGGGTCAGATGCAGCTTTGGTCCAGTGTTAATGTTTTCTTCACAAGGTCTAAGCAGTGTATTTGAGGGCCACAATTTGCATATTAGAATCCTAAGGAAATTGACATTGATAAATTGGGTCACTGGCAAGAAGTACCAATCCTCAGACGTACTCCAGTGAGATTTAGTTATTGAGAAACAGCATAATCTAATAGTACCTTCACTAACATGTCCTTTAAGTAGATGTTTTGGTACTTTTTAAAAATTTGTGAGTGCATGAGTTGGGTGAGGGGCAGAGGGAAAGAATCTGACGCCCTGCAGAGCTCATAGCTGGATTTGGGGTTCCCATCTCAACCCTGAGATGGCCTGAACCAAAAGTCAAGTGGACTGCTTAACAGACTGACCCACCCAGTTGCCCCAAAGATGTATCGGTACTCTTAGAGTGATTAGGAATAGAGAAAAATGCTTAGGGAGGTATTTCATAAAAATTGACTTTTATGTGAAAGAAGGCATTTAAGGAACTGTTCAACTGGGTTGTGTAGTGTAACTGGAACCTAATTGTGGGCAATAATTGGAAAATAAGTAGAAATGGCCGGATTATGCCAGGCCTTACAAACTGTACTAAGGATTAAGAGAATTCAAAGACCAACTAAGTCTTCAATGGTAACATTACTACCTTTGGTTGTGGGTGGGTAATAGTGAGTTCATTTACAAAGTTGGGTAACTAGAAGATCTTTCGGCGGAAGGGTGATGAGTTTGAGGAAGCTATAGGGTACTCACTTGTGAGCACGTCCAGGAAGGCAGCTGGATATTTGTGCCTGGATTAGGCTTACAGAGGAGGAAATCTCATAAAGCTGTCACCTTTGTAGGAGTTAAGTGAATATGGTATTGAGTAGGATGATGGTAGAGTAATGGAGGTGAAAACAGGAAGTGGACAGTTAAGCAAAGAAGAGAGGTCTGGGCGCCTGGGTGGCTCAGGTAATGATCTCAGGGTCCTGGAATCGACCCCTGCGTGGGGCTCTGCTCAGCAGGGAGCCTGCTTCCCCCTCTGCCGGCTGCTCTGCCTACTTGTGATCTCTCCCCCTGTGTCAAATAAAAATCTTTTAAAAAAAGAATCCTTAGGATGACCTGAGTAAATGCAGTGGCAAGACAATCTTGCATGGATATTCATCTTCTTGAATTGATTTAATAATAGAGCACTTAGTAAATGAGAGAGGGCTTTATGCATTTCTCTTCCCATGAGATTTGGTGAGTACAAAAATGGTCCTCAAGCCAGAGGTACCATTGGAGGAATCCTGGGTTTCAGAGAAATGAACTCAGATGGCTAGCAGTTGGTTGGCTGGATCTCTGAAACAGCCTCTCCCCAGCATGACACAACTGTTAAAACTAGGAACTTGATGTTTCCTGGTGCTATTCTCTGTTCAGAATTCACAGGTTCTTTGTCATCTTGTAGTGGAAAAAGCACATGTCCTGAAAGTGATAAATTTGGTTTGGAGTCCCAATTTCCACTAGTTGGGGGATGATAGACTCATTATGTAATAAGCCTTTACTGGTAGAATGCCCCACCTTTCAGTTTGAGTACATGATCTTTACCAATGAATTGTACGATCTTGGGGCTATTCTTTCTTTCCTTTCCCCAGTTCCTAGTATAGTAATTTACAGTATTCGGTTCTGGATAAATAACTTCCAGTTCAGTGCTTCCAGGTACTAGTTTTAATTTTTAAAGGGCCTTGGGGATAATATCCCAATTTTCAGTTTTTTTATAGTTACTCATGGCCTAGATCGAAGGTAGAGTTTCCTTAATGGCAAGGATCCACCTGGTCTCTTCCTGGGTTAAATGCAGTTGCAATTCTTGTGGGTTGTTTTGGGGGTTTTTTTGTTTGTTTTTTGTGTTAAGTAGGTTCCACACCCATTGTGGGGTTTGAACTCACTATCCCAGAGATCAAGTCAAATGCTGCACAAAGACAGAGACCCCTAATTCTTGTTTTGTTTTATTAACAGTTAAGGGATGGGGTTGAATAGGAACGAACATACTGATTTTATAAGAAATGACTAAATGGTGCTAAAATTGGTGACTGAAAATAAAGTAAAAATGAAAGTACATTCCATTCATCTTTTATACAGAGGGCTAAACCGTTAACGGTTTTACATCAGTTTGTTTAAGCCACATGGCACCCAGTGTGGATGCCTATCTTTAAGGTGAGAA
Organism: Neogale vison; assembly: GCF_020171115.1. Lineage (NCBI taxonomy): Eukaryota > Metazoa > Chordata > Mammalia > Carnivora > Mustelidae > Neogale > Neogale vison. The sequence continues at coordinate 118,990,012 of NC_058096.1, forward strand.
ACTGAATTAAAGAGAAATGGCCTTAAACAATCATTGCCGTGCAACACCCACTAGTCTTCCTACAGCCCAACTCACGTGGGCCGCGAAAGGGCATTAGGGCATTCATTGGCAGGCTTCCCGAATTGAGACGCGACGACCGTGATGCAGTTCACATCCGGGGCGATCTGGTTGGTGATGCTAGCCAATCGAAAATCGTCTCTCCGCCGGCAGCGAGGGGCGGGGCTGGCGCCAGGGTGAAGACGTCACGTACTCCATGGTAACGACGCTCGGCCGGAAGATGGCGGCCGAATGGAACGGAGTTGCAGGTTTTTCGGGTTCAGGCCCTGGCCCTAGCCAGTGGCGCTGGAGCAGGTCTTTATGGGTCCAAGGCGTTTTACTCCTGTTGGGCGGCCTCTGGGCAAGCTCCACATCAATTCCTGTCTCCTTGGACAGTTCCCCTCCCTGCCGGCACCACGTCCCCTCTGAGACTGAGGTAGGGCGACGGAGGGGCGGGAACGGGCGCTGTGAGGGTAAAGTAACACGAGAGGCGAAGATGTAGAGGGTAGTTGCTGGAACAAGGTGTGTTGGAGAAGAAAGCGAAGTTGGACCGGAAACTGAACTCTTGGGAGTTGGACCTGCCCTTGTTACCGGGTGATCCTTGGGTCCTGAGCCCTTGACCCAGCTCCTGCAAAAGATGTCGCTGGAGGCTCTTGGTCTGCCAGGAGAAATAATTCAAGGACAGACAACAGGGTACATAAGCAGTACAAGCAGGAAGCTTTCTTTTCGTTCTTTCTTTCCTTTTTCTTTAAAGATTTTATTTCTTTGACAGAGGGAGAGACAGGGAGAGAGAGAATACAAGCAGGGGGAGTGGGACAGGGAGATGCAGGCTTCCCGCCAAGCAGGGAGTATGATGTGGGGCTTGATTCCCGGACCCTGGGATCATGACCTGAGCCGAAGGCGCCTAAAGACTAAGCCATCCAGGCGCCCCCAAGCAGGAAAGTTTCTTAAAGTAAAACTACATTCTAGAGATGTGAGAGAGGGTGCGCTCAAGGAAGGTCTGAGCCCACTGTGTTTCGGTTTCTGTTATTGACAGTTGTTAACAAAGGGGTGGAATATTCATTACTTGAAATGAGGATTTCTTGGAAACAGGGTGGTCTCTTCCAGGAATGTAGGTTATGCCCTTTCTCTTGCCTTATTTGCCCGATAAAGAACTCTCGTGCAGATTTCAGAGGCGGAGCTCCTTCATAACCGCAGTGCTAATGATAAAACAACTGTATAATGAGCTGAGGTCACTCAAGCTGTGAATATGGCAGTCCCTTGTGGTTTTCTTTTGGAGTGGAGCCAGGACAGGCCTCTTCTTCATAGATGGCCATGACTTCCTCTTTGCTGGCCTCGCGGCATCTTGTGAGAACCTCACAAACTGCCTACTCTTAACAGTTTTAACTCCCTTTCTGCACCCAGCAAAGTGGCTGAGTTAGGCACTCAGAACATGATGGCTTTCCTGTGCTGAGAGTTCTACTTAGGCAATTGTACAGCAGTGGTTTTCAACTTGAGAGTTCATCGGAATCACCTAAAGGATTTGTTAAAACACAGTTTGCTGTCTCACTCCCCCACTTTCTGACTCATTAGGTCTGGGATGGTACCCAGAATTTGCAGTTCAGGCTTCCAGGTGGTTGATGATGATACTTGTCCAAAGACCACACATTGGAAACTACTGACCCAAAGGTTAGGAGAGCTAAAGACATTGGAAGGCTATTGGGGGGCTCTCTAAGACAAAATTCATGCTTATTTTCAAGTTACTTCACCACATTGCTTGCTTTACCCTGTTCTCCTACCCTGCAAGTGCCTGCCTCCTTCCATTTTTCTCCCTCGCTACATTCTTTTTTTTTTTTTTTTTTAAGATTTTATTTATTTATTTGACAGAGAGAGATCACAAGTAGGCAGAGAGGCAGGCAGAGAGAGGGAAGCAGGCTCCCCACTGAGCAGAGAGGCTGATTCGGGGCTTAATCCCAGGACCCTGGGACCCGAGCTGAAGGCAGAGGCTTTAACCCACTGAGCCACTCAGGTGCCCTACGTTCTTTTAATCCTAGTTAAAGTTCCCTATCTTCAAGACAGTCAACTGAAACCACTCCAGCAGAATGTTTTTTTCCATTTCATAGTATGTCTTATCTGTAATCTCTTCTGGCACTTAACCAAGTACTACTGTGTGGGGAAGGTTTATTTCTCAGGCATTTCTTTGTAGTCTTGCTTTTGTAGTTAAATTGTAAGGTTCCAGGGGTGCCTGGGTGGCTCAGTGGGTTAAAGCCTCTGCCTTTGGCTCAGGTCATGATCCCAGGGTCCTGGGATCGAGCCCCACATCAGGCTCTCTGCTCAGCAGGGAGCCTGCTTCTTCCTCTCTCTCTCTGCCTGCCTCTCTGCCTACTTGTGATCTGTCTGTTAAATAAATAAATCTTTAAAAAAAAAAATTGTAAGGTTCCTTTGGATGAGGTTTATGTCTGATTCCTCAGCAGTATTTAGAGAGCCCACAATAATCAGTGTTCTTTGTGGAAAGGAGATAGAGTACCTGGGGCAGGGTGGCATGTTATGATTGATTTTATAATTGTCTTATTACTTTATTAAGAAAGACTAATCTTGGAATTTTCAGTTCAGCCCAGAAATCTAAGACCACTCATTTTTGTGATAATTTCCAAAATGTTCTGTGCATACTGTTATAACCATATGTGCCAAAATACTAAGTTTGGGCTTATAGCTATATTTCAGCTTTTATCATGACACTGCATTTTGGCTGAATTTTATTTATTTTTTTAGTCTCTTAGCAAGTTCTAAGTTTATAATACAGTATTGTTGACTATAGTCACTGTGCTGTATTAGAGCTCCAGGGCTTATTTACTTACTGGTTGCAAGGTTGTACCCTTTAACAATATAGCCACAATTCTCCCACCCCCGATGAATTCTTTAAAAACAACTAAAACAACAAAACCATTCCTGCAAAACCCTGTGCTTCTTTCTTTGAATTTAGATTACAGGAAGATAAAACTATTGAAAGAACTGCAAAATCTCTCCATTGGAGGAAACATATAGCAGTTTCATCTAGTGATTGTTGCCAGGGTTCAAAACTCCAACTTCTTTTTGAACATCTCAGTGGATAGAGAGATTATCTCCAGAGGCGGCCCCTTTACTTTTGGAGATCACCAGTATAAAGTTCTTCTTTTTATAGAGCCGAAAACTCTTCCGGAAATTTTTACCCACTATTCCTATTCATGCCTCTTGGCTAAACAAACTCAATTGTGATGGTGCTTCAGATACTAAAAGCAAGCTATTAAGTTCTTTTTGAGACTTATTATTCTTAATAAATCTCCTGGTTCTTCATAGACTATATAATAGCAAGTCCTCCTAACCATTGTCTTAGCTTTAACCTAAACATAGTATAGGCAAGAATAATTTATTGTAGGTGCCTGGGTGGCTCAGTCAGTTAATCATCTGCTTTTGGCTCAGGTCATGGGTCCTAGGAATGAGCCCAGTATTGTACTCCCTGCTCAGCAGGGAGTCTTATTCTCCCTCTCCCTCTGCCCCTCTCCCCACTCATGCTCAAATAAATAAATAAAATCTTAAGAAAAAAAAAGAATTATTCATTGTACTCATACTAGTGACTACACCTCTGTTAAATGCTATAGGAAATTATGTAACATTTTGGGGTTGTGGTGGGAAGTACAAAACATGTTGGGAGGATGGGTGGGAAGTAGGAGGGGAGGTGTAGGGAGGCGCCTGGCTGGCTTAGTTGGTGGAGTGTGAGACTCTTGATCTCTAAGTTCAGACCCCATGTTGGATGTAGACTTTTGATCCGTGAGTTCAAGCCCCATGTTGGGTATAGAACCAACTAAAAAAATTTTTTTTGACATATTTAACTTGTTTTCAACCCAAACCTCTAAGTTTCATTTTTTAATTATATAAATAAAAACAAAACAAAACAAAAAAACAGAATAGTATAATGAACGCTCATGGACACATCACCCAGCTTTATCTCTTACCATATTCTCTCATTCATATTTCATATACTTCCACCCATTCTCCATCTTCTCACTTGTTACTTTTTTTTTTTTTTAAAGATTCCATTTATTTATTTGTCAGAGAGAGAGAGAGAGCAAGCGTGCACACAGGCAGAGTGGCAGGCAGAGGCAGAGAGAGAAGCAGGCTCCCGGCTGAGAAAGGAGCCCAGTGCGGGACTGGATCCGAGGACCCTAGGATCATGACCTGAGCTGAAGGCAGCTGCTTAACTGACTGAGCCACTCAGGCATCCCACTTGTTGTTACTTTTTAAAGTTTTGTTGTTGGGGCACCTGGGAGGCTTAGTCAGTTAAGGTTCTGGCTCTTGATTTTGGCTCAGGTCATGTTCTCAGAGTTGTGAGATCGAGCTCTATCTACCTGGGGCTCTGTGCTGGGAGTAGAGCCTGCTTGAGAATTCTCCATCTCTCTCTGCCCCTCAGTGCTCTAAAAAATGAAGCAAAGAAGGAAGGAAAGTAGAAAGGAAGGAAGAAAGGAATATTATTTTAAACTTTTTTTTTTTTTTTTAAGTAACCTGTGTGCCCAGTATGGAGCTCGAACTCACAGCCTCAAGATCAAGAGTGGCATGTTCTACCAACTGAGCCAGCCATGTGCCTCTAAAAGCTTTCTGCTAAATTTACATGTATTGGAACTTAATAAATGCAGTCATGTAGTTCATGAGAAGCTTGTAGCCACATGATAACAGAATATTTCTTTTTTTTTTTTAATTTTTTTAAAATTTATTTTATTTATTTTTTTTAAAATTTTTTTTTTTAAGATTTTATTTATTTATTTGACAGAGAGAAATCACAAGTAGATGGAGAGGCAGGCAGAGAGAGAGAGAGGGAAGCAGGCTCCCTGCTGAGCAGAGAGCCCGATGCGGAACTCGATCCCAGGACCCTGAGATCATGACCTGAGCCGAAGGCAGCGGCTTAACCCACTGAGCCACCCAGGTGCCCCGATAACAGAATATTTTTATGTCTCCAGAAAGATCCCTGCCCCATCTTGTGCCAGTCAGTTTTCCCTATCCAGATACCCCAGGCGACAATTATTCCCTTTTTTTAATTTATTTTTTTTAACATTAGTTTAGTTTTGTCTCAGGACTCCTGGGTGGCTCTGTCAGTTAAGCAACTGCCTTCAGCTCAGGGCACCTTTAGGGAACCTTCAGTTCCCAGGGTTCTGGGATTATGTTTTTAAGGACTTTATTTCATCTAAACTGTTAAATTTTTTGGCATAAAGACATCCTAAATAACCAACTGCTAGCTTTGGTAATTATTTATTTATCTTTAATTGAGAGTTGTCTTTTTTTTTTTTTAAGATTATATTGATTTATTTAAGATAGATGAGAGTGAGCAAGAGAGCAAGAGTAGGGGAGCTTAATTGTTGTTTGATCCAAAGTGTTTTTATTTTTTCCCTGGTAATTTCTTCTTTAATCTGAGGGTTATTAAAAATGTTTAAATATAATTTCTAAATGTTGGGTCCTTTTCTAGATCTTATTGTCACTGTTATTTAGAGAGTGTCTTCTGTAAGACAGAAATTTGAAATTTGAGATTGATTTATTTATACCTCAGCATATGCTGTATCCTATTTAACTTTTCATGTATACTTGCAAAGAATATATATTCTATAGTTATTGATTATAGCTTTTTATACATGTCAATAAGGTAACGTGATTGATGGTACTCTAAGCACTTCCTATGCTCAGACAAAGGTCTTAAAGATCTCTTAAGATTGTAAATTTTTTCCTTTTCTCTTTACTTCTATCAGTTTTTGCTTTGTAGACTTTGAATCCATTGTTATTAGATACATTCATATTTACAATTCCTGATATATTAACCCTTTATCATTATAAAATATCACTTTATTTCTGGTAATACTTCCTGTCTTGAAGTCTGTTCTGTCTTGATACTAATAGAGACACTTGAGCTTCTTTATGTTAGAGCTTATGTGATATATCTCTTTCATTCTTTTATTTAACCTCTGTGTGTGTGTGTGTGTGTGTGTGTGTATTTGCTTTAGGGATTACAATATGTATCTTTTGCTTATATTAAATATTTAATATTAATATTGCTTTTTTGTACTGTGACCTCCTATATGACGTTGAATAAGAATGGTGAGAGTAGACTTTCTTGCATTGTTCCTGGTCTTAGGAAGGCATTCAGTCTTCTATTATTAAGAATATTGGGGCACCTGGGTGGCTCAGTGTGTTAAGCCTCTGCCTTCTGCTCAGATCATGATCTCAGGGTCCTGGGACTGAGTCCCGCATCTGGCTCTCTGCTCAGCAGGGAGCCTGCTTCCCCCACCCCCTACCCCACCCCCCGCCTGCCTCTCAGCCTACATGTTATCTCTGTCAAATAAATAAATAAAATCTTAAAAAAAAAAAAAAAAGAATATTAGTTGTAGGGGTACCTGAGTTTCTCTGTCAGTTAATTGTCTGCCTTCAGCTCAGGTCATGATCCTGGGTCCTGGGATTGATACCACCCCTGCCTCAGGTCTGGGCTCCCTGCTCAGCAGAGAGTTGGCTTTTCCTTTTCCCTCTGCCCCTACCCCTCCACTTGCGCTCTTTGGCAGTCTTTCTCTCAAATAAATAAAATCTTTTTAAAAGAAGAATATTAGTTGTAGATATTATTAAATCTTAAATATTAAAATCTTTTTTAAAAAAAACCCTTTAAAAGAAAAAAGTGTATTGGTTTTAGATTTTTGGCAAATGTGCTTTGCCATGTGGAGAAAATTACTTTCTATTCTTAGTTTTTATCATGGATGGATATGGAATTTTTTTTTTAAGATTTTTTATTCATTTCAGAAAGAAAGAGAGCAAGCGCGCAAGCATGAGGAAGGATAAGAGGGAGAGGAAGAAGCATACTCCCTGCCGAGTAGGGAGCCTGTCAGAGGTTTGATCCTAGGACCCCAGGATCATGACCTGAGCTGAAGGCAGATGCTTAACTGACCGAGACACCTAGGAACCCCTGAATTTTATTAAATGTCTTTTTGGCATTAATTAATATAATTTTGTAACTTTCTTTCTTTAGTATGTTGATGTTGTGAATTACATTGTTTGAAATTTTTAAATGATAAACTAGCATTGCATTCCTTAGATTAAAATTCCACTTGGTTATGATGTATTACCCTTTTTTTACGTTTTGCCGGATTTAACTTGATGTTGATGATTTTGCATATATATTTATGAAGGATATTGGTCTGTAGATTTTTTTTTCTCCGATAACTGTTGGGTTCAGTATTAGGGTAATGCCAGCCTCAGAGAATAAGTTTGGAAATATTCCTTCCCCTTCCATTTTAAGGAAGAGCTTGCATACAATTACTATTGTTTCTTCCTTAAATGTTTAATAGAATTCATGAATGAAGACATCTCAACCTGGAATTTTCTTTAGTGGGGAGTTGTAAACTATGAACTATTTTCTTATAATAGATAGTGGACTATTCAAGTTATTTCTTCTTCATTGTGTTTTTGATTACATTATATCTTTCAGAGAATTTCATTTCATTAAAGTTGTCAAAGTTATGGGCTTAACGTTTTTCTTAGTATTCTCTTTAGATTTTTTAAATGTCTGTAATAAAGTGTTCTGGTATCAATTCCAACATGTGGGGGGTTTTCCACATACTGCCAAGTAACTCTCCTACACAAACCGAAACTCAGTTCTGACACTATCTACCCAGTGATAGCATCAGATTCCGCAGTTCTGTAAGACTGGCCCACACTCCACAATTTCAGGCACCAGTTGTTAAGTCCAGACTGTCATCTGAGCTTCTGACCAAATGATTATAGATTGGAGTTTCCAAAAACCCCTTCCTTGGGTTGGATTAATTTGCTAGAGCAGCTCATAGAACTCAGAGAAAAAAAAATTACTACTAGATTACTGGTTTATTATAAAAAAAAGTATAACTCAAGGACAACTAGATGGAAGACGTGCATAGGGCAAGGTATAGAGAAAGGGCAAGGAGTTACCCCCCATCAGAGCATTCCTTTCCCTAGGAATCTCTTTCATATGGTCTGAAAATCAATAAAAGGGGAAACCTCGTTTAGAATGGAGCTGGGAGGCCAGCAAGAGGGAACTCTCATGCCCTGCCATTCATTGTCAATTACAGACCTAACAGGAAGTGACGGACCTTGCATGTGTATACTATTTTACTATTCCAGTAGAAGGAAGAATGTTTTGGCTCCTTCCCTGGCAATAGTCCAGCCAATGAGAGACTCACAACTAAGCCAATGAAAAGCCTTTATACTTTGAACTCCCAGTGTATTCCAGTAGACATTTTGCTTATAATAGCCCTCCCAGTTTCCTTTTTCTCTCTGTAAGAGTATTATCCCTCTCCTTTGTTCTTCAGATTTGCCTATGGTTTTGTTGTATCATGCTTGTCCTGGATTGCAGTTTTCTTCTATTCCCAAATCCATTTTTGCTGGAAAAATAACCAGCAGTTTTATTTTTAAGGTTAACAGTGTTCACCAATAGGAAAATCCAAATCTCATCATCTTGGGTTTTATAGAAGCTTCATCACATAGACATGGTTAATTAAATCATCACCCATTAGGATTGAACTCAACTGCAGCCCCTCTCCTCATCAGAGATGAAGGGGTGGAGACTGAAAGTTCCAACCCTCTAATCACATGGTTGGCTCCACTGGCAATCAGTCCCCATCCTTAGGTGCTTTCCAAAAGTCGCCTCATTAATTTAACAAAAGACACCTTTATCAGTCTCCTCACTTAGGAAATTCTAAGATGTTAAGAACTCTGTGTCAGTAATGGGGCAAAAACCAAATACATATTTCCTATTGTAAATCACAGTATCACAGTCTGTTAAGTCTGTAGAAATATCTCCTGTTTCATTCTTGAAGTCTGTAGTAATATCTCCTGTTTCATTCTTGACATTGGTAATTGGTGTTCTCTCTCTTTCTCTTGGTCTCTCTGCTTAGGGGTTTATCAGTTACATTAGTCTTCTCAAAGAGTTAGCTCTTAGTTTTATTGATTTCTCTATTATTTTTCTGTTTTTCCATTTAATTGGCTTCTACTCTTTATTATTTTCTTCTTTTTTTTTTAGTTTGCTCGTTTTCTGTTTTCTTTCTTTCTTTCTTCCTTCCTTCCTTCCTTTCTTTTTTAAAGATTTATTTATTTGAGAAAAAGAGAGAACACAAGCAGAGGGAGTGGGAGAGGGGGAAGCAGACTCCCTGCTGATCAGAGAGCCCAGTGTGGGGCTTGATCCCAAGACTCTGGGATCATGACCTGAGCCCAAAGCAGAAACTTAACTGACTGAGCTACCCAGGTGCCCCCCTTTTCTGGTTTCTTAAAATAGAAGCTTAGATAATTAGAGGGTTTTTAAAAATAAATTTTCCTGTAAACACTGCTTCAGCAGTATTCCACAAATATTAATTAGCTGTAATTTGATTTTCATTCAACTAAAATATTTTCTAGGGACACCTGGCTGACTCAATTGGTAGAGCATGTGACTCTTGATCTTGGAGTTGTGAGTTCAGGTCCCACGTTGGGTATAGAGATGATTTAAAAATAAGATCTTTATAAAAATATTTTCTAATCTCTTTTGTGAATTCCTCTTCAACCTAGTGATTATTTAGTTTGTTGTTTGATTTTCAAATATTAGGAAATTTCCCTGTTTTCTTTCAGTAATTGCATTCTAACTTAATTTTGTTATGGATAGAGAACATCCTTTGTATGATTCAGGTTTTCTGTATTTCTTAAGATTTGTTTTAGAGCCAAAAATGTGATCTATCTAGGTGAATGTTGCAATATGCACTTGAGAAGAATGTACATTCTGCTATTATTGGGGCAAGTGCTCTATAAATGTCAGTTCAGTTAAGTTAGTTGTAGTGCTACATAGGTCTTCTATATCCTTACTGATTTTGTCTCTGGTCTGCACTGATTACTGAGGTGTAAGTGTTGAAGCCTCTAGCTATAACTGGATTTGTCTATTTTTTCAGTTTTTCTTCATGTAGTTTGAAGCTGTGCTGTTAGGTGGTTACATGTTTTAGATCGTTGTTTTCTTGTTGAATTGACTCATTTAGCACTATGTATTGCCCTTCTCTTTATCCCTGATAGTATTCCTTGTTTCGAAATATACTTTGTCTAATACTAGTATAGCCACTCTGGCTTTTTCTTTTTTTTTTAAAGATTTTATTTATTTATTTGACAGACAGAGATCACAAGTATGCAGAGAGGCAGGCAGAGAGAGAGGAGGAAGCAGGCTCCCCGCTGAGCAGAGAGCCCGATGCGGGGCTCGATCCCAGGACCCTGGGATCATGACCTGAGCTGAAGGCAGAGGCTTCAACCCACTGAACCACCCAGGCACCCCAGGCTTTTTTTTTTTTTTTTTTTAAATCAATGTTTACATAATATATCTTGTTCCATTCTTACACTTTCAGTCCCTTTAGGTCTTTATAGTTAAAACGGGTTTCTTGTAAAAATAAATTGTTGGATCTTGCTCTGTTACTTAGTCTGACAATCTTTGCTTTTTAATGGAAATGTTCTATAGTCTGTTTACATTTAATATGATTATTGAGAGTTGGATTTGGGTCTGCAGTTCAGCTGTTTCTCTCTTCCACTTTTTTCTTTGTTTCCTCTCTTTTATATTCTATTTTGATTCTTCTTTTAACTTTTTAGCTATATCTCTTTGCTTTACTTTTTAAATTGAGTTGTAATTAAATTACAATAAAATGCAATATATTTGAGTATTTGCACTAGTGATTACAGTATGTATCTTGTATTTATTACATGTGTTGCACTGTATGTTTGTTCATTTTCAGTTTTTTAGACTCCAGATATAACTAAAATCATATTGCCTTTCTCTGACTTATTTCACTTAGCATAATACTGTGGAGGTCTCTCCGTGTTGTCAGGAATGGCAAGATGTCATTCTTTTTTATGGCTGAGTAATATTCCATTGTGTAATACCATATCTTCTTTTTTTTTTTTTTTATACCATATCTTCTTTATCCATTCATCTGTCAATGGGACAGATGCTTCTGTATCTTAGCTGTTTTAAATAATGCTGCAATAAATGTTTGTCTCTTTTGTTAGTACCACGTTTTGATCACTATAGCTTATAGTAAATCTTGAAGTCAGATGGTATCAGTCTTCCAACTTTGTTCTTCTCCTTTGACATAGTGTTGGCTATTCTGGATCTGCCTTTCCATATAAACTTTAGAATCAGTTTGTTTGGTGTCCTCAGTATAACTTTCTGGGATTCTGACTGGAATAGCATTGAATCTACAGATCAAATTGGGAAGAACTTGACATTCTGACAATATTGAGTCTTCCTATCCGTGAGCATGAAACAACTCTTCATTTATTTAGTTCTTTCATTTTTTTTCTGGTTAGAATCTCCATTAGCTAGTCTATAAAACACCCTTTAAACATTTTTCAAATCTTTTTTTTCAGGTCATAAATAAGGTTCATCTTAAGGCAAATCATGTTGTAAAAAGAGATGTTGATGAACATTTAAGAATCAAGACTGTCTATGATAAAAGTATTGACGAGTAAGTACACCATTATTTTGTCTTTTTTGAAATTAAGAATCAAAGTATTGAAGATATTTCCATTTGTTACCTGAAGATCCATACATGGAACTACATGCTAATACACCTTCAAGATGGAATTGATCTAATAATGCCTTTTAGTCTGGAAGGATGATGATAATGGGATACGATTAAAATCAATCTATACATCATAAACAGTTTTAACAGAGCAAGTATGTATCTACTTGTCTGTGGTCATAACATACCTGGAAGGTACCTCCTCAATAAGTACCTGGAGGAAAAATAAAAGTATTAATATATATAATAAGAACATTTACAAAATTATTAGCCAAAGGGATGATAGTCTAATCTTTCAGTTAGTGTAAGAGGGGTTCAGAAAATAGATAAATTATGAATCTGTAATCATGTATGAAGAGCTATTAGGAGTAACTGATGTCTTTCCCTCTCCTTAATTTCCCAAAAGAATGGGATAAAATGATCATGCCTAGCATTGTGTTGGTACAGAGTAAGCTCAAATGTTTCTTGAGGTAAATTAAGATTTTAGAGGACTGATATTAGATCTTCCACAGAGCGTTCCTTGGGCTCCTGCCAGATACACTCTGAACTAATGATCACTGACAGTGCTGTGCCCACCGTGGCAATTCTTATGTTTTATGTCTTGATTTTCAGATTGCTCCCTGAGAAAAGATACCTCGTAAAGGTATGTCATAAATACTTATGGCTTGAATTTGATACTTGAAGTGGGTACACTTTATTATATATAAATTATACTTCAACAAAGAAAATATATGCTGATTATTTAATGAATGAATAGAAGGTGTTGGTAGTGAACATTTTTATCATTTTCTTCAAAGGCATCTCTGTGATGCATTCACCAAAATTTTGGCCTTATTTGATGCTAAATTAGTCTTCTCATTTTACAATTTAATAGTAAATCAGTCTTCCTGTTTTCTTCCTTGTTCTCTTATGTTTTGTGGAAATAGAACATGCTAAAGATAGAGTGAAAAAGACAATTTTTGAAATACATGGAGGACACTATTGTCTTGTAGAAATACTCATTCCCCTGCAGGTGGATGTGTCTGATATATGACACGCTGAAGTTGCGTATAGAGGTGCTAATGTCAACAGTGTCTTAGCTGTTACAGGGTCACACATATGGTGAAATTAAAGTAGATCTTCTAAACATAAGATTTTAACATAAATTACCTTAATGTTGGAGTCATCTAGTTTCCTCCCAAATTTGAAGTAATTTAGATTAGTTGAGACTTCTATATTCTTATATTCTATTTCAGTAGAGATGGGGAAGGAACTTTTCACTTCATTTTCTTTCCCAAGCTCAACTAAGAAAATAAGGAAATTCCTTTGCTCCTAGACTCATTCTCTTTCCACACATCTTTGACTAATTAGCATCTGTATTCCAGAATTGTAAAGTTTTCCCTTTTTTCCCCCTCAGTCATTAATATCCTAAGCTTACTTGTTTTAAATATACTCTTCCTTTAACTATAATTCTGACTTTTTTTTTTTCAACTTTTTTTAGAATAAACTTTTTCCACAAGCTATTTCTTATTTAGAGAAGACTTTTCAGGTTCGGAGACCTGCGGGCACTATCTTACTTAGCAGGTATGTCACATTCTATACAGGTCATTTTCTTTCATTTTTGGTACTCTGACCTCCCCATTCTGTCAGTATGACAAATTATGAAACTCATATAGGATATTTTATTATGTTTGTCCTTAGTGACCGAACTGCAAGGTATTTAAAGGGAATAAGAAAGCATCTGTTAGGTGATCATTCTTTTCCTGATTTTCTATGATGAGGTGACCTGCTGGGGTGTAGTTGCTTATTCTCCACATCCCCTCCCTCCCTCATGTGTCTACAGTAGAGGCTTATGAATTATTTGGGTGTCTGAAAACCTAGCTTAGGAGAATTTCCCATGCAACCAAAATTCTTTCTTAGTCCACTTTTCTAACAAAAATAGTAATTATTATTAATGAACTAGTATAGTAGCTTTTTTTTTTAATGTTTTTAACTGCTGTGAACTAGTTTTCTTTCTTTTTTTCTATGGGTTTTGTTTGTTTGTTTGTAATTGAATTTTGATGTACAAATGAACTGAAGACAACGTGCAACAAACCGATACCTACAGAAGGAAAATGATCCCCATAGATACTGTACTGGGGAATTTGCAGAGCATACAAAATGTGGCCCAGTTATAGTGCCTGAGGAGCACCTCCAGGTAATTCACCCTACTCTTAGCAGCTCTGTTTTTACTCTTTAGAATAAACTGAGAGACGGAGATTTTGAATCTGTGAGTGTAACCAAAAAGTTTTTATAGTTTTAAGTTCAAAAGCTTCATTTTTCTCATTTTATTCTTTCATTTATTTTCTTTTTTTTTTTCTTTCATTTATTTTCAAATGAATTTGATGATACCTTCTTTCTTTTTTTTCTCTTTTTTTCAACTTGTCTCTGGGACTGCTGAATCATTTCAGCTTAGAATTTTATCTTCCAAAACATCTTTTAGCAGGTATATACTAAGTATTTTTGAAGGGCAATTTGACATTATCTTTTAAAATAAAAAATATGTATGGTGTGCTTCAACCCAATATGGAAGTGTATTCCATAAAAATACTTGTAAATATGCAATATGTGTTCAAGGATATTCTTTGTAAAACTATAAATCCTATATTAGTATTAAATTATGGTATAATCCTATAATGGAATACTGTGCAGCTATTAAAGAATGAAGTAGATCTCCATCTACTGACTTGGAAAGATATTTAGGTCTTAAATGAAAAAAAGGTTGGAAATCAGTTAGCCTATTTTATTTAAGAATTATAATCGATAATTCAACTTAATAAAACTGAAAAACATAAAAAATAAAAATGTATGTACATATACAATAAAAAATTATGAAACAATCTAGAGGTGTACACACACACTAAAGAATCTAGAGCCATACCAAAATATTAATGGTTTTCTTTAAGAGTTGGAGTGGGGGGGCTTTTCTTTGGTAAGTTATGTAATTTGTAATGTTCTGGTTTTTCATATTAAGGATATATTACTTATCAATAAAAAGATAAAAATTTTAAATGTGTATACCGGAAAACCAATTTATTATACATATACATTTGTAAATATGATTATTGCCACAGCTGTTTTTCTCTATTGAACTATTCTCTGGTTACTTCTAGAAAGTGAATATATTACTTGAACATTTACTTTGTAACCAAAATTAAGCTTACGTTTAGATGAAGTTTTCTTTGTAATTTTTTTATTAAGTTATTTGAGGCTCCATAAGGCTTTTAGAGGCCTATATGTTGGCCCTAATACAACTAATTTACTAAGCTTTTATTTCTTTTCTCAGAGTTCTTGATAGTGTATAAAAGATTTTAGGGACATGTTTAAAAATTTAAAAAACTTGTTAATTGCCTATCCAGCTTTTTTCCCAAGAAATTTAGAGGCATTTTGTAGACATTTTAAGAAGTCCTTGGGGCACATGGTTGGATCAGTCAAAAGAGCATGCAGATCAATCTGGGTCATGAGTTTGTTTGAGCCCCTCATTGGGTACAGAGATTACTTAAAAGTAAAATCTTTAAAAAAAAAAAAAAAAAAAAAAAAGTCATTGCTTTCCTTTTTTTCTGAAGTATTTTTTGTTTCTTATTCTCTTGGCTTCCCCAAATTCTGCTTCTTACATCTTGATGTAAGAACGGTTGAGGGTGTCCTGATTTTTTTTTTTTAATACATGAATGATCATGGAAAAGAATGTTTAAAAATCACAACTTCTTTTAACACTATTAATAGGTTAAAGTAATTGAACTGAAAAATTATAAATATATGTATTAGAGAAACAAGAGTAAACAATATAATGAAATGAGGATTTCTGTTTTTTTCTCTCTATGAAAACATTATTTACACACAAAAAAATCACAATTAAATAATTTTTTAAACTGTAAGTTGGAGTTCATAATTGTTTAGGAGCTTTGAGAGAAGTTCTCTAAAAAACAGATGTTACAAGGGCAAAGATTTGATTAGAAAACTAGAAACAAGAGTGATGGTGGGGTGACTTTACCCTTTAAACTCATCTTTAAAAGGTAAAGATGACTTTAACTTTTTACTTTGTGTATGTTTGTATTATATGAATTTTTAACAAGATACACGAATTACTTTTTAATAGAAAAATACATTTCCATTAGATAAAAAGCTTTTTATTAATTAATTTTGAAATAATTGTAGATTCCTAGGAATATGCACATATATATATACACATACACAAGAAGGTCCTTTGTAATTTTCACTGTCAAAGTTTAAAAGTTTAAAACCTTATCTATTTCTGTCTTTTTTTACGTCCTGGTTAGCTCCCCTTAAAAAACAATTGATTGTTTTAATTAAGATTATAGATTTTTGTTATCACTCATAAAGTAGAAATTTTAGCAAAATAATTTCAGAATTAGAGATAGGAACTGAGTAGAGGTAGGAATGGATTTTGATAAAAGTTGAAGGGTAATAACTGTTAAATCATACGAATTTAGAATCTGGATTCACATAAAATAAAAATCTCTAAAACTAATCTTGTCTCTGGTTTGATTTTCCGTTGCCCACCACGGGCGCAGCGATGCAGGGTCTGCCGTGGGGGTAAGTGGTCCTGTGTGGCAGTGGGTGTGCAAGACCAAGAGGGCGTCCGGGATGCAGACTTTGTTCTGTATGTTGGTGCTCTGGCCACCGAGAGGTGCAGCCATGAAAACATCATCTCTTATGCAGCCTATTGTCAGCAGGAAGCAAAAATGGACAGGTAAACTTTCCCCTGAGACTTAATTTCCAAGATCTAATATGGGAACTCTTAAAAAGAGTCCTAAGCATTTAGAGTACAGGATGTTTGCATTTTCCAGCTTGCCTCCAGTTGTAAGAAACTGTACCCTGCTTGGATGGAGGAGTGGGGGTGACAGGGCGTGGGGCGGGATGGGGGGGAGAGGAGAGTGTCAGGTGATAGAACTGTTATCATATGGTAATGTCAGTACCAGCTCCAGAGAAAAAGTCCACTGTGGAGAGTCCTTTGGAAGTAAATAAATACCTAAGGAAACAATTTTAACTTAAATTTTGGCACCTCTGTTGAATATGTAAGATGTTCAAAATAACTGTTCATCTAATTGTTATATTACTTGCTGTGTCCTTCACTTAGATAAATTATCACTTAAAATATTTAGAGGCTCTCTATTTACAAAAGATTTTTTAAAAATTTCTCAGTGAAGCAGATTTGAAATAAAATGTTATTGTATATGCAGAAGATTGCCTGTCATACTCCAAACAGATCAGTTGAAGATAGTAGAAATCACCATGTCTCAGGATAGATTGTAACATTCTCAAATCTAGGAGAGTCAATGTGACCAGTTCATGTGTATATTAGGACTATTGCTGAGGTCTTGAATGTTCCTCTGTCAAGACTAGCTGAATTTAAAGAGCTATTTCATTTCTGTTGATGTGTTGTTCATTTGAGGAAAAGAAAAATGAAATAATTAGTTGAATCAAGTAGGCAATACAAAGGAAACACTGGTATATGTTTACCTAAAGGTGTTAAGGATATGGTCAAAATCATCATCATGGATTATGCAAAACAGTCTGTTACCATGATGCTGTATAACTGATGATCTGTGAAATCTACCCAAAAATCTTTAGCCTCTAAATGTTGGGAAAGCTTAGAGTCAAATGATTGAATGTAATACTGAAAAAGAAAGTGCTATATGTTTTTGCATACACACACACACACACACACAATTATTTAGTGAAAATACATGTATTTAATAGAGTATTCCTTTTTTCCCGAGAAGTTGTCATTGGCTTTAAGATTTTTTGTAATTAATGGTGTCTCAGTACCAAGGAAATGTGGTATTTGGAGTGCTAAATGAATGATAAGTTATCTCATAAAATGAGGTACTTTCTTAATGTAGATGTCTGTGTGAAATATACCTTCCTAATAGTAGTGCTACAAAATCATGGTTACCTTAATTTGAACTAAACTATATGGATTGTGCACACACCTACACACACAATTTCATTTTCAATATACTATTGAGAGTCAAAGACCATTGTAAAACAGTATATATAATATGATTTTTATATTTATATATGTTTATATATGTACTTGAATATGCTAAGGAAAAAGAAATAATTAGGATTATCAGCCATTCCAATTTGGCCTGGATTTCCCTTGTTTTAGAACTGAAAATCTCGTATCCTGGGAAACCCCTCAGTCCTGGACAAACTGGGATGACTGGTTATGCTAAAAATAAAGCACCCCAAATTATTTTTTAAAGATTTTATTTATTTATTTGACAGAGATCACAAATAGGCAGAGAGGCAGGCAGAGAGGGACAGGGGGTGGGTAGCAAGCTCCCTGCTGAGCAGAGAGCTGGTTGTGGGGCTCAGTCCCAGGACCTTAATTAAGATCATGACCTGAGCCAAAGGCAGAGGCCTCACCTGCCGAACCACTCAGGCGCCACCCCCCCCAAAATTATTGATAACATTTAATTCTGATAGTGAAATTTAGAGGGAAGTAGGTTGTAGAACAGAATTTTCATGTTTTTCTTTATATATTTCTATGTTGTTTTGATATATACCCTTTCACAATGAGTTTTTATTACCTTTTTTTTTAATAAAAGATATTAAAGTGAACCTTATGTATTGGGAATAGAGTGGCTTCCTTGGAAAAGTCGGGAGAGGGATATAAAATTCCATGTTGAGATGGATATTGTAGATTAGTTCATCTCCTGTCAGCATCTGACAATGCTGAACATACGTAAAATATCTAGTTGTCTTTTGGTGAGAGAATCCAGCATAGGAACCATCACACAGATGAGAATCCCATAACCCAGAGGTGTGTTTCAGTTTCTTTGCACTGCTATTATGTTTAAAGCACTTTTAACTTTCAGTTCATATTTGATATAAATGAGTAACTAAAAGAGTAAGTGTTATTTGTATCCGTGAATATGAAGCCACCCTTCTTTGTCTTCTCATGTCTGGGAGAAGAATTTGGTTTCTTCTGATGTTGATGTTGGAAGAAAAAGTGTATCTTCAGTTCTTTTTTAATCTTTTTTTTTTTTTTAAGATTTTATTTATTTATTTGTGAGAGAGAGAGGGTGAGAGAGTGAGCACAGGCAGACAGAGAGGCAGGCAGAGGCAGAAGGAGAAGCAGGCTCCCTGCCGAGCAAGGAGCCCGACGTGGGACTCGATCTCAGGACACTGGGATCATGACCTGAGCTGAAGGCAGCTGCTTAACCAACTGAGCCACCCAGGCGTCCCCTTTTTTAATCTTTTACTTGAGAAACTTTCCTTCAAAACTGCCACATTAATTCATTCCATGAATATTTCAGTGCCTAATATGTTGCCAGCAGACTAGGTGAACAAAACAAACACATGTACGTGCATCACAGAATATACAAATTCCAGAGGGAGACAGATACCAAATATACTTAGAAATAAATGTTATTTCAAAACATAATAAATTATAGGGGAAAAAAGGGTGCTGTAATAAAAGGAAAAAAGGGGGAAACATAATCTAAATTATGGCAAAGACAGCCTCTTTGAAATTGAAACTTTAGGTGTAACCTGAGCATTGGTAAGCTTCAGCCAAATAAAGAGCTTGAGAAAGATGTAAGTTAGGAAAAATCCATGTGTGCCTGTTGCTGTTAGAAGCCACTTCTGTGGACACTGGGTTTGAGGGTGAGAACTTAAGAAAATGCATCAGAGAGATAGGGCTGTTTTATTGTAAATGCTGTGGGAAGTCCCTATGGGTTTTAAGCCTGGCCATGACATCCATTTTGTATTTTAGAGGCCATGTGGCAGTGTTCTGATAAGTAAGTAACAGTCATACTTTTTAAGTGTAAGTCTGTTCTCAAGTGTGAACCAAGTATGCCATGTGTTTCTTACTTAAATAAGGCAAGTGTTACTTTGGAAAAGATGGTTACATTTTAAGGGGTAAAATGTTAGGGTAGTGGTGGGAGAAAGGACTTTGGATTTCCTTACTGTTGTCTGTCTGCCACAGTTTTGAAAAACAGGTAGGTGCGTGGTGGAACTGACTGAATTATGCTAGGGGTGAATCAGCTCTTTCACTCTCAGGTTCTAGGCTCAGAAAGTGATAGAATTAAATGTAGACTCTGAAAGAAGATGATGGAAAGATTAAAAAAAAATCTTTATGTGAAAGAAGACCATGTTAGAAAGGGAATAGCAAGATGGTCATAAGAAAGGTGAGCACCTTTCAAAAATGATTTGCTTATTATCCTATTGTACGTCTAGCTTCCCTCTCCACCAACCTGTTTACCCCTGTGCCTGTAAATATAGTTAAATGCTGAAGTCAAAAATGATTTTGCAAGTAAACTAGTGTTAGAATTTAAGTTTCTCAGCCCTCTTTTGGTATATATTAACATATTTTATAAAATCACACTGGAATGTATTTTACTTTTTATATTAACTTTCCTTTTGTGAGGACTGGTGCTAATGAGCCACACCATAGGAAAACAGAGGTATATGTCTTGAAAGTATAAGACAGTGAGTTAGATGTTATGGTACAAAACGACATTCGATATTTAGCAAAGACTTTTCTTACCTTTGCCAATGTTTTATAGAAAAGTATAGGTTACTACCTGAAACTAATATTGTACTGTGTATTAACTGGCTGGAATTTAAATAAAAACTTGGGGGGGTGATAAAAGTAGAGGTTAGTAAATATCATAATACATATTTTTCTGGAATATAATAAAAAATTCAATGTCTATTTTAACAGGCCAATAGCAGGATATGCTAACCTGTGTCCAAATATGATCTCTACCCAGCCTCAGGAGTTTATTGGGATGCTGTCCACAGTAAAACATGAGATTATTCATGCCCTGGTAAATTTTGCTGTTAACTACTGTTTTGTTTTTGTTTTTGTTTTTGGTTTTCTTGTGCTTTGATTTTCTGCTTATTATGCTGTCATGTTGATGTGTATGTTAAATTTTGGATTCTTAGATTTATGTCAGTAAAACCTAGATTATTAGGCCTCTGCCAATAGAGAATTTTTAATGATTAAGATAATGGCTTGGTTGAGTTATACTACCTAAAATAATTAAGCAAGTAAATTCATTGGGTAAATAGGAGTTTTGAGAAAATGATTACTATTTAAAAAAAAAAACCAGTAATTTAGAAAAACTTATTTTACTCTAAAGTGATAATTGATAATGCTATTGTAGATCTCTCTTATCTTTTACAGAGATCTGAGTGCAAAAGGCCTCTTGAGCTGCTTAGGCCTTCTAAAATTTAAATTTACTTATTCAGAACCTCTCCTTCCTTTTTCCCTATTTGTCAAGATTAGTGAACTTTTATAATATGTCCAGGAAATTAATTAAAGTTATCTAATACACTAGGAAATGTTGTCTTGATGCCATTTATGTATTTAGAAAATATATGGTAGTAAAATGCAGTCATTGAGAAAGAATAGACCACACAGATTTAGGTGTGAATCTTCTTAATTCCACCACTGAAAATCTTTGGGCTCTTGTGTAAATTATTTAGCCATTGCAAGCCTCAGTTTCATTTGTTAAAATGATAATGGTAGTACATACTAGAGTGGATTTTTTTTTCTTGGAGATCAAATAAGATAAAACAAATGCTCTAGGACCATACTATGAATAGTAGGGTGTTAAAAAAAAATTAGTGGCAATTATGTATTAGTCTTATTTAGGAGCTGTCATGTATGACCTTGAAAAGCAAGCCTGTCTTAAAATCAGCATTGAATGACTCAGTGAAACTCCATTATAACCAGACAGCATTTATGTCCTTTAGGGAAGGGGATTCTAACATGACTCATGTCTTTTTCTTTTATTTAAAAAAGTAAACTGAACCTGCTAATTGAGGTGAAAGACAAGGATCATTCAAAGTAAGATCTAAAAACTACAGTTATTTGATGTTGAGAGAAACAAAGAAGAACAACAGGTTTTAAGTGAATACGTAAGTGAACATAAATGCAGAGATCCCAGGCACGAGATAGATTATGTTATGAACAGGCAATTCACAAAAGAAAAAATTCCAATTGACTGAAAAATGTGTGAGAAGGTATTCAGACTTACTTTAGCAGTCAAGGAATCACAAATTAAAGCTAGATATCATTGACTGTAAAAGCATGTATGAAAGTTATGCACATTGACTTCAAGGTGTGGTTACTTTTTTTTTTTTTTGGTAGTGATTACTTCTAGAAAGAGGGAGGAAAGAGTTAGGTAACAGGGCTTCAGCCATATTTACTCTGCAGTGTTTTATTTCTTAAAAGTTTAAAGAAAATATGGTGAAATTAACACCTTAACCTTAAAGAAGATACATAAGCCTCCAGTTCTTTTTTACTTCTTACGTATTTGAATTATTTTAAAAATTGTAAAAACCTAAGAAATTTTAAATATTCGCTTAAGTCTCAAAACCCATCTTGGACAATGGCAAGAATTATATTTTTAACAGAGATTCCCCCTAAAGTTATATATGCTAATAGCTATTGATTACAGTGGTGCTTTAAATACCTAATAAGCTTTCAAGATGTGAGTGTTTAGAAGAATTTTCAAGCTGATAGAGTGGGAAAAATGTGTATTTAGAATATTATACAGGATGAGGCAAATCATACTATTTTAAGCTTTGTATTACTTCAGTGAATTGTATATAAAGAACAATTCAGATTTCCTTAGCTGACTCAATTGAGTGTCCTTTGCATCTTCAGAGATTAAAAAAGAAGAAGTGCAGGAATAAAAGAATAATTTGGATTCCATTAATCATTTTGTCAAGCCTTGAATGACACAGAGGCCCCAGTTTGTGTAAGCAAAGAAATTTGCCAAAGGAATTGGTTAATTAAATGATCATTTGTGATTGTTAGTTATTTAGATATGTTATAACATATTCTCAGTGTACAAAACATACATAAAGAAGTAGTTACAGGGCGCCTGGGTGGCTCAGTGGGTTAAGGCCTCTGCTTTCGGCTCAGGTCATGATCCCAGGGTCCTGGGATCGAGGCCCGCATCGGGCTCTCTGCTCTGCAGGGAGCCTGCTTCCTCCTCTCTCTCTGCCTGCCTCTCCGCCTACTTGTGATCTCTGTCTGTCAAATAAATAAATAAAAATCTTTAAAAAAAAAAAAAAAAGAAGTAGTTACAAAAGTACTTTGTCTGAGTTACTAGATTAGGAAAGACAGCAAGAAAGGAAATCTCACTAATGAAATAAGAGATACCAAATGGTAATAATTTTGTGTGTGTGTGTGCCCATCTGTTATGGGAGGGTAAGGATAGTGAATGGGAACCTTTATGTGAAGTATCCATTATCTCATTCATTAAAGACTTCTTAAAAGTAGTATTTAAATTGTAACTCTAAATATAACAAATTTACATTACAAAAAAATTGGGGGAATATGAGTGATTTTACATATTACCCTACCATCAAAAGAACCACAGCTAATATTTTGATTATATGTTTCCATTTTTTCCTAAGTATACACATACACACCCCCTTCCAGTCTTGTTAAGTACAGATATATATTAAATGTGGACTTTAGGATTAAAGACTTTGAATTTTTATGAATGCCTTTGATTGCCTACCCCCTACTCTAAACTATATTGTTAATTGTTCTCAGTGGTAACATTCCCTGGATGCAATTGTAGACTTATGTAATAAGTTCATGAGAAGGGGATAAACTGTGATAAATACAAATCATTCTTAAACACATGTATTTCTTATTTATACCAGTACCAAAGAATGTTGTCACTAGTACTTTGGATTTCTTCACTTACAATTACCTCAGGTAATTGAAATTTAAAATTCATAAGATGGAATACTGAAGTTTTGTCTAGTTCCAGTCTGTGGCAAATTCCTTTAAAAATATTGGCCACATGCTTTTATGAGGTTCTATCAGTGTTCTCTTTTGATAGTAGCATGTTATGATGTGTATAATCAGTCTTGATATTTTTCTCTGTGAGACATTTTGAACTTTTTTTTTTAATAGGGTTTCTCTGCTGGCCTGTTTGCGTTTTACCATGATAAAGATGGAAATCCTTTGACTTCAAGATTTGCAGATGGTCTCCCACCTTTTAATTACAGGTATTTGTTATTTTTGTTCTTGTTCTTCTCTTTTAGAAGGGTGCTAAGACTAAAATCTTAGAATCATGGCATGTTAGGTGCCATAAATATTAGTGGCTTCATGACTAACCTAAAAAAGCTGTGGCTAAAACTATGGAAAGAACCTAGATGTCCATCAACAGATGAATGGATCAAGAAGATGTGGTATATATACACAATGGAATACTATGCAGCCATCAAAAGAAACGAAATCTTGCCATTTGTGACAGCATGGATGGAACTAGAGCGTATCATGCTTAGCGAAATAAGTCAAGCGGAGAAAGACAACTATCATATGATCTCCCTGATATGAGGGAGTGGTGATGCAACATGGGGGCTTAAGTGGGTAGGAGAAGAATCCATGAAACAAGATGGGATAGGGAGGGAGACAAACCATAAGTGACTCTTAATCTCACGAAACAAACTGTGGGTTGCTGGGGGGAGGGGGGTTGGAAGAAGGGGGGTAGGGTTATGGACATTGGGGAGGGTATGTGCTTTTGGGTAAATTGGAAGGGGAGATGAACCATGAGAGACTATGGACTCTGAAAAACAATCTGAGGGGTTTGAAGTGGCGGGGGGGTGGGAGGTTGGGGTACCAGGTGGTGGGTATTATAGAGGGCACATCTTGCATGGAGCACTGGGTGTGGTGAAAAAATAATGAATACTGTTTTTCTGAAAATAAATAAATTGGAAAAAGAAAAAAAAAAAAGCTGTGGCTATTAAAATGGGATAAAAGAGGTCACTTAGCATTACCTTTTTATTTTAGAGATGAAGCTGTTAAGATGCAGAAAACTTGAGTCTTCTTTACCCCAATAGCCCTTCTGAACCTCCCTTCCCCTCACCTTCCCCCAACCGCAAGGTATATAACATGCCTACCCTCACAACCCGGGGCAGCAGCCCTTCCGGCCCACGGGTCCTGTCCCCGTGCTTTAATAAACCACCATTTTGCACCAAAAAAAAAAAAAAAGCAGAAAACTTAAGTGACTTGTCCAAAGAACCAGGACTCTTCTTGCCCCCAGAGCTCTTTTTTACCACGTTGTAACTTCTAACACTATACAGTATAGTTAGGCCATAGGAAAATGTAGTTTGATTATATTTTGGTTTATTAATAATTATTGCCTCTCGTGGCAATATTTATATATGAACTGAAACTGTATTTAGCACAGCATGTTACCAGCAATCTATAGAGTCAGGGTCTAAAATAAATAATACTAAGAAACACTAAAAATGCCAAAAAATTTTTATAGCATATCAATCACAGAACTGTAACTATTTGCATACATTTATATAAGAAACAGATCTCTAGATCTCTACATTAATAAGAGGATATGTGCACAAAAAGACATGCTCAAGAATGTTCGGGGGCACCTGGATGGCTCAGTGGGTTGAAGCTCTACCTTCGGCTCGGGTCATGATTTCAGGATCCTGGGATTGAGCCATGCATCGGGCTCTCTGCTCAGCAGGGAGCCTGCTTCACCCTCTCTCTGCCTGCCTGTCTGTGATCTCTGTCAAATAAATAATAAAATAAAATAAAATGTTCGTGGCAGTTTTGTAATTAATTACCAAAGAATAGAAACTATCAAAAGAGCCATCAATAGAAGAATGAATAAATATGTTATGATGTATTCATATAAATGAAAACTATAGGGCACGTGTGTGGCTCAGTTGTTAAGTGTCTGCCTTTGGCTTGGGTCATGATCCCAGGGTTCTGGGACCCAGTCCCACATCAGACTCCCTGCTCAGCAGGGAGCTTGCTGCTTTCTCTCCCACTGTCTCATTGTCTCTGTCAAATAAATGAAATAAAATAATAATCATAATCTTAACAAAAAAGAAAACTTTAAGGCACTAAAAAAGAACACACTATTGTTTTTTTTTAAATTTTTTAAAAAAGATTTTATTTCTTTATTTGACAGAGATCACAAGTAGGCAGAGAGGCAGGCAGAGAGAGAGGAGGAAGCAGGCCCCCTGCCGAGCAGAGAGCCTGATGCGGGGCTCGGTCCCAGGACCCTGGGATCATGACCTGAGCTGAAGGCAGAGGCTTTCACCCACTGAGCCACCCAGGCGCCCAAGAACACACTATTGTTACATGCAATAACATATATCAATATCACAGATAGAGTGTTGGGCAAAAGAGATCAGATAGTCCGTTTGCATGGAGTTAAAAAAGAGCAATGATAAAAGGCAGATAAGTGGTCTTGAAGGGCCAAGCTGTTAAATGGCATATAAGTTGAGTATAGATTGGGATAGGGCACAAGGAAGCCTTCCAGTGGTACTGACCGTGTTCCCTGTCTTTATCAGATTAGTGGTATATGGATATGAAATAAACAGTTAAACCTTTTACTTAAAATTTGTTCACTTGATGTATATTTTGCTTTAATTACAGAGATCGCTATTAAAATAGCTAGAATTAAATACTAAACCAGATAATGTTTTATTCATCATGATTTTTTTTTCCAATTTATTTATTTTCAGAAAAACAGTATTCATTATTTTTTCACCACACCAGTGCTCCATGCAAGCCGTGCCCTCTATAATACCCACCACATGGTACCCCAACCTCCCACCCCCCCATCATGATATTTTTGAAAGTACATGTGAAGAAACAAATTTTAATTGGAAATATGTTTTTTCTTCTTAGATAGTTCGTATTCATTTGGTGGTGTAGGAGGAGTCTGGCCTTTCCTAAAACTGTGGTCTTTATGGGAAACATAAGTGGTGAAGTAGGCATAAAATACATAAGTGATGTAGGTAAGGAGGAGAGAGCCTCCTTCTTATGCCACTCATAAGAACTATTGTTAAGCTGATAATTTGCAGTGCTTTCTTGTACTCAGGATATTCCTCAAAAGCAGGAAATCTTAAAGTATAAATGGATATAAGAGGATAATAGGAAATACAGTTGGTAAACATATGAAGAGTTCGATTTGTCCCTTCCATATCTATTTGGAGAAACTATTTGTCTAGAAATGTAGATAGTGAAGAGGATATTAGGTAATATTAATAAGGTAAAAAGCTCTTTATTTTCTTGCTGCGTTTGATTGCTATGGTTGGTTAAACATGACTTTGCCATGGAAAAAGATAAAAGCAATTAAGAAACAGTGCAGAGAGGGCACCTGGGTGGCTCAGTGGGTTGGGCCTCTGCCTTCGGCTCCAGTCATGATCTCAGAGTCCTGGGACCGAGCCCTACGTCACGCTCTCTGCTTGGCGGGGAGCCTGCTTCCTCCTCTCTCTGCCTGCCTTTCTGCCTACTTGTGATCTCTGTCTGTCAAATAAATAAATAAAATCTTAAAAAAAAAAAAAAAAGAAAGAAACAGTACAGAGGATCGATCATAGGGGAAGGAAGGGAAAACTGAATGGGAAGTCATGGAGGGGGAAAAATAAACCATGAGAGACTCTTAACTATAGGAAACAAACTGAGGATTGTTGGAGGGGAGGTGGGTGGGGAGATGGGGTAACTGGGTGATGGGCATTAAGGAGGGCACGCGGGACGCCTGGGTGGCTCAGTTGGTTAAGGAGGGCACGTGATGTGATGAGCCTTGGGTGTTACAACTGATGAGTTATTGAACATTACATCTGAAACTAATGATGTGTACTATATGTTGGCTAATTGAATTTAAATACAATAAATTTAAAAATAAACTAATAAAAAAAGAATAACATCAAGGCATGGGTTGATGAACAGATATATGATACAGCAAATATAGCAAAGTATTAATTGTATGATTATCAGTGATGCAGGTGTTCTCTTTACAATTCTGTCAACATTATGTCTGTTTAAAATTTCTGTAAAGTAATGCTGGAAAATATATAGCTTCATTATTCTGTTTTAGTGGTGGAAGTGAGAGATTCATAGGGTTAATGATAGAAGTAACTGGTGCACCTGGGTAACTCACTGGGTTAAGCCTCTGCCTTCGGCTCAGGTCATGATCTCAGGGTCCTAGGATCCAGCCCTGCATCAGGCTTTCTGCTCAGCAGGGAGCCTGCTTCCCCCTCTCTCTGCCTGCCTACTTGTGATCTCTCTTGGTCAAATAAATAAATAAAATCTTAAAAAAAAAAAAAAGTCATCTGGGGAAAAAACCCCAAAAAAAGCAATACGGATTATAGGAAAAGGCAAAATTGATGTCCATTATAATTGATATTGTTATATCCTACCATTGTTGTATGAATGCTTACCTTACATTACTGGATAGTATAGATTTTTTTTTTTAGGCCAGTTTGGTAAAAGCTGGTATCTTGTATTTCTAGGACTACTGCTAAGGTTTTAGCCATTTGAATTTTCTCTTTGATCACAGCCTATTTATGTTTTTTGGCTAGTCTTGGGTTATTTTTCCTCTTCTAATGATTTTGTTAGAGTACTTTATAATTTAAGGATATTAATCCTTTTTTTGTATTTGCAAATATTTATCCCATTTACTTATTTTGTTTATCATATTTTTTCTTCTGTTGCTTAAGAAACTTCTGCCCTTCAATGATTATAAAAATACTCTCCTAAATGTTTTCTGGTAAATTATTATTTGAATTTTCTACATTCATAGTTTCAATTAAATTATTATTTGAATTTTTTACATTCATAGCTTTAATTCATTCAGAGTTTATTTTTGCTTCATGTATTTTGGGGTTCTTTTGTAAGATACATATATGTTTATAACTTATATCTTCTTGGTGGAGTGACTCATCACTATAAAATGTCCCTTTTTATCTCTATTAACAATTTTTGTTTTAAGTCTATTTTGTCTGATATTGGTATAGCCATTCCAGCTTTCTTTACTGGTACAGTTTGCATGGTATATCTGTTTCATTCTTTTACATTCAACCTAATTCTGTCCTTGAGTCTGAGCTGTGTTTCTTGTGGACATGGCTGGATTATTATTATTTTTTTTTTTTAATGCATTCTTCCAGTCAACCATGATCTGCCCACTCTATAGTGGCTGTCAGGTTGCTGGCTTTCACCATGATTGTGGGCTCTAAGTTTTCAGGGCTGCCATATGACTGGAGTGAGGGCATGGGAGAATGCTACAAAGCTTACTGTTCTTACTGAATTTATCCATTTTTTAAAAAAATAAATCTTTCCTGGATTGCTGCAGGTCTTTAGTTAATTTACAAAGTTCTGAAAAAGTTGATTAGGCATTTTGCCACTTTCCTCATTGTTTTCATGAATAGAATTTTCAGAGGTCTGCCATTTTTGCTCAGTTTTCCTGGAATTTATTTCTGTATATGGTCTGAAATAGGGATTTAACTTTTTTCCTAAATGGATAACCAGTTTTACAGCACAGTTATTAAGTAAATTACCCTTGCCCAATAAGTTAAAATGACATTTTTGTTGTTATTTATTAAGTTTTTTTATATACTTGGATATGTCTCTGGACTTGCTTTTGTTTTATCCAATAAATTTATTAAAAGGAAGTAATTCATTGTCATCTGAACAAAGTATTAGCTATGTGAACTTA
Organism: Neogale vison; assembly: GCF_020171115.1. NCBI lineage: Eukaryota > Metazoa > Chordata > Mammalia > Carnivora > Mustelidae > Neogale > Neogale vison. The sequence goes on from NC_058096.1 coordinate 119,019,083, forward strand.
AGCAAGTTTCTTCATCTCTCCAAACTCTGTCTTTTTATCTACAAAATAGTGATAACCTCAGAAGGTTGAAAAGATTAAATTAGAAAATGTCAAGTACTTTGCAAAGACTTGGTACATAGTAAAGTCCAATATTTTAATTTCATATTGATGTTCATAAACACTTTTACTATTTAAAGTTGTGGTGAATTTGCAAAATGACTGTCTTTTATTCTTTAATTGCAGTCTTGGATTATATCAATGGAGTGATAAAGTAGTTCGAAAAGTGGAGAGATCATGGAATGTTCGAGATAATAAGATCATTTCTCACACTGTGTATCTTCTAGTAACACCTCGTGTTGTTGTACGTATTAACCCAACTTCTTCACGTTTCCTGACCCATCTCCTCTTTTCCTTTCTTATAGTTCTTTCTTTACTAATCATTATTGCTTAAGGATATAAGACTAGAGGCACCTGGGTAGCTTAGTTAGTTAAATGTTTGACTCTTAGTTTCAGCTCAGGTCATGATCTCAGGATTGAGGGATCAAGCCCCTCGTGAGACTTTGTGCCCAGTATGGAGTCTGCTTGAGATTCTCTCTCCTTTTGCCCTTCCTCCCAATTGTGCATGCACACTGTCTCTCTCTCTCTAAAATAAATAAATACATCTTTAAAAAAAAAAAGAATTTAAGATTGAATTTCTGGACCTATAATAAGAAAAATGATATAAAGGCAGTACAGTAAAGCTACAAGCCAAGAGAAATATGAAGAAATGGAAATTTGGCAGTAATTCTCATGGCTCCATTTTAAATCATTGCTTTAAGCCAGTGCTCCTCTACTGTTGTACCTCTTAGGATCACTGGTACTGTTTGTGTAATTGCTGATCCTTTCCTATGCTGTCTATATTAGTCAAGGTTGTCCAGAGAAACAGAACCAACAGAATGTGTTGACTGAGAAAGAGGGGGGAAAATAGAGGGAGGGAGAAAAGGAAATTTATTTTAATGAAATAGCTCCTACCGTTATGGAGGTTGGGGAGCTCAAACTCTGATGGTGTAGGCTGGAAGGCTGAACACTCAAGGAAGAGTTACAGTTTGAGTCCAAAGGCAGTAAGCAGGCAGAATTCCTTCTTCTTGGACAAAGTCAATCTTTGTTCTGTTAAAGTCTTCAACTGAATGGATGAGGTCTGTCTATATTATGGAAGGTAATCTGCTTTACTTAATTTACATGTTAATCTCATCCAAAAACACCGTTACTCAAACATTCAGAATAATGTTTGATCAACTATCTGGGCACTGTGGCTGAGCCAAGTTGACATGTAAAATTAACCATCCCACTTTTATTTTTAAAATAAACTCTACCCCCAACATGGGGCTCAAACTCATGCCCTCAGGATCAAGAGTCACATGCTCTACTGATTGAGCCAGCCAGCACCCCTGCCTTTGGAACTTTTGCATTGTTCTTGGGATATTTCTCATCACTGGAAATTTCTAACCAAAGGAGAGAAAAAACCAAGTGAGCAAAATTATATTCTAATGAAGAATTTATTTTTGTTTCAAAGACTGTATCTATACTACGAGCAGTTTATACCTTCATTAAAAATGTTGATACAATAGTTACAAATAGCAATCATGTTAGTCTGTATCCTTTTTGAAATGTCACTTAAAGCCCAAATCTTCAAATAGAGGAAGAAAATATTAAGAGAAATAATAATTTACTAGCAAAGAAAAGTGTAATAGTATCAAAATATTCTATTTAATTATAGTAAAAACCATATTTTTAAAAGATGTTCTCACTTCTCACCAAAGTAGTTCTTTAACAGCTACTTTATTATATTTAGATTAGGTTAGATAAAGAATCTGCTGTTATCATATTTCTGTAGGGTTTATTTAATTTTTTCTGATTCTCAGGATGAAGCACGAAAACATTTTAACTGTCCAATTCTGGAGGGAATGGAACTCGAAAATCAAGGCGGTATGGGCACTGAGCTCAATCATTGGGAAAAGCGGTTATTAGAGGTCAGTTTAATTTTACATTTTACTAGAGGGGCACCTCGGTGGCTCAGTGGGTTAAGCCTCTGCCTTTGACTCAGGTCATGATCTCAGGGTCCTGGGATAGAGCCCCGAATTAGGCTGTCTGCTTGCAGGGAACCTGCTTTCCCCTCCCTCTGCCTGCCTCTCTGCCTACTTGTGATCTCTCTCTCTCTCTCTGTCAAATAAATAAACAAAATATTTTTTAAAAATTTTACAAGACAGGGCACCTGGGTGGCTCAGTGGGTTAAAGCCTCTGCCTTCAGCTCAGGTCATGATCCCAGGGTTCTGGAATCGAGCCCCACATCAGGCTCTCTGCTCAGCAGGGAGCCTGCTTCCTCCTCTCTCTCTGCCAGCCTCTCTGCCTACTTGTAATCTCTGTCTGTCAAATAAATGAATAAAATCTTTAAAAAAAAAAATTTTATAAGACATATTTTTTCTTTAATAAAAGTAATTCTCAGGACGCCTGGGTGGTTGAGTCGCTTAAGTATCTGCCTTCTGCTCGGTCATGATCTTAGTGTCCTAGGATCGAGTCCCACATGGGGCTCCTTGCACAGCAGGGAGTCTACTTCTCCCTCTGCCTGCCACTCCTCATGCTTGTACTCTTTTTCACTTTCTCTCTGGTAAATAAATAAATAAAATCCTTTAAAAAAAAAACAAACTTTAAAAATAAATAAATAAAATAATTCTTATTCAAGTTATTCAAACAGTATGATGGGTTATGAAGTAAAATTATTTTTCTCTTTTTTTTCTGTTTAGTTCCCCCTTAACAAGGTCAATAAGTTCAATAATGAACTAGAATGAATCTTTTTTTTTTTAATAATTTTTTTATTTTTTATAAACATATATTTTTATCCCCAGGGGTACAGGTCTGTGAATCGCCAGGTTTACACACTTCACAGCACTCACCAAAGCACATTGAACTAGAATGACTCTTAACTGTCCTTCCTGATTATTGTTTGTTAGTTAACTCCTTGTCTCTTTTTAAAACTTGAAATGTTTGATAGGCAGCCACTAAAATAAGTCCTCCTCCTCTTTTCCACTCACTTACCTTGCTTTTCCATAAGGTGGACCCTACGTAAACTTAAAAACCCATGGTAACTTAAACTTCCTTTTCCCCTTAGTGCTCCAGATCTACTTTAAGATGTAATCACTATTTAAATTTTTTGTATATCCTTCCAGAAATGTTATATAAATGTAGAGATATACACACCAATACACAGTTTGTTTTTTTAATGGAGTCATACATTTGTGCAACTCTTTTCCACTTAATGATGTATCTTGACATCTTTCCAAGCAGTACAGGGCTCCTCCTATAATACAATGTATGCTTTCCTAAAAAAATCTTTCTTCAAAATTAAACACTAAAAATAACAAGACTCATGGAAAAAACAAATAACATACCACTAAGAAAAGAGTAAGTCATGATAAAAGTACTAGCTCAGTTTTAAACATATTTCCAGTAAGTAAGCTCCTGTATTTACTATAGTATTTCTTTACCTTAGACAACAATAAAAAGCCAATAAAGTACAAAAGCCAATTACAATAAACTAATTGTAAGGAAGGCTATAAATTGAGTAATGGGGGCAAGACTAACATGTACAAAATTAGAGGGAGCCAGGCAATAACCACTTTTAAAACAGAGCCTCTGGTCATATTGAACCAAGTGGAAGAACATGGAGTGAATGGGTCATGCATAGTACCAGCATTCCTCAGTTGGCTGTGTTTAGCTGTCTTAGTGTACTTTATATTTAACTGCTATTGCTTTGTTCCACAAAATACTAAAATCCAGGGAAAAGTCATTATAAACCAACATGGTTTAACAATTACATAGTATTATATGAAATGTAACAATAGGCCTATGTTAATGAGCAACAATGTTTTAAATATTTTAATTTAATTTAATTTTATTTCTAAGATTTTAAGTAATCTCTACACCCAGTGTGAGGCTTGAATTTAAAACCATGAGATCAAGAGTTGCACACTCTTCCAACTGAGCCAACCAGGTGCCCCTAAATTTTTTATTTTAAAAATGTTGTGATGGGGCATCTGGGTGACTTGGTTAAGCATCTTCCTTCAGCTCCAGTCATGATCCCAGGGTTGTGGGATTGAGTCCCACATTGGGCTCTCTGCTTGGTGAGGAGTCTGCTTCTCCCTCTGCCTGCTGCTCCCCCTGCTTGTGCTCACTTTCTTTCGTACTTTCTCTCAAATAAATAAGATCTTTTAAAAAATTAAAATGTTGTGGTGAGCAGTTTATTTATATCTGTGATACCTTTCAGGAGTGGCATTACAGTGGGTGTTCTTAGGTTCAACTAAAGAAGCATTCAAGTGGGGCCCCTGGGTAGCTCAGTGGGTTAAAGCCTCTGCCTTCAGCTCAGGTCATGATTCCAGGATGCTGGGATCGAGCCCATTGCCAGGCTCTCTGCCTCCCTTCCTCTCTCTCTACCTGCTTTTCTGCCTACTTGTGATCTCTGGCAAATAAATAAATAAAATCTTAAAAACAAAAAACAAAAGAAGCAGCAGCATTTAAGTTCACAAGACCTAACAGGCCACATTGAAGAAAGATTCACTTAGAAGGATACAGGAAAGAATGTGCAGCATGGGAGCATGACAGAAGTCAGGCATTTCTCTTGTGCTCCACACAGCAGACAAGGGACTGTCATCCATGCCTCTCCCCCACCCCACTCCAGCTCAAATACAGGAGCATAAGGCCATAACAGAGGGATGTAAGAACCAGCCTGGCTTAGAAGTACTATGTCCCAAATAAGAATTAATATATGTTTGTTTGGTTTTTTTAACAGTTCCATAGATATAACTTCCAGATCTCTGTAAGGGACATCCCCATAAGAGTCAGTGCACATGGGGAAGTTCCAAACTGTGGCTTACAAAAGAGTGAAATTAATGCTTGTGCTGACTATTCTTATCAGGTGACCATAAATCAATAGTGATAGAAACTTATGAAAGACACATTATATTCATTTCTCCCAAGGGAATTTAATTTTTTTAATTTTTATTTAAGCATATTTTCCAAGTGATTCCCATTAGAAAACCATAGATTAGTCACACATGAAAATTTATTCACTCTGCAGTAGAAACTTGAGAGTATTAATTTCTTCAACAGCTGCCTTTCTCTGAAATCAACTTTGTGTCTTTGAACTAATTTTTTTTTAAGATTTTATTTATTTATTTGAGAGAGAGAGAGAGCAAGAGAGTACGAGTGGGGAGCCAGGAGAGGGAGAAGCATGCCCCTGCTGAGCTGGGAGCCTGACTTGGGGCTTGATCCAGGATCCTAGAATCATGACTGGAGCAAAAGGCAGATATGAATAATTGAGAGAATTGAGTAGATAGTAGACCTTGATGACATTTTAGGTCCCTCATAGAACTCTTTGATCCTATGATTCTGTGATACTTGCTTTGCATGTTAATGTATATTTCTGTGATCATAAGATTGAGGGTTATAAAACCATTTTTTAAAAAATTCAGACAAATAACCATCCCTTCCAATATTTTATGGGCATCTGTTTCAACCACTCATTTTACTTTGTCTAGATTGGGTAATATTTTTACAGTATTTCTGTTTGCTTATATTTCTCTTCATTTTCGTCAGAGTTCTAAATGGTGGTTGTCTGCCATTTTAGGAAACTGTACACAATGTGTATATTTAAGGCAGAAAGCAAATCTTTCTTTAAGCTTCCTTTTTATTTTAAAGAAGGTTTATATATTTCATTAGTTTAAGTGAATAAGTCAGCCTCTCACACTTGAGACATTTTACATATACATCAAAATAATGGAAATTATTGGGAGTTTTAGGAGGTCTAGTCTTCTAATTTAAAATCTGTCGATTTTCAGAATGAAGCAATGACTGGTTCTCACACCCAGAACCGAGTCTTCTCTCGGATCACTCTGGCATTAATGGAAGACACTGGGTAAGACAGCTATGAGAATATTACATGCTTTGTTTATTAAAATGAAATGAATATTGAATTTACTATTCAGATGAAATTAATATTAGCTTAAGAAAATATATTTTACCCTGAAGTAAAATATTTGAATTTTGTGCAGTTAGCTATCTTTACTTATACCAACTCCATTCATTCATTCAATAAATCTTTAAGTCCCTTAGGTGTAGTAATGAATAGATCAAAATTCCAGGCATTGTAAGATTTATTTTATAATGAGTAGAGGCCATGCTAATATAAAAGAACGACTAAAGTTTTTAAAGTTGTAAATGAAACTGGTGATGTGTAGATTCCTGATTATTAAAGCAATAGAACTTTCTGGTAAAGCAGTAGAATACTGTTTTTAAATTACTCCAATGGGAGTCTTTTTCTTTGTGGGCTCCTGAGTCCTTTTGACAAGACTCACTAGTTTTTGATAGCTTCCTTCCTTCCTTTTTTTGGTATAACAGGATGTGCCAGGCTCATGGGCAAACAGCCTGTCCTAGATCTGGGCATCAGCCAGTCTTCCAAGAATCACTGGTTCCATTTAGTGGAGAAGAGATTTTAGAAACCACAACCTGTGGGTGTCTGCATGGCTCAGTTGATGAAGTGTCCAACTCTTAATCTCAGCTCAGGTCTTGATCTCAGGGTCATGAGTTCAAGTCCCCTGTTTGGCTCTACACTGAGCATGGAGCCTACCTAAAAATGAAACAAAACAAAAACACCACCACCTAGGCACCATGTTCATTCCTACTAGGTTACCATTGCTTCTCATAGTTTTTAGTGGACCAAGTTGGGAAATCCATATTTTTGAAAAGAAAGAAGAAAACACTGGATTTCTTTTAGTACCATTATAACTCTTTCCCATTTATTCTTGGGCAAGTAATGGCCAAGAAAAGGGGTCCTGCTGCTCTGTTTAACAACCTATTTATAGACCTTTTATAAACAATGCTAGTTTCTTTAAGATACCAGTAGGTTACAGAAACACTGGAGTGTATGAGTCACTAGTAAAATCATGGCACTGGTGATTTTTATGGCATTTTTCCTTTTTCTGGGGCACCACAACGGTAATATAGCCAGATGTTTCTAAATATATGGCAATATTTTAAAGTTATAGACATGGAAATTAACTTTCCTAAATCCGTAAGACTTACATATAGGTTAACTAAGTTGCTTCTCTCAGTAGAAAACATTAGTATTTATCAATCCAGAAACCTGGAAATCATCTTTGACAACTCCCTCTTCCCACCTCTTACATCCAATCAATCAAAAGTCTTCTGTGATTTTTAGCTCTTTAATATCCCTGGAATCTGTCTACTTTTTTGGTCACCACTGCCTTTATCAAGGCCACCATTATCTTTTGCCTGGATTACCATAGTAGTTTTTTCGTATCTATCTCACTACATTTTAAATGATCCTTTCTATTGCCCAAAGGCGCTTCACAAATATTCTTTAGAAGTTTATTTTTAATAACATCTCACACAGTTAAGAAAGATGACCAAATTGTACACACACATACGTACACACACACAGATAATTATTTGTATGTTAAGAGCAAAGACATTGATAGGGGTACCAAGAGCATTCAGTGATGAAAGAACATTTTTTTCCACAAATGGTGCTGGGATAACTGGTTATCCACATGCAAAAGAATAAACCCTACTATATATGATATACAGAGATTACCTCATAATGGATCGAAGACTTAAATATAAGACCTAAAACTATAAAACTCTTAGAATCAAAGAGTCCAAGATGGTAGAGGAGTAGGAGACCTTAGTTTTGTTCCAGGAGTTCAGCTAGATAGCTATTAAGTAATTCTGAACGCCTATGAACTCAAGTGGAGATCTAAGAAAGGAATTGCTGCAGTTCTACAAACAGAAAAGTGACCACTTTCTGCAAGAATGACAAGACAGAAAAAATCACCTCAAAAAAGAACAAGAGGCAGTACTGATGGCCAGGGACCTAATCAGTATGGACATAAGTGTGATTGTAAAACTAGTGTTCTGAATAACAATTATAAGTAAAGATACTAGCTGGGATTGAAAAAAGCATAGAAGACACTAGAGAATTTCTTCTGGAGAAATGAGAGAACTAAAATCTAACCAAGTTGAAATTTAAAAGACTATTAATGAGAAGCAGTTAAAAAATGGAGGCTCTGCGACATCTGGGTAGCTCAGTCAGTTAGGTGTCTGTTTTCGGCTCAAGTTATGATCCCAGGGTCCTGGGACTGAGTTCCACATTGGGCTCCATTCTCTGCCTGCCTGCCATGCCTCCTGCTTGTGTGTTCTCTGTCTCTGATAATAAATAAATAAGTAAATAAATAAATAAATAAATCTATCTTTTTTAAAATGGAGGCTCTAACTGATAGGATAAATGAGGCAAGAGCGAGGATTAGTGATATAGAAGACCAAATGATGGAGAATAAAGAAGCTGAGGAAAAGAGAGATAAACAACTACTGGGTCACAAGGGGGAGAATTTCAGAGAGAAGTGATACCATAAAGTAAAACAATATTAGAATAACTGGGATCCCAGAAGAAGAGGAAAGTGGGAGCAGAAGGTATATTGGAGCAAATTATAGCAGAGAACTTTCCTAGTCTGGGGAAGGAAACAGGCATTCAATCCAGGAGGCACAGAGAACCCTCCTCAAAATCAGTAAAAATAGGTCCACACGTCAACATATAATACTGAAACTTGCAAATCTCAGAGAAAAGGGAATATCTTGAAAGTAGCTCAAGATAAAAAGCCCATAACCTGCAAGGGTGGACACAGTAGACTGGCAGAAGACCTATCTACAGAGACCTGGCAGGCCAGGATAGACTAGCTATATATGGTATAGCTATAGACTGGTATATTCAGGGTGCTAAATGAGAAAAATATGCAGCCAAGGATACTTTATCCAGCAAGGCTGTGATTCAGAATAGAAGGAGAGATAAAAAGCTTCCAGGACAAACAGAAACTGAAAGAATTTGCAATCACCAAACCAGCTCTATAAGAAATATTGAAAGGGGTTCTCTGAGCAAAGAGAGAGCCCAAAAGTAACATAGACCAGAAAGGAAGAGAGACAATATTCAGTAATAGTCACTTATAGGTATTACAATGGCACTAAATTCCTATCTTTCAGTAGTTACCCTGAATGTAAATGGGCTAAATACTCCTATCAAAAGACACAGGGTATCAGATTGGATAAAAAGGCAAGACCCATCAATATGCTGTCTGCAAGAGACTCATTTTGGACCCAAAGACACCTCCAGATTGCAAGTGAGAGGGATAAAAATCATTTATCATGCTATTAGACAGCAAAAGAAAGCTAGGGTAGCAATCCTTATATCAGAGAAATTCGATTTTAAACTGAAGACTGTAGTAAGAGATGAGGAAGGAAACTATTACCACAATTGAAGGGTCTGTCCAACAAGAAGATGTAACAATTACAAATATTTATGCCCCTAACATGGGAGCAGCCAAATATATAAACCAATTTATAACAAAATTAAAGAAACACATTGATACTAATAAATAATAGTAGGGGACTTCAACATCCCACTCACCGCAATGAACAGATCATCTAAGCTGAAGGTTAACAAGGAAACAAGGGCTTTGAATGACACACTGGACCACATGAACACTGGACAGATATATTCAGAGAATTCCATCCTAATGTGATAGAATATACATTCTTCTTGAGTGTACATGGAACATTCTCCAGAATAGATCACATACTGGGTCACAGATCAGGTCTCAGCCAGAACCAAAAGACTGGGATCATTCCCTGCATATTTTCAGACCACATTCCTTTGAAACTTGAACTGAAATCATAAGAAGAAATTTGGAAAGAACTCAAATACATGGAGGCTAAAGAGCATCCTACTGAAAAAATGACTGGATCACAAAGAACAAATAATCCAACCAAGAAAAAAGAAAGGGGGGCGCCTGGGTGGCTCAGTGGGTTAAAGCCTCTGCCTTCGGCTCAGGCCATGATCCTAGGGTCCTGGGATTCAGCCCCGTGTCAGGCTCTCTGCTCAGCAGGGAACCTGCTTCCCTTCCTCTCTTTCTCCCTGTCAAATAAATAAATTTAAAAAAAAAGAAAGAAAGAAAGAAAGAAATGGGAAGAAAGGGGAACTCTCTTACACTGTTGGTGGGAATGCAAGCTGGTGCAGTGACTCTGGAAAACAGTATGGAGGTTGCTCAGAAAGTTGAAAATAGAGCTCCCCTATGACCCAGCAATTGCACTACTGGGTATTTACCCCAAAGATACAAAAGTAGTGACCTGAAGGGGTACCTGCAGCACAATATTAATAACAGCAATGTCCACAATAGCCAAACTATGGAAGGAGCCCAGCTAGCCATCGCTGGATGAATAAAGAACATGTGGTGTATAAATACAGTGCAGTATTATGCAGCCATCAAAAAATGAAATCTTGCCATTTTTAATGACATGGATGGAACTAGAGGGTATTATGCTAGGGAAAATAAATCAGTTCGAGAAAGACAATTATCATGTGATCTCACTCATATGTGGAATTTAAGAAACAAAACAGGATCATAGGGTAAGAGAGGAAAAAAGGAAACAAGACAAAACCAGAGAGGGAGACAAATCATAAGAGATTCTTAATCATAGGAAACAAACTGAGAGCTGCTCAAGTGGAAGAGGGTGGGAGAATGGGATAACTGCGTGATGAAGCTTAAGGAGGGTATATGATGTAATGAGCACTGGGTATTCTATAAGACTGATGAATCACTGAACTCTACCTCTGAAACTAATAATACACTATATGTTAATTGAATTTAAATTAGGAAACTGTTAGCTTCCTAGGTATTAATCTTCATGTTATTGGAGTAAGCAGTAATTTTTTTTAAAGATTTTATTTATTTATTTGACAGACAGAGATCACAAGCTGACAGAGAGGCAGGCAGAGAGAGAGAGAGAGAGGAGGAAGCAGGCTTCCTGCAGAGCAGAGAGCCCAATGTGGGGCTCGATCCCAGGACCCTGGGATCCTGACCTGAGCCAAAGGCAGAGGCTTAACCCACTGAGCCACCCAGGCGCCCTAAGTAGTAATTTTTAAAAAGACCTTATTTAGGTAAAAAACAAAAACAAAAACAAAGACCTTATTTAGGTATATGAGAGAGAGAGAGCTCAAACAGAGGGAGCGACAGAGGGAGAAGGAGAAGCAGACTCCCCACTGAGTTGGGAGCCTAATGCAGGGCTTTGATCCCAGGATGGTGGGATCATGACCTGAGCCGAAGGCAGGTGCTTAACTATCTGAGTTCCCCAGGTGTCCCAGCAGTGATTTCTTAAATATGATAACAGAAGCATAAGCAACCAAAGAAATATTAGATATATTAGACTTCATCAGAATTAAAAACTTTTGTGCTTCAAAGGGTACTATCAAAAAAGGGAAAGGGCAACTCACAAAATGTGGAAAATATTTGCAAATAATCTATCTGATAAATATCTAGTACCCAGAAAATATAAAGAATTCTTATAACTCAATGATAAAAAGGCAACCTGATTTAAGAATATGTGAAGGATTTGAATAGATATTTCTCTAAAAAAGATACAGAAATGGCCGGTAAGCACATGAAGTTATTCTCGGCATCATTAGTCCTTAGGGAAATGCAAATCAAAATTACAATAAGATACTATTTCACACCTACTAGGATGACTATAATAAAAAAGACCATAGCAAATGTTGATGAGGATGTGGGAAAATTGGAATTCATATACTGCTAAGAGGAATGTAAAATGATCCAGCCACTTTAGAAAACAGACTGATAGTTCCTCAAAAAGTTAAGGAGATTTATCATATGATCTAGCCGTTTTACTCCCAGTTATCTCTCTAAAAGAACTGAAAACATGTCCACACAAAAACCCAGACATGAATATTTACAGCAACTTTACTTATAATCAAAAAGTAGAAAAGTTAATATTCATCAACTGATGAATGGACAAGCAAAATGTGGTATATACATACGATGAAATATTATTCAGCCATAAAAGGGATGAAGTCAAGAGAATGAAGAGACATGTTAGAGACAGGGAGAATATATTTGTAAAAGGCACATCTGATAAAGGACTATTACCCAAATATATAAAAAAACAACAACAACTTAAAATTCAAGGTACTCCTGAGTGGCTTGGTTGATTGAGATCTGCCTTCAGCTCAGGTTATGATCCCAGAGTCCTGGGAACAATCCCCACATCAGGCTTCTTACTCAGCAGGGAGCTTGCTTCTCTCTCTGCCTGTGTTTTCCCTGCTCCTGCTCTCCGTCTCTCTTGCTCTCTGACAAATAAACTCTTAAAAAAAAAAGTCTTAAAACTCAACAATAAGAAAATGAACAACCCAATTAAAAACAAGCAAAAGAGCTATACAGACCCTTCACCAAAAAAGATAAGCATATGAAGAAATGCTCCATGTTTTATTTAATGACAAAAATATTTTGTCAGTAATTTTAACATCATTACAAAAAGAGTCTATAGGGCACCTGGATGGCTCATTTGGTTAAGCGTCTGCCCTCAGCTCAGGACATGATCCCACAGTCCTGAGATTGAGTCCCACATCAGGCTCTCTGCTTAGCAGGGGGCCTGCTTCCCCCAACCCTTCTTCTGCTCCTCCCCCTGGTTGTACTCTCTCTGTCAAATAAATAAATAAATAAAATCTTAAAATAAGAACTTGTAATTACTCTTAAGTTTTTTATGTTTACTGTATTTTGATTTCTTTAATAAACCATTTCTTTTCATCTTAATGAGAAAAAGGGAAAGGAAAGAGAAATAAAAGGGGAAGAGAAGGAGATTGGAAGGAAGGGTAAAAAGAAAGAAGCATCAACAATAGGATTCTTCCCACTTCTGGATTTCAAAACTATAATTTGGAGTGATAGCAACTATAGGAAAGAAATAGACTATGTGTGAACTCTTTTTTGAATTTTTTTTGTTTTTTCTTAAGGTTTTTTTTTTTAATTTATTTATTTGACAGAGAGAGAGACAACAAGAGGGGGAACACAAGCTAGGGGAGAGGGAGAGGGAGAAGGAGAAGCAGGCTTCCCGCTGATCAGTGAGCCTGAAAATGGGCACGATCCCAAGACAAGGGGTTCAATCCCAGGACCCTGGAGTCATAACATGAGCTGAAGGCAGATGCCCAATAATTGAGCCACCTAGGCGCCCCTGTTTGTGAACTTCTAAGTTTAAAATTTAATGTGATTTAGATATGTACATTAATCCATTTTTTGAAAAGACAATTATGGCCCAACCATGAGTTAGCTGTACTAAACTTAAGAACAGTACTCTGTGAACATGACTGGTAATCAGAGTTCTATCCTAGAATGCTATCTGGTGCAGCAGAAAAGTAGATTTGGTGTCATTAAGAAGGCACCTAATCATATATCAGGGAAGATGGCAATCGTATTAAAGAAAAAGCAGGGGAAAAAAAGGGTCATCAGGGAAATGCAAATTAAAATAACAATGAAATACTACTACACACCCATGAGAATGGCCAAAATCTGGAACATCTGCTGCCAGAGACATGGAGCAGCAGGAACTCTCATTCATTGTTGGTGGGAATGCAAAATGGTATAGCCACTTTAGTATCTCTCTCTTTTTTTCTTTTTTAGGATTTACTTATTTATTTTAGAGAGAGAGCACAAGCAGGAGGGGCAGAGGGATAGGGAGAGAGAATCTGAAGCAGACTCCACAGTGAGTGCAGAGCCTGACACAGGGCTTGATCTCTTGACCCTGAGATCACAAGTAATTATTAGTGATTACTATGGGGACATAGTTTTTTGAGGGGTGTTGTAAATGTTCTGAAATTAGATATAGGTTTGCCTTAGAGAAATACCATGTTTGGTTCCACACCATTCAACTAACTAAAGCAAATCAAATGAATTTTTTGGTTTGTTTCCCAGTACATATAAATATACAGTAGTCTGTTACGTGTGCAATAGCATTATATCTAAAAAAACAACATACATAACTTTTTATTTTTTTAAAGTGATCCTCCGCACCCAATGTGGGGTTTGAACTCATGACCTGGAGATAGAGTTGCATGCTGTACTGACTGAACCAGCCAGGCACCCCGTGATGTACATGCCATAATTTAAAAATAGGGGGTGCCTAGGTGGCTCAGTCAGTTGATTGCTGCAGGCTAATGAGGGCAGTGGGCAGTAAAGGTTGGGGTGGTTGTGACAATTTCTTAAGAGAAGACAATGAAGTTCATCACACTGTTGGACTCTTCCTTTAATGAATAACTTCTCTATAGCGTGGGATGCTGTTTGGTAGCGTTTTACCCACAGTAGAATTCTTTCAGACCACTCAAACTTTCTTCATTATCAGCAATAAGGCTGTTTATTTTATTTATTATTCATGTATTCATTGTAATATCACTTTTCATTTCCTTCAAGAACTTTTCCTTTGTATTCATAGCTTATCTAATGGGTGCAAGAGGCCTAGCTTTTGGCCTCTCTCAGCTTTTGACATCCCTTCCTCATTAAGCTAAATCATATCTAGCTTTTGATTTAGTGAGAAACATGTGATTCTACCTTTTTTTTTTTTAAAGAGTTTATTTATTTGACAGAGAGAGAGATCACAAGTAGGCAGAGAGGCAGGCAGAGGGAGAGGGGGAAGCAGGGTCCCTGCTGAGCAGAGAGCCCGATGCGGGCTCGATCCCAGAACCCTGGGATCATGACCTGAGCCGAAGGCAGAGGCTTAACCCACTGAGCCACCCAGGCACCCCTGCCTCTCTGCCTACTTATGATCTCTCTCTCTGTGTCAAGCAAATAAATAAAATCTTAAAAAAAAAAAAAAGAGTTTATTTATTTGACAGACAGAAATCAGATGTAGGCAGAGAGGCAGACAGAGCGGGGGCGGGGTGGGGGTGTTGGAGGATCAGTCTGCCTGCTGAGCAGAGAGCCTGCTGCAGGGCTTGATCCCAGGACCCTGGGATCAGGACCTGAGTGAAAGGCAGAGGCTTTAACCCACTAAGACACCCAGGCGCCCATGATTCTTCCTTTCACTTGAACACTTGGAAGGCCATATTAGGTTATTTTCTTTTTTTAAGATTTATGTGCTTATTTGAGAGAGAGAAGAGCATGAGTGGGAAGAGGAGTAGAAGGAGAAGGAGAAGGACACTCTGCGCTGAGTCCAGAGTCTGACGTGGGGCTTGATCCCAGACACTGAGGTCATGACCTGAGCCAAAATCAGAAGTTGGATGCTTAACAACTGAGCCACCCAGGCAGCCCACCATAGGGTATTAATTGGCATAATTTCAATATTTTTGTGTCTCAGGGAATAGAGAGGCCTGAGGAAAGGGAGAGAGACTGGGAACAGTCAGTGCAGGAGTCAGAATACACACATTTATTTTGTATAGGTGCGGTTCCTGGTGCCCCAAGACCATTAATAATAGTAACCGGAGAGATCACTGGTCACAAATTACCATTACAAATATAATAATCATGAAAAAGTTCAAAATATTGTGAAAGTTACCAATGTGTGATACAAAGACAGGAAGTTAGCCAATGCTGTCAGAAAAATGGTGCCAGTAGACTTGCTTGACACAAGGTTGCCACAAACCTTCAATTTGTAACAATAAAAAGACAGTATCTGCAAAATGTTATAAAGTGGAATGCAAGAAAATGAGATATGCCTGGAATGGTAATGGTTGTACTACCCTGTGAATATACTAAAAACATTGAATTATATACATTATAAGGGTGAATTTTATAAGATATGAATTATATCCCAGTTTTTTATAAAGAACATTGACATTGAAACCAGAACCCTAGATTCAAGTCCCGTCTTTGCTACTTACTTGCTGTTTCTTTCCCTCAGTTCTCTCATCTGTAAAATAAGGGAAAATGTGATACTTACTTCAGTGTTTTGTGAGTTAATACATGTAAAGTCCTTAGTAAAGTGTTTGGCCCATGTAGGTGCCACCTCGGGTATTAGCTATTGTATACAAAACTAACCCAAAGTTCATGGAAATATATTTACCCTACTACCAACAATGCAGTTCTTTTTTTCCCTATTTTATTGATTTTTAGAAGAATGAGAAATAAGTGTTAAGATACAATAAATTGATTTCACAACCCTTTAATGCCCCTAAGAAACTCTGTTTCCAGTGCTTTCCCTGCTCCCTCTGCTAACTCGAGCTCATCCTTTGGGTTTAGCTTAAAACTGCTTCCTCAGATCTTTCCTAATTCCCCAGACTAATGTAGGTTTTCCTATTAATGTGCTGCTATTACCAGCTTTTACTTAATCTCTGTAGCATTCATCCCAGTTGTAATTTTTTTTAAAACATCATTTGTTTTAAAACAAAACGTCAGGAATTCCCCACTGGATTATACACCTTCATGAAGGGAGGAGCTGTGTCTGTTTATTCACTGGTAGAGGCTTATCATTAAACAAAGGGCCTACCATAGAAGAAATGCTTAATAACTGTTGACTCATAGCATAGGAAGAGCTGCAAAGAAG
Organism: Neogale vison; assembly: GCF_020171115.1. Lineage (NCBI taxonomy): Eukaryota > Metazoa > Chordata > Mammalia > Carnivora > Mustelidae > Neogale > Neogale vison. The sequence goes on from NC_058096.1 coordinate 119,035,481, forward strand.
GTATCGGGAGGGTTTCAAGAAATGTAGGTGGAGTATTTAGCTGGCGATTCAGTGACATAGTGCTGATACTATGCTCTGTTCTCAACCTATATTAGATATGTTAATTCCCAAGGAAATCTTATTACTTTACATTTTATCCATAGGGAGAAGGAGTGGCTAACCTAAGCACTGCTAAAATGACTGCTAGTGTGCAATACTGAGAGCATCTGTTACTATCTGGACAACTTGACCTACATTAACTGATTAACATAAGTCACGTTATAGCTGCAGAGACTTCTGGCATTTTGGTTATTGGAATGCTGAGATTCATGTCTTCAGTGCCTCTCTCAGTTTCTCCCTCTCTCTCTCTCCATCTCAGTTTCTCCCTCCGCCCCCCCACGTGCTCTCTCTCATTCAAATAAATAAATAAAATCTTTTCTTTTTTTAAAGATTTTATTTATTTATTTGACAGAGAAAGAGCGATTACAAGTAGGCAGAGAGTCAGGCAGAGAGAGAGGAGGAAGCAGGCTCCCTGCTGAGCAGAGAGCCTGATGCGGGGCTCGATCCCAGGACCCTGAGACCATGATCATGACCTGGGCTGAAGGTAGTGGCTTATCCACTGAGCCACCCAGGCACCCCTAGTAAATAAAATCTTTAAAATTTTTTAAATTAAAATTTAAAGAGGAGAATGTTTTGAAGATGCTCCTTTTTTTATTTTTATTTTGTGGGAAGGTAGCCGGAATGGAGAGAAAAATTCTTGTCATTCCCTTGGCCTTTGAGCCTTTGTTTTTATGTACTGTTTTGGTAATGCTAAAGGGACCGATATAATATGAAAAGTTTAGAAACTGGGGCACATGGGTGGCTCAGTCAGTTAAGCATCAACTCTTGGTTTCAGTTCAGGTCATGACCTCCGGGACATGAGATTGAGCCCCACATCAGGCTCATACCAAGACTGCTTGAGATTCTTCCCCCACTCCTCACCCTCTGCTCCCACCTCTAGCATGAATGTGCACACTCTCACTGTCTCTCAAACAAATATATAGATACATATATGTGTGTATGTGTTTGTGTGTGCGTGTGTGTATATATGGTAAGAATCTATTTTTTATAATTTTATAGTTTTTGTAAACTAATCTTATTATTAAGAATAAAGAAGAAAGGGGAAACTGGGTGGCTCAGTTGGTTAAGTGTCTGCCTTTGGCTCAGGTCATGATCCCAGGGTCCTGTTATTGAGTCCCACATCGGGTTCTCTGCTAAGCGTGGAGCCTTCTCCCTTTCCCTCTGCCACTCCTCCTGCTTGTGCTCTTTCTCATGCTCTCTCTCTCTCTCAAATAAAATCTTGAAAAAGAAAAACTAATAAAAGTAGGTTCCTAGGCTTTGATTAAATTTGCGAGGAAACTGGGGCACCTGGGTGGCTCAGTGGGTTAAGTCTCTGCCTTCGGCCCAGGTCATAATCTCAGGGTCCTGGGATCCAGACCTGCATCTGGCTCTCTGCTCAGCGGGGAGCCTGCTTTCTCCTCTCTCTCTGCCTGCCTCTCTGCCTACTTGTTATCTCTGTCTGTCAAGTAAATAAATACAATCTTTAAAAAAATAATAAATAAATTTGCCAGGAAACCAAATAAATGTGGAGTTTTTTTTTCTGAAACTAGAACATTTTAAAAAATTTTTAATTTTAGACAAAAATATTCATATGTCTTATTATAATAGTTTAATTTTTAGTCACAAGCAGAACCTGTATTGATGGAATATCATGAATTCAAGGCCACACAGCAAGAAACTAGGGCCAACTGAATCAGATTAGGTAATGTTGATCCAACTAGTAAGTCCACTATTTCTTCCTTAGTTTACTCCCTTGTCTTTTTTTCTCATTCTCTTTTTGTTTCTTTGGCCCTTAATCCCTTTGTCTCACACCTTAACCACTATCTACTCTGTGACTTCTGTCATTTTTTAAAATTACAGTGACAACATATTTTGGTTTTGATTTTCTTTTTTTTTTCAAATACAAAAGTACCCTCACCATAAGACAAGTTTCCCAGTGCTTATTTTACATGATTTTGTGCAACAGTTCCCATGTATAAGTGCTTTGCTTATAAATGCTCCTCTGTCTTGAGGTCCTGGTTTGCTCATTGTTGAGATTTGTAATTAGTATGCTGGAATTGTTTTTAAAATGACAGTAATAAGGTGCCTCGTTAGGGCAGTAGGTAGCGCGTCAGTCTCATAAAATGACAGTAATAACTTCTTTATTTGAATTATTTCCACAGCTGGTATACGGCTAATTACAGTATGGCTGAGAAGTTAGACTGGGGCCGAGGAATGGGCTGTGACTTTGTCAGGAAGAGCTGCAAATTCTGGATTGACCAGCAGAAACAAAAGTAAGAACACATTTCCTCATTATATCTTTGATAACATGGTTGATTTCTGATTTTGTTCTTTTTTTTTTTTTTTTAAAGATTTTATTTATTTATTTGACAGAGAGAAATCACAAGTAGTCAGAGAGGCAGGCAGAGAGAGAGAGAGAGGGAAGCAGGCTCCCTGCTGATCAGAGAGCCCGATGCGGGACTCGATCCCAGGACCCTGAGACCATGACCTAAGCCGAAGGCAGCGGCTTAACCCACTGAGCCACCCAGGCGCCCCTGATTTTGTTCTTTATCCTAAACCTAAAATGTCACTATTTTGAAAATGTTACCTAAACAGTTCAATTTCAAAATGTACAGAAAACCATCTGTGGTGCTTCGTGGTAATATAATAAGTAGATACATTATTGTTTTATTTTATTTTATTTTTTTTAAAGATTATTTATTTATTTATCAGAGAGGGTGAGCACAGGCAGACAGAGGGGCAGGCAGAGGCAGAGGGAGAAGCAGGCTCCCCGCTGAGGAAGGAGCCCAATGTGGGACTCCATCCAAGGACATTGGGATCATGACCTGAGCTGAAAGCAGCTGCTTAACCAGCTGAGCCACCCAGACGTCCCGATACATTATTGTTTTAAATCACATATGAAAAGAATCCACAATGTGGGAATGAGAGCCATAAGCATTTCTATTTAGTTTATAATGAATAAATTATAAACTGTAAAATTTTTGCATATTCTTTCATTCTTACTATTTTCTTCAGAGAATGCACTCAAAAATATAGATGCAACTGTTGATTCAGTATCCAAAAACATGAAAATACTTTTGAATAATGGCTCTCAAATCTGGATGAAAATCAAAATCACCTAGCAAACTTTTTAAAAGTCCACTCATCAAGTTTGGGGGATGTGTATGCCCACATATTCATATGTTTATGCTTTTTTTTTTTTTTTTTTTTTTTTAAAGTAAGCTCTGTGCCCACTGTGAAGCTTGAACTCATAACCCTGAGATCGAGAGCCTCACATTTCAGGACTCTTGGGTGTCTCAGTTGGTTAAGTGACTGTGTTCGGCTCAGGTCATGATCCCAGGATTCCTGGGTTCCTGCATTGGGTTCCTTGCTCAGCAGGGAGCCTGCTTCTCCCTCTGCATGTTTGTTCTCTCTCTCTCTCTAACGAATAAATAAATAAAATCTTAAAAGAAAAAAAAGGCCTCACACTTCATGGACTGAGCCAGCAAGTACCCTTGTAAATGTATATTTTTTAACTTTTTATTTTGAGATAATTATAGGTTTACATGTAGTTTTAAAGAAATATACAGAGATTCCATATATACTTTATCCAGTTTTCTTAATTGGTAATATCTTGTAATAACTGTAGTATAGTAACACAGCCAGGATGTTGACGTTGATACAATCAGACACAGAACATTTCAGTACCACAGGAATCCTTCATCTTGCCATTTTATAGATTTTATAGATTTATACCTACTTCCCTCCCACTCCAGCCCCTCTTACACCCCTGGAAACCACTAATCTGTTCTTCATTTCTGTAATTTTGCCATTTAAAGAATGTTATATAAATTGATTCATTCTATATATAACCTGTTGGGGCTGACTTTTTTCACTCCACATAACTTTCTGGGTTGTGTATATCAGTAGTTTCCTCAAGTTAATAGCTGAATAATATTCCATGATATGGATATACCACAGTTTGTTTAAACATTTATATGTTTTGTTGTTGTTGTTGTTTTAAAGATTTATTTGAAAGAGAGAGAGAGATCACAAGCAGGGGATAAGGGTAGAGGGAGATACAGACTACCCACTGCGTAGGGAGACCATTGCAGGCTCTTCCCACAACCCTGAGATCATCACCTGAGCTGAAGGCAGCTGCTTAATGGACTGAGCCACCCAGGTGCCCTAAACATTCACATGTGGGAGGATACCTACGTTGTTTCCAGTTTGGGACTATTATGAATAAAGCTGCTGTAAACATTTGTGTGCAGGTTTTTGTGTGGAAAGAAATCTTCATTTCTCCAAGATAAGCAATTGCTGAGTCATATGGTAGTTGGAAGTTTAGTTCTCTAAGGAACTGCTGAACTCTTTTCCAGAGCTCCAGTATTCTTTTCCAGAATGGCTATACCATTTTATATTCTACCAGCAAAAAATCTTGCTGGGATTTTTCTTGAATTGTGTTAAACTTATGTATCAATTTTAGGAGAATTGATGTCTTGGCTCTATTGAGCTTTTTTTTTTTTTTAAGATTTTATTTATTTATTTGACAGAGAGAGAGAGATCACAAGTAGGCAGAGAGGCAGGCAGAGAGAGAGGGGGAAGCAGGCTCCCTGCTGAGCAGAGAGCCCGATGTGGGGCTCCATCCCAGGACCCTGAGATCATGACCTGAGCCGAAGGCAGAGGCTTAACCCACTGAGCCACCCAGGCGCCCCTCTATTGAGCTTTTTAATCCATGAACACAGTTGGGGGAGGGGAGCATTCAGTTTTTCACTATTAAGTATAATGTTAGTTGTAGGTGTTTTGTAGATGCTTCTGTTCAAGTTGAAGTTCCCCTCTTTACCTATTTTTCTGAGAGTTTTTATCACAATGGATGTTGACTTTTGTCGAGTCCTTTTTTTGCTTTGGTTGATATAATCATGTGATTTTTAAAAAAAAACTCTGTTAATATGATAGATTACACTGTTTGGTTTTCTAATATTATTATCTATTTATTATTAACATATGTTGTATTATTTGCTTCAGGGGTATACGTCTGTGATTCATCAGTCTTACACAATACACAGTACTCACCACAACACATATCCTTCCCCATGTCCATCACCCAGGCACCCCATCCCTCCCACCCTCCTCCACTCCAGAAACCCTCAGTTTGTTTCCTGAGATTAAGAGTCTCTTAGGGTTGAGACTCCTAATCTCACAAAACAAACTGAGGCTTGCTGCCAGGTGGAGGAGAGGGTCAGGGTGGCTGGGTTATGGACATTGGGGAGGGTATGTGCTATGGTGAGTGCTGTGTCTTGTTTAAGACTGATGATTCACAGACCTGTATCCCTGGGGCAAATAATACATTATATGTTAATTTAAAAAAAAAAAAAGTCTCTTACGGTTTGTCTCTCTCTCTCTGGTTTTGTCCTTTCTCCACATCCTCTCCAACATCTGTCATTTCCTGACTTGTTTATATTAGCCCTTCTGACTGGTGTGAGGTGGTATCTCATTATGGTTTTGATTTGTAGTTCCTGGATGCCGAGTGATGTTGAGCACTTTTTCTTTTTTTTTCTTTTTTTTTTTTTTAAAGATTTTATTTATTTATTTGAGAGAGAGACAGTGAGAGAGAACATGAGCGAGGAGAAGGTCAGAGGGAGAAGCAGACTTCCCATGGAGCTGGGAGCCTGATGTGAGACTCGATCCTGGGACTCCAGGATCATGACCTGAGCCGAAGGCAGTCGTCCAACCAACTGAGCCACCCAGGCGCCCAACACTTTTTCATGTGTCTGTTGGCCATTTGAATGTCTTCTTTGCAGAAATGTCTGTTCATGTCTTCTTCCCGTTTCTGGATTAGTTTATTTGTTCTTTGGGTGTTGAGCCTGATAAGTTCTTCATAGATTTTGGATACTACCCCTTTATCTGATACATTGTTTACAAAGATATTCGCCCATTCAGTTGGTTGTCTTTTGGTTTTTTCGATTGTTTCCTTTGCTCTGCAAAAGGTTTTTATCTTGATCAAGTCCCAGTCCGTTCACTTTTGCTTTTGTTTACTTTGCCTTTGGTGATGTATGTGGGAAGAACTTGCTGCAGTTGGTGATGTATGTGGGAAGAACTTGCTGCAGCGGAAGTCAAAGAGGTTGCTACCTGTGTTTTCTTCTAGTATTTTGATGGGTACCCGCCTCACCTTTAAGTCTTTCATCCACTTTGAGTCTATTTTTGTATATGGTATAAGGAAATGGTCTATTTTCATTCTTCCACTTGTGGCTGTCCAGTTTTTCCAACACCATTTGTTGAAGAGATTGTCTTTTTTTCCATTGAATATTCTTTCCTGCTTTGTTGAATATTAGTTGACCATAGAGTTCAGTGTCCATTTCTGAGTTCTCTATTCTGTTCCATTGATTGTTCCATTGATTCCATTGATAATTGTGTCTGTTTTTGTGCCAGTACCATACTGTCTTGATGATTACAGTTTTGTGGTAGAGCTTGAAGTCCAGAATTGTGATGCCACCAGCTTTGGCTTTCTGTTTCAACATTCCTCTGGTTATTCAGGGTCTTTTCTGGTTCCATACAAATTGTAGGATTATTTGTTCTAGTTCTGTGAAAAACATTGATGGTATTTTGATAGGGATTGCATTGAATATGTAGATCATTCTAGCATAGACATTTTAACAATATTTGTTCTTCCATTCCATGAGCATGGAACATTTTTCCATTTATGTGTGTCTTCCTCAATTTCTTTCATGAGTACTTTATAGTTTTCTGAGTACAGATTCTTTGCCTTTTTGGCTAGATGTGTTCCTAGGTATCCTGTGGTTTTGGGTGCAGTTGTAAATGGGATCGACTCCTTAATTTATCTTTCTTCTGTCTTGTTGTTAGTGTATAGAAATGCAACTGATTTCTGTGCATTGATTTTATATCCTGCCACTTTACTGAATTCCTATATGAGTTCTAGCAGTTTTGGAATGGATTCTTTTGGATTTCCCACATAAAATATCCTATCAACTGCAAAGAGTGACAGTTTGACTTCTTCTTTGTGGATTCAGATGGCTTTTATTTCTTTTTGTTGTCTGATTGCTGAGGCTAGGACTTCCAGTACTGTTTTGAATAGCAATGATGATAGTGGCCATCCGTGCTGTATTCCTGACCTTAGGGGAAAAGCTTTCAGTTTTTCCCCATTAAGAATGATACTCACTGTAGGCTTTTCATAGATGGCTTTTATGATATTGAGGTATATAAGCTCTATCCCTACACTGAGAAGAGTTTTAATCAAGATAGGAGGGGAGCCTGGTTGGCTCAGTCAGTTGGCATCTGCTTCAGCTCAGGTCATGGTCCCAGCCAGGATCCTGGAATCAAGTCCCATGTTGGGCTCCCTCCTTAGTAGGGAGTCTGCTTCTCCTCTCCTCCGTACTCATACTCTCTGTCACTATTTCTCTCTCAAATAAATAAATAAAATATTTTTTAAAAAAAGAAAGGATGCTGTACTTTGTCAAAGCTTTTTCTGCATCTCTTGAGAGGATCACATGGCTCTTCTCCTTTGATTAATTTAGTGTATGACATTGATTGATTTGTGGATGTTGAACCAACCTTGCAGCCCAGGAATAAATCCCTCTTGGTCTTGGTAAATAATCCTTTTAATGTACTGTTGGAGCCTATTGGCTAGTATTTTGGTCAAAATTTTTGCATCCATGTTTATCAGGGATATTGGTCTGTAATTATCCTTTTTGATGGAGTCTTTATCTCATTTTGAGATCAAGGTAATGCTGACCTCATAAAATGGGTTTGGAAGTTTTCCTTCCATATCTGTTTTTTTGGGGGTTTTTGGTATTTATTTATTTATTTATGTGACAGAGAGAGATCACAAGCAGGAAGAGAGGCAGGCAGGGGCAGGGAAAGCAGGCTCCCCGCTGAGCAGAGAGCCCAATGCGGGGCTCGATCCCAGGACTTTGAGATCATGACCTGAGCCGAAGGCAGAGGCTTAACCCACTGAGCCACCCAGGCGCCCCCATATCTGTTTTTTGGAACAGTTTCAGAAGAATAGGTAATAATTTTTCCTTAAATGTTTGGTAGAATGGGCGCCTGCCCCCCCCCACTCTCTGCCGGCCTCTTGACCTTGTGATCTCTCTCTCTCTCTCTGTGTCAAATAAATAAATAAAATCTTAAAAAATAAATGTTTGGTAGAATTCCCCTGGAAAGCCATCTGTTCCTGGGCCCTTGTTTGTTGGGAGGTTTTTGATTACTTCTTCAATTTCCTGTTGGTTATGGGTCCGTTCAGATTTTCAGTTTCTTCCTGGTTCAGTTTTGGTAGTTTATACATCTCTAGGAATTTATCCATTTCTTCCAAGTTGTCTAAATTGTTGGCATAGAGTTACTCATAATATGTTCTCGTAGTTGTTTGTATTTCTTCAGTGTTGGTTGTGATCTGTTCTCTTCTTTTTGATAGGTCTGGCCAGAGGTGGTTTGTCCATTCTTACTAATTCTTTCGAAGAACCAGCTCCTAGTTTTGTTAATCTTTTCTACAGTTTATTTAGTTTATATTTCATTGACTTCTGCTCTAATCTTTGTTATTTCTCTTCTGCTGTGTTTAGGCTTTGTTTGCTCTTATTTTCCAACTCCTTAAGGTGTAGGATTAGGTCTTGTATTTGAGACCTTTCTTGTCTCTTGAGAAAGGCTTGTAGTGCTATGTACTTTCCTCTTAGGACCCCTTTTGCTGCATCCCAAGCATTTTGAAAAGTTGTGTTTTCATTTTCATTTGTTTCCATGACTTCTTTTTTTTTTTAAGATATTATTTATTTATTTGACAGACAGAGATCACAAGTAGTCAGAGAGGAAGGCAGAGAGAGAGGAGGAAGCAGGCTATCTGCTGAGCAGAGAGCCCGATGTGCAGCTCAATCCTGGTACGCTGGGATCATGACCTGAGCCAAAGGCAGAGGCTTAACCCACTGAGCCACCCAGGTGCCCCTCCATGACTTTTTTTTTTTAATTCTTCTTTAATTTCCTGGTTGACCCATTTCTTCTTTAGTGGGATGCACTTTAGCTTCCGTGTATTTGAGTTCTTTCCAACTTTTCTCTTGTGATTAAGGTCGAGTTTCAGAGCACTGTGTGGTCTGAAAATATGCAGGGAATGACCGTAATCTTTTGGTACTGGTTGAGACCTGATTTGTGACTCAGTATGTGATCTATTTTGGTGAATGTTCCATGTGCACTAGAGAAGAGTGTGTGTTCTGTTGCTTTGGGATGGAATATTCTGAATATATCTATGAAGCTCATCTGGTCCAGTGTTTCATTCGAGGCTCTTATTTCCTTCTTGATCTTTTGCTTAGATGATCTGTCCATTACAGTGAGAGGGGTGTTACTGTCCTGTACTATTATTGTATTATTATTGATGTGTTTCTTTGATTTTGTTATTAATTGGCTGCTCCCATGTTAGGGGCATAAATATTTACAGTTGTTAGATCTTCTTGTTGGATAGACCCTCTAGGTATGATGCAGTGTCCTTCCTCATCTCTTATTACAGTCTTTGGTTTAAAATCTAATTTGTCTGATTTAAGGATTGCCTTCCCAGCTTTCTTTTGATGTCTATTAGCATGAGAAATGGTTTTCCATCCCCCTCACTTTCAATCTGGAGGTGTCTCTGGGTCCAAAATGAGTCTCTTGCAGACAGTATATAAATGGGTCTTGCTTTTGTATCCAGTCTGATACCCTTTGTCTTTTGATTGGGACATTTAGCCCATTTACATTCAGGGTGACTATTGTAAGTTATGAATTTAGTGCCATTGTATTGTCTGTAAGGTGACTATTACTGTATATTGTCTCTGTTCCTTTCTGGTCTCTGTTACTTCTGGCCTCTCTCTTTGCTTAGAGGACCCTTTCAATATTTCTTGTAGGGCTGGTTTGATGATCACAGATTCTTTCAGTTTCTGTTTGTCCTGGAAGCTTTTTGTCTCTTCTTCTATTTTTGATGTCAGCCTAGCTGGTTATATTATCTTGGCTGCATATTTTTCTAGTTTAGTACCCTGAAAATACAATGCCAGTCCTTTCTGGTCTGCCAGGTCTCTATGGATAGGTCTGCTGCCCCTCTAATGTTTCTGCCATTGTAGGTTACAGACCTCTTGTCTGGAGCTGCTTTCAGGATTTTCTTTTTTCTCTGCGATTTTTAAGAAAATTTTTATTCTGTTTTTTCGGAAGTTTCATTGTTTATGCACCACACCCATGTAAGCACACCCATGGAGCACCACTAGTGCTCCATGTAATATGTGTCCTCCTCCTGGTGCCCACTATCGGCTCATCCATCCCCAACCCCTCTCCCTTCCAAAACCCTCAGGTTGTTTCTCAGAGTTCACAGTCTCTCATGGTTCTTCTCCCCCTCCAATTTCCCCCAATCATTTTTCCTCTCCTTCTAATGTCTTCCATGTTATTTCTTCTGCTCCACAAGTATGTGAAACCATGTGATAATTGACTTTTTCTGCTTGACTTATTTCACTCAGCGTAATCTCCGCTAGGCCCATCCATGTTGATAAAAAAGTTGGGTATTCATCCTTTCTGATGGAGGCATAATACTCCATTGTATATATGGACCATATCTTCTTTATCCATTTGTCTGCTGAAGGGCATCTTGGCTCTTTTCACAGTTTGGCGATTGGGGACATTGCTATTATCAACAGTGGTTGATAGCCACTATATGATTAAACATATTGGACCGCACTCTGCAGAAAGTTCTATAAGCCGAACTGCTGTAGAATTATATGTCATGAATCTTGAACAACTCTTAACTTTGGAGCTTTTTTTTTTTTTACTTTGGAGCTTTTTAAATCAGTATTTTTTAAGTTCCTTACTCCTCTTTATCCAGTTAGCCAAAACTCATATTTTAATTCAAGGTAAATTCTGTATTATGTTAGAGAAAAAGGAAAAGAATTTTGTGGTATTGAGGAAGTGACTTAGTAAGAACTACTGGTCATTTTCATTGGGAACTTTATCATAGAAAGCTATGAAATTGCCTTATATAAAGATTTTATACAAGTGGTATGGACAGTGAAATTATATTTATTGAGTAACTTGTATGTGCTAGACATGGAGCACTTTATAGTTGAAGCTCAGGAATATTAAATAAACATCAAATAAGCTAGTATTTGAAACCAAGCCTATGTGAAGACTTCTAGATGTTTGCTTTCCTGTTACACTTGCTGCTTCATGTTTATCAAAGACTGTGGTAGGACTTTTACATATTTTATCTCAAGAAACTATAACTCCCCTAGAGATGTTTTATTGCTATACTGTGTTAACTTAAATGAAGCAAGTATCAGTTTTCCTTAAAATAAGAAATCTAACCTAGGCTTTTTTCTCCAGCAAGCACATGGGAGAAGAGGAAAAATAGCAATATTCCTATTACAATTTGGCAGTCTTAATAGGATTTATATTGTTTAAGAACACTGGAATTTCATTTATAACATTACCATTATATTAATATATATTGTAATTATCAATAAGATGACTAATTTGAAGATTTTTCTACAGAACAAAGCAATAGATTTCAGTGTCTTTGGAAAATTACAAGACATCTTTTTCCAAATTGTGCTTTCAAGATTAGGTTTAACAGAACAGAACAACTTGTAATAATTAGGAGTATTCACACAATCTTCATTTTGCACATGAAAACAAGATGTCTTGTGAATGTGTTCAGTTTAATAAACTGTCAAAAGAAAGTATTTGAACTAGATTGTGGCATAGAAAAAATTCTTTGTACCTGCAGGACAGAAGTGCATCATCTCCATCTCCATCTCTTTCTTAGACTGCATTATATTGGTTATGAAGATTTGCATTTCTAAGCAAGATCAGAAATTTTATTATCTGCTTTAACATGCAGGTCAGGTCTGCAGAACTCCCATTTTACTGGCAAAATTTGAGAAAGAGATAAATAGAATCATGTTTGATACTGGTGGAATAATGTTACAGTGCATGTAGCATTAATCTTTCATATCTACATTAAGCATTTCTTTTTATACTTTTAAAAATAACTTTATAACCTGATGCAGCATTTAGTATTAAGCTATTAAAAAGTATACTGAAATGATAATAGAAAAGATAAGCTCAAAAATGGATTTGTTTTGTTTTCTTTAGAGTTTGATACCATGGTGTTTATCTTTGTGTACAGGAGACAGACGCTGAGCCCTTTCTGTGACACACTCAGAAGTAATCCATTGCAGTTAACTTGCAGACAGGACCAGAGAGCAGTTGCAGTGTGTAATTTGCAGAAGTTTTCAAAACCTTTACCTCCAGAGTACCAGGTAACACTTGTTTTGGGCACAATTTTAGAAATCAACTCAATTTTTTAAAGAGAAGTCTCAGTTTTGAGTTAGAAGAGTGAATTCTCTTGAGTTTTTCAACTTATGAAAGTCCTCATTTGTTTTCTATAAGTTAAAAAAAAATGAAGAATTCTTTAAATTCTTTAAACCCAATGTGCTAATCAACAACAATTAATATCTAGCAAAGTCTTGTAGTAATGGCAAAAGGCGTTTAGAATATTTATTGGATCTTTTTTTAAGTAGTTTGTATTTTTTTCTAATTGTTTCCAAAGTCTTCATCTTTAGTTTCCTCTAATTAACACAAAAGGACAAAATTCTTCAAAGAAAATAACTGAGATGCTCTAATTCAATTAATTAAAAGTCTTGAAAGTTCTTCTTTAGAAAAAGTTTGACAGGTGAATCCCAAAAGGTCTTCAGCTTTTGGGTGAAGGGGTGTCTGTGGTTCAGTCAGTTAAGTATCTGACTCTTGATTTCAGCGTAGGTCATGATCTCAGAGTTGTGAGATCTAGCCCAGCTCTGGGCTCCACACTGGGCATGGAACCTGCTTAAGAATCTTTCTCTCAGGCGTGTGGGTGGCTCAGATGGTTAAGCGTCTTCTTCAGCTCAGGTCATGATCTCAGTGTCCTGGGATCGAGCTCCACATTGGTATCCCTGCTTGGCAGGAAGTCTGCTTCTCCCACTCGCCCTGCTTGTGTTCCCTCTCCCACTGTCTCTCTCTCTCTCTCTTTGACAAATAAATAAATAAAATCTTAAAAAAAAAGTCTCTTTCTCCCTCTCCATCTGACCCTCCTCTCTCTCTAACAACAAAAAAAAAGGGTGAAGGACAGGGTCCCACATATTCAGTCTGAATCTCTGATTGGACCTTTAAGTTTGTTCCTGCAGTGGCCATCTCTAAAATACCTCAGTTCTGCCTGACATTTACAAAGGATTCTGTAGTCAGAAGTTGTATCTTAGAAGATAATTTAAAACGACCATTGCTAAATTTTGAGCTTCCTGCATATGTTTATGACCACACTGAATGCTTCAGATATCATAAGATGGCAACTGTATTTCTAGGCATAGTAATATAATTCAAGGAGTTGGTGTAAATGTGAAATCTTTAAGTTTTATCTGGTGCCTTAATTCTTTGGTGTTCCTAGTATTTTTTTAAAGATTTTATGTATTTATTTATTTGGGGGGAGCGGGAGCAGGAAAGAGAGCCAGGGGGAGTTGAGGCAGAGGAGAGGCAAAGAGAGAGGGGCAGGGAGGAGGCAGAGGGAGAGGCAGAAGCAGACCCCTCCTGTGCAGGACCCCAAGATCATAACCTGGGCCGAAGGTAGATGGCTTAACCAACTGAGCCACCCAGGCACCCCTCAAAGTATTTTATATATATGATCTCATTCATATTATCACAGTTTTACTTTTTTCAAATTTATCAAAACAACACATAAATTAAGTCTTCTAAAAACACTTGAAGTACATTATATTTAAAGTATCTTAATTCTCTGGATTAGTTTTGTGAGTTTTTTTTCTTTTTTTTCAAGATTTTATTTATTTATTTGACAGAAATCACAAGTAGGCAGAGAGGCAGGCAGAGAGAGAGAGGAGGAAGCAGGCTCCCTGTGGAGTAGAGAGCCCCATGCAGGGCTCGATCTCAGGACCATGGGATCATGACCTGAGCCGAAGGCAGAGGCTTTAACCTGTTGAGCCACCCAGGCGCCCCAGTTTTGTGTTTTTTCAACTCTTAAAACTTTTCCTATTCATCTTTTTAAAACACTAGTCAAGTCTATCATCTAGTAAAAAACTTAGACTAAGATACTTACCTTACTTATTTCTAAAACTACGACAACCTTGAAATACTGCTCAAGAAGTATATTGTCTTTATATTGTATTATATATGAAGAAAAATACAGTGATATCTTTTTTATATTATGTGGCATTAGAGGATTGCTATAAATTGCCTGTGGACTTTGTTTTGATTATACAGAATGTTTCTTACTTTCCTGTCTTCCTAACAATTTTTTTTATAGTACTTCGATGAACTAAGTGGAATACCTACAGAAGATTTGCCTTATTATGGTGGTTCAGTAGAAATTGCTGACTACTGCCCTTTCAGTCAGGAATTCAGTTGGCATTTAAGTGGTGAATATCAGCGCAGCTCAGATTGTAGAATATTGGAAAATCAACCAGGTTAGTAGTCTAGTGAAATGAAATGTTGTATATATATTAAAATTACATATTAGCAATATAAAGTAAGGATTAAGGGCACAGACCCAGGAGCCAGACTATTTAAATTTGTATTATGGTTCCACTGGTATCCATTTGTTAGAAGTAACTTAACTTCTCTGTACCTCAGTTTCTTCCTCTGTACCTAGTGAATAATAATACCTATCTTATAAAGTACTTGCGAGAACTAAATGAATTCACATAATAAATGCTTAGAACTATGACACATAACAAGTATTTAGTTGTTTAGATATATTTGCAGATGTGTACACCCTACTTTTTTGTTGTACTTTACATCTGCATGACACTTTCCATTTGCAAAGCACTTTCATTTTTATCATTTTATTTTTCTGAAAACCTGATGAGAGACACACAGAATATATTGAATGTCACAAGTAAATGGAGAGATACTAAGTAATACAGTTAACTGGTGCCAGCCTAAGGTCCTCCAGTGCAGAGCTCTTTTTATTAAATCATATTAGGTATCCTGTGTTTTCTTTTCTGAGGAGTGTGCATTTTATGTAATTTAGAAGTAACATGTCATTCTCTGGATATCAGAATAATACTCTGTGGTAAGATATATTGCCAATTGGGTATTTACTTCTGTAAACAAAATGTTATCACATTGATACGTACATAAAGAATGATAGGTAGTTTTTTACTCTGTGGTCATCAAAATTTCTAATCTGGTCCTTTTTTCTTTTTTAATTTAAATTCAATTAATTAACATACAGTCTATTATTTATTTCAGAGGTACAGGTCTGTAATTCACCAATCTTATATAATACCCAGTGCTCATTACAACACATACCCTCCCCAGTGTCCATCACCCAGTTACCCCAAAACCTGGTCCTTTTTAATCCCTAATTATTCCATACTTTATTACAGATTCTGTTATTTACATTTTAAATTTTCGAAACGGTTTTCCTTTTATATTTAAACCTGGTAGATTTAACTGGATTTGTACAGTCATTTTTTTCATCGCTCACCTATTCAATAAACGTCTAAAAACTTATAACTATTCAGCAGTTCCATGTTAAAGCCAAGAAATGCAGATATCTGTCAGTTACGGGTTTGCCAATGATATGGTATCACACTTTATTGTTTTAGATCTGGAGTTGGCAGACATTTATTATAAAGAGAAAGATAGTAAATTTTTTTAAACAAAAATAGTAAATATCTTAAACTTGGTGGGTCATGCGGTCTCTGTTGCAATTACTGAACTCTGCTGTTACAGTATGAAAGCAGTTATAGACAATATGTAAATTAATGACAGTGTTCCAATAAAACTTTATTTATAAAAACCTTCAGGTAGCCTTCAGGATTGGCCTGAAGGCTGTAGTTAGGTAACCACCCCTTTTCTTTTTTTGACACTGATCACTTTGTTTTTCAAGGACATTGACGTATTCATAAATTTTTTAAAAATTTTATTCTGTTTTATATTTTCTTTCTTAGGTTATGTAATTAAGATTTTTCAAAACTGACATAAAATACCCATCTTTAAGACCTCTGCTTTCAAAAGATGAAAACTGTATTAAGCCTAAAGAGAACAAGTTATTGCTAAGCAGGGTAAAGAGCCTCATTCCTTTGTCTGTTAGATATTTGGAGGTCCTTTAACCCTGTATCTCTGCATGGTTGTGCTCAGTCTGAGACTGCATCAGCATGTTAGGTATGGACCTCCAGGAGATGGCATACAGTGAAAATAAAAGAACTTTGTAAAAACTTTCTGCAGCACCACAAAAAAGCCTTCGTTAGATAAATTAATTGGCTTCATCTTGGAGGTGATTCCTATTTAGATAACCAGTAAAGATGATTTTTAGTGCCATTTCCTCTGTAAATCTCCTTTAGATACTTTAGGCCAGTTTTATCTCCTATTTTTTGATATAATAATTTCTTCCCACTAAGTCCTTTATTGAGAATCCAGTTTGATTTTGGAGCCCATTTCTCTTGATTTTTTTTACTTGAAAATTTCCATTAAACATATTCCATTTTTTAAAATTTATTTATTTGAGAGAGAGACAGTGAGAGAGAGAACATGAGCGAGGAAAAGGTCAGAGAGAGAAGCAGACTCCCCATGGACCTGGGAGCCCGATGCGGGACTCGATCTCAGGACTCCGGGATCATGACCTGAGCCGAAGGCAGTCGTCCAACCAACTCAGCCACCCAGGCATCCCAAACATACTCCATTTTTAAAGCAACTTTTTTTTTTTTTTTTAGATTTTTTATTTGTTTATTTGACAGACAGAGATCACAAGTAGACAGAGAGGCAGGCAGAGAGAGAGGAGGAAGCAGGCTCCCCGCTGAGCAGAGAGCCCAATGCGGGACTCGATCCCAGGATCCTGAGATCATGACCCGAGCCGAAGGCAGCGGCCTAACCCACTGAGCCACCCAGGAGCCCCTTTAAAGCAACTTTTAACCATAAGAATGGAATGCTTCAACTTCTTCTTTGAGCCAGAAGTCAGTTTTTAAGAGAAATTCTTTGGTTTGTTTCAGATCTTTATAAAAACTATGGTGCTGAAAAGTATGGACCTCATTCAGTTTGTCTAATTCAGAAATCAGCATTTGTCATGGAAAAGTGTGAGAGGAAGCTGAGTTACCCAGACTGGGGGAGTGGATGTTATCAGGTAAACTATATGATTGTTAATAATTATTTTAAAATATTATATAATTTTATCTTGTTATCAGTGGTTTTTACATTTTAAAATATTTATATTTTTATATAATGTACTGATTAATACTTTCAACTTATTTATGTAAATATTAGCTTGGATGCTTATGTTTCATGAAAATATTATCATTTCCTTGAGAGAAATTAACCTTTTTCTATTTGTTTACAGAAACATATAATTGTTATATATCAGCAAGTTTTATGGTAATTTTATTTTGGACATATATCCCAAGGAAATAATGGAATATATGTAATTTTGTTTTTGAACAAATACTACTTTGTAATGGAAAAAATTTGCAATTTTATTGCATAAGATCTGAGGAAAGCATGGATTTAAGAATTAATAAATCAGCTACAGATTAATAATAGGTTTTCTCCTGTGTAATTAGAAATCCAAAGGTAGCAAAATACTTTTTTTTTTTTTTTAAAGATTTTATTTATTTGTCAGAGAGAGAGAGAGGGAGAGAGAGCGAGCACAGGCAGACAGAATGGCAGGCAGAGGCAGAGGGAGAAGCAGGCTCCCCGCCAAGCAAGGAGCCCGATGTGGGACTCGATCCCAGGACGCTGGGATCATGACCTGAGCTGAAGGCAGCTGCTTAACCAACTGAGCCACCCAGGCGTCCCTACTTTTTTCTTAATTGTCTCATTTACATATCTAATTTGAAATGACTGCATCACCTTATTAGAAACTTATTAAGAGGGACACCTGGGTAGCTTAGTTGGTCTGTCTTCAGGTCAGGTCATGATAGCAGGGTCCTGGGATTAAGACCTTGCTTCGGGTTCCTTGCTCAGTGGGGAAACCTGCTTCTCCCTCTCCCTCTCCCTCTGCCTGCTGGTCCTTTGCTTGTGTGCTCTCTCTCTCTCCGTCAAATAAATAAATTCTTAAAAAAAAAAAACTTAATGAAGATAGAGGCATTCTGTAACTTAGGGGCATCCAACTTAAAGAGTATTAACGTATTCTGCTTATGAATCTCAGGGAGGAAAGTGTGATCCTGAGAATTGAAAAATAAGAATTCTTTGTACCATTTCAGCTGCAAGATCTAAATGGACTTCTATAGCTGGTAATTTCACTGTTACTTTTGAATTACTGATAATAGCTTTATTGAGATATAATTCACGTTTTATCCAATTCATATAAAATAATCTTTGAAATCTTACAAAAGACAATTTAAAATACATAACTTTTAAGCTATAATCTGACAGCTGTAATCTAGCAACCATTTTCTGATAAATTACATTGCAGATTTATGTATTTATTAAATTCATAGTTTTGACCTAGTTGTAATCGGAATACAATATTTTGTTTTACTGCCTTCACTTAGTGTGGAGCAAAACACCTTTTCCAAATTTTTCCAATAATAAAAATTACTATTGTTCTGTTTTGTTTTTTAAGTAAACTCTACCCACGATTTGGGGCTTAAACTCAGACCCCTGAAATCAAGAGTTGCAAGCTCTACCACCTGAGCCAGCCAGGTGTCCCAATAATTACTATTCTTTGTGGCCGTGAGACATTACATCTTTTTTTTTTTTTAAGATTTTATTTATTTTATTTGCTGGAGCAAGAGATCACAAGTAGGCAGAGAGGTAGGCAGAGAGAGAGGGAGGGAAGCAGGCTCCCTGCTGAGCATAGAGCCTGATGCGGTGCTCAATCCCAGGACCCTGAGATCATGACCCGAGACAAAGGCAAAGAATTAACACACTGAGCCACCCAGGCGCCCCAAGACATTACATCTTTTTAAAGTATCATAATTAAGGAAGTCATTTCCTGTTATATATTGAGCTAATTTTCACTTTTCATGATAAAAATATGCTTTTACAAGCACATTTATGTAAGATGTAAAATGTATATGTGTAAAAAACATTCATATAAGCACATTAATTAAAAAAATTTCTTTTGAAATAAATTACCTTAAGTGAAAATATTAAAGGGGGATAAGGCTAGAATAGTGGCAGGATAGAGAAGGATGACCTCTTCAGGCTATTTTATTTTATTATTTTTTTTAATTAAGTAAGCTCTACATCCCATGTGGGACTTGAACTCATGATCCTGAGATCAAGAGTCACATGCTGTACTGACTGAGCCAGCCAGGCATCCCATCTTCAGGCTATTTTAAAAGTCTGTCACCATCGGGGCGCCTGAGTGGCTCAGTGGGTTAAAGCTTCTGCTTTCAGCTCAGGTCATGATCCCAGGGTCCTGGGATGGGGCCCCGCATCGTGCTTTCTGCTCAGCGGGGAGCCTGCTTCCTCCTCTCTCTCTGCCTGCCTCTCTGTCTACTTGTGATCTCTGGGTGTCAAATAAATAAATAAAATAAAATCTTAAAAAAAAAAAAAAAGTCACCATTACAGCACCGCAAAGGGATTATGCAGATTTGCAATGCTATATATAAATATTGAATAAATGTACTTGGCTTCCCTGTACTTAGAGTTGTCAGTTAATTTTGCTAACTTAATACTAACCACCATTTTGTGGGAAAATGTGTATAATCTCCAAACACTTAACATGGGTTAGCTATTTTGTTTTTTATTGTTTTATTTATTTTGACAGAAAAGTTGCAAGAATGGTACAAAAATTTTTTTGAGTCATTTAAGTGCAAACTGCTGACATGCTTCACCCTCTTCCCCAGGTATTTCTTGTGTATTTCTTATACACAAGGACATCACCCTACTTACACACAAATTTGTGTATTTCTTATACACAAGGACATCCCCGTACCTATACTAACCTAATGTTACCTAGTTTACTCAACTACCTTTACTAGGTTTGGTTCTGACCAACTTTTAGGTATTTCTAAAAATTACATTAACTTGCTAAATAAAAAATTTGCCACCATTAGACATATTCATAATCACACACTTGGTTTGAATATAGGCCCAGGAGAGAGATTCCAGAAATCTATAAAGTGAAGTAGCAGAATTGAAATTAATGTGAAGTCTTTTTAGAAAACAACTTTGAGGGATGCCTGGGTGGCTTAGTCACTTAAGTGTCTGCCTTCGGCTGAGGTCATGATCTCAGGGTCCTAGGATCGAGCCCCACATCAGGCTCTCTGCTCAGTGGGGAGCCTGCTTCCCCCTCTTTCTCTGCCTGCCTCTCTGCCTACTTGTGATCTCTCCCTCTGTCAAATAAATAAATAAGATCTTTAAAAAAATATAAAATAAAATTGACTTTATTAATTACCCCTTGCAGTTAAGATGTTAGTCCTACCTTTAAGAATGTTACCAGTTGGGGCGCCTGGGTGGCTCAGTGGGTTAAGCCGCTGCCTTCGGCTCAGGTCATGATCTCAGGGTCCTGGGATCGAGTCCCGCATCGGGCTCTCTGCTCAGCAGGGAGCATGCTTTCCTCTCTCTCTCTGCCTGCGTCTCTGCCTACTTGTGATCTCTGTCTGTCAAATAAATAAATAAAATCTTTAAAAAAAAAAAAAAAAAAGAATGTTACCAGTCCTGGGGTATCTGGGTGGCTCAGTGGTTTAAGCCTCTGCCTTCGGCTGAGGTCATGTTCCCAGGGTCATGGAATTGAGCCCCACATCAGGCTCTCTGCTCAGCAGGGAGCCTGCTTCCCTCCTCCTCTGCCTGCGTCTCTGCCTACTTGTGATCTCTCTTTCTCTCTGTCAAATAAATAAAATCTTTAAAATAAATAAATAAATAAATAAAGATGTTACCAGTTCATATAAAATCACTAGGACCTTTTTTATACCTGAGCAGAGGGTCTGTGATAGTGAAAAAGAATAAAAAACTTGTATTATGTACATTTCTGTACTGTAATACTTTTTTTACAATGATATTATTTTTATAATTTAAAATAAAAAATTTTGATTTACAAAAGTTATGACTTGTGGAGAAAATGACATGAGTAATGGCTCTTTGACAAAGGTTTGAGCTGAAATATAATGAGGATACTAGAATCTGCAGAAGTGTTATTCTTTTTTTAAAGATTTTATTATCATCATTATCATTAATATTTTTAAAGTTTTATTTAATCTCTACACCCAACATGGGGCTTGAACTCAGGACCCTGAGATCAAGAGTTGCATGCTTTTCTGACTGAGCCAGCCAGGTACCCCTAAGGTTTGATTTTTTTCAAGTAATCTCTACACCCCATGTGGGGCTCAAACTCACAACCCCGAGATCAAGAGTTGCATGCTCCACAGACTATAAACCACCCAGGCACCCCTACAGAAATGTTACTCTTGACAACTTGGCTTCAGGGTCTATAAATCCAAATTGTATGTTAAGTTGTGTGTTGTCTTGTATCATTAAAGAGTAGTGTCTGTAGCTTTCCTCAGATTTTTTTCTAAAAATGCTAAACAAAACGTCTAAGAGCTACTACCAAAGAGTGAAAATTCTTTTAGAACCTGAATAGTTTAACTTTCTTTATACGAGATTAAAGATATGCCTATATTCCAAATTGTGTTTTATAGTCAGTATTTTTAGTAAATTCTAATGTATTTTCCTATAGATGAAAAAGGCTCATATATCCTATATGAGAATCTTATTGATCTGATTTTTTTCCCTTCCTATTTGAAGGTTTCTTGTTCTCCTCAAGGTCTGACAGTTTGGGTCCAGAACACTTCATATTTGTGTAGTCGAGCTGGGCAGGTCCTCCCTGTCAGTATTCAGATGAATGGCTGGATTCATGATGGTAACCTGCTCTGCCCATCATGTTGGGACTTCTGTGAGCTCTGTCCTCCAGAAAGAGATCCTCCAGTTACTAACTTGACCCGAGCTCTTCCACTAGGTGAGTAGTCTCTGTGGTTGGAGTAAAGACAAGACTTTTCTTATATAATGTTGGAAATACCCTTCAAGGAAACTCTTAAAAGGTGGAAACTCTTGAAACAGGTGGAGCATCTTCTCTTCTAATTGCAGTTTTATTGGAAAGCCTCCTTACCACCACTGTTAGAAATTGAAGGTGAGTAAACGACACTTCCGTTCAGTAAGAGGAAGGATAAGGAACATTTCTAAAGACCTCTGATTTGCAAAAAAAAAAAATCACTCAAGATTACAAAAACTGAATGTTTCAACCATTCATTTTGAAATTAAGTGTAAACAAAATTCTGCTCATTAAACACAAAAAGCATTTAAATGTATTTCAGTTATACAGGCATACCTCATGTTATTCTGCTTTACTTTATTGCACTTCACAGATACTGCATTTTTTACAAATGAAGGGTTTGTGCCAACCTTGGCAGCAACTCTGCCGGCACCACTTTTCCAACAGCATTGGCTCAGTTCATGTCTCTGTGTCACACTTTGGTAATTTTCACGATATTTTAAACCTTTTAATTATTATTATATTTGTGATGGTGATCTGTGATCAGTGATCTTTGATTTTACAATTGTAATTTTGTTCTTTGGGGACACCAGGAACCACACTCATTAGAAACTGAACTTAATTGGTAATTATGTGTATTCTGACTGCTCCACCAACCAACAATTCCCATTTCCCTCCTCTTCCTCAGGCCTCCCTATTCCCTGAGACACAACAATATTGAAATTAGAGCAATTAATAACCCTACCATGACCTCTAAGTGTTATGTAAAAGGAGATGTCACATGTCTATCAACTTAAATCAAAAGCGAGAAATGATTCAACTTAGTGAAGAAAGTATGTCAACAGCTGGTTTTGTCAGTTAACCAAGCTGTGAATACAAATGAAAAGTTCTTGGAGGAGATGAAAAGTGATATTACAGTGAATACATGAATGACTGAAAAAAAAAAAAAAAAAGAAACATCCTTGTTGCTGACATGGAGGAAGTCTGGGTGGTCTGGATAGAAGTTCAAAGCAGATACAACATTCTCTTAAGTCAAAGCCTAATCCAGAGCAAGGCCCCAACTCTTTTCACTTCTGTGAAGGCCAAGAGAAGTGAGGAAGCTGCAGAAGAAAAGTCAGAAACTAGCAGAGTTGAGTTCATGAGGTTTAAGGAAAGAAGACACCTTTGTAACATAGAAGTGTAAGGGAAAGTAGCAGGTACTGTTGTATTAGTTACAGCAAGTTATACAGAGTTGGCTAAGATAAATAATGGAAGTGGCCACACCAAACAACAGATTTTCAATGTAGATGAAGCTTCCTTTGGAAGAAGATGCCATCAAGGACATTCATAGCTAGAAAGAAGTCAGTGCCTGGCTTCAAAGCTTCCAAGGACAGGCTGGCTCTCTTGTTAGGGGGTAATACAACTGATGACTTAAAGCTGAAGCTGGTGCTAATTTACCATTTTGAAAATCCTAGGGCCCTTAGGAATTACACCAAATCTACTCTGCCTTTGCTTTGTAAGTGGAACAACAAAGCCTGGATGATAGCCTATCTGTTTGCAGCATGGTTTACTATTTTAAGCCCAGTGTTGAGACTTATTTCTCAGAAAAAAATGATTCCTTTTATAACTACTGCTCATTGTGAATCCACCTGGTCATCCAAGAGCTCCAGTGGAAATGAACAAGGAGATTCATGTTGGTTTTATACATGCTAATACAATATCCATTTTGTAGCCCACAGATCAAGGAGGAATTTTGACTTTTGAGTCTTATTATTTAATAAATATATTTTATAAAGCTATAACTGCCATACATAGTGACTCCTCTGATGGATTCGAGCAAAGGAAATTGAAAACTTTCTTGCAAGGATTCACCATTCTCGATGTCATTAAGAACATCCCTGTTCCAGGCACCCGGGTGGCTCAGTTAGTTAGGCTTCTGCCTTTGGCTCAGGTCATGATCCCAGAGTTCTGGTATTGAGCCCCACTTGGCTCACCACTCAGCAGGGGGTCTGCTTCTCCCTCTCCCTTTGCCCCTCCCCCCAGCTTATTCTCTCACTCTCTCTATCTCAAATAAATAAAATCTTTAAAACAAAAGATCTTAGGGACACCTGAGTGGTTCAATAGGTTAAGCATCTGCCTTTGGCTCTTTCTCTCTCTCTCTGACAAATAAATAAAATCTTTTTTAAAAAAAAGATCTTAGGCCCTTTTGGTATGGTAAATAGTATAAGTAGTGTTAAATACTCTTAGTTAACTTTTACTTTTAATGCAAAGCTGATACGGTAACTTAATTTTGTTGTTACTGTTAAATTGCTTTGGCTAGAGTAAGAAGTCTGATAGTCCACAAGTTAGGTAGTTCTGATGGAGTTCCTATCCTCAGGCCTAATCCCAGTTAACTGTAACAATCTGTCATCATCTCATTGTCCAAGACATGAGCAAGGATTGAGCTGTTGACAGAGTTGAAATAGTTATTCTTGCTGGTTCAGGAGTAAGAATCTTAGGAGTACAATAGAAGAGTGTCTAGGAATGAGAGAAAATCCGAACCAGATCAAAGGGCCATGAGATGATCATTTCCAGTCTTTGGAGCAAAAACAAATGAATCTATTCAAAGGAGGTGGGAGGTGGAGATTGCAAATCACCTGCCCCCTCCACCTGCACAGTCTGCACCTTATACTCTGCTTATCCTACTCCTTCTTAACCAGTCACCCTTCTAATATGGTGCTGCTATAATGTGATTGATTTCCCTGTTAACCTGCCCATTTCTATGAGGAAGCATGGTCAAAAGAGTGTTCCAAGCACCAAATCACTACTGCAATTTTGAAAATGTGTAAATATTACAAGAATAGGTACATTTTAGGCATTGCTTTTTAAATACACACATCACTGTTTAAATTCTAAAATATCCTGACTTACCATATTTGTTAATGGGTTCACTGAGCATATTGAGTCTTTACTGAATATTTATTGAACTATGTGCCAGAAACAATGACAAGTGTTTCTTTCAGGTAAATAGTTTGTTTCTGTTTAATACTTTTTTAATGACCCACTAAAGTCATAGAACTGTTTTGATGCTTTAAATATGCTTGTGTGAGAAATACTAATAATTAGAATTAACCTATAATGAACCTTATTTTTTTTTGTAATATTTTATTTATTTATTTGACAGACAGAGCTCACAAGTAGGCAGAGAGGCAGGCAGAGAGAGAGGAGGAAGCAGGCTCCCCACGGAGCAGAGATGGGCTCGATCCCAGGACCCTGGGATCATGAACCAAGCCGAAGGCAGAGGCTTAACCCACTAAGCCACCCAGGCGCGCCTATAATGAACTTTATTAATAAACAAATGATCACCCATAATCTGTCTTAGTAAAGTATTTTTTTAGGTTTTTAAGCATGCCTTTAAAACTTTAAAAATGCTAATATTCTGGAGGAAGTATAAAAGATATTCACCCTAAATTCTTCTGATTTTTGTTATTAGTGTTTTTAGGTATTAGTTTGCATAGCTTTTTCTAATATTTATAATTTCTTTTAGAATGTAAAACTCTGGGGGCACCTGGGTGACTCAGTCAGTTAAGCATCTGCTTTCAGCTCAGGTCATTATCTCAGGGTTCTGGGGTCAAGCTCCACATTGGATTTCCTGCTCAGTTGGGAGCCTGCTTCTCCCTCTGCCCCTCCCCCTTCATGTGCTCTCCCCCTCTCCTTTGTTGCTCTCTCTCTCTCTCTCAAATGGTTGGGTAAAATTAAAAAAAAAAAAAAAAAGTAAAACTCTGACTTTATTTTCTTTTTGCTAGTTGACACTACTAAATGCTGGAGTGTGATTAGGTAGTTGTTCTATATTGCCTAAAATAGTTTCCATTAGTGACTATGAAAGATTTCTTTCTGAATTCTTTCAAGTCTCTTCAGATTGTAAAGGTTATTATTTTTGTTTCCATTTATTGAATGCTAGACACTTTTGCCAAATGCTTCATGTGTTTTGCATTTAACCATCACAAAAACTAATGATGTAGGAATTACTGTTTTACAACTGAGAAAACTAAGGTATAAAGAGATTAAGTAATGTATTATCCATGAACTAATAAATAGTGAAGTTCGGATAAAAACCCAGAACTTACTTAATTTATTTTGAAACCCTCATTTTTAATATTTTCATTTTAATTAGTACTAGCATGGAAAGTGCAGTATTTTTGAAGAACAAATGTTCCAGAACTGCCATTAATGTTTTAATAGCTTGTTAAATTTTATTACTAACAGTGGATAAACATTGCCTACTTCTCCTGTTACTTTGGGCCAAAATGAAAATCAGGAGATAAAGGGATATGCCTATGTTATTAGTCACTTCAGGGTCTATCCTTAATGCAGCCCACACCACTCTACCACATCAACTCTGGCTTGATGTTCCATAGTTTGCACTGTCCACTACAAGGTGATGCTGATATTGTTGACACAAAGACTACATTTTAAAAAGAACCATTCTTGGGAGGCCTGGGTGGCTCAGTTGGTTAAGCGTCTGCCTTCAGCTCAGGTCATGATCCCAGGGTCCTAGTATCAAGTCCTGCATCGGGCTCCCTGCTCACTGGGGAGCCTGCTTCCCCCTTTCTCTCGCCTGCCTCTCTGCCTCCTTGTGCTCTTTCTCCCTCTGTCAAATAAGTAAATAAAGTCTTTAAAAAAAAAAAAAAAAAGAACCATTCCTATCTAAGTGGGATTTTTTTTCCTTATTCACAATTTTATTTTCTTTTTATTAACATATACTGTATTATTTGTTTCAGGAGTATAGATCTGTGGTTCATCAGTCTTACACAATTCACAGTGCTCACCATAACACATACCCTCCCCAGTGTCCATCTTGTGGTTTGTTCCCCTCTCTGGTTTCATCCCATTTCTCTTTTCCTTCTCTTCCCCCATGATTCTCTGCCTTGTTTCTCAAATTCCACATATCAGCAAGATCGTATGATAATTATCTTTCTCTGATTGACTTATTTCACTTAGCATAGTACCCTCTAGTTCCATCCACTCATTGCAAATGGCAAGATTTCATTTCTTTGATGGCTGCATGATATTCCATTATATATACACACCACATCTTTATCCATTCATCTGCTGATGGCCATCTAGACTCTTTCCATAGTTTGCCTATTGTGGACATTTCTGCTATAAACATTAGGGTGCACGTGCCCCTTTGGATCACTACATATGCATCTTTGGGGTAAATACCCAGTACTACAATTGTTGGGTCGTAGGGTAACTCTGTTTTCAGCTTTTTGAGGAAACTCCATACTGTTCCTCAAAGTCACTGCAGAGTCCCTGCACCATCTTGCATTCCCACCAACAGTGTAGGGGGTTCCCCTTTCTCTGCATCCTCACCAACATCTGTCATTTCCTGACTTGTTGATTTTAGCCATTCTGTCTGGTGTGAGGTGGTATCTCATTGTGGTTTTGATTTGTATTTCCCTGATGGCAGGTGATGTTCAGCACTTTGTCAGGTGTCTGCTGGCCATTTGGATGTCTTCTTTGCAGAAATGTCTGTTCATGTCTTCTTCCCATTTCTTGATTGGATTATTTGTTCTTTGGGTGTTGTTTGATAAGTTCTTTGTAGATTTTAGATACTAGTCCTTTATCTGATATGTCATTTGCAAATATCTTCTCCCATTCTTTCAATTCTCTCTTGGTTTTGTTGACTGTTTCCTTTGCTGTGCAAAAGCTTTTAAAGTCCCAGTAGCTCATTTTTGCCCTTGCTTCCCTTGCCCTTGGCGATGTGTCTGGGAATAAGTTGCTATGGCTGAGGTGGAAGAGGTTGCTGCCATATTCTCCTCAAGGATTTTGATGGATCCCCGTCTCACACTTGGGTCTTTCATCCATTTTGAGTCTATTTCTGTGTCTGGTGCAAGCAAGAGGTTCATTTTCATTCTTTTGCATGTGACTCTCCAGTTTTCCCAACACCATTTGTTGAAGAGATTGTCTTTTTTCCATTAGATATTCTTTTCTGCTTTGTCGAAGATTAGTTGACCATAGAGTTGAGGGTCCATTTCTGGGCACACCATTCTGTTACATTGATCTCTGTGTCTGTTTTTGTGCCAGTACCATACTGTTTTGATGATTACAGCTTTGTAATAGAGCTTGAAGTCCGGAATTGTGATACCACCAGCTTTGGTTTTCTGTTTCAACATTCCTCTGGCTATTTGGGGTCTTTTCTTATTCCAATACATATTGTAGGATTATTTGTTCCATTTCTGTGAAAAAAGTTGATGGTATTTTGATAGGGATTTCATTGAATGTGTAGATTGGTCTAGGTAGCATAGATATTTTAACAATATTTGTTCTCCAATCCATGAGCATGGAATGTTTTTCCATTTCTTTTATGTCTTCTTCAACTTCTTTCATGAATCTTCTATAGTTTTCTGAGTACATATCCTTTGCCTCTCTGGCTACATTTATTCTTAGGTATCATACGGTTTTGGGTGCAGTTGTAAATGAGATCGACTCCTTAATTTATCTTTCTTCTCTCTCATTGTTGGTGTATAGAAATGCAACTGATTTCTGTCCATTGATTTTATGTCCTTCCACTTTACTGAATTCCTATATGAGTTCTAGCAATTTTGGAGTGGAGTCTTTTGGGTTTTCCACATAAAGTATCATATCATCTGCAAAGAGTGAGAAGTGCATATGACTTCTTCTTTGCCAACTCAGATGGCTTGTACTTCTTTTTGTTGTCTGATGCTGAGGCTTGGACTTCCAGTACTCTGTTGAATGGCAGTGATGATAGTGGACATCCCTGCCATCTTTCTGACGAGAATGATATTCACTGTGGGGTTTTCATAGATGGCTTTTTGATGTTATTGACATATGTAGCCTCTATCCTACACTGTGAAGAGTTTTAATCAAGAAAGGATGCTGTACTTTATCAGATGTTCTTTCTGCATCTGTTGAGAGTATCATGTGGTGTTTGTCCTTTCTTTGATTAATGTAATGTAATGTATGACATTGATTGATTTCTGGATGTTGAATCAAGCTTGTAGCACAGGAATAAATCCCACTTGGTCATGGTGAATAATCCTTTGGATAGTATTTTCGTCAGAATTTTTGCATCCATGTTCATCAGGGATATTTGTCTGTAATTCCCCTTTTTTGATGGGTCATTGTCCAGTTTTGGGATTATGGTAATGCTGGCCTCATAAAATGAGTTTGGAAGTTTTCCTTCCATATCTGTTTTTTGGAACAGTTTCAGAAGAATAAGTGTTAACTTTTCTTTAAATGTTTGATGGAAGGGGCGCCTGGGTGGCTCAGTGGGTTAATCCTCTGCCTTCGGCTCAGGTCATGATCTCAGGGTCCTGGGATCGAGCCCCGCATCAGGATCTCTGCTCAGCAGGGGGCCCGCTTCCTCCTCTCTGCCTCCTCTCTGCCTGTGTCTCTGCCTACTTGTGATCTCTGTCTGTCAAGTAAATAAATAAAATCTTTAAAAAAAAAAATGTTTGATGGAATTCCAATGGGAAGCCATCAATCCCTGGGCTCTTGTTTGTTGGGAGATTTTTGATTAGTGCTTCAATTTCATTGCTGGTTTGGGGTCGGTTCTTTTCTCTTTCTTCCTGCATTAGTTTTGGTAGTTTATATGTCTTTAGGAATGCATCCATTTCTTCCCGATTATCTTACTTGTTCTCATAGAGTTACTCATATGTTCTTATAATCATTTGTATTTCTTCGGTGTTGGTTGTAATTTCTCCTCTTTCATTCATGATTTTATATTTGGGTCCCCTCTCTTTTCTTTTTGATAAGTCTGGCCAGAGGTTTGTCCATCCTTACTAATTCTTTCAAAGAACCAGCTCCTAGTTTCATTGATCTGTTTTTCTGTTCTTTTGGTTTCTGTTTCCTTGATTTCTGCTCTAATCTTTATTATTTCTCTTCTGCTGTGTTTAGGCTTTCTTTGCTGTTCTTTCTTCAGCTCCTTTAGGTGTGGGATTAGGTTGTATATTTGAGACCTTTCTTGTTTCTTTTTTTTTTTTTAAGATTTTATTTATTTATTTGTCAGAAAGAGAGCGAGTGAGAGCAAGCACAGGCAGACAGAGTGGCAGGCAGAGTCAGAGGGAGAAGCAGGCTCCCTGCGGAGCAAGGAACCCGATGTGGGACTCGATCCCAGGATGCTGGGATCATGACCTGAGCTGAAGGCAGCTGCTTAACCAACTGAGCCACCCAAACGTCCCTGGTGATCACCAATTCTTTCAGTTTCTGTTTGTCCTGGAAGCTTTTTGTCTCTTCATTTTTTTTTTTTTTTTAAGATTTTATTTATTTATTTATTTATTTGACAGAGATCACAAGTAGGCAGAGAGGCAGGCAGGCAGGCAGAGAGAGAGGAAGGAAAGCAGGCTCCCTGCAGGCTCCCCATGCAGGGCTTGATCCCAGGACCTGGGTCATGACCTGAGCCGAAGGCAGAGGCTTTAACCCACTGAGCCACCCAGGCGCCCCTCTTCTTCTATTTTTGATGACAGCTTAGCTGGTTATAGTCTTCTTGGCTGCGTATTTTTCTAGTTTAGTACACTGAATATATCACACCAGTCCTTTCTGGCCTGCCAGGTCTCTGTGGTCTGCTGTCCATCTAATGTTTCTACCATTATAAGTTACAGACCTCTTCTCCAGAGTTGCTTTCAGGATTTACTCTTTTCTCTGAGATTTGTAAATTGGGTTCTCTGTGCCTCCTGGATTTTGATGCCAGTTTCCTTCACCAGATAAGGGAAGTTTTCTGCTATAATTTGCTCCAGTATACCTTCTGCCCCTCTTTCTCTTCCTCTTCTGGGATCCCAATTATTCTAATATTGTTTCACTTTATCATATCACATATCTCTCAAATTCTCCCCTTGTGATCCAGTTCTTGTTTTTCTCTCTCTTTTTTTCCCAGCTTCTTTATTCTCCATCATCTGGTCTTCTATATCACAAATTCTCTTCTGCCTCATTTATCCTAGCAGTTAGAGCCTCCATTTTTATGGCACCTCATTAATAGCCTTTTTAGTTTCAACTTGGTTAGATTTTATTTCTCCAGAAAGGGATTCTCTAGTATCTTCTGTGCCTTTTTTTTTTGTTTTTAATTTTTATTCACTGGAGCCACCATAGCACATACCCTCCCCAATGTCCATCACCCAGCCACCCTATCACTCCCCCCTCCCTTTTTCTATGCTTTTTTCAAGCCCAGCTAGTATCTTTATAATCATCATTCTGAACCCTGGTTCCGGCATCTTACTAATGTCCATATAATTGCCATAAGAGGCAATACCCTGGCCGTCGGTATTGCCTCTTATTCTTTTTTTTTTTTTTTTGAGGTGAGTTTTTCTGTTTTGTCATTTTGTCCAGAAGAGAATAGATGAACAAGAGAGCAAAATACTGCAAGGGTAACAACCCCAGAAAAATATGCACTAAACAAATCAGAAGAGACCCAAAACCTTGGGGTGGAGGGAGGAGGGGAAAAAAGAAAAAAGAAGACTATGATCAGGCTGGTGAATAGAACAGAGCCACACACTAGATTTGGGGTGTATTTTGGTCTATTGAAAGAAACTGCCTCCCAAAATTTTAAAGAAGAAATACTTATGCACATACACACACACACATACACACATAAGGGTAAATACAATGAAGGGGTAGAATATGGCTATAAAAATGAAAATTAAAAAACATTTTTAAAAAGGTCTTGATAAGTTGGTTGAAAAAAGAGGAAAATTTAAAAAAAGAAATAGAAAAAAATTAATAAAACTTTAAATATTAACTTTGAAAGACTAAAGAATCATGGGGAAAAAGCCATGAATTCTCTGTGGTGTATTCCCCTAGCGCTGGAGTTTTGCAGTTCTCATTGATTAGTAAACTTGGTCTTGACTGGATGTTCTTGCTGATCTTCTGGAGGAGGGGCCTGTCACATTGATTCTCAAATGTCTTTGTCTCAGGTGGAATTGCACCATTCTTGCCAGGGGCCAGGCTAAATAATCTTCTTGGGTTTGCACTCAGTAGCTTTTCTTCCCTGAGGATTTCTGCACAGCTTTAGAGAACAAGTATGAAAATGACAGCCTCCCAAACTCTGGCCCTATAGGCGCCAAGAGCTTGGGTCCCCACTCCTCAGTGAGCCCTCAGAGAAAAGTAGTCAGTCACTACTATCTCCCTGGTCTCTTGCCACATTCCATGCTCACCTGGCCTGTGACCAAGCGTTTCTATCTCAGGCACATGACTGTGTTCATGTTTGGAATCTCCAAACCTAGCAGATTCCCGTGGCAGGCTCCTGAATCAGGCTCCCACACGAGGCTCCCAAGCCACTCTTGCTGGGAAAGAAAGGGAGTCTCCCCGATGTGCCGCTTGTTGGGCCCTTGCTCAAAGAGCAGTGGCCCAGTTGTGCCAGGGATTGCAGTTTAAGGTAACCCTGAGCTGAGAGCCCCCTCCTGGGCTTAGTCTTTGCAGCTGGCTTCCCCACTCTGATACCTGGGAGCTCTGCTGCAGTCAGGCACCCCTGGCCTTTCTGTGACCCCAAGGGCCCTGAATCCACACTATCCCAGTGAGGGTTCCATCCCTGGCTTAGCCATTGTAGCAATGTCCCTCAGCAGAGCCGACTTGTAAAAGTTCCAATTTTGTGCTCCTCTGTTCCATCACTTGCTAGTAGCTGGCTGTATATCACCTCAGATTCACTTCTCCATATATCCTGCCTTCCAGAATGTGGTGCTTTTCTTTTTCTTTTTTAAGATTTTATTTATTTGACAGATCACAAGTAGGCAGAGAGGCAGGCAGAGAGAGAGGGAAGCAGGCTCCCCACTGAGCAGAGAGCCCAATGCGGGGCTCAATCCCAGGACCCTGGGATCATGACCTGAGCCGAAGGCAGAGGCTTTAACCCACTGAGCCACCCAGGTGCCCCTGTGGTTGCTTTTCTATTCATAGAGTTGCTGCTGTTTAGTAGCAACTAAATAACAGCTCAACTATGCTATTAAGTATGTAGGTGTTCAGAATGATTTGATAACTATCTAGCTGAATTCCTGGGACCAGACAAAATTTAGGTCTCCTACTCCTCTATCATCTTGATGCCCTCTCTAAGTGGGATTTTTTTTAAGATTTAACAAATACCAGCATGATTCCATTGAGGAAGAATAGGAGTTCCCCCATGGTTTACCTGGCTTATGGGCATTAAAATAATTCTTCTAAAATACTTGTTCCACACTGTGTAGTATGATGCTCAGAAGTATCTTGCCATTATCACTGGATTCGTTCCATATCTGAAGACTAGTCCTATTTTTCCTACCTTTTAAGCAAGTCAGACTTGAATCTTGGTTGGCTCTTTATTGATAAAAATATTAGAAAGGACAACTTATTCTGAAATAAAGTCAGGTTAACCTGGTCTCTTGACTGCAATAAAAATGCTTTCCTTTCTGAGAATTGTTTTGGGAAGATTTTACCCCTGAGAACAACTCATGGCTAAATTAAAATATATTCCTAGTGCCCAAAGCCCATAGAATATTCTGCGATTTTTTTCTTTCTTTTTTTTATGATTTTATTTATTTATTTGACAGGGAGAGAGATCACACAAGCAAGGGGAGCAGCAGACAGAGGGAGAGGGAAAAGCAGGCTCCCTGCTGAGCAGGGAGCTGAACATGGGGCTTGATTCCAGGACCCTGGGATCATGACCAGAGCCAAAGGCAGACCCTCAACCAGCTGAGCCACCCAGGATCCCCTCTTTCGCCATTTCCATATCAGCCTGGGGTAATATGGATAGATGGGTAGATATTTAGAGATCAGGGACCATATGTGCTGGTTTACCTGGGACAGTCCATGTATCTATGGTCTTGGTATAATTATTAATAGCATTCCCTTGTGTTAATTTTATTTCACACTTCATAAAGTAGGCAATCTCCATCTCAAGAGTACAGAGAGAACTGCAAAATAAGGGAAAAGAACTGCAAGCAGGAAACAAGAAGTACTTGAGTTAATTTGATTGGCTGGGGTGGTATATCTGACCTTACTAGAAATATCAAGGAAGAAAGAAATAACTGCAGGTCCCAGAGTTGGCTTGCCAGTTGTAGATTAGCTACTGGTTATACTGTGTTTCTGGTTAAGCAGGGGAACACAAAAGTCATCTAAGTTTCAGTTTGCTCACATGGCACCATGGGCACCAGTGGTTCCATCTCGGGAAATTTATTACAATGCTTGTCTCAAAATGCCCTGATTTGGGATGATAAATTTCAGGGTTACCCTACATAAAAAGGACAAGAATAGAGGAAGAAGATCCTGCATCCCGTGTTAGAATTGCCAAGATATTAATTTACTTACCTGTGTAGCATCTTTAGCTTTGTTGGGATACTTCCTAAAGATACTTCTTTCTTTTCTGGGGTGCTAATTTAACCTCAATATGGTGGGTACATTGTCTTTCCTTCTTGCATAAGATATTTTGTTCTTTTTCTATAAATGTATAAAAATGACTTTGCATATATAGGTTTCAGGAAGTTATTCTTGATTCTGCTCTCCAAGGTGGTCTTTGTTCACCTTTTAATTGTCACCTGTACTTATCTGTCAATTTTTAATTGGTATGATTTTTTTCCAAAAATGTCTCCAGAAAGTCAATTTTTTTGTTTTCAATCCTAGATCTTTGTTCCCATTCCTCTAGCCTGGTGGTTACTCTCTGGCTTCTGCTAGGCAATCTATTTCCTCTGCTGGCTGGATTTCTTCTGTGTGTATGGCACTAGGAATGGAAAAGTGAATTCTCAAGACATTCCTTTGTGTCACGTTCCTCTGAACAAAGCACAAATCTGGGAGAGTGCCAGCCTAGGCAGATGGCAAAAGAGGCGTTCCTAACTTTGGCTTGGAAGCTTTGACCACAATCAGACCTTGAAGCAGAACTTCACAGCAGTCACTCTTCATCAGCAGCCCGACAGCCTCAGAGCTTGGAGGAGGAGAAGGAATTCTAAGTCACCACGTCTTTATTTGTCAGAATGTATAACCTGCCTGAAATTTGCCTTTGAAAATGGAATAATTGGTGAAATTTTCAGAGTGATTACATACCCCAGCATTTTCATTAATCTAAAATGAATACTGCAGTAATTTTTAAAATGGCTATTATAAGATTATAAATTTATGGATCCTGTCCTCAAAAGTTAAATTGTCCTTTGAATTACAGATAGTAATTGAATTGGGTTTCTGTATCACTGTTATATTGAATTTAATGGCTGTGCATGGTACACTTAAATCATTGTTCTCATTGTCTAAATGGTTGGGTTTTTTTTTTTAAATGTTTTGCTAAATCTTATGATTTGACCATGCTTGGCTTTTTCAAACCAGCTGTGTGGCAGTTTACTACTTAACCATTAGGCACTGGTAGCCCTTCCAGTTGTGTTCTCCAGTAATTGAATCATGACATGAAAAACTGTGGTAGCAGAGAGAGAAAAATACTCTGCCATGTAACACTGAAGACATGCAAACAGAAGAAAACCTAATTGTATGTTTTTCAGATAATAATTATGATAAATGTAACCCAAGAAAAATAGAACTATTCTTTTTTGACCAATGAAGAGAAAAAGAAATTATGGTACTACATAGAGAGATATGCGGTTATTTTCAAGTAGGCTAAGAAGTTATTACAGAAGAATATCTACTATCTGAAAATTATATATAAGAAGAAAAATACAAGTCAAAACAAGGTGGTTTACTAATGGCAAAGTGTAAGTTTGTTGTAGGGCCTATTCATCACCCACAATATAAGGCTTGGTCCGCAGAAGTCAGAAAATTGCCTGTGCTTTAAAAGGAGGTGATATTCTTGATATGATGTGATTTCCGCCCAGTGCTCTGAATGTCAAAGTGAAGAAGTTCAGTGAAGCGCAGGTAAATGGCAGGAGTAACTATGACTCTCTGAAGGTAGCCAAATGCCTCGTCATCTAATTAGTAATGCACATTAGTAATGCACATGAGTGGATGAGCAAGATTCCCATTGTCCCTAGCTACTATCCAGAGAAACCAGACAGGGGAATGGGTTTGGCGGACAAAAAACAAAAACAAACCAACGGTAAAAAGAGGTGATGTTTTTTGCTTCCTGCTTTTGACCCTGCTCCCGTTACTACGTAGATTCTCATCCTCAGGAACAATTCTGCTCCGGTACTAAAGCTTACCACCCCCTCTTAGTAATTCAATTCAAAGTTTTTTAGTGATGAGTAATGCCCAGTTCTCTATAAAGTTAATGAAGTCCTCAAACACCTGAACAGTATTTTTTCATTCATTCATCTATTCATTCATTCATTCACCTTTTAATTTAGCATAGTTATTGAGCACTCCATTTAAGAGATTATGCTAAGTGAGCAAGCAGTATAATTACTAAAAAGTAATTCCAGCTGACCATTTGACACTGGAGCCAAACTGCAACCCAGAATAGAGGAAAGTTACCTTTTTCTAATGCATAAGTTTTAAATATGTATTTGTAAGCAGTTTTAAATTGGAGGTATTTGTCATTGTAAAAAAAAAAAAAGAAGAAGAAAGAAAGAAAAAGCTGGGGGTCTCTAGCATAGCCGACTTCAGCTAAAGAGAAGTTAATAGTAATGGTGTCAGGCCAGTGCTTAGTTTTCTGCCTTTGTCACACATTACTTTAAAGGTCAAGGAAAAGTATAGAGTATATTTTTAAAGAAAATTATAAAACTCTAAACTTATATATTGATTGTGATTATGAATCATCCTGCAAAGTTGTATAAAGAATTTCACCAAAAGTATGATGGATAATATATTTGAGATTCACAGTGGTAGGTTCAATTATATTTTGACTGTTGTGCAGTAATGCCATTTAGGTAGTATTGTTTCCGAGCATGGTGCTTTTTATACTTGAAATATATTTTTGCTTTATTTTTTATTGATATAATTATATTTGCACTAATGACTTTCTGGAGAAAATATTATAGATGACATTTTTTCTATATATATATTTATTAAGCTTGGAATCTGATACCCTAGTGTTTTCTCTGCACAAATAAGGAACTTGATAAGGTATGTGGCTAAGAAATCTTGAGTTTCTGAGGGTAACTAACAGCTCTGGTGTCTTCCTTCCTCTTCAGCAAGTCTTGAGAGTGGTTGCTTATCACTGATTCTTCATAGTATACCCCGTGAAGACTTAGAAGGTCACTGAACCTATAAGAAATGTTAAGAGGAGCATTTGAGTCACTTAGAATATGGCTGTAGTATAAAAACAGACTTAAAGTCTGAGATTTCCATGCAGAATTAGTGGACTAGAATTCAGCTTTGAACTGAAGAATTCAAAATGGCCTATATGTTGGTATCCTGTGGCAGGATGCCTTTTATGTTAACAAAAGCAGTTCACCAAGAAGACTAGCAGACTGCAGCCATGGTGGAAGTGAGATGGGGGACATGGTGGAAGTAGCTGATTTGGGGACAGTAGACTGGAGTCTCTTTCTGACTCAAAAAGTGTGGAGTGCATATAAAAACGGACCAGACTACCTCAGTTTTCAGTTCAGATTTAGCTTCATTTTGATAGTATTAAGGTCCCAATTGTCAAAAATAACAAGTGAATTTGTCTCTCAGGTTTTCAAGAACAGAATTTACAGGAAGGCAGCAAAAGCCATGTCAGCAGACTTGAGCTGACAGCTTTAAAGAAACTGGCAAACAGTTAGGTAGTCTTAAGGTAGACTCCTCTAATACTCTCCTGAAGAATATCCTTTTCCCTTACTTATTTCTTAAGGATATTTATTTTTGTTAAGACGAAATAGACGTTCTTAAAATGTTATAAATTATGCCTAAAATTAGTTTCAGCCTAGTATGTTGGCTTAGAGTTTATCAGTATTTGAAGATGAAACATGAATTAGTGAAGTTTAAATGGCGTTAGGAAGATACATAAATAAACATATCTGAGTATTCCATAAAATTTTATCAATATTCTCCTCACTATTAGAAGACCCAACTGTAAAATGGCTAGCTGCCTTGTCAGATTCTTTTAGCTCTAATATTCTATGACCAACATTCATCCAGACTCAGTAGGTCACTGCTAGCTCTGATCTGTGTCCTAGAGTATGCCAGCTTGCGCATCATGTTCATGACAGTGTCTTGGGCTCAGTGCCCTGGTGCCGTCCATGTCCTTGGACACTGAGTGGAGAGAGAAGAGCCATCTCTGAGGGCATCTGAGCTGTCCTGATAAAGGAGGTGGACTTTAGTCATAACCCCACAGATCATTTCATAGTGGGCACTAGTCATTCATGCCATGTCCTTGCAGCCCTGGAAGATGAATATATTTTAATAAGACTGTGCTACTCATTCTGAAGAAAGAATTTATCTCCTGAAAGGACTACTACTACTATTACTACTACTACTATTACTTTATCTCCTTCTCTTTCTCCTCTTCCTCCTCCTCCTCCTTTTCTTCTTCTCCTAATTCTTTTTCTTCTTCTTCTAATTCTTCTTCTTCTTCTTCTCCTCCTCCTCCTTCTTCTTCTTCCTCTTCTTCCTTTTCTTCTTTTTTTGATACATTCAGTCAGAATAGGGTTGGAAGTGATGAATTATTTTCTTTTATGTTTACATTTTTGGTAAATAGAATATTTAAGAACTAATCTTTATTTGTGTTATTGAACTTCAAGTGTAATGTATTCCTTGATTAAAAAAAAAAACTTTAATAAAAATGGAAACTAATCTGTATTTTGTCTTTACTTACCATCAGTTTTTAAAACCTGGTTGAAGAACACAAGCCATGTGCACTATTTGGGGAATTGTTAACAGCACTATTTGTGTTAATTGTGAAATAATTTGATTTCTACTTTAATGGATGAGAATTGCCCTACTTAACGAATGGGGACAGGTTTTATGTAAAGCTGTAGGGAGTAGCCCTCCTCAAAGAGTTACGTAGAAAAGAGAGCAGTCTAAAACAGTTCAGGGGAAGCTCCTCTGGCTGCAGATTATCCCAGTCCCTTTTGTTTTATGCTGTGGGCCACGAGTCCCATTGCAAGAGCCCCCTGGCACATTCACATACCATACTCTGTGCAGTTACAGCAAGTAGATTGTGGCAGTACTCTTGAGGTGTGAATCTTCTTCATCACCTGACTGTAGTTTGAGAAAGGATGTCCTGGACATCCTAGTTTGGAGCCTACTTAAAAAAAAAAAAATGAAATTATTGGGTAGTTGTGAAGTTTCATGCTTGCTATTAAGTAAATAAAATCTTATAATAGGTTTGACAAAGGAGTGAAGAAGGAGTCACTTAAGTGCTATATAGATGCTAAATAACCCTTAGGGGTAAGTATTTTCACAGTGGAAAAAAAAAAAAGAAGAAGAAATGTCTGAAGCAAGTCAGTGCTCAGACTGAGGTGAGTTAGTGGCTTTGCCCCACTGGGATTTTTGCCCCTGAGCCCCTGCGCCAGCACTGTGCACCATGCTGTATGTCCATAGATGGGGGTTTTCTCCGGTTTTGCCTGATATTTCTCTCACACCACTTGAGCCTTAGTCATGCCTCCTGCTTCCCCATCACCAGTTCAAAACAGCCCTGTTTTCTCAAGTGTGTGTACGTATCTGTTTGGTGGCATCATTGATTGGAAGTGCTATGGGGGATCCTATCAATCCATTATTTCTCAAAGACTGATAGAGAGGGAGGGAGCCAGCAACCCTCACTAATTGACTAATCTGGTAGCCACCTAGCTGTGGCTCTCAGATGCTTAATAAGCCAAAGGCATAGATTCAGAAATCATTTAGACCAGAGGCAGAAACAGTGAAGATGAATCTATGCACAGAGGAAAAAGTGCTGGAGTTAGTCAAAGATTAGGCTAACAGGACCAGAGAAAATGAGTGAATGCGGAACGACCAGTCTACATTCTGTTGGACCGGGGAGGGGCTGCCTTTTGTTCTGGACTCCCAGGTTTCAGTGCACTGAGAGTGCTTTCTGATACCTAAGCTCAGTGGAGATACTGAATCTAGTGATTTAATTTTGCAATAGTCTCTGTTGGGTACTTAATATTCAACATGTATTGGGCATCAACCACAGGCCTTCCCATGGTCCACAAGAAACCCACAGACATGGTGTCTGTCCTGGAGCCAGTGAAGGATGGGGACAATTGAACAAGCATTTACGGTGAACTACACACTTGAAGATGAAAAGATAAAATGTATAGCATGGGAAACAGTGGAGAGAGCAAGGCTGAAGATCCAAGAGACTGAGACACCCGATAAAGTTAGGCTCTGAGAAGACAGAAGCTGGGAACAGAGCATGGGGAATGGAGCGCCCCATTCACTATAAAATAGGACATGGAGGGAAGCAGGAGCCCCATCTGTTAGGTCTGGTGGCTAGAAGCTAAACTCCTGGGTCAGAAAGGAAGTCATCATTGTCTGCCATGCATATGGTTTGAGATTTGAAGAATATTGAAGGTTTAAGCTTTTGCAAGGAGGCTTTTTTTTTTTTCTTTTTCTTTTTGACTGTTCTGAGTCTGCTTTTCCTGGAGGACAGTATGTACCTTTTTACTCTATAGATTCAAATCTTCTTTCATTTCATTTAATTTTTTAAAAATTTCATCTTTATTTTCATCTTTAGTTTTCCTCTCTAGGAATGCCAATTATGTATATGTTTGTCCTCAGTATTACCACTTTTTCTCTACTCCTTAATTTTTTATTTCCTTGTCTTTTTCTCATTTCTGCCCACTGTGTTTTTTATGGCGCTGGCAACAATATCCCTTGTCCCTTATGCTCCTTTCATTTTTGTTCTCTTTTCTGTGATTTTACTTTTCTTTGGTATCTTTCCTGAGCCCACAGCTGCCTTCAGTATCCAAAGACGGGATGACTCGACACTGAAACTCTGGATATAGCTGCAACTGCCTCTGAAGACGGAGGTCTCCATAACCTTGGTTTCTTTTCTTTCTTTCTTTCTTTTTTTCATAACCTTGGTTTCTTTTTTTTTTTTTTTTAAAGATTTTATTTATTTATTTGACAGAGAGATATCACAGTAGGCAGAGAGGCAGGCAGAGAGAGAGAGAGGGAAGCAGGCTCCCTGCTGAGCAGGGAGCCCGATGCGGGACTCGATCCCAGGACCCTGAGATCATGACCTGAGCTGAAGGCAGCGGCTAAACCCACTGAGCCACCCAGGCGCCCCATAACCTTGGTTTCTTTTTTTTTTTTTTTCTTTTATTCTTTTTTTAATCAAAGAATAATTGACATACGATATTGAATTTGTTTCAAGTGTACAACATAGTGATTTCGTAGATATATACATCACAAAATGGTCACCACAATAAGTCTAGTTACCTTCTAACACCATGCAAAGTTGTTGCAATATTACTGACTATATTCCCTATCCTGTATAATATAACCCTGTCTGGATGACTGAACCTCATTATCCATCACCTGTCTGCCTCC
Source organism: Neogale vison (assembly GCF_020171115.1). Classification (NCBI taxonomy): domain Eukaryota; kingdom Metazoa; phylum Chordata; class Mammalia; order Carnivora; family Mustelidae; genus Neogale; species Neogale vison. The sequence goes on from NC_058096.1 coordinate 119,076,750, forward strand.
CTGCTGATAACCTTGGTTTCTAATAGCAGTAGCAGAAGCAGCAGCAGCTGACAGATGGGCTCTGCTTCACAGCTGCTTCTAAATATCCTGAGAGTGCATCTGACTGACAGAACCCAATTGACATCCAGGATCCTAACTGCAAGGAAATCTCAGAAATGTAGTTTTAAGCTTTATACCCTCTATACCCAGAAGGAGGAAGGAATGGAGATGGAGTGAGCTAACTCAGAGTATCCACCATGGTTTTCTAGGTTGCAAATACCTTTTACAAGTTTATTGTTTGTTAGATGAAAGTTTTAGCTCTTTAGATGATTTCTTCTATGGTTTTCATCTTTGGTGTTATGCTTAGAAAAACGTCCTTACCCCTATTATATATTTTTTTCACTTTTGAAAGATAGCTTGAATTTTTTCTTCAGAGAATTACAGAGCACAAATAATAGAAATAATTTATAGTTCTACCACTCTTTAAAATATTACATACAGAAAGAAGTAAAAATGCTCCTGCTTCTTCTGGCCCCTCCATTTCTATCCTTCCAAAGGTAACCTGGAGGGCCTCAGTTCGGTACATAGTCTTTGTTAAATAACAAAATTCAAGGGGCACCTGGCTGGTTCAGTCAGTGGAACATGCAACTCTTGATCTCAGGGTTGTGAGTTCAAGCCCCACGTTGTGTGTAAAGATTATGTTGTTGTTGTTTTTAATCTAAAACAAAACAAAAATCAACTGACTAAATTTGAAGATCTAATTGGCTTTATTCAAAGATTCATGAATCAGGCAACATTCCATCCAGCAAATAAAAAGGAGCTCCAAAAAGCTGTACAAAATGGAAGGATTTTGTAGGCAGAAGGGGATGGGGAAAGAAAGGACATTTCTAGCAAAGAAGGATTGTTTCAGGCAGGGTTACCATGCTTTGGGGAAAGACGGGAGTTTATCAGGTGGATTACCTCACTAGTGCTGACCAGGTAATTCAGATTGACTAGTTGGTTATAATCCTGGGAAAGGCTGAAAGAGCCATTAGGTTAGGTTAGTATTAAGTCTTGGTTAAGTTAAGTCTGATGTGGGGCTTAATAAAAATACTCCATTTTTGGCCTGTTTTTTCTTTTCTAACACTTTTCAAACTTGATTATTATGTACAAACATAAATTTAGATGAGGTACACAATTACTAAAAATAAAAACGATATCACTGTACTCAGTGTTTGGTATCTTATAGTTATTACTTACAGGTTCAACAGTCATCTTTCCAGGTCTGTAAACTTAGATTTGTAATGAATTTTTGGTACCCATCACTCATTTAGCCATTCCCCTACTGCCCCTACTGATGGGCATTTATGTTATTTCCAGTTTAACTATTCACCTATATTTTATTCTGGTTTTTTAAATTTTTACATTTTATTCTTTTTTTTTTTTAAAGATTTTATTTATTTGACAGAAAGAGAACAGGAGGAAGGAACAGGGAGGCAGGCAGACGGAGGAGGAAGCTGGCTCCCTACTGAGCAGAGAGCCCAATGTGGGGCTCGATCCCAGGACTCTGAGATCATGACCTGAACTGAAGGCAGAGGCTTAACCCACTGAGCCAGCCAGGCGCCCCTACATTTTATTCTTTACATTTTATTTATTTACATTTAATTGTACATTTTATTCTTTAATATGCCAGGAATTTTTTTTTTTTTTTAAGAGAGAATGTGCATTGAGGGTAGGAAGAACAGACAGAGGGAGAAAGAGTATCTTAAGCCCGCTCCACATGCAACATGGAGCCCAATGTCGGACCTGATCTCACAACGCTGAGATCATGACCTGTGCTGAAATCAAGAGTCAGATTCTTTTTTTTTTTTTTTTAAAGATTTTATTTATTTTATTTGACAGAGAGATCACAAGCAGACAGAGAGGCAGGCAGAGAGAGAGGAGGAAGCAGGCTCCCTGCTGAGCGAGAGCCTGATGCGGGACTCGATCCCAGGACCCTGGGATCATGACCTGAGCCGAAGGCAGCGGCTTAACCCACTGAGCCACCCAGGCGCCCCAAGAGTCAGATTCTTAATCAACTGAGCCATCCAGGTGCCCCAACAGGAATTAATTTTGACATTTGGTCTGGGGAAAGATTCTAACTTAGTTTTTTTCCCAAGTACAATTCTAATGTCATTTATTAAACCACTAGAAATAGATTTTTGAAGAGTCATGGAAGACACTCGCATGAAAAAGAAAGCAAAATGGCCAAATGCCAACAAGAATCCAAACATAAAAATCCAAAACTCACCTCTTCTCAGAAAGAGCCCCAAAGGGGGCTCTTCTCAGCCCCCCCCCCCCAAAGGGGGCTCCTGGGTGGCTCAGTGGGTTAAGCCTCTGCCTTCTGCTCAGGTCATGATCCCGGGGTCCTGGGATCGAGACCCGCATCGGGCTCTCTGCTCTGCGGGGAGCCTGCTTCCTCCCCTCACTCTCTGCCTGCCTCTCTGCCTACTTGTGATTTCTCTCTCTCTCTCTGTCAAATAAATAAAATCTTAAAAAGCAAAAAAAATTTAAAAAATAGAAATTAGCCCCCTTCTTTTCCAGGTTCATATATATCTTTCTCATCATTAAAGAGCAGCATGGCTTTGAGGTTGGCCTAGTCCTATGGGGCTGCATGCTTCAGCTCTGCTCTGGCTCCCTTTCTCAGTGGTTAAACTGGGTTAAAGGGCTGACCCTACAAATTACTCACTGCTACGTACTGAGTGATTCTTTAGGCATATTGTACCCTAGCTGGTTTCCCCTCATAGCATATTTGGAAGACAGAGACAAACAAAGGAAACCTGAAAAAGAAAGATGATTTGAACACACTATCCACCAATGCAGAAAAGATTTTGTGTGTCATGTAGTGTGTACGTGTATTTTGGGGAATCAACATAAGGTATGTTAAAAAGAAAACCACAGACCCAAAATGGTAACTCTTGAGCCAGGCCAAGTCACCAAACCAGAGCATAATACCTAACCTAATTTCAGTTCTAACCTCCCTGAGAAATCTTTTGGTCGCCTGTTGCCTAGGCCTTTCCATCCCCCAAAGGAAGAGGAGATAATCTGCATAACAAGACCTCTGCCCTTCTCCATCTATGAAGGTGAACTTGTCTAAAACAGTCCTTTCTTGTCTTTTTGCTAACAATTTCCTTCCTATGAACTCCCCTCTACTTGTTAGATGGATGTTGCCAGATTCATGAATTGCTTAATAAAACCAATTAGATCTTCAAATTTACTCATTTGAATTTTGTTTTTTAACATGTGGTAAATAATAGCAAACTCTTTGGTAGCAGAGAGATCTGGCTTTAAGACTTGAGTTAGTTTTTTGTGACTCAGAGTCTTTATAAATTATAGCTCAAGGGGCACCTGGGTGGCTCAGTTGGTTAAGTGTCCAACTCTTGACTTCAGCTCAGGTCACCCTCGCAGGGTTGTGAGAACAAGCCCCATGTGGGACATGGAGCCTGCTTCAGATTCTCTCTCTCCCTCTTTTTCTGTCCCCCCTAAAAAAATTGTAGCTCAAAAAAATTTTATCTTTCTCTCAGTGGAGTTAATAGCATTCATTCTAAAGTAGGAAAAATGTTCATTAAAGATTTATCAGTCAGGGTTCAGTTACAAGAAGCAGAAACCACTTTTTTAAGCTGTGAGTGATTTATTACGGGAACAAGGTGTTTTATAGGACACTTGGAAGAACTTGAGAAAGGGGCTCTATGGTAGTTCTGTAAGAATGTCTTCCAGAACAAGCCTGGAGAACTGGGCTCCATCGGAGCTGCTGTCTCTTCCACAAGAAGGGAAAGGTAGAGAGTCAGGAAGTAGAGAGTCAGGAAACTGCTCTGTCAGCTGCAGTGACTTTGCCCTGCTTGCCATGCACATTGCTAGTGACGAGTTCCAAGAGCAATGCAGAAGAACATCCCATGTCTCCATGATAAATTTCTTGCAGAAAATTGCCCAGGCATCCAAAGTGACTGCCGTCCCAGCCCTACAGGAGTGAATCTAGACAATGAATCTAACCCATATGTAGAACTTCACTATATGTCCATCACAAAAGGAATTCAGGTCAAAACCACAGAAAAGAGTTTTCCATCCAGTAGCCAAATTAACATTGTGGGGATTTTGTGCATTCAGAAATTTGTATGCAAATATAGTCGACAAGCACTATGTAAATAAGGGTATAGTGATTAACGGTTATACTTAGAAGCATTATTTTCTTTAGAGGGCAGGAAGGGACAGGGGAGAGGGTGAGAGAGAATCTTAAGCAGGCTCCACATTCAGCATGGAGCCTGACAGGGGACTTAATCTCACAAACTGAGATCATGACCTGAGCTGAAATCAAGAGTCAGATGCTTAATCAACTGTGTCACCCAGGTGCCTTTAGAGGCATTATTAGAAGAGAGGCAGGGAGCAGGCCCTTACTCCCCCCATTAGCCCACACTTGCCAAATTCAATTCTGTCTCAAGTCTCAGCCCAGGTATCACCTGTTGCAGAAAGCCTTTCCCTGGCCTTTTGACCTCCACATCTTAGTGTGGGATGAAGACTTCTCTGCTCCCTTGCTGGATGGTAATTCTATGTTTGGTAGTTTGTCTTCCTCTTTATGCTGTGAGCAACTCTAAAGGCAGGTGGCTTTTGTTATTTTCCCCAGCATATGGAGAGGTGGTTAATAAATGTAAAATAGAAAATTCTTCTTTATCCCTATGATTGTAAAGAAAGATTTGTTTTTTCCTTCTATCTGTGGTCCCTGGGAGAGGTGGAACCAGTAGGTCCCAGCTCTTGGGGGAGAGCTGGTGCTGATGCTGAAATAACCCGTCTTTGGTCAAGGTGCACTTTGGTCCACCGATTCTATAAAATATGTATTGGTTTTCTCATCACTCAGTATTTAAAAGACAACTCTCCCTAGTGTTCTGTATACCCCCATGGCATCATGGAAACAGATCACAAATATTTGCTGGTGGCAAAACCTCTCTCCAACATGATTTCCATAAAAATGAAAAAGTGACTACAGAGTACGTTAAATTTTCCATTAAGTGAGTCCCCTCCCTACATTGGCTGAAATTCAGCCCAGGCTTCATAGCTAAGCCAAACACCCACCAAGGGACACAACTGTGGTCTTCTTAACCCATCCAGAGACTCTGTTCCCATTTGGACCTTTCTCCTCTGGAAGGGTTCATCCTTTTTGAACACGAAGTATTCAGCCAGAACGCTATGTTGCACACCACCCTGCAACACCACCATCCCCAAACTGTGTGAAGTGATAATAATGTCAGTTATACCACAGCTCTCCAGGAAAATGGAAAGAACCACTGGATCCCTGGAGAATACACTGGCAAAAATGAGTCTCAACAGAGGGCAGATTTGGCTATCTGTGAATCCAGTTCCCAGGGCCTCAATATTTTAGAAACCACCCTGGCGGAAAAGATAAATAGGGAGAGGAGAGAAAACACCAGAAGGGTGAAAAAATAGAAGACTAGAAGATCAAGGGAAGAGCTATGGGTAAGAATTTCAGTGGATTCTTCTCAGGAGAGAAGGGGCAAGCGGGTAGAGTGATGGCTTAAAGCATTGGTGGTTTCAGGGAAGTTCTCAAAAACACGTTAGTCTCACAGCCACACTTCTGGTCACAAATGGACCCAAGATTTTATAAATCTCAAGCCTAACTTTGATATTTCCTTGTTTAAAAAAAAAAAAGGCAGTATGTATCTCTGCTGTTGAACAGAGGTGTTTATCCATTTTTTCAAAAGATTTTTTAAATTTATTTGAGAAAGAGCACAAATGGAGGGGAAAGGCAGAGAGAGAAAGGGAGAAGCAGACTCCCTACTGAGGAGGGAGCCCAATGTGGGGCTTGATCCCAAGACCCCGGGATCATGACCTGAGCTGAAAGCAGAAGTCCAACTGACCGAGCCACACAGGTGCTCCTGTATTTATCCATTTTAAAACTATCACATTCCCGTGGCACCTGGGTGGCTCAGTGGGTTAAAGCCTCTGCCTTTGGCTCAGGTCATGATCCCAGAGTCCTGGGATCAAGCCCTGCATTGGGCTCTCTGCTCAGCGGGGAGTCTGCTTCCCCCCGCCCCCCGCCCTTCCCGTTTGCCTCTCTGCCTACTTATGATCTCTGTCTGTCAAATAAATTAATTAAAAAAAAAAAAACTACCACATTCCCTACTAGACAGATATGATTTGTTGCCATTATAATGTTATAATGAGATAACATTATTTTCCTGGTTATGCTGTACCCAGCATGGGCAGAAATGCATCCTAAGTCAATTAAAGACAATATAACCAACCTATGCACGTTAAAGAATATTGCAACATCACAATCTGTTATAACTTGCTCAAATACTAATATGCAACAGTAGATGGAGAGGAGCAAAGGATATTTCTAGTCAACCAATATGATGCAATTGCCATCACGTTACTTAAGTAGATTTTTTGGTTTTGTTTTTTATTTATTTTTTAGTAATCTCTACACCCAACATGGGGCTTGAACCCATGACCCTGAGGTCAAGGAGTCAGCCAGGCACCTGGTATTATTTCTCTGTATCAGACAACAACAGGTGAGACATTCTACTTTGCATAGCCAGATACATTTGGAAATTTCACTCATCTATGCCAAAGGGACAATATATTTCCTAATCAAGTGAAACATGACATTGTCTCAACTGGGGATCTGAGTATTTATTTTTCTCTAGAAAATGAAGTACAACAGACACACAAATACATAGTTTTATATAATGGAGTCATGAAACCCATTTTATTTATTTGACAGACAGATCACAAGTAGGCAGAGAGGCAGGCAGAGAGAGAGAGGAGGAGGAGGCAGGCTCCCTGCTGAGAGAGAGCCTGATGTGAGGCTTGATCCCAGGACCCTGGGATCATGACCTGAGCCGAAGGCAGAGGCTTTAACCACTGAGCCACCCAGGTGCCCCATGAAACCCATTTTTATCATCTTTTGTTTTTCATTAAATAGATCATGGACATGTTTTCTTGATAGTGTACATAATCAACATCATAATTTTTAAAGACTGTATTGTGTTCATTGTACCTGAGCAGCATAATTTATTTTACTAATTCCCTATTTTTCCTAAAGATTTTATTTATTTATTTGAGAGAGTGAGCGAGAGCATGAGAGGGGAGGTCAGAGGGGAACCAGACTTCCCGTGCAGCTGGGAGCCCAGTGCAGGACTCCATGCTGGGACTCCGGGATCATGACCTGAGCTGAAAGCAGTCACCCAACTGAGCCACCCAGGTGCCCACCAATTCCTTATTGATGGATATGTAGGCTGTTTCAACTGGGAACATCCTTGTACAGATATGTTTTTCACATTTCTCTGATTATCTCCTTAGGATAGATTCTTAGAAGAGCAATTAATGAAATAAAATCACAAATCATATTAAAATGTGAATATAGCGGGGAGTGGAGAGTTATTGTTTAATGTGAAGAGTTTCAATTTGAGATGGTAAAAACGTTCTAGAGATGGTGGTGATCATTGCACAGCAGTGTCAGTGTGCTTAATGCCTCTGAACCGTATACTTAAAATAGTTCAATGGTAAGTTTTATATTGTGTATATTTTATCACAGTAAAAAATAAAAGTAAATGTGAATACCTACATGCAGACTGCCCTCTACTGGATTAAATAACTCATTTCGCCTCACAACCACTAACCATGAATGTCATCTAAAAGAAATTTTTTGTTACCTCTTTTCACATCCTGATTAGTCAACCATATTTCTTCTTTTTGATGTTTATATTCAGTTTTGACCATTTTTCCATTAGAGGTGTTTGCCTTTTTCTTGCTGATTTGCAAGTAAGTGCATTTTGCATATTAAGAATAGAAGCCCTTTGCCTATCATTGCTATTTGCCTTTAGGGATTTCCTCTTCTGGGAGCTCCTCAGCCCTGACCCTGACACCCCAATATCCCCTTGCTCTATGTTCTGTACCCCCATAGAGCTCTATCCTCTGTGCCAGTTTTCTATGATAGTGATTTCAAAGCAGGGGGTTTGAACAGTTCCTTAAAGGTCTTCCCTTTTCTCATTTATACACCCTAGAGAAGAATGTGGAAAATCGGAATAAATTTGAGTAAGATTAATAATTTCCTCCTCTCCTCCTCCCCATTTCACAACCTCACATTTCCTGGATTTCCAGACCAGCCTTCCCTTGTACCTCCCAAGTGGAAGTCTCCCTTGCTGAATTCAGAAATGTGATCATAACAGAACAAATACAGAGCTTAGGCCTGGCCTGTCAGTATCGGACAGGTGGGAGGATTTGGGGAGGAGACTTTGCTTCATATCCCATTACTGGCAAGTATCCTCATCTGAAAAAGGAGGATGATTTACCAATCGCGTGGGTTTGTGAAAGGAAAGAAGGGCTGATTGAGATAATTTATATGAGCAGCATCACGTCTGGCATATGGTGGCTATTATTGTCACTATTGTGTTATTCCTACGATGATTATGATGATGATGGTGATGTTGATGATGGCTCTCACTATCTTGCCAGGTCACTGTAAATGAGACATGCAAAAGGAAAAACAGCATGAGTAATAAAGCACAGAATCAAAAACGACACACCTACACCCATACACTCATAGCCCTCAGTTTGGCAGTTTTGTTCTCTGTAGTGTACTTTTCAGTAAGGTATAGAATGAGTACATGAGACATGATCAAACACTCTCAGAACACACAGTTTAGATGACAAGATTCTATTCATCTTCCCTATGGCTTCTGATGCCTCATTGTTCGCCTTCATCACTCAGTCCCTTTGGGATAACTCTCAGAGGCAGTTAGCCTCTTTGCTTTCCTAACCTTTGTATATTTGTACTTCTCTTACCTCTGTCCAATTCTCTTTGTTTGGGTTTTGCTTTTCTCTTTGTGCATTCTGGTTTTTCGTGCCTTGTGCACATGTTCTCCTTTCCTTCTCCCCTCTCTCGTCCTCCTTTCCTACAGGTCTCCTTCCTGTAGGGATCTTGTGACCTTGTGATCTTGTGACCTTCACTTCCATACCTCTGTGGTTGATGTTGCCTCCATCAGTGCATCTGTTTTAATGGCCAGCTTCGCATAGATCACACTGGACGCCAGTGTCATGATACCAGAGTTCTCAAAAATTCCCTGTTTAGAAGGGAGGCAGATGCCAGCATTAGGAAAGGACAGGGATAATGCATGCATAGCCCAAAATTAGAGAGCAAAGAACAGATTGAAGGAACACAACCCTCCTGAAGTCACCATCACAGTCTCGTGCTCACTGTGAAGGCAGACAGGGAATACATCAGCCCCTCCACTGTCACTGCCTCCCCTTATCTACTTTCAGTCTCATGGCCCCCCATTTCATTCTACTCCAGTGGGTCTTAAAGTGCTGCACTTATTAGAAGTGCACATTCTTGGGTCCCACCCCAGACCTACTGAATCAGAAACTTCGGGGACAGGTAAGGGCCCCACAGTCTGCATTCTGACAAAGTCCTCTGAGTGACACTGTGACCAAGTTTGTAAACCTCTGCCCTAAACTCTCTTGTGCTTTTTACCAGCATCTTACCTGGTAAAATCCTAACTCTGGAGGAACCCAGTTTTCTAGGCCCTACCTGCACCTGGGCAGCTGAGCCCAGCTGGAGAAAAGCATTCAGCTGGGTATTAATTGGTGTCATTGTAAACTCAGTCACTATCCTCTATGGGATTCTGCCCAGCAATCATCTTTCTCCAATTACTTACTCTTCCATTCTTAGAGTTGCCAGAATTAGCAAGCAAAAAACAGAAACAAAAACAAAACACCAGGATGCCCAGTCAAATGTGAATTATAGAGAAACCTGCACTAAAAAATTGTTTATTGTTTATCTGAAATTCCCATTTGACTGAGCATCTTATATTTTTATTTGTTAAGTCTGGAAGCCCTAATGAGGAGGTATATATAGTCAGCAGGCAGGCAGTGGGGAAGAGAAGCCGGGTCTAGGGTGGAAGAGAGCCGGCCTGTGCTGGATCCAAAAGATGAAATGAAACGGGGACCGTCCTTGTTGCCTCCAGCCTTGATGGTACGGATGCCCTGCGGAAGCTGGGACCCTTCGTCAGAGCGCTAACCCCACACTCCTGGCCCAGAAGCCAGAGATGCTGGAGGAGGATACAGGGAAGCCGGAGGAGTGGTAGGCCTGGCTGCTTCCTCACAAAAATAAATGACAACACGTGCAAGCTACACAACGGCTGTCCCTTCACTTCTGTCCTCGGTCTCAGGAAACTCTCACGGATCCTCCTAACTGGAAACACCCATGGAAAGGAACGGGGAAGAGTAGCTCAACCTAAGCCAAGTGACACATTATAACCTACCACACTTGTTCTCCATTTTGAAAAGAGGCCCAATGGGCACCGGGCTGGCTCAGTCAGGGGAGCATGTAACTCTTGATCTCCACTTGTGAGTTTGAGCTTCACGTTGGGTGTAGAGATTACTTATTTAAAAATCCTTTAGGGCGCCTGGGTGGCTCAGTGGGTTAAGCCGCTGCCTTCGGCTCAGGTCATGATCTCAGGGTCCTGGGATCGAGTCCCACATCGGGCTCTCTGCTCGGCAGGGAGCCTGCTTCCCTCTCTCTCTCTCTGCCTACCTCTATGCCTGCTTGTGATCTCTCTCTGTCAAATAAATAAATAAAATCTTTAAATAAATAAATAAATAAAAACAAATAAAAATCCTTTAAAAACTTGTTTTAAATAGTAAGAGGCTCAATGTGGAGTGCCAAAGATAAGCGAATAAGTTACATAGAAAGAAATAGCTATCCTTTGTTGAATGCTCACTACTTAAGCATTTCTCATATATACTTTGTATATATATTTTGCTTACGTATATATAGAAATAGACCCATTACAAAAGCGATCTAATTTAATCCTCGTAACAATGTTACAAAGTTGGTATTACTCACACCAATGTATAGACAAAGAAAAGGTAGAAAGGTGGAGAAATTTTCCCATGAACACACAACATGCAAGGGGCAAAGCTATGGTTTGAAGCCGGGTCTCTTTATAGCCTGTGTTCCTAACCATTAAGGTCTGTGCACACCCAGCTTCCCAACAAACTGTAGACTGTATTTCCTACGCACTAAATCTGTACTCTGTCTGCGTGGGAAACCTTCATGCACCCGTGCTCCTCGTGACTCATACTTGACTCTCTAGGTTTGGGAACAAGTTCTTAAGGCTCTCATCACACTCCCCGAGAACTCACTTGAGTAGGAGTCCAGCCCCTCCACTTAGTGGTTCAGTGGCCCTGGGCAAGTTACTTAACTTTATCAGCCTCATCCTCCTCGTGAGGGCTGGGACTCCTACCTTACAAAATTGTGACGATTAGATGATACTGACTCTGGGAAAGTGTCTGGCATGGCCTGATCATCCTTGTCTTCTGCAAATGGGAATATCCCCCTTCCTCAGTGGATTTGCTACCACTGCCTACATCTAGGCTAAGGACTATAACTTTGGTCTTCATCTCTCCTCCCATCAGGACGGTATTTCCTGTTTCCCACCGGGAAACACAGCCACCCCCAAATCATCTTACATCTGAACCTCTATGCACAGTTGTTCAATACCATCTTCCCAGTCCTCAAGCTCACTTCCTTAAAATCATCTCCATTTCTTGTCTCCTTCTGCCTTGTTCAGACATTGTGGGTACAACATAACTGTTTTCTGAGGAAAACATCTTTCAATTCCTGATGCCATATTTTAAAAAGTATATTGGCAAACTTGAGTAAATCAGAGCAGAATGAACAGGGTGACGGAAGTCTGGAAAGTGGCCTAGTAGAATGAGGATATGTATATAAAGGAAATAGGGAGTTTTCTCCTTTAGAACAGAAGCCTAAATGTTGTCATTGGGAAGAGAAGGTCATTTCTTTGTGGGCTTTGAAGTGCAGACTTGATCCATTGGAAGCGGATTTCTGCTGAACGTAAGGACATAAGGATGACTAGGGTGCAGTCATTTGGAGTTCTCTGTCCCTATCTCATCAACTTGTTCTTTCATTCTCATTCCTGCCTAGAGGATGATTTCAGCAAAAAGATATATTCAACTTCTATGAGAATCTTAGGAAAACAGCTTGCTAAGCTTCAAATATGACACATACCAGCACCTCAGTTGAGTGACCCTAGACCCACTGGAATCATATGCTACCCATTTTGGACCTGTTTGAAACCTGGTTTCCCAGCACCGGTAACATAAAAACTGAAGGCTGCTGATGGCAAACAGGAGTTTATAATTCCCCTCTGAGCCAGCCAGAGACCTGAACTCATAATACTGCCTTAAATAACAGGATACAGCTTTGGTGTATCTAGCACTTTCATTTTCAGCCTGGAGAGCCCCTGTTTCAGACTGCTTGGGTCCTAATTGATGTTCCTTCTAACAAAGGTACGCAATATTAGCAAGGCAGAAACTTATCTTTTATTGTCTTTTTAAGATTTATTTATTTTTGTGAGGGGGGGCGTGGGAGGGGCAGAGGAAGAAGGAGAAGCAGACTCCCTGCTGAGCAGGAACCTCAGTCCCTGAGTCCTATGACCTGAGTGGAAAGCAGATGCTTAACCAACTGAGCCACCAGGAGCCCAGCAGCTTACCTTTTTATCATTTTTTTTAACATCTTAATTTAATTTTATTTTTTTCAGTGTACCAGAATTCATTGTTTATGCACCACACCCAGTGCTCCATGCAATATGTGCCCTCCATAATACCCACCACCAGCCTTACCCATCCCCCACCCCCTCCCCTTCAAAACCCTGTTTGTTTCTCAGAGTCCACCATCTCTCATGGTTCATCTCCCCCTCTGATTTCCCCCAATTCACTTTTCCTTTCCTTCTTCTAATGTCCTCCATGTTATTCCTTATGCTCCACAAGTAAGTGAAACCATATAATTGACTTTCTCTATTTGACTTATTTCACTCAGCATAATCTCCTTCAGTCCTGTCCATGTTGATGCAAAAGCTGGATATTCATCCTTTCTTATGGCTGCGTAATATTCCATTGCATATATGGATCATTTCTTCTTTATCCATTCATCTGTTGAAGGGCATCTTGGCTCTTTACACACAGTTTGGCGATTGTCTTTTAATATGGCCTTTCTCCTCGTAAGAGTCTGAGTACCAGAACAAAGGGACTTGGCAACCTCAGACATGAGGGGCAAATGGGCCCTCCTGGCCTAAATACAGATGGTGTGGTAGGATGAATCCAGGTAGGCTCCTAAGGTTGGACATTGGGAGAAGGGTAGAAAAAGGACAGAGAACAAGAAAGAGGTGCTGCCTCACCCAAAAGGGAACCGCAGAGGAACAAACAAAAAGAAATATTTAGACTCTTTTTTTTTTAAAGATTTTATTTATTTGACAGAGATCAAAATTAGGCAGGGGAGGGGGAAGCAGGCTCCCTGCAGAGCAGAGAGCCTGATGTGGGGCTCGATCCCAGGACTCTGGGATCATGACCTGAGCCGAAGGTAGAGGCTTTAACCCACTGAGCCACCCAGGCGCCCCTGCTCTGTCCTTTCGACTCTGGGATGTGTTTGATAGGGGGCACAAATGGAGGGATGCAGGAGCAGAAGTATATGGCGATGTTGGGCTCTGAAAGTACTCATACAAAAAGGAAAGTCAAATTGCTCGATGCCTGACCTGCAGGTGTTGGAGCACATGCCCAGGTTCTGAACCAGATTCCACCATTCACCATCTGCCATCCCAGGCTGGCTGCCTAACCTCTGTTGCCTTGTCTCTAAACAGGGGCCCTAATGTCCCTGGGATTTGGAGGGGATTAAAGGACTTATATTTAAAGCAGTTAGAACACCCTAATGTGAAGGGAGTCCTCAAAAATGTTAGTAATCATTTTCTTTAGATGGGAAGTTGACCTTGGGTGGCTTCCAAAGTCCTTCATGCTGTAAGATACTTTTGTTATCTTGTGATATTTCCCCTTCATCTGGGTCTATATATCCCTATCCATTTCAGTAGCTATGCCCTAGTTCAGGACTATATCCTTGTGCCGGTTAGGGTGAAACAAAAGGGGAGCTTACTGTTGTCCCCATGGATCCCTTAACCACCAGCCCTTCCTCTTCACATCTGCTCCAGCTCCTTCAACTCTCTTACTGTGTGGTTCTACACAGCAGTGAAGAAAATATCAAGGAACCAAACCAAGATTAGGCAGGTGAACTCCCAACCCAGACTCTTGAATCCCTTCAGAATTTAGGGCATGACTCACCAGCTAGACTGGGGTGACTGGGCAGCATCTGTCCTAGGTTTTGCCTTTGGTTCCATCCCCAGTGATGGCCATAAAAAGCTAGGTTCTCCTGTGTCCTCCAGGCTTTATCTTTTGGTTCAGACCAGAGTGAAATTCAGCAGCCCCAGAACTCCAGGCAAACGTTTTGACAAAGGGGTGTCTCTACCCTGCCTCAAGTTCAGCCCTCCAAAATCGTACTTGATCCTGACCTCCCCTGACTGCTCTGTTTTCTGACAGAGTTCAGTTCTCTTGTTGTTCTCTTTTGTTGCATTCAGTTTCCTTCTTTCAACTCGGCATGCAGTCCACACAACAAATCCCGATTAGCATGGTGGAGGGTGGGTGCATCCATGAGACTCACAGGGCAAGTGTGAGCCCATCCGAACCCAACTGGAGAGGTTGTGCCTCTTCCGCATAGCTGCCCTGGCCTCCTGCCACCCAAACTACACAAATCAGCAGTACCTCCTTCTCTAAACAGTAGTTGGAACATGTTCCATCTCAGCTTCAGTTCCCTCTGGCTTGAAACAGCTTCTCTTATTACGTGGAAACTGTTCCTATGTACATTTTGCCTCTCGATCTTTGCCTTTATCATCTGTCTCAGTCCATTCAGGCTGCTGTAACAAAATACGACAGATTAGGGGGCTTACACAACAGAAGTTTATTTTGCATGGTCTGGAGGCTGGAAGCTGGAGCTCAGAGTGCCAGCCTGGTAGGGTAAGGGGACCTCTTTAGAAAGAGTGCTGATCTCAATCACGAGCTTCTCCACCCTTATGACCTAAGCATCTCCCAAGATGCTAATATCTCCTAATATCATCACTTCAGGCATTAGGATTTTCAACAAATTAATTTGGGGATAACGTAAACATTCAAACCATAGCATCTTCTATGCTTTTCTCAGTATTGCCCTAATCATGCTCCTGAGCATAGCCAAGTGAGCTGGCTTCTTGGGTCTCCACTCTTCTGTCCTTGTGAATGTGTCATTTCCCCAGCCTAAACTAACCTCTGTCTCCCACCAGGTCACCCCCACCAAATTCAGTCCAAAAGATGTTTTATCCTGGGACTCCAGACTTACTTTGTAATTCATAGCTACAAACATGGAAACATCTCACAAATATGAGGGTTATTATAAGTGGCCTTATATTTAGTGGTAGCTTATGGGTTCATAATCAATGTGGCATCACATACATGCTCCAACGTGGATGAACCTTGAAGACATTATGTTAAGTGAAGTTAGCCAGTCACAAATGACAATATTATAGGATTCCACTTCTGTGGAGTAGTCAAATACATAGAGACAGGAACTGGAACAGTGGTTACTAGGATCTGGAGGAAGTAGGGAATGGAGAGTTATTGTTTAATGGGTACAGAGTTTCTGTATGGGAAGATGACAAGGTTCTAGAGATGGATACTGGTGATGGCTTCACACCAGTGTAAAGGTATTTAATGCCACTGAACTGTACACTCAAAATGTTATGTGGGGCACCTGCCTGGCTTAGTCAGTTGGGTGTCCTACTCGGCTCAGGTCATGAGCTCAGGGTTGTGGGATCGAACCCTATGTTGGGTTCTGCCCTTGGCACAGAGTCTGCTTGTCCTTCTCCCTGTGCTCCTCCCCTTGCTTGTGCTTGTTCTCTATCTCTAAAATAAATAAATCTTTTTTAAAATGTTGTACGTGTTTTACCACAGTAAAACAATTTTTGAATAATAGATGGTACTTGTAGAACTCAGAAACTAAGAAGAAAGTAAAAATACATTTGCGAGACTTTCACTTAATAAAGCTTTTTAAAGATTTTATTTCTCGCATGTGAGTCTACAATTATCTCAAAATAAATGGCTTAATTTTTCTAAAAGTGAAAAAATTTATGCACACCAATGGTTAGTTTATTAATATAAAATTTCAAAAGAGGAATTACTGAATTAAAACATTATTTTGAAGGCTTGTGGTACAGATTGCTATTTATTCTCATGCCAATAGTATAAGGATCCTACCTCATAACACTGAATGCTTTTATTATAAACACCCTTTAATTCAATCAACAAAATTGTTTCTCATCAGTATTTAATTTCTTAAAGTTTTAACATAGCAGTACGTTGTCATTTCTCCATCTTTAACTAAGCAATTCCTTCTTTTTTATTAGCTGAGCAGCTTCCCTTTAGGGGAGGGACCAAGAATTCACTTCTTTCTGTACTTTTCATAAAAATCACCAGGGAGTCCTGGGAACCACACTTAGAGAAGCAAGCACAGTGTGAAATCCTTCACCTCACAGGTGACCTTGGAGTTCTATGATTTGTGCAGACTCCATTGGGAGTGGTATCACCCGAGAATTTGTTAGAAACGCAAATTCTTTGACCCCTCCTCAAACCTACTGACTCAGTTTCTGGGCATGGAGTCCAGCAGTCCGCTTCAACGAGCTTGCCAAGCAGCTGGACTGCACACTAGAATCTGAAAAGTACTATTTGTAGAAGACATTGACAAGCATCGCTCTTTATTTTTTTCTCCCTCCTTACACCCTCAATAGCACATCAGTTGCATGAGGACAGACCCTTTATCCAGTAAAGTTCACCCTCACATCCCTATACCTAAACTGTGGATGCTTAATAAATAATTCAAGAAATAGTTTACTAATTAACCAAACTCTGCTCCCTAAAGTCTGTGTCTTTTTAAAAAAGATTTTATTTATTTATTTATTTGAGAGAGAGAGGGAGAGAGCAATGGGGAGGAGCAGAGGGAGAGGGAGAAGCAGGCTCCCCGATGAGCAGGGAGCCCTCTGCGGGGCTCGATGCAGGCTTTGATCCCAGGACCCTGAGATCATGACTTGAGCCAAGGGCAGAGGCTTAGCCACCCAGGAGCCCTAAAGTCTGTATCCTCATTCTGGACTGTGCAGCCAGACTCTCAGGGCAGCCCTGTTTACAGGACAAGGGGAGGGCTTGGGGGGCACCTCATGCAAAGCTAATTTCTTGGTTCAGCTTTGCAAATGCCAGGAGGGTGACCAGAAAAGTCTTGGAGCATTGGTTGGCCCATAAGCTTATAAAATGTTGGCTGTATGAGGCCTCAAACCCTAAATTCATCAGTCAAAATGGAGCTTTTTTCAGTCTTGGTGAGTCAGTGCTATTCAAACACCGTGAGCACTAAGCAGGAAGATAAATGAATGAACGAATGTGTGTGTGTGTGTGTGTGTGTGTATAAACATGCTAGATGAGGGACGCCTGGGTGGCTCAGTTGGTTAAGCGGCTGCCTTCAGCTTAGGTCACGATCCCAGCATCCTGGGATCGAGTCCCACATTGGGCTCCTTGCTCGGCAGGGAGCCTGCTTCTCCCTCTGCCTCTGCCTGCCACTCTGTCTGCCTGTGCTCGCTCTCTCTCCCTCTCTCTCTCTCTGACAAATAAATAAAATCTTTAAAAAAAAAAAACAAAAAACATGCTACATGATGCAGGTTAACCAGGTTCAAGGATCCAGAAGAGGTACCACAAGACGAGTCAAGAGGTTTCTTGGCTTTGCACAGGATAGAAATCAAATGTGAGGCGAGAGGAAGTGAGAGCAGAGTTTATCAAAGGTACGGAGAGTGCAGGTGCAGTGTTGAGGAGACCTGGAAAGGAAAGGTGAGTCTTATCTTTGCTGGGGGTCTGGGGTTTTTATTGAGGATTGTGGTCCACTCAGGCATCTGGAAACTAAAGAGAAGTCATTATCTCCTTGACCTTTACAAGTTCATTATCTGTTCTCTGAGGCATGTGTAAGGCAGGGACGTAGATGCTAGCAAGAACAGAAGCAGGTTAAGGAGTGAAGAAAGCAGTTTTTCATGGGGTTCCTTTAGTTCCCCTGTCTCACTAGACAACTGAACCTGTGGGTAATCTCAGACCCACAGTAGCCCTTCTCCATCATGTTAATGAAGGATCGTCGGAAGAAAGGCAGGTAGGGACAAGGGGCCCCCACCCTAAGAGGAAACTACCCTTAAAAAGGATTTTACACCACTCTGGAAGGAGCCCTTCACCCTTTCCCAAGTGAACAACTACCTGATAGGTAGATGGGCCAGTGGACAAAAATCCGATGGATGACAGGTGCATGGGGGGTTAATCAGATTAAAACCACCTGCCAACCTTCTCATAAAAATCCCTAGACCGAGGAACTCTGGTGGCAACCCTTTCGGGTCCTCTCCCTCGCTGGGACCTTTGTACTATCGCCCATAAACTCTGATTTGCTGCCCACCAGTCTTTATCGGGTCTACGTCTTCTTTCTTCCAAGCAATGTGACCAAGAACCATGGGCACTAAGGAAAAGAAATCATGAAGCATAGCAAACTCTTAGTCATGAGGCCCTTCAGATGGGTATCAGTGGGCCATGTGTTTAGAGGATGATTACTAACATGTATTTGGCTGGGAAGGGGTAGAGATAAAGGAAGTTCCCAAAGGGATTTTTATTGGATAGTGGAGGTCAGGCTAATAACAAGCCAAGGTTGTCTTTTGCCTCTAGCAACGTATTAAATTTGAGACAGCTAAGCTCCAGGTCACTCTGCCTGTCTCAAGTATTTGTCCATGGGCTGTAAGCTGTAAAGAAATTTAATTTTTTCTTTTGCCTTTGTTCTCCACATCAGAGAGGACTTTGCTCAAAAAGGCCCTGCTAGGTTCCTCTCTGTCCACTATACCTAGTTCATATCATACTGTGGTTATCTATGCTGTCTTCCTGGAGTAGGTCTTCTATCTAAATTCTTTTTAAGCAGCTATGGGGGGAGATAAAGAACTTTACCTAAATCTTCTGGGTCTTGGTGGGGGTTGTTATTTTTTAAGTAAGCTCCACACCGAATGTGGGACTCAGACTCACAACCCTGCCAAACCAGACAGGCGAGCCATCTTGATTGCTTTTAAAGCATTTAAATTTTTTTTTAAGATTTTATTTATTTATCAGAGAGAGAGAGGGGGAGAGAGCGAGCACAGGCAGACAGAGAGGCAGGCAGAGGCAGAGGGAGAAGCAGGCTCCCCGCTGAGCTAGGAGCCCGATGTGGGACTCGATCCCAGGACGCTGGGATGGTGACCTGAGCTGAAGGCAGCTGCCCAACCAACTGAGCCACCCAGGCGTCCCTCATCTAGCATGTTTATACACACACACACACACACACACACACACATATTTGTTCATTCATTTATCTTCCTGCTTAGTGCTTAACCAACTGAGCCACCCAGGCGTCCCCTTGATTGCTTTTAAAATAATCCTCATGCCAAAGCAGCCTGTCTTGGATTGACCCCTACAAATCTGAGAGAAACACTGAGACATCTCCATGACCAGAGATCCCCAGATTCATTTTTATTTTACTACCAAGGACATTTTTATATAGCGTACAAGTTTATGGAATCATTTTACTTATTTATATTCCTTTTCCCCCCACATAACTGAAATTCTTCGTGGAAATGCTGTCATTTGCCTTAGTGCCCTAGTAAGCGGAGAGTTTTAAGTCCAGCTCAGTTCTCTGTCAGGATTCTCATCTCTGTGGGCTTCTGCCCCCAAATCAGTGACATCTGTCATAAAGTCTTGTGCTTCTGTGTTTTTCTTTCTTCAAGCACCGTCCCCTTAGGGCAAGCTTGCTCTGTTTTTCCTATGAATGTTTTGGTTACTGCATACCACATGTCGTCTTCATTCTCTCCTCCTGTATTTATGGGCATCAGTAATGTTCTAAGCATTGGGGACTCAGCTATAAATAAGCAGACACAGTCCCAAGCTTACAGTCCTGCCCTTGTTTTGCCTGAATGTTCTAGACCAATACAGGGTACTGTAGCTGGGGTGCCCAGAGTACAGGAGCACCTGCTCTGGGAGTCCCAAACAGACTAGGTTTGGCCACTTGCCGCTGACAAAATCCAAAGGCAGAGAGACAAGCGGTAGTGAAACAAGAAAGGAACTTATCTCAGTGAGGCCAACACTGGGAAGACCGTGCACTAGGTCTCAAAGACTGTCTGCAAGATACAGAAAATAGTTCCAAGTTTATATACAGAAAATGTAAGACATAGGTTGCTGGGTAGTGCAGGTGGGCAGTAAAGGTCAAATGGATCACTCTTATGGGGGAGGAGGCTTGCTGGCGCAGGGCAGTCCTTATTGCCAGGGTGTAGTTTCGGTTCCCATTAGGAGATGCTTTGCCCGCAGAGTCTTTTGCCTGAATTGAGAGATAAGCTGGAAAAAACAGAATTAGAAAGTTAGAGGTCAAAATGGAGGAAGTGAGGGATGCCTGGGTGGCTCAGTCCATTAAGTCATTAAATGATCCCAGAGTTCTGGGATCAAGTCAGGCTCCCTGCCCAGGGAAGCCTGCCTCTCCCTCTGCTGCCTCCCCCATCCCCCCCCCCTCTCTCTCACTATCTCTCCCTCTCTCAAATAAATAAGTAAAATCTTGTTTAAAAATGGAGGAAGTTGAAGTCCTTTTTCAATACCGAAATTTAAACCAATTAAACACGTTTTTCCTTACACAGGCCAAAGAAAATGTATTTGCCTACCCAATAGTTTGTTTTGTTTCAACAGTTTCCATGTTAAAGAGCCAGATGTTTTGGGGGGGACTGGCCCTGGTAGTACTGTGGTATTCCAACACCCATGGGTGAATGAAGCCTGCTTTTCTGGACAAAGGACAACCTACAGACCACCCAGCCCTTCCAAGGGAGCAGCCACCTCTCAGTGCCAGGGATAGTTTCCAGGCAAGACTGTAGACCCACTTTTGCCAGGTCTTCTGATTTTTCAAGAGGAGCTATAAACAGAATTTGAAGTGAAATATTCTCATTTTTAAGTATTAGCTACTAATTTAAACACAGCGTAGACCAAATACATCTTCTGGTTATGTGGCTTTGAATTCTCTTCTATGACTGCATATGAAAAATTTCTGTATGGAACTTGTTCTAATGTTTTGCTTATGGACCTTTGCTTGCAGTTCTGTTTGCCACATGCTCCTTGAAAGTCCTCCCTTTGTACTTTCTACTATTATCTATCATCATAAGCACACTCTGTTCCTGGTCGTGTTAAATGCTGGTGAGATGGAAGACAGAACATCTGATGTTTGTTTGTTTCTCCTGCTTGATTTCCTTAAACCCTAAAATCAGTTTATTGTGAAACAGTTCCATGTGTATCAGTTCCAGGGCTGATGAGGTTTGATAAAACTAGTTTAGCTGCTCCCTATGTTACATGACAAAGGCCTCTGAGTATTTGTCTCCATCAAGCCCCTATAATTAAAAAATTCTGTCCTTTATGAATCTTGGGATTCACAGGACCTATGCTTTTTACCCTGTGGCAGTGTTGAGTCATTGAAAGCCCTTCTTTCCCCGACAAAAAAGTTTATGATTTATTCATTCATTAATTTTTATTATTTTTTAAAATGTGGTAAAATATATATAGCCTCATCAATTCTGTCATTTTAACCATTTTCACCTGTACAATACAGTGTCAGTAAGTATATCACAATATTGTGTGACCGTCACTACTGTTTCAAAAGATTTTTATCAACCCCCAAAAGAAATTCTGTACCCATTAAGCAATAAGTCCCCAACCCCTCTTCCCCTAGCTCTGGTAAACCTAATCTATTTTGTGTCTACACGAATTTGCCTATTCTAGATAATTCATATAAGTGGAATCATACAGTATTTGTCCTTTTGTGTCTAACTTATTTCACTTAAAATAATATTTTCAGAGTTCACCCATATTGGAACTTTATTCTTTTTTATGGCCGTATAATATTGAATAGCATGTATATATTACATTTTGTTTATCCATTCATCTGTTGGTAGACACTTGGGGTGTTTCCACATTTTGGCTCTTATGAACAATGCTGACATGAACGTGGGTGTACAGACATCTATTTGAGTCCCTGATTTCAATTCTTTTGGTATATATGATGTGAGAAGCAAAGGCAGAAGAAAAATTATTAAATTTCCTAACTACTTGCAGCTCAACTTACTACTTACAAGTCCTTAAAGAGGCAAAGTGACGTTCCTCTAGGGACTCAACTGCCCTGATGTTGACACTTTGCTAAGGGCAAAAGACAATCTTAACCTGACCCCCCCTCCCAGGATCCTGTAAGTCTACCTTAACATATAAAAATTCCTTTGGGGGCACCTGGTGGTTCAGTTGGTTAAGCATCTACATTCAGCTCAGGTCATGTTCCCAGGATTCTGGGATTGAGCCCCACATCGGGCACTATCCCTGTCTCTCTCGAATAAATAAATAAAATCTTTTAAAAAATATTTTAATAAAATAAAAATTCCTTTGGAAATTTCCTTTCTCTCCAAAATTAGACCTGACAAGATACGGCAATCATCCCCCAAGCATATGGCACACTGATATATATCTGACAGGTCTCATGACTAAAGTTTTATTAGATGGTAATAAATGACCTTTTCCTAACAATAGCTAACCCCTCAAAGTCCTGGAAACCCTGTTTTCCAAAGTTCCTTAGAGACTTACACTATCCCTAACCCCCTCTCAACTTGGAGATATATAATCACTATCCCTAATGACCCCTTTGCTACTCTTTCTGTCCACAGGTCCTGTCCCTGTGCTTTAATAAAACCACCTTTTTGCACCAAAGACAGCTCAAGAATTCTTTCTTGGCCATCAGCTTTGAACTCTAATGTCTTGCCTACATCACATACTTAGGAATGGAATTGTTGGGTAATATGGGAATTCTGTGTTTGACTTTTTGTATAATTACCAAGCTGTCTTCCACAGCGGCTCTACCATTTTATATTCCCACCTGCAAGGTATGAGGGTTCCAGGTTCTCCATATCCTTACCAACACTTCTTTTATTTATTTCTTTCTCTTTTTAAAATTATAAACATCATAGTGCAGGAGAAGTAATCTCATTGTATTTCCCTGATGGTTAATGATGATGAGCATCTTTTCATATGTTTATTGGCCATTTGTCTGTCTTCTTTGGAAGAAAGAAGTCCTTTGCCCATTTTTTTAAATTTTGGGCTGTTTGTTCATGGTTTATTTTTAATTTAAAGTTTCAAAACTCTCCACTGTAGGTCACTCACCATTGTAGGTCACAGGCAGTCAGTCTACACTTTGAGGATTTTATTTACAACCCAGTGCTCCTGGGTGCACTCAGCCTTAGAAGACAGACTCTGGTGTTGAGGGCTGTCTGTTTTTAAATCTAGGACCAGCTGGAAGAACGGATTGCTTGGTTGTGGAGTTAGACCCTCTGATCCTATCATACTTTAAGACAGGTGAACCAAAAACTAAAATAAAAATTAAAACAAAAGTGAGGATAAGGGGCGCCTGGGTGGCTCAGTGGGTTAAAGTCTCTGCCTTCGGCTCAGGTCATGATCCCAGGGTCCTGGGATCGAGCCCCACATCAGGCTCTCTGCCCAGCAGGGAGCCTGCTTTCTCCTCTCTCTCTCTGCCTGCCTCTCTGCCTACTTGTGACCTCTGTCTGTCAAATGAATAAATAAAATCTTAAAAAAAAAAAAAGCGAGGATAATATTTAAAGTCAATCTAGTTTACTGTTCCTCACTCCTCAGTTTAACAAAATATTTCTTAAGCACTTATATGCGACAAGCACTGTGTTAGGTATTGGAGATACAGCAAAGAGATGGATGTCCATACAGGGGTAGAATAATGGTCCCCAAAGATATCCACGCCCTAATCCTGGAGCCTGTGAATATGTTCTATTACATGCCAAAAGGGACTTTGCAGATGTGGCTGAAATAAGGGCCTTGAGATGGAGATATTATTCCGGATTCTTTGGTGAGCCCAATGTAATTATAAGGGTCCTTACAAGAGGGAGGCAGGAGGATCAGAGTGAGCGAAGATGTGAAGATGGAAACAAAGTCACACAGACATTTGAGCACAATACATGGCCAGCTTTCAAGATGGAGGAAGAGACTTTCATGAGTCAAAGAACGCAGGTGGCCTGTGAGCTGGAAAAGGTAAGGAAGCACATTCTTCCTTAGAGCTTCTGGGAGGTATGCATTCCTGCCAAACCCTTGACTTTAGGATTTCTGACTTCCAGACTGTTAAGATAATAGGTTTGCATTGTTGTAGGCACTAAGTTTGTGGTAATTTGTTACAGCAGCAGTAGGAAACTAACATAATTCCTTATACCCTCATCAAGGACACTGGCATGGTGGGCAGCAATCAGCAGACCTGGGTCTGACTCTGTGCTCTGTGCCCTGTAGCTACGTGACTTGGGACAAGTTACTTTATCACACTGAGACTTGTTTTCCAGGTCTATAAAGTGGGGATAGTAATGTTTGATTCACAAAGTTGTGAAAATTAGAAACTGTGTGAAACAGTTGGGGTGGAGGAAGCTCTTAGTAAGTGGAAACTATTATTATTCTTGACATCACTATTTTCTTTTGAAAGCTTTCCTTTAATTAGGCAAAAAGATAAGAGACCAGAGACACAGACCCCATTTAGAAGCAGGATGTTGGAAGGGGAAGGGATTACAAAATGCTTATGTGGGAGTAGTTAAGGGAGGTTCTATTTGACGAAACCAAGCACCAGGCCAGGCTGTCCTTTCTCTCTCCCTTCTACTCTCAGTGGCACAATCCTGCTCTTAACCTCCAGGTTTCACACTCAAGATTTCTCTTGGCCCTATTCCCTTTTTCCCCATCAGGCCCTGATTCTTTTTCTCCATCTCATCTCACCCAGAGGCCAAGTCCCTGTTTTGTTTATCCTTCTCAGTCATGACTCTGGTCATTTTGGGTGTATTTGCTCGTATTTGATCATTTTTCTTTCTTTATGCAACACGGATACTCAGTCTAGGTTGGGTTTCCAGTTCTTGGTCTTAAATTGTAATGACTGTGTCTTCCTTGCTCACAATGGATAGGCTCCACCTGCCATGTCTGCACTATGTATCTCATTTCTGCTTGCTCTAATAGCTCATTGGCTCAGGAAGGACAACTGCCCAAGTTAGGAATTGGGATTTGTGACCTAGACTGCCCTGATTCAGAAATGGTTAGAACCGTAAGCATCAATCACTTTCTCAAGAGGCTGATTAACAGCCATATTTCACCAGGGGAAGGGGAGGAGAGGAGAAAAGAACCCAATAGATTTGCAGGGGGATGTCCCAATGGCAATGCAATTCCCTGTTCTAGCCCTTTCCTGTAGCGCTACTGGATTCTTGTATTCCAGCTTCATGAGATACTCCTATACATATCCTTATACGTAATTTACATACATAGAATACACATATACATGAACGTGTACATAAAATATACACGTATATACTGAGATAAACTTCTAGGCCTAAAATGGAGCTGCTCCTGGCCAGGCTGCCATGTCAGCAAAAGGAATATAGGCAACTTTCCTGTCCTTGTAAATGTTCCTCGTGACCAGAAACACAGTATATCCAGTCAGCTGATTTCCAAACACCAAGCCAACTCTGGGCTCTGTGCTTATCTCCTTGTTCTTTCTTACCCCAAGTGAGGTTCCCTATGTAGCCTCAGCCCAATACTTTCTATTTTTTTCTGCTTTTTCTGTATTCTTTATCTTATAATAGTTTCCTGCCTTCCTCCCATTTTTCACTTCTACAGAACCTTGAGAATGGAGACTGCTTGTTTCATGAAGTGTGAAATAATGTTTGTTTATATCACTTAAATTGTCTTCCTTAATCATTTTTAACATAGATAAATATAAAATTCTCAATTTTCCCCTCAGCCAACTTTAATTGAATTTTGTTATGATGACCAAAGGGCTTCAGCCAATTTGTAAATAAAGATCTTCAAGAACAGCACACTCCATCCTGTATTAACACTAGAGGAAAACCATTTAATATGAATACTGCCTTGTGCCCTCATCTCATTGATTGCTGAGCCAGATGCCTGAAAATCTTGATGACTGAAGTCCTCTATCATCAAACACCTTCATCCGGGAGAAGGTCTATGAAAACCTATACTACATGATCATTGTGAACATCAAGCACTGAAAGAAGCATCATATCCTTTCTTGAAATGTATCCAAAGAAAAGATGAGTACAGGATGGCCATAGCCATGGCCAACTAATCTTAATTTCTCTTCATGTATTTGAAAAAAGTCAGGGGCAGTAAAAACAATGTCCTCAGGATTTCCTTCTTTCTTTCTCTCCCCCTCCTCCTTTTCTCAGAGGCCTAACTTCTCCTGAAAAGAGGCACATTTGAGTGAAGATTCTCTCAATAGATTCGGACATTAATGCTCCAAATGACTTGTGGGTCTTCTTGTTCTCGCTAGGCTAACTCACCAAACCAGCTGAGTCCTACCAGATGTTGTGGTAGCCAGGACCCTGCTAGGAAAGACTCAGAGAACGGGAGGGACTAATGGATGATGAGTACCTGCTGTGGGCCAGGTGTCTGTCTTCTCTTCATTCCTCATAGTCATCTGTGAAATGGGTAGTATTTTTCTCATTCAATAGATAAAGAGCTGGGGCTCAGAGAGGTCAAGTAACTTGTCCAGTATATTCCCGGTGAAATGCGATGGGTTCCATCTCAGTCTAGAGAACCTGCAATTTTTACTATACCAAGCACAACCTTCAACCGAGAAGTTCCTCACTCACAGGAAAAAGTTCTTGAGTTTTCCCACTAGGCCTGAGACAGAATTCACATTACAGCCTGTGTCAGGAAAATGATCTGAATATTCACCCAGTGGGCTTTCTGTGATTCTGTTACTGTGGATTTAGGGTTCCATTCTCAGTTGATCTACAACCACCTTCTGAGGTGGTTAATAAGAACATGGAAGGTGGTTAGAGGGACAGGGCCCTAGAATGCGGGGCCATTCAACCCAGTGTTGAGTATACCACTCTGCTTCCGATTCTTATGCTTTTGTTCCAAGTCTCTAGCATGGGAATAATAATTCCAGTCCATTCCACCTCACAAAGGACAAAGAGGAGGTAAATGCATGGCCAAAGGCGAGCCTGCAGGAAAGCCACACGGCAGTGATCCAACCTAAGGCCCCCCTCACCCTTAGCAACAACCCTGTGATGGCTAAAGAAATAGCGGATTTGGGGGCACTTGGGTGGCTCAGTCGGTTGGGCGTCTGACTCTTGATTTCGACTCAGGTCATGATCTCAGAGTTTCAAGGTCAAGCCCCACATGGGACTCTGTGCTTATGGTGGGAGCCTGCATGAGATTTTCCCCCTCCCTCTGCCCCTCTCCCTCCCTCATGTACCTACACTCTCTCTCAAGTAAATAAATCTTAAAAAAAAAAAAAAAAAAAAAGAGCAGATTGCAAACTCTTGCAGGTATCTCCTTCTGGTGTCCATGGTCCTCACCTACCTATATACAAAAAGAACTGCCCTTCCCTGTGGCAGGGGAGGGACCTGGCAAGACGCACCAAACCGCTCAAGCCTTATCTCGGTCACCTTGAAGCAGAATAAACAAAGCTTCATTCGACCAAGGCTCGCTCCCTGAGCACAGAATAAAAGGACAGTGATGAGATTAACTAGCGTGGAAACATTCATTACTCCCCCACCCTGAAGCCTCCCACAGCACGCCGCTATCACTATCACATCATTTTTTTCTTTCCATGCTTATCTTTCCCTGACTACGTGTGAGGGACTTGGAGTCAAGGATCTTTGCCTGGAAAGAAGGAAAATATGAATACATTTTCTTTGTTAAATAACAATAAACACATCCCAGAGAAGACTGAAGGCCTTTGACCCTTTTGGTTCCTGCACCTCTAATCCTGGTCCACACCCAAGGGGTAAATTCTGTCAGTAGAATGAATGTAGACACTTTTTCTCTGTATTTCACCGAATGGTGTCATATACATACTTAACTTATGCAAATCCAGTTTTAGCCAAAACAGAACAAAACAAGACTCTGAGCAGGAAATAGCAATTTAGGGCACCTGGGTAGCTCAGTTTTGAAGTGTCTGCCTTTGGCTCCGGTCATGATCCCAGGGTCGTGGGATGGAATCCCTCATTGGGCTCTCTGCTCAGTGGGGAGCCTGCTTCTCCCTCTCCCTCTGTTCCCCCCTGGCATGTGCTTGCTTGTTTGCATGCTCTCTCTCAAATAAATAAAATCTTTAAAAAAAAAGGGGGGGGGGACGCCTGGGTGGCTCAGTTGGTTAAGCAGCTGCCTTCGGCTCAGGTCATGATCCCAGCGTCCTGGGATCGAGTCCCACATCGGGCTCCTTGCTCGGCGGGGATCCTGCTTCTCCCTCTGCCTCTGCCTGCCTCTCTGTCTGCCTGTGCTTGCTCTCTCTCTCTCTCTCTCTGACAAATAAATAAATAAAATCTTAAAAAAAAAAAAAAAAGGGAAGAAATAGCAATTCAAATAATACCGTTCCATACACTGAATCAATCAATGGCCTGGAGAAATATAGGATGAACGACATAATCCCTCAGTTAAAACCCAGGTCCCTCAACCATCCTGTGCTTCTCAGAGTGGGACCATTTCACTATCCATGGGGATGATTTAAAATATTTCCAAAGATAATTCTGATAATACTTGCTTTTTGCTCTAAACATTAACTTTGAACCCAACTCCTATTAAAAGTACCACATATCCAGGATCTATAATGAACTCCTCAAACTCAACCCACATGAAACAGACAAACACATCAAAAAATGGGCAGAAGATATGAACAGACACTTCTCCAATCAAGACATACAAATGGCTATTAGACACATGAAAAAATGCTCATCATCATTAGCCCTCAGGGAGATTCAAATTAAAACCACATTGAGATATCACCTTACACCAGTTAGAATGGCCAAAATTAACAAAACGGGAAACAACATGTGTTGGAGAGGATGTGGAGAAAGGGGAACCCTCTTACACTGTTGGTGGGAATGCAAGTTGGTGCAGCCTCTTTGGAGAACAGTGTGGAGATTCCTCAAGAAATTAAAAATAGAGCTTCCCTATGACCCTGCAATTGCACTCCTGGGTATTTACCCCAAAGACACAGATGTCGTGAAAAGAAGGGCCATCTGTACCCCAATGTTTATAGCAGCAATGGCCACAGTCGCCAAACTATGGAAAGAACCAAGATGCCCTTCAACGGATGAATGGATAAGGAAGATGTGGTCCATATACACTATGGAGTATTATGCCTCCATCAGAAAGGATGAATACCCAATTTTTGTAGCAATATGGACGGGACTGGAAGAGATTATGCTGAGTGAAATAAGTCAAGCAGAGAGAGTCAATTATCATATGGTTTCACTTATTTGTGGAGCATAACAAATAGCATGGAGGACAAGGGGTGTTAGAGAGGAGTAGGGAATTTGGGTAAATTGGAAGGGGAGGTGAACCATGAGAGACTATGGACTCTGAAAAACAATCTGAGGGGTTTGAAGTGGCCGGGGGGTGGGAGGTTGGGGTACCAGGTGGTGGGTATTATAGAGGGCACGGCTTGCATGGAGCACTGGGTGTGGTGAAAAAATAATGAATACTGTTTTTCTGAAAATAAATAAATAATAATTTAAAAAAAAAAAAAAAAGTACCACATACACCCACTCCGGCTCCATGACCATGATGCCCAGAGCCAAGTCCTGAAATAGTGATAAAGTCAATTCACATATTGGGATCCACAAAAGGGAGGCTGCCCCTGTGGCCCAGCACACCCGGCAATGAGGGTAACACTTCCCTGTTTAAAAAACCTAATACCAATCACAGTCTTCCAGCTCAGCTTTAGCTAATTTATTTTACCCTAGAAAACAGGACCTGCTGGCCTTATAAGGAAATCCCCAGACTCCCAGCACCCTGGGATCACAACCCTTTGAGAAGAAGGCAGCCGGTGAACTGACTGAGCCAACCAGGCATTCCAAATTGGTGGTTTTATGAAAGCATGGGTGTTCCAAGATTTTTTCTCCGTAGGTCCCTGTGGTTCTTGATCACACTGCTTTGAAGAATGAAGAGATTGGCCAGATAGAGTGCTGGGCAGCAAAGGTTTACTGAGCCGTAGCAAAGAGCTCCTGAGGAGGAAGGGGGTGCCATGAGGGTTGCCACTGGAGTTTCTAAGTCTTCTAAGTCAATGGGTTTTTATGGACTTGTTGGTGGGCTGTTTTGTTCTTGTGTGTGTGTGTGTGTTTTAAGATTTTATTGATTTATTTGACACAGAGAGAGAGAGCACAAGTAGGCAGAGAGGCAGGCAGAGAGAGAGGGGGAAGCAGGCTCCCCACTGAGCAGAGAGCCCGATGTGGGGCTTGATCCCAGGACCCGGAGACCATGACCTGAGCGGAAGGCAGAGGCTTACCCCACTGAGCCACCCAGGCGCCCCTGGTGGGCTGTTTTAATCTGGTTAACCTGCACCTGTCATCCAATCAGGTTTTTGTCATCTATCTATCACATGGGAAAGGGTGGAGGGCTCCTTTCAGGGTGGTGTAAGATCCTTTTAAGGATGGTTTCCTCGGTGGGGGGATAGCCAGGTGGCTTGTCCCTGCCTGCCTGCCTTCCAGCTATTCTTCATCACAGGGACAGGACCTGTGGGCAGAAAGAGCTGTCCTGGGGTTGTGAGGAGCAATTGATTACCATGGGGTTGGGGGAGGTGAAGAAAAAAGGAGGTGTCTAAAGGATTTTCATATGCTAAAGGAGAACCTCAGGGTACTGAATGCCTTGCTATTATCAAACCAAGGGTATTTTTCCCTCTAGCAAAGCATTAACATTAAGATCATTGGAAGTTTCCTGAAAGAGTGTCACACATGTCCCACCCAGGAGTTGGGGGGAGGTGGCAGGGTGTCAGTTTGTGCTTTGTCCTCAGTTAGTAACAGGTTAAGTTTCTGACTCTAGATCTCAGCTCTGGTCTTGATCTCAGGGTTGTTGGTTTAGCTCCACTTTGGGCTCCACAAAAATGTTGGGATCGAGCCCGCTGTCGCTGTCGGGCTCCCTGCTCAACAGGGAGCCTGCTTCTCCCTCTCCTGCTCCCCCTGCTTGTGCCCTCTCTCTCTTTGTCAAATATGTAAATAAAATATTTTAAAAACAAACAAAACAATAGGAACGTTTTGCAATGTTTCAGGACAGCGGAAAAGAAAGAAGGAAGGATCCTGGCCTGGGTGGACCTTACACATGAAGGAAATCTTGGCTATAGGTTATGCTGAGTGATGGTATTTCTGACTTCACTGAGATGATATTCATAGGGAAATGCCACTCTGCATATGTATAATATGGGCCTTCAGTGGTGCCTATTTGGGGGCTGTCTTTTGGCCCAGGAAGTGTGGACTCTATGCTCTGAATGTGAATTATGCTAACAGGGCCATCAGCGGAAGTGGGCTGACACCTGTCCACGTGAACTCTGTGATCCCGAATTCTGACTGGAGTCAGATGCACTTTTTTTTCCACAAACGCACTTTAAAGGGAAAGGGCTTGGCTGTGTTTTCTCTCAAAACCAGCAGAACTTGGGGCCTTACTCTCCTTACTACATTCTTGGGTATCTGGTCTCCCTGTGGGGACTTGGCATTTTCACAGTCCTGACTGATGATAGCTATCAAATCTCTCCTCCCTCAAAGCTCTTTCTTAACTCAGAGTTTCACTTCATGTCAAATCTATCATTTTTTGGACATTCTGAGCAATGATTTTGCAATGGTGAATGTCTTGCAAAGGAGGAGAGGAAAAGTGGTTGACTGATTCTTACAATGTTGAAAGTCATCCCAGAGTTGGCACATCAGCTCAGAATTGCAAGATAATTCCCCTTCAGATCTAGCCATCTGACAGAAACAGCTGCGTTAAGAGAACTGCCAAGCTCCTGCCCAGCTGTTCCTGGGGTGGGTTGCTAAGTACCCATTGTGTGAGGCTTTTAGCCCAGCAAAGGCTTCAAAGCCAGAGTTGTTCATCTCTTGGAGCGGAATAGAAATGGGGATTAAAAAGTCTGTTAGAAATAATTGAATCCAACCATGACATTAGATTTTCATTTTCAATTCTTTCATTTTACAAGTGAAGAATTTGAGGCAGCAAAAGGGGAAGTGTCTGTTTTGAGATTGCACATCTGCATTAGTGAGAGAGGGGAAATGAGAACGCAGGCCTTCTCACTTCCAAGTCAGCATTCCTTCCTCAACCCTGTCCTTTGGAAGTGCTGGGTGAAACAAAATTAAACCATGTTCTTTATCCCCAGACTTCTAGTCTTTAATATGGTCATATCCCTGGACTTTTTGAATCTTTAATATACTCATATGCAACTTTTCTTTCTTGGAGGGGAATATAGTTTTCAGACATTCCCAAACTTTTTTTGACCAGATTACTTTTTAAATACGGTATCTATTTACATTCTCCAAAAGAGGATTAAAGGATTCTTCATAACAGTTTAGGAAATACTGCCCTACACCATGCTGTTATTGTTAAGTGCTTCCCACAAAAAATCACCTACACACAATCCCTACAACCCATGTCATGCAGTCCTGATGTTGAGACCCAGCATGCTCAGCAGCTGGGTGACCTCACCTGTCGTTCTAAATATCAGCCGTGAGCTCCGCATCTCAAAATGCAGAAGTGTCTGTGGTAGGCAAAGGGGAGCGAGGACGGGGCAAGGGTTAATGGTCAGCTCTTCTCTGACTCATCTCAGCATATCTGGGGTTTGTGTCTGGTCAGCCTTCACTTGACATGCAGTGGCTGTGCTTCTGTGAAGTTTCCTAGATTCATCTTTGCCTTCAAGGACATCACTGTCTAGTAGGGAACAAGCACATAGAGGAGCGAGCACTGTGGTAGATGCAATGGCAGGAACACGTACAAGGCAAAGGTCAAGGGAAGAGGAGGGAGAGAGTGAAAAGTTAGGTCTTTGAGAAGGGGACGGGGACAGTGGCTAGGATCACTTCCCAGAGGCATCGCTTTCATTGTGTGTTGAGGCCCAGTGGGAATTCACTAGATGGCAGAGTGGGCTGAGGCAGAGAGAACAGCATGTACGAGGGCAGAGAAGGGGAAAACAACATGGTGCTTGGGGTCAGCGTAGGAAATTGGGTTGTTTTTTGTTTTTTTGTTTTTGTTTTTGTTTGTTTTTTGAGGTTGAGTATTGTTGGTGGGAAGGGGAGAGTCCCAGGGTTAATCAGCAGGGATCTGAGGCTGACAAGCTTCTGCACTAGGCCGAGCTGTTTGAACTTCCTCTGTGAGTTGGCCCGGTCTGCCTCCATGAATACCTGCCATGTGGCGAGGGTCAGCCACCTCCTCGGGTCAACTAAGATTCCAAACCGTCATGTCAGCAGATGGCATTTTGAGGTATGGGGCTTCAGAGAGAGAGACTGGCTGGCACTGGATTTCATAATTGCCTCTTCTCCACATACAATTTAAGAATGGAACCATAATGCCCACCTGCCGCCAAAGAGAGCCACACTGTTCGAGATGGCAGAA
This sequence comes from Neogale vison, assembly GCF_020171115.1. Lineage (NCBI taxonomy): Eukaryota > Metazoa > Chordata > Mammalia > Carnivora > Mustelidae > Neogale > Neogale vison. Next base: position 119,110,116 of record NC_058096.1, read on the forward strand.
TTTAGGGACAAATCCATCCTCCTAATTCTTTTTGTAGTTAAGATAACTTAGATTCGGGACGCCTGGGTGGCTCAGTTGGTTAAGCAGCTGCCTTCGGCTTAGGTCATGATCCCAGCGTCCTGGGATCGAGTCCCACATCGGGCTCCTTGCTCGGCAGGGAGCCTGCTTCTCCCTCTGCCTCTGCCTGCCTCTCTGTCTGCCTATGCTCGCTCGCTCTCTCTCCCTCTGTCTCTGACCAAAAAAAAAAAAAAAAAAAGATAACTTAGATTCTGAGTAGAAGGTGATAGAAAAATGTATCAGCAGCAAAACCTGGATGAGACACCCAACCATCCTATGTCTAGGAACAGACTTTTTGAAAATCTGCAGTTAAGTTATCCAGGCCACAGGAAACATCATCAAACTTGTGCCCATTCATTCATTCAGGACTCATTTATTCATTCTCTTCTATAAATCTGATTTTAGGGGCTCCTGGGTGGCTCAGAGGTTGGGCCTCTGCCTTTGGCTGGGGTCATGATCTCAGGATCCTGGGATCAAGCCCTGAGTCGGGCTCTCTGCTCAGTAGGGAACCTGCTTCCCTCCTTCTCTCTCTGCCTGCCTCTCTGCCTGCTTGCAATCTCTGTCTGTCAAATAAATAAATAAAATCTTAAAAAAAAAAAAAATATATATATATATGGTTTTAGGAACTGAGGATTCATGGATGACAAAACCTGGTATCTATCCTAGAAGAGCCCAAGTCAAAAGGTAAGGACATGACACCATGGAAGACTCTGGAGGCTCTGGGGACTGAGAGCCTGCTGGGTGACCATGCTACGGTCCCTACCATAGCGTTACATGATTGTCGTCTGAATATTGGCTCAGGGTTGCCTCCTTAAGAATTTTTTCAAGATGCCAGAAAAGCCGATTTTTGAAGAAAACAGTGTAAGTCCAGTGTGCCTCAGTTGGTTAAGCATCTGCCTTCGATTCGCCTCAAATCATGACCTTGGGGTCCTGGGATTAAGCCCCACATCGGGTTCCCTGCTCAGCAGGAGTCTGCTTCTCCCTCTCCCTCTGCCACTCCCCCAGTTGTGCTCTCTCTCTATCTCAAATAAATAAATAAAATCTTAATGAAGGGGTACCTGGGTGGCTCAGTGGGTTAAGCCTCTGCCTTCGGCTCAGGTCATGATCTCAGGATCCTGGGATCAAGCCCCACATTGGGCTCTCTGCTCAATGGGGGGCCTGCTTCCTCCTCTCTCTGCCTGCCTCTCTGCCTACTTGTGATTTCTGTCAAATAAATAAACAAAATCTTAAAAAAAAAAAAGGACTATTAACCCTTAAAAAAATAAAATCTTAACGAATAAATAAAATACTCTAAGGCCCAAACAAAATATGTCTGCAAGTGGATTTGACTTAATGCTGCCATTTTGTGATTCCTATTCTAGGCAGTCGTCCCTACTGTATTGTTCAAAGATCTCCCAGGGGGCTTGTTAAAAATACAAAACCCTTGGCTACATCCCAAGATATTTGGAATCAATAGGGCTGGGTTGGGATCCTTGAATCTTTACTTATCATAAACACCTTCAACGCAGGTGGTCCACAGACCACACTTTGAGAAACCCTGATCTAGCTACATGTTTCCCACTTGGAAGATTCCATCTCATCTTCTCTTAATCCTGGATCCCTAGTAACAGATTTAAATAGTTGATTGGTGGCACTGTAGTTCAGTTGGGAAACACTGTTCTGGAGGTCAAGATGCATACATACAGTTCATCTCAGTGTTGACAGGCTTCGTATGCAAACTCAAAGAAGGAACAGCAAAGACAAACACAGGAAAAGGGCAGAGATGGATAGATAGTTCGTAGGAAGCTGGAGACAGGGAGAAAGCCAGAATGAGAGAAGCAAGGGGGACTCAGGAAGTTGAAGTTAACTGCTGCATTCAGTGGGGGTGTGGGCTTCAGAAGAATCACCCACTATTACACACTGATTGTAATCCATGTTTCTCTCAGCTGCTTACCTCATTTGATACTTGGTCCCTTAGGAGATGGCCCAGAAGCCTATTAGAGGTGAAATGATTTTCCGGGTTCCTACAACAGGTCTTCCTCTCTCTGAGTAGATCATCTGATTTATCTTTTGTTCAAGATTTTATTTATTTATTTATTAGAGAGAGCACACGCACATGCGAAAGAGAGAGAGAGAGACTGAGAGAGCAGGGGCAGAGGGAGAGGGAGAAGCAGATTCCCTGCTGAGCAGAGAGCCCAACATGGGGCTGGATCCCAGGACCCTGGGATCATGACCTGAGCCGAAGGCAGATGTTTAACAACTGAGCCATTTATTGAATAGATGAGGTTTAACCACATGGGAGCTATGCAGCCTTGGCAAATCACTTAATCTTCTAGAATCTGAAGATTTCTTTATCTGGACAAGAAGGTAATGATACTTCCTCCCTAAGGCTGTTAAGAGAACTAAATGAAATAATGTATGTAAAAACATTTAGTATAGCACCTGGCTGATAGGATGTGATTAGTAATTTTTTTTTAAGAGGTAAAAAAGGATTAAAGAAGTTATCTTTCACAGCCTCCTGCTTTCATCATCAAAAACAATCAATCCAGTCTCCTCACGCTGCAGGATCTAAATACCATTGTAGATTTAAGGAACAAGATGGTGGCGATGTGCGTCTTTCTGGGAATGCACACTAGACAAGAGATTTCAGTCCAGAGAAACAGCCCTGTGAAGGGCAAGTTCTCCAGAGTGCACTCACCTTGGGCTGCACCAAAGTAGGTGAGAAGAGTTTGCATATGAAAGTCACATGCTCTTTTTACCTAGATGCTCCTGAAATAGTAACACTCCGGACTTGGCACCTCTCTCTAAATCAGGAAAGGGAGGGCACCTGGCTGGCTCAGGCAGTATAGCAGGAAACTCATGATCTCAGGGCTGTTGGTTTGAGCCCCATGTTGGGTGTGGAGACCACTGGGAAAAAAAGAAAAAGGGAAAGAAGAAAAAAGAATTTATTAAATAAATCAATCGGGAAGGAAAAATGAAACAGAATCAAAGGTCCCAGACTGATTCTGTTTCAAGGAGAGGATGTTATTTCTAAACTCTCACCTGTCCATCCTTTTTACTTCTCACCCTTAAGGTAACACCCATTTTGCCTTTGTAATTGGCAATAGAGGAAGAGTGAGTAGGCACAGTAGAGATAAAGGCGAGGCTGGGTAAACTGTCTGTTGTTTCACTGTAATGACTCAAGTAAACTATAATCAAAATGTCATATTGGTATCTTTCATATACTAAATTTGCCCTTGAAATAAGAATGGAAGCCATTAAAGCTCTTAAAATCTGGGCATATCAGCCCCCCCATGTCTCATTTAAGGACTAGACATCTGTCTTTTTAAGGCAAACCAAAGGAAGCTGCCCAAACCCAGAGCAAAGAGCACCAATCCTTGAGGGCAGGTCTCTGTACACCTCCATTCAGTGTAGTTCAACATGTATTTCCTGCCTGCTTTGGGCCAGGTGCTTGCTGAGAGCTGGGGAGACGGATATCAATAAGACATGGTGCCTGCCCTAGAGGGGCTCCGAGGCTGGGATCCTCTTCTTAATTGATGTCCAGGTCTGTCCATGGATGTACCAAGTGGAGATGACATACCCCCTTCTGTGCTCACAGGAGCCGCTGCCTAAGTGCCCATACTCTTTCCCATCCAGCCCCAATGTGGTCCCAAACTGTTCTCAACATGGCACGTCTGATGGATCAGCTGGCCCAGAGTAGAACCTATCCCTGCAGTTAGTAGTGTAGGGGATCTGGAAACAGGCAGCTCTAAATTCAGACTTAAGCTTAAGCACATACTAATTGTGTTGTCCTGGGAACATCCCTTGTACTGCTCGTGCCCTTGAGCTTCCGTTTCCTCCTCTATAGAGTGGGACAATCTTCACAATGACACTACAAGGTTGGTACTATTACTATTTCCATTTTATAGTATGGAATGGTTTTGTGTGTATGTTTTTTTAAATTATTTGTTTGTTTGACAGAGCGAACGAGCACAAACCAGGGGAGTGGCCGGCAGAGGGAGAAGCAGGTATCCCACGGAGCAGGGAGTCCGGTGTGGGACTCCATCCCAGGACCCCGAGATCATGATCCGAACCAAGGGGAGACGCTTAACTGACTGAGCCACTCATGTTTGTTTATACTGAAGTAATCTCTATACCCGGAATGGGGCTCGAACTCACCAGCCTGGGATCAGGAGCTTCATGCTCTTCTGACTGAGCCAGGCAGGTGCCCTGTTATCTGCATTCTAAAAATGAGAAAAACTGAGGCACAGACAGGGCAAGCAACTTGCCCAAGATCACAAAATAGAAAGAAGGAGAGCCAGAATTCAAAGCCGGAGGTCTATTTTTCAGAGCCCATTCTAGTAACTGCTAAGCTACTCTCCTCTCAGGGTGGTCAAATGCTGTCAAGGAGCTAACAAGCACAAACTGCCAGGCTCTGACGCCATATTTAATGGAGAGTGGATTAAGAGACATATTCCTGGGTGCCTGGGTGGCTCAGTGGGTTGGGCCGCTGCCTTCGGCTCAGGTCATGATCTCAGGGTCCTGGGATCGAGTCCCGCATCGGGCTCTCTGCTCAGCAGGGAGCCTGCTTCCTCCTCTCTCTCTCTGCCTCCCTCTCTGCCTACTTGTGATCTCTCTCTGTCAAATAAATAAAAATCTTAAAAAAAAAAAAAAAGAGAGACATATTCCTTTGGCTGACACTTTAGCTCTGACTAGAAACTATTTTGTCTTAAAATAAGAAAAGCTGTGGTGGAAAGACCTGCCAGATTTGAGCGTACAAAATCTCATGTCATATTCAGACTATTTGACCAAGAATCTGGCTCTTGAGAGTGACTCCTCTGATAATTGAGATATGAGAGCCAGAGATCACCTAAGTAGCGCAAACTCCTCTGAATAAAAAAATGGACCGTGAGGGAATGTTGCTAAAGTCACCACCCATTGCCAAGATGCTTGCATAGTGACTGAGACACGGGTTAAAAGAAGGTAAATCATAACTTAAGTCTGAGCCATTTTAAGTGGGCTAATATTTGTAGAACTCTTAGCACAGTGCCTAGCACCTAGCAGACACAGCTTAAATGTTTCGCAAATAAATAAAATACAGCCAAGTGGGTGTGGGAGGAGACCTGGTTAGAAGCTGCAACCATCCTGGGGTGCCAGTTGAACTTCTTCTCACATCCTCTTCCTGTCCCACCCTCCTCCCCAGCGCTGGCCTTAGAAAAACCATTTCATTTCTGAGCCTCAGTTTTCCTGTCTGTTAAATAACACATGACAATAACTAATTCAACGGGGTTGTTTAAGAACCAAAGAGATAGTGAGATATTAGGGATGAAAATAGGTCGTTCATAAGCTATAAAACACTATACAAACGTCATTCCTATTTCTAATATCCCTTATTCAGAATTCCTGCAAGTGAAAGGACTGGGGAGAAACCAAAGAGATAGTGAGATATTAGGGATGAAAATAGGTCGTTCATAAGCTATAAAACACTATACAAACGTCATTCCTATTTCTAATATCCCTTATTCAGAATTCCTGCAAGTGAAAGGACTGGGGAGATGTCCTGAGGTGGAGAATCAGATTTCTGGTGCTGGTGCCCAGGATTGTCTGCCCTTCTCCCAGCCCCCTCCTTGGCACAGCCCCAACCCCTAGCTGCGGGCCCAGCCAAGGAGGGAGTAGAAGAGGGCTGTATGTCCCCGGAACCCAGCACTGGAACACAGAGTGCTCTCTCTCCCTCGCTTGCAGAATCAAGGCTGTACAGGGTTCTTGAGTTAGGTGAACAGCACATCTAGTGTGCCAGATCAGCTGCGCTTGGATTAGATAGAATTTTGGAGACTGCCCTGAGAACGCGGTGACCCAGTGTAACCTCATTTCTCTGGGCCCTGGCATTGTGGGTTTTACACAATTGGCTTTATAAATACACTTTGGAATACAGATCCTACTCGAAAAGTGGGGACTGCTTGTACAGAACCAAACTGAACTGCTTGAACTATGGTATATACTTCTAAAAAGAATATAAAAACATGACATTACTATAAACCATGTGATACTACCCCAAAGAGGATTCCCTTTTCTTTTTCTTTCTCTTTCTTTCTCTCTCTCTTTCTTTCTCTCTCTCCCTTCCTTCCTTTCTTTTTCATTTTCTTTTACTGCTTGGGGAGAGCCATACTTAACCTACTGATTTGTCTTTAGGATTTAATCCAGGGGGAAAACCAAGGTGACTCACTAAGAATACATGAAAGATAAGACTCCAGGGATGCCATGTGTAGGAATCAGCTGCCACAAGGGGTAAAAAGCAATATAAAACCACCAAGGAAAGGTGCAATGAAAAGGTAACGAGGAGTGGCTGGCTGGCTCAGTCAGTAGAGAATGCGATTTCATCTCTGGTTGTGAGTTGGAGTCCCATGTTGGGTATAGAGATTACTTAAAGATAAAAATGTTTTTAAAAAATAAAAGTAGTAAGAAAAAACGTTTCATAAGGCACATGAATTCAGGAGGGGAGCAGAAGCCTATGGGCTCATGGGGACCCTTTATAAAGATAGCATTTAATCAACTTCCTAGTATGCCATCAATAGCAGAGATCAGATGATTTCTGTCTAGAAATATTTAGACCAAATTTCTTTTTTTTTTTTTTTAATTTATTTGAGAGAGAGAGACAGTGAGACAGAGCATGAGCGAGGAGAAGGTCAGAGAGCGAAGCAGACTCCCCATGGAGCTGGGAGCCTGATGTGGGACTCGATCCCGGGACTCCAGGATCACGCCCTGAGCCGAAGGCAGTCGTCCAACCAACTGCGCCACCCAGGCGTCCCAGGACCAAATTTCTTTTAACCTGAAATAATGTGAGAATCTTTTCTTTCTTCCTCTTCTTCTTCTTCTTCTTTTTTTTTTTTTTTTTGGTAAGCAGCCTCCACCACATCCAGCATGGAACCCAACTAGGGGCTCCAACCCACGACCCTGAGATCAAGAGCTGAGAGGGAGTCAGACGTTTAACTGACTGAGCCACCCAGGTGCCCCTAATGTAAGAAATTAATTAACATCACATGTTATTTCCTTTTCCTTCCCTGTAACTCTAGCAGGTAAGTATTCATAACTCATAACAGATTAGAGAACTGATCTGTGGAGCTGGTATGCAGTTTGCTCAGGGTGGGGCAACTGTAGAACAGTGAAGCAAGGATTTAGACTCAGAACGGTCTGACTTCAGTCCATGGTCTTGCAAGAGCACCATGTTGTCTCCACCACACAGCTCCATGCAAGAGCCACGCTCCTAAACTCACAAAAGGCAGAAAGGAAGAGAATAGGTCTAGAAAGTAGAATAGAATTTGGTTCTCATAGATTTAATAGGGGAGACCTTAGAATGAAACCTTCACTTGTCTGACAACTGATGGACATTTTTTCTGGGAGATGCTGGTCTTCCTGGTCCTCTTATTCATAGAAGAATCATTCATATATTCAACACATATTTATTGTGCCATACATTTCTCTAGGCAGGAGGGATAGAAAGACAAGAAATAGTGCTATGCTCCATAACTTCCACGTATGAGACATAGATCTGTATAATTTTCTATATATCAAAGAAACCTAGCTGCTCCATGGGGCTTACTTTCCAGTGGGGCTTAGGGAACCAATTATAAGCACTACAGGTGCTGTTCTAGAAGCACGGGGGACATCAAGAGATCAGTGCTTTGTCAACATCAGCTTTTATTCCTTTTTTTTTTTTTCTCTTAAAGATAGTGGAATACCATTTCTTTTTTTTTTTTTTTTTTTTTTTAATTTATCTGACAGACAGAGATCACAAGTAGGCAGACAGGCAGGCAGAGAGGGAGGAAAGGAAGCAGGCTTGCTGCCCAGCAGGGGATTCGGGGCTCGATCCCAGGACGCTGGGACCATGACCTGAGCCAAAGGCAGAGGCTTTAACCCACTAAGCCACCCAGGCGCCCCCCATTTTTTTTTAAGATTTTATTTATTTGGGGTGCCTGGGTGGCTCAATGGATTAAGCCTCTGCCTTCGGCTCAGGTCATGATCCCAGGGTCCTGGGATCGAGCCCCGCATTGGGCTCTCTGCTCAGCAGGGAGCCTGCTTCTCCCTCTCTCTGCCTGCCTCTCTGCCTATTTGTGATCTCTGTCTGTCAAATAAGTAAATAAAATCTTTAAAAAAAAAAGATTTTATTTATTTATTTGTCTATGAGAGAGAGAGTGGCAGGCTCCCTGCTGAGCAAGGAGCCCAACACAGGCCTCCACCTCAGGACCCTGAGATCATGACATGAGCTGAAGGCAGATGCTTAGGCAACTGAGCCACCCTGGCGTCTCAGTTAGCTATTTATTCCCAAGGCTAATTTACACACATATGCAGATAAGGCATTCTAGGGGAACTAATTCCCATCATGCTTGGAACACTTTCATATTTCAAAATTATCTTGGAAACAGATACCTGTGCCAGCCTGAGGTGAAAACTAAGTAAGAATGGGGTGACTGAGACTGGGCTCAAATCCCGAGATGATTCTGATCTCCCAGAGACATAGGATATCCCAGCTGAAATACCCAGATGTGTCCCCAATGTCACAGAAGATCTGGTGGAACTGAGGACTACAGATGGGCTTTATTATTTTGAGCAGGGTCATCCTTAGGAAGGTTTGAGCTTGAGAATGGGCATGGGCTCTCTCTTCTCCTAGCCCAACATTTTTTTTAAAAAAGATTTTATTTATTTATTTGACAGACAGAGATCACAAGTAGGCAGAGAGGCGAGGGTGGGTGGGAAGCAGGCTCCTGCCAAGTAGAGAGTCCGATGTGGGACTCCATCCCAGGACCCTGGGATCATGACCTGAGCCAAAGGCAGAGGCTTTAATCCACTGAACCACCCCGGCACCCCCCAACATTTTCATATATGCGAGTATGGTTTAAAAGATCAAGTCCAGCCTAAAATAAACAGAAACTAATAGATACAGGCGTTGGAAGAATTGTACATTTGTTCATACAGTACTTTATTCATTCATCCGTTCATTATTTAGCCTCTGACAGAGCCCATGCGTCAGTGGGGAATGTGAGATGAATACACTCTTCCCTCTCAAGAACACACAATCTATTTGGGCAGACCCGTATGGACATGGCTTTGGGCAGAGCGTCCTAAGAGCCCATAGACGCTGTTGGAACAAACAAGCCTAAATTTTCTGAAGGTAAAGCAGTATGGCGATGCTCAAATTTGATTTTGAGAAAAAGATATACTAAAAGCAGAGAGCAGAGGAAGTGCAAAGACACATGGCTGTGAAAGAACTTGCCAGGTTCAAAGGATTGATAGAAATTGCATGTGGCTGGAAAGCAGCATTCAGGCCCAAACGAAAGGGCCGTGGAGAACAGGGACAGATCATGAGGGCCACTGCATATGCCAAGGAGCTTGGCACTTAATGAATGGATAATGAGCAAAAAGCCACAAGAAAGCTTTAATTCCCGAAGTGTAATGATCATATTTCATTTCTGATAATCACAGAGAAAGCAGTGAGAGGAAAGGGCCTACTTGGAAGTCCCCAATGATAACTTGACACAAATTATATGAAAGCATTTTCATGATCCAATACTTAAATAATACAGAAACTATTTCGGGAACAACGCACTATCCTACTAATGGATATTTAGGTTGCTTCTAATTTTTTTATTATTAACTATGAATATGCTTATACAGGTGTTCAATACATTGGTTATGACAAAGATTACTTCTCAAAATAGTCTTTTAAAAAACTAGATGCCCATCTTCTTGGCGTGGCTAAATAGATTTTTTGAGCCTTAAAGGATGAATGAGATGGTAAGATAACTCTAGCATTACCTTAGGCCCAATTAATATCAGCCAAAATATGACTGAGCCCAGGACTACAGAGAATAACACTAGCCTATCAGAATCCAGTTGGAGTTAGGGAAGGACCCTTCACAGCACTTGCTCTGAACCCAATGTTTGTGTCCCCCCAAATTCATATGTTGAAGGCCTAACTCTCAATGCGATGGTATCAAGATGTAGGGCCTTCGGGAAGTGATTAGGTCATGAGGGCATAGCCCTCATGCATGGATTAGTGTTCTTATAAAAAAGACCCCAGAGAGCTCTCTTGCCCCTTCTGCCAAGTGAGGACACAGTGAGAAGATAGTTGTTTATGGAGCAGGAAGCAGACTCTCACTGGACACTGAATCTGCCAGTGCCTTGACCTTGGACTTCTAGGCTCCAGAACAGCGAGAAATATAAGTGTTGTTTAAGCCACCTGGTTTATATTATTTTATCAGAGCTTCCCAAATGGATTACGACAGCTCTCATGGATACACTTGGGAAGAGAAGGCACAAGTGATGGAAATGTGATATATTTTTCCTAGGAAGGCTTGCACCAAATGAGGAATCTGGTGAGAAAGGGGAGAAATCAGGCTAAGTGGAAAAGACTTTCAGAGCAATGCAGCACATGAAGCTGATGGTCCAGGCAGCATTCAGGAAGTGGTGTTCCGCCAGTTGACCACCATTGCTACTGTTGGCTGGCTGTTAAGCATTGTTCCTAGAAAGTCATTGACTTATAACAAGGCCCTCCACTTCCCCTGCTCTGTGGCAGCTCTCTTACTAGTGGTCCTTTAATCATCAAAAAAACTGAAACCCTAGAGGTGCCTGTGTGGCTCAGTTAAGTGCCTGACTCTTGGTATTTCAGCTCAGGTCATGATGTCAGGGTTCTGGGACTGGAGCCCCATGTTGAGCCCTGCATTGGTCTCCATGCTCAGCAGGGAGTCTACTTGAGGATTCTCTTTCCTTTTCTTCTACCCCTCCCCTGCTCGTACGTTTGAGTTCTCTTTCTCTAAAATAAATAAATAAATCTTAAAAGAAAAGACAAGGTTGAGACAAGGTTACAAGGTTGAGGTCAGATTTGTTTGGGGGTCACACCTTCCTTAGGTTTTGTACCAACCCCATTTCTCACAGATTGGTGTTAATTCTCTGCCTAAGCCCTACAGGGATGAAGAATTCCCAGTATCATCCTTATAGACTCATTTTAGGGTTCCCCATACTTTCAAAGGCAAGTATATTTCCCAGCATCCCCCACCTAAAGCTGAGCCCAGTTTTCTTGGTTCAACTCTAATAGACAAGAATAAGGACAGGAGGTCAGTTGTGATATTAGAGTTACAACATCACAGACTATGGAACTCAAGACTGGCGTAGAAGCTTTTGAGCATTGGACTAGAATAGAAATGTCTGCAAAGCTCCATATCTAGCAGGTTAGTATATATAGATTTAGTAATGCCTAGTTCTCCTGATTAGTCAGATAATTAAAAAATTCTCTTACCTGAGAAAACAGAAGATTCTTAAGAAGTATCTTAAAACTATAGTGGGGGATCCATGTTTGACTGTTTCAAATGACTACCAGCCCATATATAAAGAAGATATCTTTTTCTTTTAAGATTTATTTTTAAGTCATCTCTATACCCAACATGGGCTCAAACCCACAATCCTGAGATCAATTGTTGCATGCTGCACCAACTGAGCCAGCCAGATGCCCCAAAAAGATACCTTTTTCTCTAATTTGCAGAAGAGAAAAATCGTGGGAAAGGACAAAGGCATGCTCAAAGCAGATTTAGCCAAAGAGATTTTAATCACTTGCAACTATGTTCTCATGGACAGGTCACTCTAAAACCCTCCCTTCTCATATCCTTTTTTTCTCTCGACTGATGGAGAAGAGAAGAGCCCAGTCCTCTTGCCTGTGTTCCAGTTGTCTGCCTCTCGTATCTCCACATATTTGGGATATTCGGGACGGCAGAGTCTGTACTGTTTCAGCTCAGCCACGGCTTTGTTGGATGAGTATTTAAAATTAAGGCTGCTAGGCCATAGGGTAGGGAAAGGCTTATCGTCTCCAGCCACAGGATTTCAGCCAATCTCTAAAAACGTCCTTCTGAAATAGGTGGAGAAATACAAACCAGGTGAGAGTGGAGATCATCTGCCACACCGGAGCTCTGATTGATTGGATCCATGTGAATCCTCGGGCTCAGTTCTGGTCAAAATTTTGCCCATGACTTGAATGAGTACAACAGTGGCAACGTGATGAATCTGCAGCTGACATGACGCCAGAGGAGACGTGAATAGAGAGGATATCAGAATCCGAATCCGAAGAAAGCTCAGCAGCCTGGAGCGATGGGGAGAACCTGGTGGGATGAAAGTGGACAAGAGGAAAAAAGCCAGTACACAGGTACTAGGTGAGAGGATGGGCTTCTCGTAGCGTGCATGTGAAGGACTTAAGACTAGGAATTCAATATTTTACCTAGAGCCAAGGATTTTTATCCAAAAGAAAAAATATTGATGGTGACATGATTTCTATCTTGAAATATGGGGAACTCTGACATACGGATGCAGAATGAAGTAGGGCCATCTGGCAGGGACATTTTGGGAGGAAGGCATCCCTCAGAGAATGACAGAATAGATGATGCCCAAGGCCCCTTCCAGTTAGAGAGGCCATGGCCTTGTCTTTCTGGCACATCACAGGACCCCTATGTGTCCTATTTCCTTATGTATAAAATGATCTCTGAGCAGAACTCTGATCTCCAAGCTCTTTTTCTGCTTGAACAGACTGTATTTCTGTATCTCGTTTTCTTTGAATTTTCCTTCAAGGCTGGGTACAGATGGGAGTTAATGCATACATGTCTCGGGTGCTTGGGTGCCTTCAGTCAGTTAAGTATCTGTCTTCCACTAAGGTCATGATCCCAGGGTCCTGGGATGAATCCCCACTTGGGCTCCCTGCTCCGTGGGAAGCCTGCTTCTCCTCCCACTCCCTCTGCTTGTGTTCTCTCTCTTGCTGTCTCTCTCTCTCTCTGTGAAATAAATAAATTAAATCTTTTTTAAATTAAAAAAAAAACCACAAAAACCATACTTGTTTCCAGTTTACCTCGTTCCATTAAATGAAAGCAATGGGAAAAATGCATGCCACTCCAGGAAAGGCTACGTGAGGAGAGAGAACCTGCTGTTACAGTTGAATAGTGTCCCTCCAAAATTCCTACGTTGAAGACTTAACCCCCAGTACCTGAGGATGTCTCAGAATGTGACTATATTTGAAGATAGGGTCTTAAAAGACCCTAATTAAGTTGGAATAGGTCATATAGGTGGGCTTAATCTAATACAAGTGGTGTCGTTATTAAAAGAGAAAATTAGGGGACACCTGGGTGGCTCAGGGGGTTAAGCCTCTGCCTTTGGCTCAGGTCCTGATCTCAGGGTCCTGGGATTGAGTCCTGCATCGGGCTCTCTGTTCAGCAGGGAGTGGGCTTCCCTCCCTCTCTCTGCCTGCCTCTCTGCCTACTTGTGATATCTCTCTCTCCCTGTCTATCAAATAAATAAAATATTTTAAAAATAAAAAAAGAAATTTAGGATGTAGACAGGTCCATGAAGACATAGAGAGGGGATGGCCATCCGCAACCCAAGGAGAGAGGCTTCAGAAGAAACCAACCCTGCCAACATTTTGATCTCAAACTGCTAGCCTCCAGAATTGTAAGAAAATGAATTTCTGTTGTTCAAGCCACCTAGTTCACCATACTTTGTTACAGTAGCCCTAGCTGACTTGTAGACTTGCTATTTTCACATCTCTGCACACATGGCAGGGAGAAGAGGAATGGAAGGTTTTTTTGTTTTTGTTTTGTTCTAAAGATTTTATTTATTTATTTGACAGACAGAGATCATAAGTAGGCAGAGAGGCAGGCAGAGAGAGGAGGAATCAGGCTCCCTGCAGAGCAAAGAGTCCAATGCAGGGCTTGATCCCAGGACCCTGGGATCATGACCTGAGCTGAAGGCAGAGGCTTAACCCACTGAGCTACCCAGGTGCTCCAGGAATGGAAGGTTTGTTTATGAAAACCTCTTCCAAAAGTGTCAAACTATAGGGGCCTCTGGGTGGCTCAGTCAGCTGAGCATCTGACTCTTGATTTTGGCTCAGGTCATGATCTCAGGGTTGAGAGATTAAGTGCTGCATCGGTCTCCATGCTGGGTGTGGAGCCTGCTTAAGATTCTCTCTCCAGGGTGCCTGGGTGGCTCAGTGGGTTAAAGCCTCTGCCTTCGGTTCAGGTCATGATCCCAGGGTCCTGGAATCGAGCCCCGCATCTAGGGCTCTCTGCTCGGAGGGGAGCCTGCTTTCTCCTCTCTCTCTGCCTGCCTCTCTGCCTACTTGTGATGTCTCTCTGTCAAATAAATAAATAAAATCTTAAAAAAAAAAATTCTCTCTCTCCTTCTTCCTCTGTCCTCCCTCCCGCCCCCACTTGCTTGCTCTCTCTCAAGAAAAAAAAAAGGATACTACCAGGATTTATCCTTAGATTTCATCCATCCTTCTCAGAAATATGAAGCTTTTTCTTTAGTTGCAGATTTTTGCAATTAGAACAGACTCTAAACCACAGATCCCAAACTGGTGATCCAAACAAGTTGAATGTGGTCACAAACATGCTCTGTTTTGGTCCCCACATATTACAAATTTTTTTTGCTATAATGGCAAATAATTAAAACTTGAGGGGCTTTCACGCTAAAGCCCATATTTCTGGCTTCTCTCAGAAAACCGGAAGATTTAGCTTCACCAGGCCTTCCCTGTAACAGTCTGTTGGAGTGAAGTAGTGGTCCTCTCTTTAGATGGGAAATGTATTCTCCCCTTACTACAGTCCCCACCTGGACGACTGCATTCATTTACCTGACCCTGTTCAGGATTTTTATCTGTGACTCTTGTCAACTAAAGAGGCCAAAAATCTGTTACTCTTCACCTGGCAAAAGGTCATCACAGAATTTCCACTCCATAGCAAGAGATATATAATTGTAAGTGTCATACTTTCTTTGACTTCTTTCAACCAGCAAAGTTGAGACCACATTTGGCTCTTTGGATCCTGACCAAAAGTTGAGTGTGAAATTGGGAACATATACCATGAGAACAGGTCAGAGAAGCAGGGAAGGCTCAGGCTTAGGGAAGACTGGAGACAGGAGATTGGAAGACTAGCTGACCTTGGCCTCAGCAGCTGGTCAGATGCTCCAAGTAATTACCATCTTGGCCTGCCAACAGAACTGCTTTCATAAAGGATAATTTAAATTGCCAGAACAACAAGGAAATCGATCTTGCTTCACACTCTCCAGGATCGAAAGCGCACAGAATCACACCTGCATGGCTGAGCACACTGTCTCTTGTTGTGCTGCTTTGAGATGTACTGATGCTGTTGAGCTACAGTCTGCATGAAATGTCTTCACCTGTTCTCTTCCTACACCATTGGAGAAGTTGGTTTAAGATCCAATGAAATTCTAAAACATTTAGAATGGCTCCAAAGAGCTAAAATAGGTTTTGTTGCAAGGGAAAGAGCTATGAACAACTACAGTAGTCGTGAAAAGAACAGCTTATGACAAAGACATTTCCTCCAAAGATGGAAGGAAAGAACAGAATGTCCCTTTATGCCGTGTCTGTTGGATTGAGCAACTTTTCACAAGGCTGTATGGTTGTGCCATAGCACTTTAAAGATGGTAGCCACGTAGGAGGAAGAGAAGAACTCATGCCTCTTTCTGATTGAACAGGGATTAGGAAATGGTGAAATACAAATAGATCCCACAAAAATATATCACTTACTTCTCATACAGAGTTGGAGGGAATATTTCCTTGCTGGAAGTGTCTTTTTGTATCTTATGGCTTGCAAGACCTGGAAGTTGGACCACATGTCAACTTTCTACTTGAAATCCAGCAATGGGAAAGGGAAAAGAGGGCTGCCTAAGAACCTAATTCAGAGCAAAGCTGTACTTAGGTCCAAGTAGAAGCTCAGCCTGGAAATAATGGCATTCTATATTACACAACCCAAATCTCATGATGTAACTAATTCCCTTGCTTAAAATTATTAGGTGGTTCCCCTTGTGTCCAAATTTCTTGGTCCAGTCTCTGATCTTTGACTACCTCCCTAGACTCATCTTCTACTATACACCTTTGAGCTCTGACCACCCTGACTCTAAGTTCCTCTTATATCTCTCTTCTGTTTCCTCTTAGGACACATTCTCCCCTCTACCCAGAATACTGCCTCACTGCCTTCAGCTCATCCTTTCCGTTTTCAGCATGAAGGTCACTTTTTCTCAAGCAGGCCTTCTCTTATTGCTACATTAGTTAAAAAAGGCTGCCCACCCTCCCATTTCTTCATGGGCTACATACTACCTGAGACGTGACACTTCTCACTCTTATTTTCAATTTCTTGTTGAATGTCTGGCTTCGTGGTCCTCTGTGTAGGCTTTGAGAGTGGAGACTATGTCTTGGTTATGGTTGTATATTTTGCAATTATCAGCAGCTGGCACAGAATCCATGTGTAATAAGGATTTGTTTAATGACTACAGTAAAGGTTTTCAGAGAAGTAAGAACACTCGTGGACTTTGAAAATCTGAGACCTTCTTAATCTTCTTTCTTCTGGGCAGACCTCATTTCAGCTCAGGAAGATGGGGATCTTTCTTCAACTTAAACTCCCCCAGAAAAGAAGAAACCATAACTCTCTTTTTTTTTTCTTTAAGATTTTATTTATTTATTTGACAGATAGAGATCACAAGTAGGCTGAGAGGCAGGCAGAGAGAGAGAGGAGGAAGCAGGCTCCCTGCTGAGCAGACAGCAGGGATGTGGGCTCGATCCCAGGATCTTGGGATCATGACCGGAGCCGAAGGCAGAGGCTTTAACTCCCTGAGCCACCCCGGTGCCCCAGAAAACATAACTCTCTTGATAGTTCATCTTTGGGTTCTACATAAGCAACCTTTAGATAAATCTGACTTAATTCCGTTCCATGGTGTAATCACACATCTTTCTTGTTTACCATGCATGTTACCAAACCTCTAGTTTTTTGTCCATTAACTTATCATAAAGAGTTACTTTTTTTTTTTTTAAAGATTTTATTTATTTATTTGACAGAGAGAGATCACAAGCAGGCAGAGAGGCAGGCAGAGAGAGAGAGGAGGAAGCAGGCTCCCCGCTGAGCAGAGAGCCCGACGCGGGACTCGATCCCAGGATCCCGAGACCACGACCTGAGCCGAAGGCAGCGGCTTAACCCACTGAGCCACCCAGGCGCCCAAGAGTTACTTTTTATACTGCTTATCACATGACCTTGCCTCTTTGTTCCCTGCTGTAACAGACTCAGCCATCCTCCTGCTTCCACCTGGACTACAAGCAACTTGTTTTCATGCAGACACTCTACTAGTTTGGTATTTAGAAAAACAAATTACCCTCCATGGAGCACCGGTGGCCAATGTGAGGGAAGATGAGGGGATTTGATCCTTTGATCCTTTGTGAGTGACAATATCACAAATGCCATCATCACAGTTGGCACTGGGGCTGCTGGTGCTGAGGACAAAAGAGAGGCATGAACCACCTCCCTGGAAAGCCAGCCCAGAAAATAACATCCAGGTGGGCGCCTGTTGAATGCAGAGTCCTGGCCTGAATGCTGTGGGGAGATGCCAAGCCAGGAGGGGGAAGGTGTTTTGCCTTCTGAAAGGACCCTGTCACTCCTTCAGGCCACAGACATTGACAGAGGTCTACTCTGTGCCAGGTTAGGTGTTAGGGGCATGGCATTTAGTAATTTTCCCTCCAGGTGCTCACAGTCTGGGGTGGGGATGGGGTTGGAGGACTTCTTATCTAAAAGAAATATTTCCTGGGGCACCTGGGTGGCTCAGTGGGTTAAGCCTCTGCCTTCTGCTCAGGTCATGATCTCAGGGTCCTGAGATTGAGACCCACATCAGACTTTCTGCTCAGTGGGGAGCCTGTATCCCCCTCCCCTGCCTGCCTCTCTGCCGACTTGTGATCTCTATCAAATAAGTAAAAATAAAACCTTAAAAAAATAAAAGAAATATTTCCTGTTCTTGGTTTATTAAAGATTCACATTAAAGATATCACATAAATGCAAACATACCCCACAGAGACGTTAAGCACAGAACCCACAGGAGCAGATGGTTAGCATCTAGGAAAAAGAAATAGAAAGAAGGTCTATGACAAAACCATCCAAGAGGCAACCCACCATCCAAGTAGACCACTCCCAGGCCCCCACTGTTGTGGGCCTGTCCTCAGTGGCTCCGCGTCCTGGCTTCCCTGGCTTCCTGTTGCAAGTTTTCTCCTACTTCACCATCCTGAGTCTTCTCTCACAGATGGGAAAGAGATTGAACCCAGTCCATCTGTACCAGGGTAGAGCAGCAAGGGATCCTTAGAACCCCCTTCCCCCAGGCAGCAAGGCATTTCCTCCCTGTGCCAGTGCTAGACTGCCTGAGGAGCAAACTGTGTAGCTGTTTAGCCCTCCAGGAAAGCATTGTCCCTCCCAAAGATTTCAAGTTTGATACACATCTCCAAATATTCTTGCATGGAGAAAATTCAAAGTTTGTGAACCTCCTTTACATTTGTTTCCCAGGCTGGTATTTTTTGGAATAGTAAAGCCACAGATGAGGACTGACTGATTTTTTTTTTTTTTTTTTTTAAGTAAGCTCTGTGCTCAGTGTGGGGTTTGAATTCATGACCCTGAGATGGAGAGTCACATGCTCTACAGACTGAGCCAGCCAGGTGCCCTCTGGTTGGTGTTTTTTAATTTGGAATTAGCAGGAGAAGTGGCAGAGGGAGAAGCAGGCTTCCTGCTGAGCAGGGAGCCTGACATGAGTCTCGATCCCAAGTCCCTGGGAATCATGACCTGACCTGAAGGCAGATGCTTAACAACTGAGCCACCCAGGTGCCCCCATCGACAACTGTTTAATGCTTAGAGCCTTGAAGGTGCGACTCCTTCCCAGTCAGGGGCTTTATGGGCACATCTGACCTAAATTACCATCTAGGGGAATTATTCTCACAGGAGGAATTCCAAGCCATGCAGAAGCAGGGTGACTGAGGAAGCATAGGACACTAAAGCATGCACAGTAAGGTAAACTTAACATGGATGGATTCCTTCTTAAGATGCCACTTGCTTTCTAATGATATCCTGGTCTATGAAATCTGTGGACACTGCTTCTGGGAGATGTTTTATGTAAAAGGTTTCTGTGGTCAAATAATGTTGCAAAATGTTGCACCTTTTATCTCTGTGATGAAGATTCGGGAAATAGATTAGCAAATTAAATCTTCCAAGCAGTTGTGCAATAAAGGAACTAGTCTAATTTCGAAAAGCAAACAAACAAACAAACAAAAATCAGTGTTTTTCAAATGCGTTTAATCACAGCAGGAAAAATTTTAAATCCTGTAACCCTGAGTAATACCCTGTGATATTGTGTGGCACACAAACGGAAATGTGCTACTCTCGTATTTGCTTTCTTTTGGTGATGGGATGGGTTTTTTTCCCCTAAGAAACATTTGTTTTATGTCCTGTCGAGTAAAATGCTGTTTTCCTGTCAATTGATTCATTTGAGGGGAAAAATAAATTTGCATGCTGACCCACGTAAGTGCTCCCCAGAATTCATACCCAGGTGATTTCATGCTAGAGCATTAGCTGGCTTTTCCTTCTCTCCTTTCTTAACGGCTTTCACCACTGGGTGATAGAAAGGCACGTGACTCCAGTGGACTCTGCATTTTTATGGGCTGCTGTCAGCAGAAGACTACCTGTACTAGCTTAAGGAGTCTAAAAATGGACAAGAGGAACTCGTCACTTCAAAGAAACACGTGTTCTCATTTTATAATACAGTTTTGAGGGCTAATTTTGCTCTGCTGGGTATTTAAGTGAAATACTTGTAGGCTCAACAGGGATTCAGGGGAGAAATGCGAAGAAGGGGAGAAAAAAGTTCATTTTATTAATGAACTGTGAGCACAGCGACTAGTCCATTCTCTCCTCCCCACCTTCCCTCCTGCTATCAAACAGAAGTTCTGAGTGTGTCTATTTCTTTTACTCCCACTATCAGCTTCGAGCTGGGAAAGGGAGGGTGTCCAGTGAAATGCTTGCTCTCTGGGAGCCCTTCACAGAGTCACCCCCACTGGAGTGGGAAATTGCTAAAGGATTTCTGCCTGAGCTCCTGAAATTGTTTCACCACCCCAGCAGTAGCATCTATTGTGGTATGAATATTTTGTCCTCCCAGAATTCTTCCTTTTCCTTCCTCCTCTCCAACCCCTGCCTTTGTTTGTTTGTTTGTTTGAATGGTGGGTCTGCAGCCTTATTCTCATAGTGCTTACCATGGGATCCTGGGATCCCGGGATCAGTACTGCTCCCCACTCTTCTGCTCCCTGTTGCCCTGCGCCCAGTTTCTCTGTGGCCTGTTCACCGTGGCAGGCTCACAGAGAAAGCCGGTCTCCGGTACTTAGGGGACTATATCACCCTCCCCTCCTCTCAGGTCAGGGTGAGAATAACAAAATGAAAATAGCCAGCTCAGCACTGACTAGATACCAGCACGGTGCTAACAACTTTCCATGTATTTTCTTATTTTATCCCATTTCCATTTTACACACGAGAAAACGAAGGCTCACCAAGGTAATCTGCCCACAGGCAAACACACTACGTGGCACAGAGCCAAGATCTGAAGGCTGATGCCAAAGTTCATGTTATTGGCCGCTGTAGTAAATTCATTCACTCTTTCGACAAATGTGTCAGGCAGTGTTCCAGTGCTGGGGATACAGGAGTGGGGACAAAGAATGAAGGCTTTCCTTATGTGGATTCCACTCCAGTGAGGAGACAGAAAATGCACAGCAAATTTCAGGTGTCATGAGGAAAGCTAAGCAGGGTAACAGGGTCAAGAATAGGGGGGAGGGGTGGCTCCTCCGCCCAGACTGAGTGGTCAGGGAAGGCCTCTGTGGGATCCCACTAGAATGGGGACCATATGCTCCTGCATTTTCTCACAGACACCCACATGCTGGTGATCCCAGCTAATACTTCTGGGGCTCTGTATTTACAGACCCTGACAGATCTCTCTGGATCAGGGTACTTCTAGAGACCTCTGTTTCGTTGGGAAGACAAAGCTGTCGCTTTTCCACAGAAATATGTTGGACTGTGTCTTCAGAAATATGCCGTTGGTGTGTCTTCGGAGTTGTCCAGGAGAAAGGTACTCTCACCTTTCAACAAAAGCATTCATTTTACGTGGCAGGTGAACCCCATTCTTCTAATAACAATGGGTAAGAGTTGCCAAGCACTTGCCATGTTATGTGTCAGACATGGGTCTAAGTGCTTTACATGTGTCATTTCATTTAATGATGACAACCCCTCGAAAGGGAGATTGTCTGAGCTTTGGCTGCCATAACAAAATACCACAGACTGGGTGGGTTAAACAACAGATTAATTTTCTCACAGTCCTGGAGGCTAGAAGTCCAAGATCAAGATGCTGGCATGGTTGAGTTTTCTTGAGAACTTTCTTCCTGGCTTGTGGACAGCCTCCTTCTCCCTGTGTCCTTACGTGGTAGAGAGAAGGAGAGAGAGAGGGAGGGTGTGAGCTCTATGATGTCGATTATAAGAGCACTAATTTCATCATGGAACCTATCTTATCTCCCA
Organism: Neogale vison; assembly: GCF_020171115.1. NCBI lineage: Eukaryota > Metazoa > Chordata > Mammalia > Carnivora > Mustelidae > Neogale > Neogale vison. Next base: position 119,131,523 of record NC_058096.1, read on the forward strand.
ACAGCCCCATCTCCGAATGCCATCACACTGGGGATTAGGAATTTAATATACAGACTTTCGGGGAACATAGTTCAATCCATAGCAGAAATGTCATTATTACTGCCATTCTACAAGTAAGGAAATAGGTACAAAGAGCTCAGGGAATTTGCCCATGGTCACATGCAGTGGAATTAGTATCCAATTATTGTCAGTCTGACACATATGAAAAACCATCTTGGGCGCCTGGATGCCTCAGTGGGTTAAAGCCTCTGCCTTCAGCTGAGGTCAGGATCCCAGGGTCCTTGGATCAAGCCCCGCATAGGGCTCTGGTCAGCAGGGAGCCTGCTTCCTCCTCTCTCTCTCTCTCTCTCTCTCTCTGTCTGCCTCTCTGCCTACTTGTAATCTCTGTCTGTCAAATAAATAAATTTAAAAAATCTTAAAAAAAAAAATCTTTGTGAGGAAGAAGAAAATGGCACAATATTATTAGCCCTGGACCAAAATCATGAATTATGAAGGTGCTTAACAACAGCAACAACAATAACAACAACAAAATATCAAAGCCCTACAACTTTTAAACCAAGGAACAAGCCTTAAAGGGAAACTTCTTTAAAAAGTCCTATATCCTGGTATACCACGGGTGTTAAGCTTTTTTTTTTTTTTTTTTTTTAGAAAGAATGTGCATGAGGGGATGGGCAAAGGTGGAAGGAGAGGGAGAATCTTAAGCAGGCTCCACACCCAGCATGGAGCCCAACATGGGGCTTGATCTCATAACCCTGAGATCATGACCTAAGCCAAAATCAAGAGTCAGATACTTAACCAACTGAGTCATTCAAATACCCCTGTGTGTAAAGCTTTTTAAACTGAATGTTGATAAAATGTTCTTGACCACTGTGCTATGCAGCTTCTTTCCATGTGGAAGGATGCACTGATCCATCATCCAGGTAGAACACTGAGGTATGCACAATTAACTCTTCACAGGGATGAACATATCCTTCTTAGAAGGCTTTCCAAAAAAGTGCATTTGTTTATTTTCTTAGTTTAAATCATATGCTCTCCTTTCTCTCTAGATATTGACTGAAACAGACTCATACCCTACTGTAAAACAAAAAAAGTTTTTGCTTTAAAAAAAAAAAAATATTGGTCAATCAACTCTCCTGGCTCTGGTTCCATGAACATTGGGTAAACTTCTGATAAAAATTTAACCTATTGAGTGTCTTGCACAAAAAGTGTAGATACTCAAACCTGAACACTCTGGAATGCATATTTCATTATCAACACTTGTCTTTCCAGTTGCTACACATCATTTGTTGTGCATTTGATTAGCATGGGCTAGTCCCCAAGTCTTATCACCATTGGGAAAAATGAAAAAATAGTTCCTGGGTCTCTAAAATTGAAGATTTTCCCAGACTCCATATTGTCTCTTGTCCTTGGCTTAGTAAGTTCCTCCTTCACACCTGTCATTGATCCAATGAAGGCATACCTTCACAATGCTACTTTTCCTTGATTGGAGTCTGGACGATCACAGTTTTGGGTGGCTTACTTTTATAGCTAGCTGACCTTATTGATTATATAGAGATCTTTATATTGATCAGTACTGTACTCTAAAAGGATAACTCTAGATCCTGTAGCTATTACAATACCATTTTTTTCAGAGGAGTTTGGAATTTATTCCAAACTTTTCCAAATTTTGGAATTTATTCCAAAAGTAATCAAAGATCTATGGAGGGTCCTGAGTTTCAAAGGGGCATGGTCAGAATTTTGAGGAGGAGACTGGCATTGGAAAGGTCTGTAAAAATATTACTACACCGTTTCAAATTCAATCAACTTTCAGTGCAATAGCCTTCCCACATCCATACAGTTTGGATCCATTTTCTTCCCTATCCCCACTGTTATCACCCTAGTCCAAGCCATTATCACTTCTCACTTCATTTTCTATGAAGTCTCCTAACAAGTCTCCCTGCTTCCTCTTTTTCTCCCATGAAGATCAATCCTCTACATGGTAACTAGAGAATTTCTTTTTTAAAAAAATTCATTTTTATATAATTCATACACCCTAAATACACCCACTTAAAGTTTACAATTAAGTGGATTTTAATATATTCACAAGATTGTGCAACTGCTGCAAGTGTCTTATTTTTAAGGGTTTATTTAATTTTATTTACTTTTAAATATTTTATTTATTTTATTTGAGAGAGAGAGAGAGAGAACAAGCAGAGAGGGAGAAGCAGTCTCCCTGCCGAACCAGGAGCCCAATGTAGGACTCAATCTCAGGACTCTGGGATCATGACCTGAGTCGAAGGCAGACACTTAACCAACTGAGCTGCCCAGGTGCCCCTTAAAGATTTTATTTTTAAGTAATCTCTACACTCAGCACGGAGCTTGAATCATAACCCAGAGATCAAGAGTTGTACGTTCTACTGACTAAGCCAGCCAGGCACCTGAAAGTGTCTATTTTAAAACATTTTAATTATGCCTCAGAAAAACTCATACCTGTTAGCAGTAATTTCTCATTCCTCCTTCCTCCAGGCCCCTGGCAACCATGAATCTCTTTCTGCCTCTATGTATTTGCTGATTCTGGACACTTCATATAAATGAAATCACAGAATATGTGGCTTTTGTGTCTTGCTTTTGACATGTAGTGTAATGCTTTCAAAGTCTATCTTTGTTGAAGCATGCATCAACGCTTCATTTCTTTTTATGACCAAATAATATTCAATTGTATGGACATAACACATTTTACATTTCTACCAGGAGTGTGTGAGGTGCCCAGTTTCTTCACATCCCTCATCAACATTGGTTCTTGTCTATCTTTTTTTATAATAGTCATCCTAATGGTTGCGAAGAACCATCTCATTGTGGTTTTGATCTGTTTCCTTGATGAATAATAATGTTGAGAATCTCTCAATGTACTTACTGACTTTTGGTATATCATCTTTTTTTTTTTTTTAAATATTTTATTTGTTTGACACAGAGAGAGAGAGAGAGCACAAGCAGGGGGAGTGAGAGAGAGAGAAGCAGACTCTCACTGAGCAGAAAGCCCTATGTGGGGCTTGATCATGACCTGGGCTGAAGGCAGACACTTAACCAACTGAGTCACCTAGGCACCGGACTTTTGGTAAATCATCTTTGTAGAAATGTCTATTCAGCTCCTTTGCCCATTTTTTAAAAAATAGGGTCATCTTTTTATTAATGAGTTACAAGAGTGCTTTACATACTGTAAGCATAACTTCCTTCTCAGATATGGTTTCCAAGTATTCTTTTCCCATTCTCTGACTTGTTTTTTATGGTATTGTTTGTAGCACCAATGTTTTTAATTTTTATGAAGCCTAATCTAGCTATTTTTTTCTTCTGTTTTTTATGCTTTGATGTCATCTCAAAGTTTACCTAACTCCAGTTCATGGAGATATACTCCTCTGTTTTCTTCCAAGAGTTTTATAGTTTCAGCTCCTATATTTATGGCTTTGATCTATTTTGAATTAATTTTTGTGTATGATTGTGGTGGGCGTCCAGTTTCATTCTTTACATAGAATAATACGGCAATATTTGTTGAAACAACTACAGATTTCTTTAAAAAGTATAGATCAGATCATAATCCTTCTCTGATTAAAAGTTTTAATAACTTCCCATTGCACTTACAATAAAATCCAGACTTCTCCACCTACTTCTTCACTCTCATTTTATGCCACTCTCATTCTTGCTCACCAGGCTGCAGGGTCTCTCATTTCCCAGAATAAATAAAACTTAGGTTTTTCCTTAGTTTCCTCATATTTTTTCATTTCTCACCTTTTTTTTTTTTTTTAAAGATTTTATTTATTTATTTGACAGAGAGATCACAAGCCAGGAGTCAGAGGGAGAGGGGAAAGCAGCTCCCCACTGAGCAGGGAGCCCAAGGCAGGGCTCCATCCTTAGACTCAGGGATCATGAGGTGAGCTGAAAGCAACCACTTAACCAACTGAGCCACTCAGGCGGCCCTCATTTCTTACCTTAAATGTCATCTCCTCATACATGACTTTTCTCAACTTTTCTCCTAAAACAGATTATCTATCCCATCCCACTTGTCTCTTATATCACCTCCTGTAATTTTCTTCATAACTTTATCTATATATCTACATTTTTACTGCTTTAGCTTTTTACTTTTGAGTAATACTTCTTCGCATTTTCCATAGTGTTTTGCATTTTGTATACATTTACTTCACAGGTCATGTTGTTAGAAACTGGAGAAACTAGAATTTACAATTAGATGGGATATAAAAAATCACCTGTCAATTACTCCTTCTTTACAGACCCCAAAACCAAAGTCTAAGGAGTGTAGAAGAGTTGTCTGGGGTAAAAAGAGTTGATTTTGAGAACTCTAATTTCCACACTGATTTGCCCTATACCAACGTGATGCCTTTTTTGCAAAATCATTAAAATGAAGAGGTTTTTTGTAATTTCTTCCAAAATAACACTATTTTTCTAAGCCTTCTTTTTAAAAATGGTTGGAATGGGCCTTCAGTGAATGGACAGGACCCCGTTAGGATGGCCGGAAATCACACTTCACTAGCGCCCAATAAGTACCACTTCTTTGTTTCATGCTCCTTGGCTGTCCCGCCTCCTTCTCCCTCCGTCCTTTCCCATCTTCCGGGTCAACCGCCCAAGCACCCCTATCCCCGAGGCCCCGCCCCCTTCAGGGCCGCGTGCCCTGCGCCAAGATGGCGCCAGGCGCTTCTGCTCTGGGGGAAGTGAGCTCACACTACTCCGGAAGGGAAGGCGGGGAAAGAGCAGGCGGGTGGGTGACCCGCCGTGGGGCTGTGGGTGGGGCGGCGGCCGCAGCTGTGGCATTCACGTTTGGGGCTGGAGAGAGGGAGAGGAACTCGCCGGCTCCTGGGAGCTCAGTCGAGGTCCCAGGGGCGGGGGGTTGGAGGAAGTCGCCGCGAGAGGCTCGCCACGGGCCGGAGGAGAGACGGCCCTGAGAGCCGGCGTCCCGCCCCCGGCGGCCTCCTTCTCCGTCCCTCCTCCCGGCTGCGCGCGGGCGGCCGCGGCTCTGTCTCGGGGGCTGCGGCGGGAACCGTCGAGCAGGCTGCACGGAACCCTCCTTCAGAGGACCTGCTAGAGGAGAAGAGGGAGCGCGGTGGCTCAGGCCGTCAGCTCAGAGGTCAGGCCTCGGGTCGCGGTCCATGGTCCTCTGTCCTTCGCCCAGCCCTCTTGGCTAGAGTCCGCGACCTCCCCACGCTGCTTCAGCCTTTTTTTTTTTTTCCCCCAGTATGCCACCAAACCGTGTGGCAGGGTGAGCTTTTTTCCTCCCTGCTTTTGCCGGGAAGGAGATACATATTTAAAGGATCTCTGTCTTCATTGCTGCCCCTGCCCTCTTAAAAGTTTTCCTTTGGTAGGAATGCTTGTAGTCCTCCCATGGACGATTTGATGATTCCCACTCCAGCCGCGGGCCTGATTTAGTAACTGGAATCACCTTCAGATCAGATCTTAAAAATTACCTACAAAACTCCGCTGCAGAGTTGTTCTCTCCCATCCAAGAAAGGCAAATGGACTTCGGAGTTAAGATGCAGGGGGGTGAACCAGTGTCAACAATGAAAGTCTCAGAGAGTGAAGGGAAGCTGGAGGGCCTGGCCACAGCGGTGACCCCGAACAAGAACAGCAGCAACAGCAGCTGTGGGGGTGGAATCAGCAGCAGCAGCAGCAGCAGCAGCCGCGGTAGCAGTGCAAAAGGCTGGCAGTACAGGTATGACACTTTCTTCAAGGTGATTTCCTCAGGTGGGAGTAATGAGTCTACATTTCTGCAGCTGTTGAAAGGTAAAGTAACCCACTGATTTCCCAAAACAACATCTCAGTTGGACCTAGGATCTCATCTTTCATTAGCAAGGTTTCTATTCATTCATTCGTCCATTCAACAGGTTATTTATTGAAGGCCTTTTGGAGAATACATAAATGTATCCGTCAACTTCCTCTAACATCCCTAGAGTTAGTTAATCCCTCCTCTGATTTAATTTTTCTGCACTCAACTTCTGTTTTTGCTCATGTTGCAATTTGTTCGCAGGCCTGCCTCTCCTGCTAGATTGTGAGGGCAGGAACTGCTTAACTCAGCTCTCTCCAAAGGCTCGCACATGCTAGCCTTAGAAACATTCATGGATGGGGCGCCTGGGTGGCTCAGTGGGTTAAGCCGCTGCTTTCGGCTCAGGTCATGATCTCGGGATCCTGGGATCGAGTCCCGCATCAGGCTCTCTGATCAGCAGGGAGCCTGCTTCCCTCTCTCTCTCTGCCTGCCTCTCTGTCTACTTGTGATCTCTCTCTGTCAAATAAATAAATAAAATCTTTAAAAAAAAAAAAAGAAACATTCATAGAATGATTGAATGGAATCATTTAATAAGAATATTCTCACCTCAGTTTGTGACTTAGAAGGGGAGCCATGCATAAATAATTTGAATACAGGGGCAGAAGTACAGATGCTCCTGCCTTTGATACTCCAGACCAGGGAGCCTGAAGATGGTTCAGTTTGAGTTGGTCAGGCCATTTACAAGCTCTGTCTTGTTGAGAAATTCTATATTTGTTCATTTTTATTGATATGAGGAAAAAAATTTACGGAACAGGAAAAGAGTGCTGGAGAAGCAGTGGTAGTTTTGTTTTTGTTTTTGATATGTAAAGTAGAGAGGGATATAACCATCCAAAATCTTTTTAATTGAGCTATATTTGACATGTAACTTAATTATATTCACACATACAAATAAGGATTCCTTATTTGCATGTGTTTTCGAAGTGATCACAGTGCATCTAGAGAACATCACTAGATATAGATACAACATTTTTTTAAAATTTTTCTAAAGATTTTATTTATTTATTAGACAGAGATCACAAGTAGGCAGAGAGGCAGGCAGAGAGAGAGGAGGAAGCAGGCTCCCTGCAGAGCAGAGAGCCCGATACGGGGCTCGATCCCAGGACCCTGGGATCATGACCTGAGCCGAAGGCAGAGGCTTTAACCCACTGAGCCACCCAGGCGCCCCGATACAACATTTTTTTTTAAGGATTCAGTTATTTATTTTAGAGAGAGAGCAAGCGTGAGAGAGCACACGTGCCTGTGCAAGCGTGCACCAGGACTGGGCATGCAAAGGGAGGAGCAGAGGGAGAGGGAGAGAATCTCGGACTCCCTGCTGAGTGTGAAGTTCCACTCCAGGCTCAGTATCACCACCCTGAGATCACAACCAGAGCCGAAATCAAGACTTGGCCACCTAATTGAATGAGCTGAGCCACCCAGGCACCCCAGTAGTTACAATATTTTTTTTATTGTGTTGAGAACTTCTAAGATTTCTCTCTAAGCACTTATAAACACACAATATAGTATCTTTTTTTTTTTTTTTAAGATTTTATTTATTTATTTGACAGAGATACAGCCAGAGAGGGAACAGAAGCAGGAGAGTGGGAGAGGGAGAAGCAGGCTCACCACTGAGCAGGAAGCCCCATACTGGGCTCAATCCCAGGACCCTGGGATAGTGACCTGAGTTGAAGGCAGATGCTTAATGGCTAAGCCACCCAGGCACCCCAAAATATAGTATCATTAATTATAGTCACCATGCATGACACCCCCAGGACTTATTTTGTAACTGGAAGCTTGTACTTTTTGATTACCTTCGTCCAGTTCACAGCCCAACCCTCCACTCTACACCCCCTCTCTGGCAACCACTGATCTGTCTCTGTTACCTCATTTTTTTTTTTTTTTTAATGAGTTCATTTTTTTTTTTTTTAAGATTTTTATTTATTTATTTGGCAGAGAGAGATCACAAGTAGGCAGAGAGGCAGGCAGAGAGAGAGGAGGAAGCAAGCTCCCTGCTGAGCAGAGAGTCCGATGCGGGACTTGATCCCAGGACCCTGAGATCATGACCTGAGCCCAAGGCAGCGGCTTAACCCACTGAGCCACCCAGGTGCCCCTTTTATGAGTTCATTTTTATTTTGTTTTGTTTTTTAAGTTTCCACATATAAGAGACCATACAATATTTGGTTGTTTTAGTCTGACTTATTTCATTTAACATAATGCCCTCAAGGTCCACCCATGTTGTTGCAAATGGCATGATTTCCCCTTTTTTGTGGCTGAGTAATATTCCATTTTATATACCACATTTTCTTTTATTTGTTCATCTGTTGTGGACACTTAGGTTGCCTCCATGGCTTAGCTATAGTAAAGAATGCTGCATTGAACATGGGGGTGCAGACAATCTTTTCAAGTTAATGTTTTCTTTTCTTTTCTTCTTCTTTTTTTTTTTTTTTCAGATAAATACCCAGAAATAGAATTGGCTAGATAACCAGAATCTTTAGAGTGAATGAAATCAGACTAATTTATGGTATTGAAACTAAAGGAATGAATTTTGTTTAACTGACTGCCTGTGTACCTAATTCTAGTCCTTTTCAGCCTTGTGCTGTTTGTAGTTGTGAAATTTTTGTGAAATTTGAAAGGGATTAAAACCAAGATTTTGTAAAGGGTATACATTTATCATTAATAATATCCATATATGTGAAATATGCATGAACTATATGAGCATACAGAAATGAAGTGTAGAAAATTATAACTTTTTATTGATAAATGACTATAGGGCAAGAAAGTATATTAAGTTATTGTGAGATGCTCAGGCGCACTTTTGGAATCAGCATGACTTTTTTTTTTTTTTTTAATTTTTTGGTGGCTTAAGACTAACCATATAAAATTATCAGTTACTTGGTAGGGATATTTTGATATGACTTAAGGAAGCAAAATAAAGTAATATTCCAAGTCAGAAGTCCGTCTTCTGTTATTCTTAGCTTTTTGAAACCCAGTCTTGATTGAATTGAGAAGTGAAACAGGTTTCTTAGTCCTGGAGAAAGTTGTCATAAAACCATACACAAAGTACTTCTGTACTTTGATTCAAAATCGTAATATCCCCTATTTAGAGTATTATTTAATGGCTACATAATTTTCAAACTAGAATCTGTTGGAAGCACAAGTGAAAAAGATTATCACGGGAAATGTACCAGTGAAAATGGCAACTGACAATGTAGGACAGTCCAAGAAGATTTGAAAAATTAACATGCAGACTCAGCTGTATTACTTCCTAGTACAATGATCAGTCACAGTGACCTAAGTCATCCAGGAAAACACTCTGTGTTAAGAAGGAACTCCTCCCCATGCAGATATAAATGCTTTTCTGCATTTACATACATATTTTTATTTTAATGAGGCTTGTCCAAGGCTAATTCTTCAACCTACCCCTCAATCTAATTTGTCCCTTTGTCCTCTAGGACATTGATCAAGTAGTTTCTCTATTGTCCTGTGTTACTCTCTTACCTGGCTTCTTCCCCTGAGACTGGGTCTCTAGACTTCAAAAACAACAACAATAATAAAATCCAGCCTAATCCTTTCCTCTTGAAAGTCATTTACACTCAGCTGCCTCCTTTTCCTTAATCCTCATTTATCGCTTGACTCAACAGTTGGCTCTATCCTCCCCAAGGATATGAGTGAAAATGATGAGTTTTTAGATTCATATTCCCATTTATTTCTTTGTAAGTGTATTTGTTACAGCTCTTTTCTTGGTGGTGGTTTTTTGTTTTTTAAGATTTTTTTTTTTTAAAGATTTTATTTATTTGACAGAGAGATCACAAGCAGGCAGAGAGGCAGACAGAGAGAGAGTGAGAAGCGGGCTCCCCGCTGAGCAGAGAGCCCGATGCGGGGCTCGATCCCAGGACCCGGAGATCATGACCTGAGCCCAAGGCAGCGGCTTAACCCACTGAGCCACCCAGGTGCCCCTAAGATTTTATTTTTAAGCAATCTCTATACCCAACATTTAGCTAGAACTCAAAACACCTGAGATCAAGAGTTGCATACTCCATTGATTAAGCCAGCCAAGCGCCTCTCTTTTCTTTCTTTCTTTCTTTTTTAAATTTTAAAAAATTTATTTGACTGAGAGAGAGATCACAGGTAGGCGGAGAGGCAGGCAGAGAGAGGAGGAAGCAGGCTCCTTGCTGAGCAGAGAGCCCGATGCAGGCCTCGATCCCAGGACCGTGAGATCATGACCTGAGCCGAAGGCAGAGGCTTTAATCCACTGAACCACCCAGGCGCATGCGCCTCTTTTTTCTTGACTTGATTACTTTCTTTTGGTTTCTTCTTATCTCAGTTATCTTTGTTTGGCTCTTTTCCTTAAAAGGCTGGTGTGATATTCCATCATCTTCTTAAGCTGTGTGTTTTCTCTTTTTTTGTTCTCCTCGATGGCCTCAGCTATTTCTGGAACTTGGGAGCCAATATATTCAACTGTACTTGTAATTTGCTACTATCCCATTTTAAAAAATGGAGATTTTTGGTCATGTCTTACTGAGTAGTTGAAATTCAGTAAAGACCCTATGATTCAGACCCTGGGTTTTGGCTTTGCAAACTTAGACAGTTAGTGTAATGTTTTCAAGGTTTATAAATGCTGTAACGTGTATCATTACTTCATTCTTTTTTATGGTTGAATAATATTACATTATATGAATATACCACATTTCACTTATGGATTTGTCAGTTGGTGGACATTTGAATTGTTTCCATTTTGTGGCTATTATGAATAATGCTACTTGGAACATTTGTGTTCAGGTTTTGTGTGGATGTGTGCTTTCATTTCTCTTTGGTGTATATCTAGGATGGAATTGCTGGTTCATATGGTAACTTAATGTTTAACTTTTCGAGGAACTGCCAGACTATTTTCTAAAGCGGCTGGACCATTTTACATTCTTGTCAGCAGTGTATTAGGGTTTTAATTTTTTCACATCCTTATGAGCACTTGTCTTAATTATCGTAGTGATTGTGGTCTCTCGTTGTGGCTTTGAATACATTTTCCTGATGTCTAAAAGCATTGAGCATCTCTCATGGTCATTTGTATATCTTCTTTGGAGAAATGCCTATTAGACCCTTTGCCCATTTTTAAGTTGGATTATTTATCTTTTTTATTATTGAGTTGTAAGAGTTTTTTTATGTATTCTGGATACATTTCCTTATCAGGTATATGATTTGCAAATATTTTCTCCTATTCTGTGGAATACTTTTTCACTTTTTTCATGATACTGTTTACAGCACAAAAAACTTCTACTATTCATGAAATCCAATCATTTAAAAAATTTTTTTTCTTATACTTGGTGTCACATCTAAGAACCATTGCTAAGTCTGGGACTGCAAAGGTTAATGCATATGTTTTTGTCTAAGAGTTTATATTAACACTTACATTTAGGCCTCTGATCCATTTTGAGTTACTTTTTAAATGATTTTATATATACATATATATATATATATTTTTTAAAGATTTTGTTTATTTGACAGAGAGATAGGGAAAGAGCACAAGTAGGCAGAGTGGCAGGCATAGGGAGAGGGAGAAGCAAGCTCTCTGGTGAGCAGAGCAGGGAGCTCGATGTGGGCTCAATCCCAGGACCCTGGAATCAAGACCCGAGCCGAAGGCAGATGCCTAACCGACTAAGCCACCCAGGTGCCCATGATCAATTATGTTTCTTTTGTGAAGTGTCTACTTATATGTTTTATTCATTTTTCTGTTTTTTCTCAATATTTTTCTTGTTAATATACTTGAAGTATATTTTAAAATATTAAATGTCAATTAATATTTTTAATACCAATAGTACTCTAAAAATATTTTGTTGCCTTTTTCTTTTTTTAAACAGGTAAAAGAAGTAAGTACATACAGTGAAATGCTTACCTTGAATACTTGTCCTCTCTGCCCAGTTTCCCTCCCTGGAGTCAGTATCTTTTACTGATTTCTTCACTATAGTTCCAGAGAAATTTATATTAGTTCTTTATATAATAAACATATACAACATATTCAATTTTGTATAGTTAAATTACTTGCTAAACTTGGTACAAAGATTTTCCTAGCTGTGTTTTTTTTTTTTTAAAGATTTTATTTATTTATTTGAGAGAGAGAGAGAGAGAGCATGAGCGAGGAGAAGGTCAGAGAGCGAAGCAGACTCCCCATGGAGCTGGGAGCCTGATGTGGGACTTGATCCCGGGACTCCGGGATCATGACCTGAGCCGAAGGCAGTCGTCCAACCAACTGAGCCACCCAGGCGTCCCTTTCCTAGCTGTGTTTTAATTTTTACATGTTTTCAGGCATATAGAAAACTTTTATCACTTCTACCTTTTTTCCTTTCACTTCGAATTATAGAAAGTTATTTATTATTTAATTTTTTAAGTACTTTCCATGCCCAGTGTAGGACTTGTACTCACAACCCCGAGACCAAGGGCTGCATGTTCTGCCAACTGATCCCATAGAAAGGTGTTTTGTTTTGTTTTTTTAAGATTGATTTAATTAATTAATTAATTAATTTGAGAGAATGAGTGTGCATGCATGGGTGCTCATGAGCTAGTGTAGAGAAGGGCAGAGAGGGAGAAGCAGACTCCCAGATGAGCAGGGGAACCCAATGCAGGGCTTGATTTCAGGACCCTGGGATCCTGGCCTGAGCCAAAGGCAGATGCTTAACTAAGGACTTTCAGATGCCTGAAAGTTTGATGTGTTGTGTTTTTTTTTAAAAGATTATTTATTTATTTATTTATTTATTTGACAGACAGAGATCACAAGTAGGCAGAGAGGCAGGCAGAGAGATGGGGGGAAGCAGGCTCCTTGCCGGGTAGAGAGCCTGATGTGGGGCTTGATCCAAGGACCCTGGGATCATGACCTGAGCCGAAGGCAGAGGCTTTAACCCACTTAGCCACCCAGGTGCCCTTGAAAGTTATTTTTTATAAATACTTATTTTTTGTGTGGTTTTAAAATGATTTGGTAACTATATATTTATTTTGAAATATGTGAGATAGTGTATTACCTACTTTTATGTTACAAATTACCCCAAAATTTAGTGTGTTGAAACAGCAACATTTTTTAATCCCACAATGTTGTGAAGCTTAGGTGGGTCCACTGGTTCTGGGTCTTTCAGAAGGCTACAGTCATCTTGAGGCTCAACTGGGAGGAATTTGATTCCTGTCTTACCTCGTGGCTCTTGGTACAATGCAGTTGCTTTGACCTGTTGGCCAAAGACCTCAGTTCCTCATAAACTGACCGCCAGCTACCTCCTTTGTTCTTGGCTGCATGGGCCTCTCCACAGAGCATCTGACTACTTGGCAGCATGTTCACCAGAGAGAGGAAGTGAGAAAGCAAGAGAATGCTATCAAGTGGAAGTCAGTCTTTTGTAACTTAACCATGGAAGTAAAGTCCTGTCACTTCTCCTGTTCACTAGGTGGCTCAGTTGGTTGAGTGACTGCCTTCAGCTCAGGTCATGAACCTGGAGTCCTGGGATCAAATCCCGCCCGCATCGGGCTCCCTGCTCAACTTGGGGTTGGTGATCTGCTTCTGCCTCTGATCTCCCCCATCTCATGCTCACTTGCCCTCTCAAATAAATAAATAAAATCTTTATTTAAAAAAAAAAGTGGTAAAGGTCAGCCCACACATGGGTGTGAAAACCGGTGGGGTGGGGATTGCTAGGATCCGGCTAAGAAGGTGCCTATTACAGATATTAGTATAAATAGACTCTAGATTGTCATCTTCTGTTGAGATAGATTTAACAAGTAGGCAGTTGAATATTTGTTTCTAAAGCTGAGGGTTTGGGACTGAAACTGTCCAGAAATAAGAGGAGCTACTAGGTGATCTGTTGCAATGATCTAGACATGAGATAATACAGGAAAGGTGTTAGTAGGCTGGAAAAGAAGGAAACTTGTTAAAGAAGGAAACTGAGGAAGTTTGACAGACTTTGGTGATTGGTTGGAGGGTTATAGTGAGGGAAGGGAGTAAAAATTGGCATCAGTCATCCAGATTTGAACCTTTGAGAAATCCACAGGAGAAACAGATTTGGGGAGTCAAATGATGCATTTGGTTTTAGGTATGTTGAGCTAAAGTTGCCAGAATGTTTAAGTTGCATATCTAGCTAGACCTTAGAGATATGGGGCATTAGGAAGGTAGATAATTGCCTTTATAGTATCCAGAGTGTTTTCACGTCTGTTGTCTCATTTAACCCTCACAACAACTCTTATAGGAAGGCAGAACAGTGTTATCCCCATTTTACAGTTGAAGAAAATGGAGTTCAAAATGAATTGGCCAAGGCTAAGTAGCTAGTAAGTGGAAGAACTTTTATTTCTAGGTGGTTGTTTGTGTAGAGGTATTTAAAGTGGATAAACTCTCTAAAGGAATGAATAAAAATTATTATTTTTTTAAAGATTTTATTTATTTGAGAATGCCTGGGTTGCTCAGTCAGTTGGGTGTCTTGCCTTGGGCTCAGGATCCTGGGGTCGAGTCCCGCATTGGGCTTCCTGCTTCTCTAGAGGCTTGCTTTTCCCTTCTGCCTCTGCCTGCTGCTCTGCCTACTTATGCTCTCTAGTTCTCTGTCAAATAAACAAATAAAATCTTTAAAAAAAAAAAAAAAGGGAAAGAAAAAAAACCTTTTATTTATTTGAGAGAGAGTGAGCAGGAGCTGTGGGGGACAAAGGGAGTGGGAGAAGCAGACTTCCTGCTAAGCAGAGAGTCCGATTCTGGGCTCAGTCCCAGGACCCTGGATCATGACCTGAGCTGAAGGCAGACATTTAACGCAGGTGTTTTATTAATAATTATTATTATCCTTAAAAGATTTTTATTGAGAGAGAAAGAGCTTGAGAGCATGTGTGCGCAAATGGGGGAGGAGCAGAGAGAATCTCAAGCAACTCTGTGCTGAGCAGGGCTAGATCCCATGACCCTGAGACCATGACCTGAGCCAAAATCAAGAGTTGGGTGCTTAACTGAGCCACACTGGTGCCCCCAAGGAATGAAGAATTACTATAAATTGTTTAGAAATTGTGGTTTCATCATTTACTAGTGGTCTAACTCAGGTAGCAAATATTTTTGAGCCTCTACCATGTGTGAATCCCTGTTAATTCCAGATTAATGTATACATTCATAACAGTGAAAAGTAAGGACTCCCAAGGCTTATTTGGGGAGGAATCTGAGCAGGAATCATAAAGAGAAGAGAGGTGCCTGGCTAGCTTAGTTGGTAGAGCATGCCACTCTTGATCTTGGGGTTGTGAATTCAAGTCCTGTACTGATGTAGAGATTATTTAAAAATAAAATCTTCCAAAGAAAAACAAAAAAAGGAAAAAAAAAAAAAAGAAGAGCCTCAGCTGCATTTGCAACTTATATCATGATGACCCTTTTAAAAACCAAAGCTGAGAAGTAAATTTATTAGATCAGCCTTAAATGTTCTTCTTTCCAAAATAATTTATATTTATATGTTGTGGTCCTTGCTCACCATTTAAAAGGAAAATAGATTTCTTAATTCTGGGTTTTTTCTTCTTTTTTTATAATAAATGTTTAAAGTGTATAAAGTGTGCTTATTTCCATTGTTTTCATATTCTTCATGTCAGCTTTTAGAAAAATTTACAAATCTGCAAATATGCCACTTGTTTATTGAAGTGAACAGAAGAGAACTACCCAGAGGAGGAACTGAATAGCACATTGGGGTATATAACGGGCCTGCTTTTCTTATTTTGGGTTCCATGCTGGCTAAGCACCATTAACAAACAGGCAGATCTACTTTCCTCATTACCAAATAATTACGGGTTTCAGTTAATGGATAGAAGTCTACAAATGTATAGTTTAGAAATAATTTTTATGGTCAGACCTGGTGTCTACCACTATAAATATCTGTTACAAGGAAGAATACCTGTTTGCAAATGGGGAAAGGAGATCTGCCTAAATATAATGTAACATTTACTGTCTTCAAGCCTTGACCACTTCTTTTGAGTTTGATTTGAAGAAGTTGTGAATATTTGCTTTTTTTCTCTGTAGGGGTCAAAGGGAAGTTGAATATATATTTCTGTACCCTAGTTTTTGTTTTCTTTTTTTTTTTTAAAGATTTTATTTATTTGACAGAGAGAAATCACAAGTAGGCAGAGAGGCAGGCAGAGAGAGAGAGGGGAGAAAGCAGGTTCCCTGCGGAGCAGAGAGCCCGACGCGGGGCTCGATCCCAGAACCCTGGGATCATGACCTGAGTCGAAGGCAGAGGCTTTAACCCACTGAGCCACCCAGGCGCCCCGTTTTTGTTTTCTTTATCTGAAATTGGCTATCAATGCTAGTAAAAATAAGGGAAAGGCAACTTAGAGCCATGTATGAAATATTGTTCCAAAAATCTAGTGAGAACTCTACCAAACCTTGAGGAAAAAGGTTTGGCTAATAATGGAATACTCTAATTTCTTAGTGTTGTATATTTTTCCTCTGTAGATCTAAATAAAGTCCATTTGTTACATAGAAGTTATAGTGTATCAAAACTATACAAATAGGTTAATGTTAGGACATGCAAATTAGTCTTTTTAATCCTTTTCAAATAAATTGCATAATTTAGGTTCCAGAAGAAATGTCCATCAAATAGATTTGTTGGAAATTATGTCTTTTTAAACTCTTCTGTTTTTGCTTTTGAAAATAGTGGAGAATTGGGACGCCTGGGTGGCTCAGTTGGTTAAGCAGCTGCCTTCAGCCCAGGTCATGATCCCAGCGTCCTGGGATCGAGTCCCACATCGGGCTCCTTGCTTGGCAGGGAGCCTGCTTCTCCCTCTGCCTCTACCTGCCACTCTGTCTGCCTGTGCTCACTCTCGCTCCTCTCTCTCTCTCTGACAAATAAATAAATAAATAAAATCTTTAAAAAAAAAAAAAAGAAAGAAAATAGTGGAGAATATTCATGATGTAAATTATACCCTTGCAGAGAGGGAAGATCTTGGTTTCCTTTGTTTGAGGGAACATCTTCCCTAGCTGAGGATCTTCCCTTATACTGATCTTGCTTAATAAAATGATTGTGTCCAGACTTACTCAGGTTTAAATTAAAACCAAATTGTCTGATTTAATAATTACTCTTTTGGTATTACCATCTGGGTTTAGAACAACTTAGTTTGGTGGTAAAAGAAATGATTCTCTTTTGGGTTTATTAGGTCTTGTAACAAAGCATGATTTCCCACTCAGAGTCTCCCTGTATTTAAGTTTTGGCTGCCTTTGCCATTTACTAAGGTTGCTGTTCTTGAGGTTGGTCGGAAGGGCCCTGGAGGGGAGAAACTGAAGTCTGTGGTTGCTGCTGGCTGCAGCTGGAAAACCTAGTCAAGGATGGTAGGGGGAGAGAATGAAAAGAAAGAGGGAAAATAGGGAAAGAAAAAAGGACAGACAGAGCAAAGAGATAGAGACAGGGGGAGAGGGAGAAGTTGGGCGACTTCCAACAACTATACCAAATGAGAATGGTATAAATGGTGAGATGAAACCAGTAGTTGCTTCTAAAACAGCTTTCTTATCTTTGATAGAGGCCTTTTTAAAGTGGTGCCTGAGCCTGTACCATCATTTCTAGAAAAAATTTTTTTAAGATTTTTTAAATGTATTTATTCGACAGGCAGAGATCACAAGTGGGCAGAGAGGCAGGCAGAGAGAGAGGGAGAAGCAGGCTCCCTGCTCAGCAGAGAGCCCGATGTGGGGCTCGATTCCAGGACCCTGGGATCACGACCCAAGCCGAAGGCAGAGGCTTTAACCCACTGAGCCACCCAGGCGCCCCTGTACCATCATTTCTACAAAGAAAACTTCTTTATCATTTTGAAGATGTTTCACATTTATAACATAAATGAAAAGCATATTTTAATGTAATTTTTTGGAATAGGTAGTGTGTTCAGTTTATTAAAAAAATACTTAGAAGGTGAAAAATCATTTCCCATCCTCTACTGGTTCAAGTCTCCTCCTACCTAAAAATGGCTTCTTGCATATTCCAAAGTGGGTTTAAAATAAAAAAAAAAAAGATTTATTTATTTGAGGCAGGGAGGGAGAGGGAGAGAATTGAGGGAGGGTCAGAAGGAAAGAGAGTCTTAAGCAGACTCCAGGCTGGGCTCAATCTTGTGACCCCAAGATCATGACCTGAGCTGAAACCAAGAGTTGGATGTTTAACTGACTGCACCATCCAGGTATCCCTCCAGAGATTTTTTTTTTTAAAGAATTAAGCAAATATATGTTTGCTGCACTTTTAGTTTGATCACAGAGGTATTTTGCTCTTTTAGTTTGATCACAGAGGTATTAGTTCAGATTGCCAAAGCAAAATACTTTGCACTGGCTGGCTTAACACAGATTTGAGAGGGAGGGAGGATATGAGAGAAAAGGGCACTAATCCCCTCATAGAGGACTCCAGACTTGTACACATGTCATCTTGCAAGCATATAAATGTATTTGTGAGAAAAATACCCAGTGGTGGTATTATTGAGTTAGTTTGTTTTTGATAGTTATTGTCAGATTTCTGTTCACTGGGGTGTACAGTGCTAATGTCTGAGTGCTTACCTTCCATCAGCCTTGTCAGGGTAACACCTTGTCAAGGTAACATATTAATTAGAATGGAGAGAATGCAAAAGTTTGTTATGTTGAAAATGGTGTTTCATTGTAGTTTTAATTTGCTTCTATCTTATGAGTGAGGTTTTAGCTACAGTTTTGAATGGGATTTTATCCTGTTTTGCCATCATGGTATTTTTAAAATAACTAATTTTGAATATTCTCTATAAATGTAATACTGATGTCTTAAATTTTTTTTTTAAATTTTATTTATTTATTTGTCAGAGAGAGCGTGTGCGCACACAGGCAGGCAGAGTAGCAGGCAGAGGCAGAGAGAGAAGCAGGCTCCCTGCCAAGCAAGGAACCTGATGTGGGACTTGATCCCAGGACCCTGGGATCATGACCTGAGCTGAAGGCAGCGGTTTAACCAACTAAACTACCCAGGTGTCCCTTAAATTTTTTTTTGTTACTGTTAGATTCTTGGTAATTCAGAGAGATGCCTTTTTTTTTTTTTTTAAACTATTTATTTATTTATTTATCGGGGCTTGGGGAGCACACAAGCAGGAGGGAGTGGCATGCAGAAGAAAAGCACGCTTCCCACTGAACAGGACCCTGGATCATGATCTGAGCCTAAGGCCATTCTTAACCGACTGAGCCACCCAGGAGTCCCAGAAAGATATGCTTTCATCTTAGAATATACAATGTATATTTTAAAGTAATATTTAAAAACTTTTACAGAAGTTTGTAGCTATACAAGTTGTGGAATCATTTGATTATATAGATATTTATAACTAGGAGGTGATCTGTTTCCTAGCAATAGGGAGTTTGAAAGGGTGTGTGTGTGTGTGTGTGTGTGTGTGTATGTATGTGTGTGTGTGTCTATGTGTGTATTGCTACCAAACTGTTATTTAAAAGATCAAGAGACTGGGATGCCTGGGTGGCTCAGTCGGTTAAGCCACTGCCTTTGGCTCAGGTCATGATCCTAGGGTCCTGGGATCGAGTCCTGCATCGGACTTCTTGCTTGGTAGGGAGCCTGCTTCCCCCCACCCCCACCTGCCTCTCTGCCTACTTGTGATCTCTCTGTCAAATAAATAAATAAAATCTTTTTTTAAAAAATCAAGATTTTTCTTTTATTTAAATAAAAGAATGAGCCTTTTTATTTTCTGCATTTTTAAAAATAATATTTATAGGTACTTTGAAGGGGGGAGCTTGAGTTTTTGAATTTGTTATTACTTAGATCATAAATATGAAATTTTCCAAAGAAGAATGAACTCTTTAGTCCATTAATAAAAGAAGGAAAGCAAACATTGATTGTTGTATCTTGTGTGGTTGTCCCCCCCCTTTTTTTTGTTTATTCAAATATGAAGGAAAAAAAATGATTTCGTTTTTCTTTTTACTTTCAATTGAGAAAGAATTAGTCCAAAGGAAGAAAACATTTCTTTATACTCATTTCTTGAATTCTGCTATTACAGACAAAAATGTTACTCTTGAGTATATTTGGGAGCTATGTATGGTTTAAAACAGAGAGAGAGAGAAAAAAATAAAACCAGAGAGAGATACATGTCAAAATGGAATGAGAGCATAGATGTAGATAGTGAGGGTGGCAGTGAGACTTCCAGTGCCTCAGTATTCTCGAGGTCTAGGTCTGTGATGTCTTGGTCTTACTGAAATGGCTATTGTGAAGACCTTTTAGAAGTATATGAGGGATAAGTGAGTATCACTATGTGAGTAAGTTATGGTACCAGAAAAAATTTTCTACTTAAAAAATTTTTAATTATAAATGCAGTGTTGCTCTTATTTGCAAATTTTACTTTTGAAATAACAATTTCCTATTGAGAAAAACCTTTAGAGTTTTAAGAGATGAGTGATGTACACACATTTAGGTTAAGGGTTATGGAACACATGAGAAAGCTGAGGTCCAGAGAGATTGAGTTGACCAAGGTCACTCGTGGCAGTAGTCAGTGGGAAAATCAGAACTAGATCCTGTATATCTTTTATGAGTTTATTCCACAGTATAACATTACCTTGCACTTAAGTTTTAGAAACTTAATTTTGAACATAAGAGGTATTGAAAAGCCTACTAGTAACGTCTGAAAGTCCTGTTCATAGGTAAGAGCTATACCCCATTTTTGTTGGCAAACAATGCTGCCTTCGGCTGGTGTGAGGAAATAGCTCCTTGTTCTTCCTTAAAGGATGGGAGTTAAATTGGTTGTAACCTCTTTGGAGATCAAGCTGGCGAATGGCCTAGAAACAATGCTGTTCATAAGGTGACTGGTTAACTATATGATACTGCCATAAAATGGATGACTATGCAGATGTTAAGAATGAGTTAGACCCATATGTGTCAGTACGAAACGATCCCTAAGAAAACTTTGAGAAAAGCAAGGTACAGAGGCTCCCGGCTGGCTCAGTCAGTTAAGTATCTGCCTTTGGCTCGGGTGATGATCCCGAGGTCCTGGGATCGAGCCCTGCATCGGGCTCCTTGCTTTCCCTCTTCCTCTACTGCTCCCCTCGCTTGGAGTCTCTCTCTCTCTCTCATATTAAAAAAAAAAAAAAGTTCAAAGCCATAAGAAAAAAAGAGAAAGAAAAGCAGGGTACAGAACTGTGCATATAATTGCAAGCATTTATTTAAAAAAATAAAGTGTGTGTGTGTGTGTGTACATGTGCATTTGTAGGTGCATATTATATCTCTGAAGAAGTACAGAAGAAATTGAGAAAAATCCTTGTCTCTGAGGAGGGGAACTGGTGGCTAGACGACAGGGTTGGATAATGTAATACATAGTAATGCTTGTGGGAGACAGTCCTTCCTCTGTCCCTTACTGTTTTTTCTCCCAAAATTTGTATAACAAACAGTCTTAGAAGATATAGTATCTTCCTTGTGAACAAAAGTTACTTTATTTACCGTCCAATATAATAAACATAAGGTCTCCTTGCTACAGAGGTCAGGCTGACTTACTGCCCACTGAAAGATCTGGGTTCCCTGTACACAAGGTTCCTCACCTGTATGACAGCCTTCTGCCGGTGCAGACATCTCTGGTCTCTTTGCATTGCCCTGTGTGATGGGAACTATGGCTGTGGCTGCTGAAGTCTCTTGTCTCTGTCTCAGGAGTCTCATGCCTTCTGCCAGCATCCATGAAACTGGGCTAACTTGTTAGGTTGCAAGCAGGGTAACATCTCAGGCCGTTCATTGTTGACAAAATGCCTACTGGGTAATAATAGTAATAATTTCTTTTTAAAATTTTTTTTAACTTTTTAATTAACGTATAATGTATTATTAGTCCCAGGGTTACAGGTCTGTGAATCGCCAGGTTTACACTTCACAGCACTCACCATAGCACATACCTTCTCCAGTGTCCATAACCCAACCACCCTCTCCCTACCCCACTCCTCCTGGCAACCCTCAGTTTGTTTTGTGAGATTAAGAGTCTCTTATGGTTTGTCTCCCTCCTGATCCCATCTTGTTTCATTTAACAGTAATAATTTCTTAAAAGAAGTGGAAGTCTTAGAGCTTTTTAGGTCCCATTGTTCTGACTTGAAAATGTCAGGTTAAGAAGATAAGACAGATCTAGAAAATGAGCGTAGATCAAAGGAATTTGCCTATGGAAGAGTTGACTTCCTGCAGTGGGAGAGAATATATATTTGTTGAGCATTAACCATATTGAAATACATTTCAAAAATATATGTGTCGAGGGGCGCCTGGGTGGCTCAGTGGTTAAGCCGCTGCCTTCGGCTCAGGTCATGATCTCAGGGTCCTGGGATCGAGCCCCGCATCGGGCTCTCTGCTCGGCAGGGAGCCTGCTTCCTCCTCTCTCTCTGCCTGCCTCTCTGCCTGCTTGTGATCTCTCTCCGTCAAATAAATAAATAAAATCTTAAAAAAAAAAAAGTCAAAATAAAATCTTTTAAAAAAATGGGTTGAAATATATTAATCTCTTTCTTTCCTCATTGTAAATCTGTAAAACATAGTCTTATCCCCACTTACAGCTGAGGAAACTCAGGACCAGGTGCTTTATCTACCCAAGGTCACACAGGAGTTCCTACCTGTATCTTTCTGGCCCTAAGCCATGTTCTTTCCATTATAATAAACAACTGTCTAGCTTTCTTGAGATGTTAGAGGTGACTTTCTACTTTTCCCTGTGGAAATTTTTTCTGTCCCATCATCACTGAAGCTCTGGCCTTTTATCTACATCAGGGATTTCTTAGTTGTCTCTAACAGTCAGATTATGTATAGGATTCTTTTTTTTTTTTTTTTTTGGTCTTTATAGGCAAACATTTTACAACTATACTTCTCAAACTTTCTTGCTGAGTAATCTCTCTCTCTCTTTTTTTTTAGAGAGAGGGAGAGAGACCTCTCTCTTGTGCACATGTGCACACAAGGTTAGTGTAGCTGGGGAGAGGGGGAAGGTGAGGGCAGAGAGAATCTCAGGCAGACTCCCTGCTAAGCACGGAGCCCAGCTCTTAATTTTAGCTCAGGTCATGATCTCAGGGTTGTGAGATCATGACCTGAGTTGAAATTAAGAGTCAGACGTTTAACCAAGTGAACCACCCAGGTTCCCCTCTTCCTGATAGTACCTAGTTTGTGATTTCAAGTAGTCCATTGCTGGTGTAACTTCCATGAGAATTTTCTGTGCTATCTTCAAAATTCATGACAGTTTTATATTCTACTTTGTATCTGTTGCTTCCAGAGGTCAGTAAATAATATCCTGAGTTCAGGGCCAGTTGAGAAAGGACACAGGAATCAGACAGGACATAATTAAATTGGCAGGTTTTGTTGTTGTTGTTGTTAACTGTGATAAAATATACATATAAAATTTACCATCTATTTTTTAGGTGTGCTGTTTGGTGTCACTAAGTACATTCACATTGTTGTCCAGCTATCACTACTATTTTTTTTAAAAAGATTTTATTTATTTATTTGAGAGGTTGAGAGAGAACATGAGCAGGAGGGGTGGAGGGAGAGGGAGACGCAGACTCTGTGCTGAGCAAGGAACCTGACGTAGGGCGTGATCCCAGGATGCTGAGATCATGACCTGAGCGAAAGGCAGATGCTTAAACACAACTGAGCCACCCAGGTGCCCCTGTCGCTACAACTCATTAGAATTTTTCCTCATCCGAAACTAAAACTCTGTACCCATTAAATAATAACTCCCCATCCCTCACCCCAACCTTCAGCCTCTTGGAACTGCTGTTCTATCTTCTGTCTCTGATTTTGACTACTCTAGGTACCTCATGTAAGTGAAATCAGGCAATATTTGTCATTTTCTGTTTGGCTTATTTCACTTAGCATAATATCCTCCTCAAGTTTCGTCCATGTTGCAGCATGTGTCACAATTTCCTCCCTTTTGAAGACCGAATAATATTTGATTGCATGTGTTTGCCACGTTTTGTTTATCCATTCATCTGTTGGTGTACGTTTGGGTTTGTTTCCATGTTCTGGCCTCTGTGAATAATGCCACAGTGAACATTGGTATAACAAATATCTGTTCGAGTCCCTGCTTTCATTCTTTTGATATATACCCAGAAGTGGAATTGCTGGGTCATATAACAATTCGACATTTAACTTTTTGAGGACCCACCTTTGCTGTTCTCCACAGCAGCTATACCATATCATATTCCCACCAACAGTGCAGAAAGGTTTCAGTTTCTCCACATCCTTGCCAACTCTTGTTATTTTCTTTCTTTTGTTTGGTTTTGATAATAGACATTCTTTTTTTTTTTTTAAGATTTTATTTATTTATGGAGAGAGAGACAGTAAGAGAGAGCATGAGCAAGGAGAAGGTCAGAGGGAGAAGCAGACTCCCCATGGAGCTGGGAGCTCGATGCGGGACTCGATCCCAGAATTCCAGGATCATGACCTGAGCCAAAGGCAGTTGTCCAACCAACTGAGCCACCCAGGTGTCCCGATAATAGACATTCTAATGGATGTTAAGAAATAGTTTTATAGAGTGCCTGGGTGGCTCAGTGGGTTAAAGCCTCTGCCTTCAGCTCAGGTCATGATCTCAGGGTCCTGGGATCGAGCCCCACATCGGGCTCTCTGCTCAGCGGGAGCCTGCTTCCCTTCCTCTCTCTCTCTCTCTCTGCCTGCCTCTCTGCCTACTTGTAATCTCCGTTAAATAAATAAAATCTAAAAAAAAAAAAAAAAGAAAGAAATAGTTTTATTACTGGAAAAGCTCACTGAAGGAAGCAGCAGCAGTTAATGGGGTAAGGTAGGTTTGCTGTTTCCACCCTGGAGTTAGGCATGCTTATTTACCTAGTCACAGGCGTTTGGAATACTCAGGTCTTTTCTCTGTCAGAGCAGATAAGAATGTCTTCTTTGGGTAGGAGGCAGAGCCAAGGGAAAGTGCTCAAAGAGGGTGAACCATTCATGCCCAGCTGTGGAAGGTGTCAGGATAAGAATGGGGAGGAGAGGATAGGAGCTCTTTGGAGAAGTTCTCCATGTGGAAATGTGTCAGGAGGGAGCAAGGAGTTTTTTTTGTTTTTGTTGTTGTTGTTTTAACATTTGTGAGAGTTTTTATATTAAGAATGCTTTTACTTCTTACAGCCAAGTGAATTTGCTTTAGAATGCAGTCTGGTTTTACCCCGTTCTTCCAGCCACCCAGCCCAGTTTTGGGTATGTGTAACTTAATTTGCGAATTAAGTACGTATAGGAAGGAAATGGTCAGAAGAGCAATGGCTGTATGGCCACATTGGAAAGTTTTTAAAAATTTAATCTATACCTAATAATAGAAATAGTTCTGTGCCTGAAAAGGTGAATTATGCCACCTATTCAAGATAATTGAACATTTAAAAACTGTTTGGATGTAAAAAGAATATGATTTTAAGTTGGAAAATGTAAAACAGTAAAGCGGCAAAGTAAAACCATCCATAATTCTTCCCATTTAGTGATAACCATAGTTACTATTTTGTGTAGTTTTATTCTGTGCATATTTTTATAGGCTATATAAAATTTGATAGTCTGAGTTTTTTTTTTTTTTTAAGATTTTATTTATTTATTTGTCAGAGAGAGAGCGAGCACAGGCAGACAGAGAGGCAGGCAGAGGCAGAGGGAGAAGCAGGCTCCCTGCCGAGCAAGGAGCCCGATGTGGGACTCGATCCTAGGACGCTGAGATCATGACCTGAGCCGAAGGCAGCTGCTTAACCAACTGAGCCACCCAGGCGTCCCAGTAGTCTGAGTTTTTAATGATCTTAAAATACTTTCCCATGTTAGAAACTCAAGAACATTTTACTTGGTGAATACTATTCTGTGATACTTTTTTTTTTTTTAAGTATTAAATTCCAGTGGTTTAACATACAGTGTAATCTGTGATACTTTTTTTTTTTTTTAAGATTATTTAGTTATTTATTTGACTTAGAGAAAGAGATCACAAGTAGGAAGAGAGGCAGGCAGAGTGAGAGGGGGGAGGCAGGCTTTCCGTTGAGCAGAGAGCCCGATGCAGGGTTCAATCCCCGGACCCGGGGATCATGACCTGAGCCAAAGGCAGAGGCTTAACCAACTGAGCCACCCAGGCACCCCAATATGTGATACTTCTTAATCATTCTCTTGATGCCTTCATTGAGCTTGTTTGTTTTCTTCCTCTCCATTTCCTTTTTTCTTTCTTTCTTATTATTATTTTAATTATTATAAATAGTGCTACAGTGGACATATTATTTTATGTCTCATTTGCATATTATTTTTGTCTCATTTCTAATCATTTTCTGAGACTAGATCCCTGGAAGTAAATTTCTTGGGCCCAAGAACATTAACATTTTTTAAAAAGATTATTTATTTATTTATTTGACAGACAGAGATCACAAGTAGGCAGAGAAGCAGGCAGAGAGGAGGAAGCAGGCTCCCTGAGTAGAAAGCCTGATGTGGGGCTCTATCCCAGGACCCTGAGATCGTGACCTGAGCCGAAGGCAGAGGCTTTACCCCATGAGCCACCCAGGTGCCCCGAGTGGTAACATTTTAAAAAAATTTTAATTCCAGAATAATTAACATACAGTGTTATATGAGTTTCAAGTGTACAGTATAGTGATTCAACAATTTCGTACATTAGTGCAAAGAGCATTAACATTTTTAAGGTTTTGGCAGGAAGAGAGTACCTTCCACTTGACTTCATACTTTTGAGTATAGACTAAAACACAGTTGGAATTAGAATTTTATCTGAGATTGATTAGAGTATATATCTGAGTTTATTTTATTTTTTATTTTTTATTTTTTTGCCAGTGACTCAGAATTGTTTTGTGGTTTTATAGAAACATTCTGTTTCCGTCTTCCCGTTGCTTAAATCATTCAGCATAGATTTTTTTTTTTTAAGATTTTATGTATTTATTTGATAGAGAGAAATCACAAGTAGATGGAGAGGCAGGCAGAGAGAGAGAGGGAAGCAGGCTCCCTGCTGAGCAGAGAGCCCGATGCGGGACTCGATCCCAGGACCCTGAGATCATGACCTGAGCCGAAGGCAGCGGCTTAACCCACTGAGCCACCCAGGCGCCCCCAGCATAGATTTCTTTTTTTTTTTTTCCCAATTTATTTATTTTCAGAAAAACAGTATTCATTATTTTTTCACCACACCCAGTGCTCCCAGCATAGATTTCTTAAACACCTGTTATATTCCAGGCTGTACACTACGTGCTGCAAGGAACACTAGGATGAATAAGAAGCAGTCACTGCTCTGCAGAATATCTTTTTACAGCAGAAGGAGGTACATGTGTTGCAGTCACTCCCATCTGTTGTCAATTGCTTTTTCCTTAGCTAAGCTGGCTGCTCTCTCCCTTCATCATGCTATTTATGTTATCAAGGGAGTGAACCAAAACTAAGCTAATTTTGGAGGACAGTTTTTGCTTCGTAGAAGATAGAAATTTTGATCTGTGGCTTGACTAACTACAGCCTGCTTAAATTCCTGACTGCAGTTAAATGTGGTAAGGACTCTAAGACTAATTCCTCTACCTGGATTCTGGAAGCCACCTCTCTCCCATTTTCCTCTTTCTCCTGTCTTGATTCTTTCTTTCTATCTCCTTCACTTTGGGTACTTAGAACTACCCTGTCTGAAGGCTACGTCCTTTTAACCAGTCCTGTTTCTCCCAGCTTCTCTTAATACTGCCAGCTGGCTGTGCCTTCATCATTCTGTTGATCTGTTGTGTCTTGGTTGTTAAATCTAATAGAAACTTCTTAGTCTTCATCTTATTTCTCCCCCCACTACCTTTGAACATGCTTGACCATGAACTTATTTGAAGCATTCCTTGTTTTCTTCCTGCTACTCAGCCACTTCTTACTCTTCTCTGTACACCCCTTGCCTCTAAAACTTTCCTTAGGGTTCTTTCTTAGACTCTTTTCCATCTCTTGTCATTTTATAATCCTTGGGTGATTTTATTTGCTCTCATGGCTTTAAAGCTAGTTACATACTTATATGCTGATTACTATGAAATCTTTTCTTTTTTAAAACATTTTATTTATTTATTTGACAGAGAGAGATCACAAGTAGGCAGAGAGGCAGGCAGAGAGAGAGAGAGAGAGAGAGGCGGAAGCAGACTCCCTGCCCAGTGGAAAGCCTGATGTGGGACTCGATCCCAGGACCCTGAGATCATGATCTGAGCTGAAGGCAGAGGCTTAACCCACCGAGCAACCCAGGCGCCCTGATGATTACCAAATCTATATGTCCAAAGCAAATCATGCTACCTTATTGGATATCTCCATGTGTAAGTCCCACAGATCCCTGAAATTCAACATGGGAAATTGTAACAAACCCAAAACTTCCCAGTAAAGGTATTAGTATCTGCACAGTTGTTCCAGCTGGAAATCGGGGGTGGCCCTGCCCCTTCTGTCTCACCCTTACTTTCACTGTCAGTCTCTTTTTCACTTCACATCTGATCAGTCCCATGCAGTCATTTCAGCCTCAGTCACTATCAACTCCTATGTCTTTGTTTAATGAATCCTGCCTCTAGTGAAATAACCTTTCCCATTTGTGTGACAGCTAAAAACAAAGTCCTAATGTGTGTCTCCTCTAATAGGAGCCCTTGTCATTGTCTTTTTCTTCCAGCAGATGTATTTCTCTTATATTAGACTATCGTTTGGGGATGGAAAGAATTTGCCTTTTTTATTTTCCCTTTTTTTTTTTTGAAATCTTGCCATTTGCGACAACATGGATGGAACTTAGCGAAATAAGTCAAGCAGAGAAAGACAACTACCATATGATCTCCCTGATACGAGGAAGTGGTGATGCTACATGGGGGCTTAAATGGGTAGGAGAAGAATAAATGAAACAAGATGGGATTGGGAGGGAGACAAACCATAAGTGACTCTTAATCTCACAAAACAAACTGAGGGTTGCTGGGGGGAGGGGGGTTGTGAGAAGGGGGGTGGGGTTATGGACATTGGGGAGGGTATGTGCTTTGGTGAGTGCTGTGAAGTGTGTAAACCTGGCGATTCACAGACCTGTACCCCTGGGGATAAAAATATATGTTTATAAAAAATAAAAAATTTTTTTAAAAACCTTTTTTTTTTTTTTTTTTTTTTAAAGATCTTATTCATTTATTTGAAAGAGAGAAAGCACGAAAGTGGGAGGGTCAGAGGGAGAAGCAGACTCCCCACCGAACAGAGAGCAGGGAATCCATGCAGGATTCGACCCTGGGACTCCAGGATCATGACCTTAGGCGAAGGCAGACACCCAACCAACCGAGCCACCCAGACGCCCCCCCATCCCTTTTAGTGATTTCGGAGTGCTTTGCATTTAGAAGGTACTGAGTAATTATGCTGAAGTGAAATGAAAGGATTTAAGACTATTAAGAAAGTAGCTTAACTTTAAAAGCTTCTACATATCTTCAGTCTGATCAAGAAGGGGTAAGAAATAAGTATGTTATAGTAATGGAGACTTAGGAATTGAAATAATTGTTATTAACGTAATTTGGAGAAGATGAGGCTCACATTAACTATAATAATGCCACTTGGCATAGTCAGTTAATCTTGTTTTTTACAGACCATCAGCCTCTAGTACTAATCCCAATTGAATGTTAACAAGTTTAGAAGATTGGAACATACCCAATTTTTTGAGCAGTGTAGTTGCTGAAGGCCTGAAAAAGAAATTAACTTTTTCATAGCTTATTTTTTAGTGTATTAGTTTTTTGGACCATCATTTCTACTTCATAGAACACAAAATAGCAGTATGATATGATCAGACTCGTGTGTTCCCAATTGAACAACCAGATTTTATTCATATTAACAGGTACATTAAAAATCTCCTATAAAATGTCACACATCTTATTTTATTTTTTATTTTATTATTTTTAAAAAAGATTTCATTTATTTATTTGACAGAGAGAGAGAGAGAGACAGCAAGAGAGGGAACACAAGCAGGGGAAGTGGGAGAGGGTGAAGCAGGCTCCCCACCGAGCAGGGAGCCCGATGTGGGGCTCCATCCTAGGACCCTGGGATCATGACCTGAGCCAAAGGCAGACGCTTAATGACTGAGTCACCCAGGCACTGCTATTTTATTTTTTAAAAGATCTTTTTTATTTTAGAGAGAGGGTGCATGAGCAGGGGGGAGGGAGAGGAGGAGGGAAAGAATCTCAAGCAGACTCCATGCTGAGCATGGAGCCCAACTTGGGGCTTGATCTCACAATACTACTGATCATGACCTGAGCTGAAACCAAGAATTGGACGCTTAACTAACTGACTGGGCCACCCAGGGGCCCCTTTTAAAATTTTTTTATTTAAATCTTGCTTAGTTAACATACAGTGCAGTATTGGTTTCTGGAGCAGAATTCAGTGATTCATCACTTACGTACAACACCCAGTGCTCATTACAGCCCATCTAGCCCATCACTCATCTAGCCCATCCCCCACCCACCTCCCTCTATCAGCCCTTAGTTCTGGATTGAGAATGTCGTATGGTTTGTTTCCCTCTCCCTTTTTCCCCCCTTCCCATCTGTTCATCTGTTTTCCTTCTTAAATTCCACAGATGAGTGAGATCATTTGCTGTTTGTTTTCTCTGACTTACTTCACTTAGCATAATGTGCTCTAGCTCTGTCTGCATTGTTGCAAATGGCAAGATTTCATTCTTTTTGATGGCCAAGTAATATTCCATTGTGTATATATTACCAGTCTTTATCCATTCATCAGTTGATGGACATTTGGGCTCTCCCCATAGTTAGGCCATTATTGATAGTGCTGCTGTAAACATAAGGGTGCTTGTATTTTTGCTGTATTTTTGTATCCTTTGGGTAAATACCTAGTAGTGCAATTGCTGGATTATAGGGTAGTTCTGTTTCCTTTACTTTTTGAGGAGCCTCCATACTGATGGCACCAGATTGCATTCCCACCAACAGTGCAAGCGGGTTCCCCTTTCTCCATATCCTCGCCAGCACCTGTTTTTTCCTTGTGTTGTTCATTTTAGCCATTCTGACAGGTGTGAGGTGGTATCTCATCATGGTTTTGATTTATATTTCCCTGATGATAAGTGATGATGAGCATCTTTTCATGTGTGTAAGCCATCTGTTTGTCTTTGGAAAAGTGTTTATTCATGTTTTCTGCCTATTTCTTAACTGGATTATTTATTTTTTGGGTGTTGAGTTGGATAAATTCTTTCTGGATTTTGAATACTAACACTGTATCACATATGTCATTTACAAATACCTTCTCCCATTCTGTAGGTGTGCTTTTTTAGTTTTGTTGATAGTTTCCTTCACTGTGCAGAAGCTTTTTATCTCAAGTCCCAATAATTCATTTTTGCTTTTGTTTCCCCTCTGGCAATGTGTCTAATAGGTTGCTACAGCCAGTGTCAAAGAGGTTTGCTGGCTGTGTTCTTTTCTAGGATTTTGATGGTTTCCTGTCTCACATTTAGATCTTTCATCCATTTTGATTTTCTTTTTGTGTATGGTTTAAGAAAGTGGTCCAGTTTCATTCTTCTGCATGTCACTGTCCAGTTTTCTTAACAACATTTATTGAAGAGACTGTCTTTTTTCCATTGGATATTTTTTCCTGCTTTGTCAAAGATTAGTTGACCATGTAGTTTGGGTCCATTTCTGGGTTGTCTATTCTGTTCCGTTGATCTTTGAGTCTGTTTTTGTGCCTGTACCATACTGTCTTAATGGCTACAGCTTTGTAATGTAGCTTGAAATCTGGAATCATGATGCCTCCAGTTTTGTTTTTTTTTTCAAAATTGCTTTGACTGTTTGGGGTCTTTTATGGTTCCATACAAATTTTAGGTTTATTTGTTCTAGTTTTGTGAAAAATGCTTATGGCATCTTGATAGGGATGACATTAAATATGTAGCTTGCTTTGGGTAGTATAGACATTTTAACAATGTTCTTCCAATCCATGAACATGGAATGCTTTTCCATTTCTTTATTTCCTCTTCAATTTCTTTCATAAGTGTTCTGTAGTTTTCAGAGAACAGATCTTTTACTTCTTTGGTTATGTTTATTCGTAGGTATCTTACTGTTTTTGGTGCAATCGCAAATGGGATCGATTCCTCAATTTCTTTTTCTGCTGCTTCTTTATTGAATTCTGCACATTGATTTTATATCCTGCAACTTTGCTGAATTCATGTAGTAGTTCTAGCAATTTTTTCGTGGAGTCTTCTGGGTTTTCTACAGAGAGTATCATGTCATCTGCAAATAATGAAAGTTTGACTTCTTCCCTGCTGATTTGGATTCTTTTTTTTTTTTTTTTTTGATGCTTTTTATATCTTTTTGTTGCCTGATGGCTGAGGCTAAGGCTACCAGTACTGTTCAATAGTAATATTGAGAGTGGACACCCTTATGTTGTTCCTGACCACAGAGGAAAAGCTCTCAATTTTTCTCTGGGGATGGTATTAGCTTTGGGACTTTTGTATATGGCCTTTTTTTGATGTTGAGATGTGTTCCATCTGTCTCTACTTTGTTGAGGGTTTTTTTTTTTGTTTGTTTGTTTGTTTTTAAAGATTTTATTTATTGGGACGCCTGGGTGGCGCAGTTGGTTAAACGACTGCCTCCGGCTCAGGGCGTGATCCTGGAGTCCCGGGATCGAGTCCCACATCAGGCTCCCAGCTCCATGGGGAGTCTGCTTCTCCCTCTGACCTTCTCCTTGCTCATGCTCTCTCTCACTGTCTCTCTCTCAAATAAATAAAATAAAATCTTAAAAAAAAAAAAAAAGATTTTATTTATTTATTTGAGAGAAACACAGTGAGAGAGAACATGAGTGAGGAGAAGGTCAGAGAGAAGCAGACTCCCCATGGAGCTGGGAGCCCGATGTGGGACTCGATCCCAGTTTTTTTAGTATATGTGCTGCCGAAGCGAGCACGGGACTCGATCCCAGGACTCCGGGACCATGACCTGAGCCGAAGGCAGTCGTCCAACCACCTGAGCCACCCAGGCGTCCCTTGTTGAGGGTTTTTATCAAAGATGGATACTATGTTTTTTCAAATGCTTTTTCTTTATCTATTGTCAGCATCATATGGTTCTTATCCTTTCTTTTATTAATGTGGTGTATCACATTGATTGATTTGCAAATATTGAACCACCCCTACAGTCCCAGAATAAATCCCACTTGATTGTGGTGAATAATTCTTTAACGTAACTGTTGAATTTGATTTGCTAGTATTTTATTGAGAATTTTTGCATCCATATTCATCAGGCCTATACTTTCTAGTGGGGTCTTTGGTTTTATAATCAAGGTAATGCTGACTTTGTAGAATGAGTTTGAAAGTTTTCCTTCAATTTCTATTTTTTGGAGCAGTTTGAGAGGAGTAGGTATTAACTCTTCTTTAAATATCTGTTAGAATTCCTAATGGGGGGGTGGTGCCTGGGTGGCTCAGATGGTTAAACATGTTCGACTAAGGTCATGATCTTAGGGTCTTGGGATCGAGCCCAGCATTGGGCTCCCTGCTCAGCAGGGAGTCTGCTTCTCCCTCTCCCTCTGCTGATCCTCCTGCTTGTGCTCTTGCTCTCTGGCAAATTAAAAAAAAAAAGAAAAAAAAGATTCCCCCAGGAAGCCATCTGGCCCAGGACTTTTGTTTGTTGGGAGATTTTTGATAACTGATTCAATTTCTTTGCTGGTTATGAGTCTGTTTGAATTTTTCTATTCCTGTTTCAGTTTTGGTAATTTGTCCATTTATTCTAGATAGCCCAGTTTATTATCATATAGTGTTTTGTAGTATTCTCTTATAATTGTATTTCTGTGGTGTTGCTGGTGATCTCTCTCTTCTTTCCTTTGTGATTTTATCTATTTGGGTCCTTTCTCTTTTCTGTTTGATAAGTCTGCCTAGTGGTTTATCAGTTTTATTAATTCTTTCGAAGAACCAACAATTCATTTTTTTTGGTCTGTTTTACTGTTTTTGTTGTTGTTGTTTTGTTTCTTTATCATTTATTTCTCTCTAATCTGTATTTCCCTTCTGCTGGCTTTAGGTTGTATTTGCTGTTCTCTTTCTAGCTCTGTTAGGTGTAAGGTAAGGTGTATTTGAGACTTTTCTTGCTTCTTGAGGTAGGCCTGTATTGCAATATAATTCCTTCTTAAGACTGCCTTTGCTGCCTTCCAAGGGTTTTGGACTGCTATGTTTTCATTTTCATTTTTGCTTCCATGTATTTTTAAAAATTTCTTTGATTTAGTGGTTAACCCAGTCTTTCTTTAGTAGGATGTTCTTTTTTTGTTGTTTATTTTTTGTTTATTTGTCAGAAAGAGAGAGAGCGCAAGTGTGGGAGTATCAGGCAAAGGGAGAAGCAGGCTCCCTGCTGAGCAAGGAGCCTGATGTAGTCCTCAATCCCAGGACCTAGGGCTCATGACCTGAGCTGAAGGCAGGTGCTTAACCAACTGAGCCACCCAGGGATCCCTAGTAAGGTGTTCTTTAATTTCCATGTATTTGAATTCTTTCCAAATTTTTTCCTGTGGTTGATTTCAAGTTTCACAGTGTTTTGGTCTGAAAATATGCATGGTATGATCTCGATCTTTTTGTACTTTTGAAGGCTGATTTGTGACCCAGTATGTGATCTCTTTTGGAGAATGTTCCCTGTGCACTCGAAAAGAATATTATATATCCTGCTGCTTTAGGATGAAAAGTTCTGAATATATCTGTTAAGTCCATCTGGTCCAGTATGTCATTCAAAGTCATTGTTTCCTTGTTGATTTTCTGCTTAGATGCTCTATCCATTGCTTTGGGGGGGTGCTGTTAAAGTCCCTTACATTATTGTATTGTTATCAAGTAGTTTCTTTATTAAAAAAAAATTTAAAGATTTTATTTATTTATTTGACAGAGAGAGAGAGATCACAAGTAGGCAGGCAGAGAGAGAGGGGGAAGCAGGCTCCCCGCTGAGCAGAGAGCTTGATGTGGGGCTCAGTCCCAGGACCCTGAAATCATGACCTGAGCTGAAGGCAGAGGCTTAACTCACTGAGCCACTCAGGCGCCCCACAATGAGTTTCTTAATTATTAATTTATATATTTGGGTACTCCCATGTTGGGGGCATAAATATTTACAATTTTTAGATCTTGAATGATAGACCCCTTAATTATGATATAATGACCTTCTTCATCTCTTGTTACAGTCTCTTATTTAAAATCTAGTTTTTCAGGCGCATGTGTGGCTCAGTTGTGGGGCATCTGCCTTCAGCTCAGGTCATGATCCCTGGGATTGAGCCCCGTATCGGGCATTCTGCTCAGTGGGGAAACTGCTTCTTCCTCTCCAGCTCCCCTGTGCTTGTGTTCCCTCTCTCACTATCTCTCTCTGTTATAAATAAATTAAATTAAAAAAAAAAAAGAAATCTATAGAAAAAATCAAATCAAATCTAGTTTGTCTGATATGAAGTATGGCTACACCAGCTTTCTTTTGATGTACATTAGCATGATAGATGGTTCTCCATCCCCTCACTTTCTTCTTCTTCTTTTTTTTTTTTTTTAAAGATTTTATTTACTTATTTGATACAGAGAGCAGAGAGAGAGCACATGACCAGGGTAGGGTGGGGGCAAAAGGAAAGGGAGAAGCAGACTCCCCACTGAGCAGGGAGCCTGGCAAGGAGCTTTGACCTGAGCCAAAGGCAGACCTTTAACTGACTGAGCCCCACGAGATGCCCTTCTCTGCCTTTCAGTCTGAAGGTATCTTTAGGTTTAAAATTAGTCTCTTATTGGCAGCATATAGATGGATCTTTTTAAAAAATCCATTCTGATAACCCCTATGTCTTTCGGTTGGAGCACTTAGTCCATTTACATTGAGAGTAATTATTGAAAGATACACATTTAGTGTCATTGTATTACCTGTAGAGTTGGTGTTTCTGGTGATGTCTCTTTTGGTCCCTTTCCTCCCCACTCAAAGAATCCCCCTTAATATTTCTTGAACGGCCAGTTTAGTGGTAATGAGCTCCTTTAGTTTTTGTCTGGGAAAGTCCTTGTCCCTATCCCTTCTATTCTGAATGACAGCCCTGTTGGATAAAGAATTCTTGGCTGCACGCTTTTCCCATTTAGCCTGTTGAATATTTCCTGCCACTACTTCTGGCCTGTCACATTTCTGTGAAGATACGCTGCAAACCTTACCTGTCTTCCCTTTTAGGTTAAGGACTTTTTTATCCCTTGCTGCTTTCAGGATTCTTTCCTTGTCAGTGTATTTTGTGAATTTGACTATGATATGCCTTGGTGATGGTCAGCTTTTGTTGAATTTAATGGGCATTCTCTCTGTTTCTTGGGTTGTGATGTTTGTGTCCTTCCCCAGGTTAGAGAAATTTTCAACTGTAATTCGTTGAAATATACCTTCTACCCCCTTTTTTCTCTCTTCATCTTCTGAAACTCCAGTGGTACAAATGTTTTTACATTTTCATAAGTCACTGAGATCCCTAAGTCTACCTCTGTGGTCCATTACCTTTCTTTCCCTGTTCTTTTCAGTGTCATTATTTTCCATAATTTTATCTTCTATATCACTGATTTTGCTCCTCTGCTTCGACCATCCTCATTTTTGTAGCCTCCATGCATCTCAGTTACAGTATTTTAAATTTGGCCTAACCAGACTTTAGTTCTTTTACTTCTGGAGTAAGGGATTCTCTAGTGTCTTCTATGATTTTTTCAAGCCCAGCTAGTATTTGTATAATTGCTTTAAATTCTAGTTCAGACATCTTACTTAGATCTACATTGATTAAATCTCCAGTCAT
Organism: Neogale vison; assembly: GCF_020171115.1. Classification (NCBI taxonomy): domain Eukaryota; kingdom Metazoa; phylum Chordata; class Mammalia; order Carnivora; family Mustelidae; genus Neogale; species Neogale vison. The sequence goes on from NC_058096.1 coordinate 119,167,868, forward strand.
CAGTTCTTCCTGTTCTTTCTTTTGAGGTTTATTCCTCCGTCTTGTCATTTTGGAGAGAGGAAAAGAGGAAAATAAAACAAAATTAAAATTTAAAAATCGAGGAAAAAGGAAAAAATACATAAAGGAAGCTAGATCCTAGGTATGTTTTGGTCTACTTGTTACGAAAAGCTCGATTGACAAAAGATAGGGGTGCCTGAGTTGCTCAGTCGGTTGAATGGCCAACTTTCTTTTTTTTTGAAAGATTTAATGTATGTATTTGACAGATCGCAAGTAGGCAGAGAGGCAGGCAGAGAGAGAGGGAGAAGCACACTTCCCGCTGAGCAGAGAGCCCAACGCAGGTCTCAGGACCTTGAGATCATGACCTGAGCTGAAAGCAGGGGCTTAACCTAACACTGAGCCACCCAGGCACCCTGAATGGCCAACTCTTGATTTCGGCTCAGGTCATGATCTCAGGGTCCTGGGATGGAGCCCTGCATTGGGCTCTGTTCTCAGCATGGAGTCGACTTAAGGATTCTCTCTTTCCCTCCTCCTCTGCCCTTTCCCTGCTCATGCTCTCTCTTTCTCTCTCAAATACATCTTAATTCTTTTTTTAAATTCTATAAGGAATCACAAGTTGACATTTTCTCATTTCTGAGATATGTAGAAACAACACATAAATTTCCAGGTGCAGTTCAGCTTCGTTCACAGGCCATAGAGTGTGCTACAGGAATATTTTTCTAGTGAAATGTCACAATTTCATTATTCTTGTACTTTGATACCGTATGTTCCTTGGAGTTACTCCACGAAGAGCGGCAGTTCACTGGGGAACTGTATAAAATATGGAATGCTTCACGAATTTGCATGTCATCCTTAGTATATATGCTGCTGAAGGGAGCACAAATAAATACGTCTTTTAAAAAAAGAAAAATGGTAGAAGGGGTGCCTGGGTGGCTCAGTGGATTAAAGCCTTTGCCTTCAGCTGAGGTCATGATCCCAGGATCCGGGATTGCGCCTAGCATCTGGGCATTCTGCTCAGCGGGGAGCCTGCTTCCTACTCTCTCCCTGCCTGCCTCTCTGCCTACTTGTGATCTCTGTCAAATAAATAAATAAAATCTTTTAAAAAAGAAAGAAAGAAAGATGGTAGAAAGAAAGAAAAATGGTAGAAATAAAAAGGTAAAAATTAAGAAATATATATATAAAATAGTAAAAACATTAAAAATTGCTTACTGTATCCAAAAAATAAAACAAAAAGTAAAATAAATAAAACCCAAAGGATGCTGGATCCTGTTTTCGTTAGCAGTGAAGCTTTGCAGCACTCTTTGATCAGTAGACTTGGTGTGTGAGGGGGTTTGTGCTGGTCTTCTGCTGCTCTGATTCTCAGTGGAACTGCCCTAGTGGGGATGCTCCTGCAGAGAGGAGTGGGGCTTGATGTAGTGGCTCGGTTCTCCACTTGGTGGCGCTGTTCAGCTCCCTAAGGTGGATTAAGCTGGCTTTGACCTGTTCTCTCCAGAGCGGGAAATGTGTGCCACCCCTCTTCAGTAAGCCTTCACAGATGCCCAAACACTGACCCTGTCTATGTTACTGGTTTCTGTCACATCCCTGCCTTCACCCTACCTGTGCCCTAGCTGTCCTGCCAAACGGTGAGCACTCCTGTGTTTTATCTCAAGTGTAGGTATGTTTCAAAATTCCACACTTCAGAGACCTCTGGGGGAGGGTCGTCCTGCCTTGTGGCCAGTGGCAGCTTGTCGCCGGAGACAGCTGCGCTATGTTTCAGCAGTTTGGAGTTTGTGGTAGATCACAACACACAGCTCATGCCAGGGTTTGAGGCCCTCACTTGGAGTTTTTGTTCCTGTACTGGTGAGTGGGGCAGTTTCACGGCACCTGCAAGGTCCTTTGCCCACAGAGAGGCCATGTCACCTCTACCAAATGCACTCCAAGCAGGGGCACCACTTCTCCCTGTGTGACCCTGAGGATCCTTAGGCTGCCTGGTGCAGGGGCTCAGCTATGCTCTCCCATTGGAGAACTGCTTAGTTCCCCAGGTGCAAACCTGGCAAGGTCTCAGACTTCAGAAACTTCAAAATCTGCACTTTACTGTGTAGAAAACTGGCAGTATTGTAACCCTCTCCTTTCCCCCCATCCATGATCTTGGGGAATAGTTTTCTTGTGCAGTCCCCTGCATGTTTTCACTCTTTTTTTTTTTTTTTTTTCTTTTTTCTTTCTTGTCTTGGGCTTTCTCTCTTCCTCCTTTCTGGATGCTCCCTCCACTGTCAGGGCGCCCTCCCCTGGGCAGTGCCCATAGCTCTTTTCTTACACTGACTGCAGCTCCTACGTTTCACTTGTCGTTTTTCTGGTTTGTAGATGTGCAGCTTTGTTCTATAAGACTTCCAGTCGATTTCTTGGGTATTCATAGTGATTTTATATTTATCCAGCTGTGTTCAGGGAAGGGGGTGAGCTTAGGGTCGCCCTACTCTGCAGCTGTATTACCTCTTCAAAATTCATCCATTTTAAATGGGAGCAGAACATAAGGGTTAGAGGTACTACATGAGGAGGCTGTTACAAGGAGAGAAGAGGAGAAAGGGAAAAGTGAACAAAAGGTGTTCACTCACAAAGCTCTTTATACTGACCACCAGATGGCGCAGTTGTTCCATATCTGCTGCTTGCATGGCTAGGAAGGGTGAGAAGCAACAGTGCCATCCACCTGTTTTGAAGCACAGGATGTTCTTAAGTTGACTCTTTGTAGCCTCAGATGTCTATTTCATGAAGTGAAAGCAGGCCGGCATGTTACATTTAATTGCACATTTGAGTATCATAGCCATATCAATATTGCCCTTGTCGCTTTTGTGAGAAAGTTAACTCTTTGGATACAAGCATGGACAAAATACTAACATTTAAAAATTGAACATAAAACATTACTGAGAAGTACAAGGATATACTTTGATTTTATTTTGGGAATGATTCTACTGGAATTGTATCATTAAAAATTCATTGGTTAAAAAAAAAAAAATTCATTGGTAGCGGGGCGCCTGGGTGGCTCAGTGGGTTAAGCCGCTGCCTTTGGCTCAGGTCTTGATCTCGGGTTCCTGGGATCGAGTTCCGCGTCGGGCTCTCTGCTCAGCGGGGAGCCTGCTTCCCTCTCTCTCTCTGCCTGCCTCTCCATCTACTTGTGATTTCTCTCTGTCAAATAAATAAATAAAATCTTTTTAAAAAAATTCATTGGTAGCTATTAAATGATTGATATAAATAACTTAAATGTGACCAAGATGAGAATTAGCTTTAGTAATATGAGAGACTGGACAAAAAGTTACGAAGATGAGGCATTCTCTTCAGTTACTTAGAAATGAAATTTTTACTTGTTTTTTTCAGTTGTAAATATACATTGAGGTTTTCAGAAAGATTTTTCCACAGTTCACATATGCATTTAAAGAATATAATTGTGTTAGAACCAGAGCAATTGAACTATAATTGAATTGTAATGTTTTTATTCTGTACTAATAGTCATAGTATAGTTATGAAGGCTTGGTATAGAGAAACTAGATTATAAGGGCTTGGAAAACCAAAAATGGTGAATTATGGACTATTTTGATGCTTTGAAGAAATATTTAATATAGGTTATGTGGCACCTTAGTCTTTTTGTGGATGGACGCATCATATGTATAAATAAATAAATAAATAAATATTCAGGTTATGAAAATATAGGTTAGAATGAACAAATAAGTTTTTTCCTAATTTATAATTGACATACAACATTATATTAGTTTCTGGTACACAGCTTAATTTGGGCCACATTGATTTGTATACATTGTGAAATGATGACCACAGTGTCTAGTAAACATCTCTCACCATAAATATTATACTTTTTTTTTCTTGTGATGAGAACCTTTAAGATCTCTCTTAGCAACTTAAAAATATGCAATGTAGTATTTTTAATATACTCCATGTGCTAGATATTACATCCCCAAGACTTAATTATTTCATAACTGGAAGCTTGTATCTTTTGACCACTTTCATCCATGTTACTTAATTACTCCACCCCTAGCAACCATCAATCTGTTCTCTGTATTTATGAGTTCTTTTTTAAAAATTATTTTTGGGGTGCCTGGCTCACTCAGGCAATAGAGCATACACCACTCTTGATCTCGGAGTTGTGAATTCAAGCCCCATATTTTGTGTAGAGATAACTTAAAAATTAAAAAATTCTTTTAAAAGTTAATTATTTTTTTTAGAGTCCACATATAAGTGAAGGAATAAGTTTTGAAGGCAAATACGTTGAGGGAAGCAAAGAAGAACAGAGGAAGAACTCTGGGAAGTTATTTTTGGGCAAAATCCATGAACATTGGGATTCCTGTGACCCCAAAGAGTTGTTTAAGACTGAAGCTTGGGAAAGATGCGGGAGCCAGACGAGATAAATATCTTCATGCTTTTTTAAGTACCAGTGGAACTGAAAGAAAAGCTTTACTGTGACCTGGGCTGCAGCTAGAGGAACTCTAGCAAAAACCCAAGAGCTTGGGTTTCCAGAGAATCCTTTCTTCTAGATATGGGCTCTAGAAAGTATTGAAATGAGAATTGAGCTGATACTGTCAGTTTTAACATGACATAACATATAACAGAACTTTGGGTTGGCATTTTAAAAGTGGACAACCTTTGTCTTCTTGAGATTTAGTGACCTTATGAAATCCAAACGACTTGATGAGTTTCACTTAATAGACAATATTGCTTGCTAGCCTTAGAATAGAAGAAAAATATCAGAAAAGAAAGCATAGTCATGGGCTCAATTCTTTATTTGTAGGTTTGATCTTTATTTTCAAACCCTTTGAAGAAATGAGATTAGAAAGACACTCAACATTGAGTTTATTCTTGAGGCATCCCCCTACTCACTCCTCAGTAGTAGCACTAGAATGTTATATTTGGACATTTCATTTTCTTGAGAGAGTCTTTATCTATAGCCCTTTTTATTTGTCATTGGAATCAATTTAAATCTGTTTTGAACTTTGTTCTGTTAGTTGTGTCAGTTAGCTCTTCCTTGGTTTTTGCCTTTAATGTATCCATGTTTTAAAGGTTGCCAGTTGCCTCACACTTCCAGTTTCTGTTATGCTGGTTAGCTGAAATTTTACCATGTATCTCTGTGATTAGGGATAGTAAAGAAAATTAATGATGAATATCCATTGTATTTTATAGTGTTAAATTAAAACTTTAGGTGAGTATTAAAGGAATTCCAATGTAAGCCATGAAATAAAAAAATGAATGTATCAACAAGATGTGTCAGTGTAGGTCTCCTTTACTTTTCATAAGTATAAAGGACCTTAAAATGTTGGAAAAGAAATATCAATGAGACATTACATTTTTAAGAACCACTATAGCAGAATATATGTGTAATAAGTGAAAAATGGGGCAGGAAGTAAACAAACTCAATTGTAATAAACCTTTATTAAAATCTTTCCATTGGCAAAACTCACAGAGAATATTTTGCCTCATACTTGTCTGAAGTGGAGTGGGAGTGAGGTGTCACAGTCTGATTGTTTTGGAAGCCCAAGGAATCAGAGACAACAGATTGGCCTCTTATGTGTCCTACCAGAGTGAGGAGCCACTATTCAATTTAGAGACCTTTTTTGGCTTTCTACAACCATAAAACCATTTTATTTCTTTAGTAGGGAATTGTTATAAAATATTTTTATTTGTAATTATATTTATAGTATATTTGTTTTATATTTATATAATTTTATATTTATATAATGATTTCATATTTGAAATAATATATAGTAACTTATGGGGGATTATATTTGTTTTGAAGAAATCTAGTAAAATAAAGACCTATGGATATCAAATTTGGTAGATTAAATACCTCTTTGTTGGGCGCCTGGGTGGCTCAGTGGTTTAAAGCCTCTGCCTTCGGCTCAGGTCATGATCTCAGGGTCCTGGGATCGAGGCCCGCATCGGGCTCTCTGCTCAGTAGGGAGCCTGCTTCTCCCTCTCTCTCTATCTGCCTCTCTGTCTGCTTGTGATTTCTGTCTGTCAAATAAATAAATAAAATCTTTAAAAATAAATAAATAAATAAATAAATACCTCTTTGTTGAGCTGTAAATCTTCTGAAGAAAGTTTGAGGCATTTGTAAAACACATACATGTCTGTAGCTGTCTTTAAAGCTGTTCAGTTAACTTCCTGATATTTCTAATTTTTATTGACTTCGATGTATTTTGATCTTTTGAAACAGTGATCACATGGAAAATGTATACGGCTACTTAATGAAGTACACCAACCTTGTCACTGGGTGGCAGTACAGGTAAGTGATTGTTCTGTGTCACATCCCTCTCCTAAGAGACCAGAAATGGGGCTGATAATTTTATATTCTGAAATTACTTCTGTACAGACATGGATGGGAAACCTTTTAGAGAAGGATTGACAGTTATTTAAAGTCTGGTAAGTTCTCCTTTGTAGAGGCTGAGAGGAGTTGACATCTGTCCAGATGGCACCCTCCAAATGCCTCAGAAGTTAATATTTTCTTTAATCGAAGAATAATTGACATGCAGTATTGTATTAGTTTCGGGTATACAACATAGTGACTTAATATTTATGTATATCACTAGTAAGTCTAGTTGCCATCTGTCACCATAGCAAATTACTTTAGTATTATTGATTGTGTTCCCTATGCCAGACATTGTATCCTTGTGTCTTATTTTATATAACTGGAAGATTGTACCTCTTAATCCTCTTTACCTATATTGTTTATTCTCCTATCCCTTCTCTCCTCTGACAATGACCAGTTTGTTCTCTATATCAATAAATCTTTCTGTTTTGTTTGTTGGTTTTGTTTTTTAGATTCCACACATAAATGAAGTCATTCATTATTTGTTTTTCTGTCTGACTTATTTCAGCTAACATAATACCCTTTAAGTTCATCCAGGAAGTCATCAATGGCAAGATTTCTTTCTTTTTTATAGTATACCATTTGTGTGTGTGTGTGTGTGTGTGTGTGTTTCTTTATTTACACCACATCCTCTTTCTCCATTCATCCATCAAAGACATTTAACTACCTCTGAAACTGATAATACAGTGTATGTTGATTAAATAGACTTTAGATAAATATTTTAAAAACTTGGAAAAAAGGGATGCCTGGGTGGCTCAGTTGGTTGAGCGGCTGCCTTTGGCTCGGGTCATGGTCCCAGTGTCCTGGGATCGAGTCCCACATCAGGCTCCTTGCTCTGCAGGGAGCCTGCTTCTCCTTCTACCACTTTGTCTGCCTGTGCTCTCTCTCTCTGATAAATAAATAAAGTCTTTAAAAAAAAAAAAAACTTGGAAAAAAAAAGATGACATTTAGGTTGCTTCCATATCTTGGCTATCGTAAATGCTCTAATGACCATAGAGTGATGTGTCTTTCTAATTTAGTGTTTTCATTTTTTTTTTTTTTCAGTTAAATACCTAGAAGTGGAATTGTTGGATCATATGGTAGTTCTTTTTTTTTTTTTTCTTTCTAATTTTATTTAATTTTAATTTTTTTTTTTTTTCTATTTTACCCACCCCCATACCCACCTCCCCTCTGGTAACTATCAGTTTGTTCTCTTTAGTTAAGAATCAGTCTCTCTCTCTCTCTCTCGCTCTCTCTTTTGTTTTGTTTTGTTTGAATGAAACCATATGGTATTTGTCTTTCTCTGACTAACTTATTTCATTTAGCATTATACTCTCTAGTTCCATCCATGTTTTTGCTAATGGCAAGATTTCATTCTTATTGTTGACTGTAATATTCCTGTGTGTGTGTGTGTGTGTACACCACATCTTCTTTATCCATTCATCTGTTGATAGACACTTGGGCTGCTGCCATAATTTGGCTATTGTAAATAATGCTGCAATAAACATAGGGATGCATGTATCCCTTTGCATTGTTGTTTTTGTATTTTGGGGGTAAAAGCCCAGTGGTGCGGTAACTGGATCACAGGGTAGTTCTATTTTTAATTTTCTGAGGAAACTCCATGATGTTTCCCACAGTGACTGTACCAGTTTGCATCCCAACCAACAGTGCAAGAGCATGCCTTTTGTTCCACATCCTCGCCAACAATTTTTCTATCAGTTCTTTATATATTTTGGATACCAACCCTTTATTGGATATGTCATTTGTAAATATCTTATTGCATTCAGTAGGTTGCTTTTATTTTATTTATTTTTATTTTTATTTTTTTTAAAGATTTTATTTATTTATTTGACAGGCAGAGATCACAAGTAGGCAGAGAGGCAGGCAGAGAGAGAGGAAGAAGCAGGCTCCCTGCTGAGCAGAAAGTTTGGGTTGTGTTTAGTTGGAAGTGACATTAGGTAATCTAAATAAGAATGATGAATGGAAAGTTAGAGATCATATGGCATGAAGACTTAGAGGGGAATATGAAGACTTAGAAGGGAATCCCTATTGAAGTTAAAAGGGCAGTTCTCCAGGGGTCCCATCTTTTATATTTAAAAAAAAAAAAAAAAAAGCCAAGTCAAGGGAGTCTTTTCATGTTGTATTTTTCACTTTAGGTTTTTGAAATTTTTTGAAGGCTTATATATTCAAATGTCATGCAGAATATTAATTTTTAAAATATTTATTTTAAAGAAACAGTGTGAGCAGAGGGAGAGAGAGAAAGAATCTCAAACAGACTCCCCACTGAGCACAGAGCCCATCATAGGGCTTGATCTCATGACCCTGAGATCATGACCTGAGCTGAAACCAAGAGTCGGACACTTAACTGACTAAGCCATCCAGATGCCCCCAGAAAGTTAATTTCTTAAAAAATGTAAAAAAAAAAAAAGATTTTATTCATTTATTTGACACAGAGAGACCATGAAAGAGGGAATACAAGCAGGATGAGTAGAGAGGGGGAAGCATGCTCCCCGCTGAGCAGGGAGCCCAATGTGCGGCTCGTCCTAGGACCCTGGGATCATGACCTGAGCCGAAGGCAGATCCTAAACAACTGAGCCAGCCAGGTACCCCCAGAATACTAATTTTTAAAATTGTAATTTCACTTTGGTTTTAGCACTATTTTTTGTTCTCTTTCTTAAAAGAAAATAGGTTAGCTTTCCCCCCCAATATTCAACAATTGTTCTTTATATCATATTGAATAATACTGAGAAACTGTCAGAAGGGGAACAGAGTAAGAAAGCTCTAAAAATACATAAACATGGGTGCCTGGGTGGCTCAGTTGGTTAAGCGACTGCCTTTGGCTCAGGTCATGATGCTGGAATCTTGGGCATCAAGTCCTGCATTGGACTACCTGCTCAGTGGGATGTCTGCTTCTCCCTCTGACCCTCTCCCCTTTCATGCTCTCTCTCTCACTCTCTCAAATAAATAAATAAAATCTTAAAAAAAAAATACACAAACGTACAAATTTAGTGTAATTTCAGGATGTCATTTCAGGTGAGCAGCAACTTGAGACCATGGGAAGAAATGGCAGGTGTTTATTATTGCATGAGGGAGCCCGCCAAAAAGATACATTGGGGGGCGCCTGTGTGGCCCAGTGGGTTGGGCCTCTGCCTTCGGCTCAGGTCATGATCTCAGGGTCCTGGGATCGAGCCCCGTATCAGGCTCTCTGCTAGGAGGGAAGCCTGCTTCCCCCTCTCTCTCTGCCTGCCTCTCTGCCTACTCGTGACCTCTGTCAAATAAATAAATAAAATCTTAAAAAAAAAAAAAAAAAGATAAAAAAAGATACATTGGCCATTGATTGTCTGGAGTTAGCAGATCCAAGCAAATATTCTAGGATAGGAAGGGGTGCTGGCTCTCCGGACATGATCCCTCTGGATATATAAGAGACCAGTTTTCAGCAGCACTAGACAGTGCTTGTAAACTCATCCATGTTTGCTACTGAGAGAGCACAGAACTTTTTAGACTTAACCCATCAGAGAGAGAGGTCTCACCTTGTCAGTTTGCTGTAAGCCCACTTTCTTATTATTTTGTTAAAGATTTTATTTATTTGAGAAAGAGAGCACACATGTGTGCGTTGGGGGAGGGGCAGAGGGCGAGGGAGAGGATCTCAAGCCGACTTTGGGGAGTGCAGAGCCCAGGGTGGGACTGGATCCCACAACCCTGAGAACATGACCTGAGCTAAAACCAAGAGTCGCACACTTAACTGACTAAGCCACACAGGAGCCCAACTGTAGCCCCACCTAAAAAAAACCCTTCCCATTTTCCATTTTTACTTTATGTCAGCTGGGCTGGAGGTCCTGTGGTGCAGCAGAGATAACTGAGTCCTCAGCATGAAACATGTACACTGATCAAAGGTGAACAGATAGGTTAAGACTATGTTTAACGTCCCTAGGCTTAGTTGCTCAGTTTCTTTGGCATGCCTAGCCACTCTTGTCCATGTGCTGCTGGTGTAGCTTAACAGAAGCACAGCACCTATGGCATATTCAAGACCCTTTCCTTCCAATCCATTTCTGTTTTGACTAAGGTCAACTTGTATAGCAGCTTGGAGAAATCCACTGTGGGCATACTGTATAAATAACTACTTGCTCTGGAATGTGGTAGGCTAGGAAAGTACAGAAGAGCAAGACCGTCTCCTGAACCTACTTCCTGCCACTTTAACTTCTAATTCCTGAGGGTGAGATTACTTCGCATCTGGCATATATAGACACAGAGCATTAAATTCTTCCCCAAAATCTTCTCAAGTTTATTTTTGTCATTTTAAGGTAGATTTCTAAGTCAAAATATTTTTAGATTAAAGTTGCAGTTTGATGATATTTCACTTTAAATTGTAGGTTATTTCAAAGATTAGTCATTTCCCCAAATTGACAGTCTTTGTTATTTTTTTTTAAGATTTTATTTATTTATTTGACAGATCACAAGTAGGCAGAGCAGCAGGCAGAGAGAGAGGGGCAAGCAGTCTCCCCACTGAGCAGAAAGCGCTATGGCTGCTGCGATGCTGCGATGCGGGGCTCAGTCCCAGGACACTGAGATCATGACCTGAGCCAAAGGCAGAGGCTTAACCCACTGAGCCACCCAGGCGCCCCAGTCTTTGTTATTTTGAAATTGCATAAAATAAGCAATTATTTGCCAATTTTAATAGCATTTTCTTTTAACAACTTAGCTGAATTTTCTGCATATGAAGAAGGTTCATGATGAATCTTATTTCCCTGTTAACATTTAGCGTGCGTTTCTACATTTTCTTTGTTTATTGGCTAGGCCAACTTGCTCAGAATGTTTCCAAGAGTCTACTACTACTTCTGAACAAAAAGGGCTTTGTTAAGTTTCCTCACTATGTGGGTTGTCTTTCTATCTCCAAACTATATGTCTTGTAAAATTTCTCTCCATAAAAGGGATAAAGAAAGAATATTAATCCGTGAATAATGAAAGATAGCCCAAAGTGCTCTCTTATTGCATTGGACCCATGGTTTCATCTTGGTATTAAAAAGATGATCAGGACACTTGGGTGAGTCAGTCATTAAGCATCTGCCTTCAGGTCATGATCCTAGGGTCCTGGGATCGATCCTCACATCAGGCTCCCTGCCCAGTGGGAAGCCTGCTTCTCCCTCTCCTGCTCCCCCTGCTTGTATTCCCTCTTTTGCTTTCTCTCTGTCAAATAAATAAATAAATAAATATTCTTGGGGGGAAAAAAAAGATGATCAGCTATTGGCTCATTTTTTTTAGTGAGGTATAATTGACATGTAACATTATATTAGCTTTAGGTGTACAATGTACAACAGATTATGAAGTGATCACCACAATAAGTCTAGCTAACATCTGTCATCATATGTAATTTCAAAATTTTTTTCTTGTGATGAGAACTTTCAAGGTCTACTCTCAGCCATTTTCAAATGTGCAATACAGTGTTATTAACTGTAGACACCATGCTCTTCAGTTATTGGTTATTTCTATGACTTCACCAATCTGTCCTCACCATATTTCTGTATATTTAAGTGCATGCCTCCTATATTATAAATTTGTGGAAATGCTTTTGGGATAAGAAATATGTGTTCACACCAAACTTGAGATTTCTAAACATAGTGTTTGTCTAAATTTTCTTTGACTACTTTGAAGAGACCAGTCATTTTCCTTTGTCTGTTTGAAAAGAATTATACTCAAATTTAGAACAGTGCAGAGATTCCTTCCTTCCTTCCATTTTTGTTTTTTTGTTCTTTTTCTTAACAGCTTTATTGAAATATAATGCACAGTCCATACAACTTAAAGTGTACAACTCAGTGGTTTTTAGTATCTTGACAAGATTTCTTTCTTACTAACCCACCCTTTGTTTGTTTTTCTGTTTATTTGACGAATTTTTTGTAGTAGATTCATTTCTTAGTCCATTAGGGCTGCTATAACAAAATACTACAGACTGGGTGGCTAATAAACATTTCTCACAGTTTTGGAGGTTGGAAGTTCAAGAGCATGGTGCCAGTGTTGTTAGGTAAGGGTCCTTTTCCTATCATAGACTTCTTGTTTGAGAACATAGCAGAAGGGTCAAGGAAGAGCTCTTGGGTTTCTCTTATAAAGGTACTAATCTCATTCCTGAGGGTCTGCCCTCATGACCTAATCATCTCACCTCCCAAAGGCCCTGTCTCTTAATACTGTTACCTTAGGGGTTAGGATTTCAACATAATGAATTTGCAGGGCACACAGTCAGACCATAGCAGATTTATATGTCCATTTTGTGTTTTATGTTTATGTTTTAGAAACTGAAGATGATTTTGGTGATTATCTTGTGTTAATTCAAATAATCTCTTCAAATATTTTGGAAAATAAAGATAACCCTATTAATGGGCAAAATGTGATGAGCAGTTCATGAAATAGAATGATGGGTGGTCATTAAATACATGAAAAAGGTGTATAACTCTTCTAGTAATTAATGAAATGAAAGTTTAAAATCTCTGAAAAATGCTAATTTTGAAAATTAAAATATATGAACATAATTTTAAAAGTCAGAAGCATGCTTAAAGATAAACAAGAAAAACAATAGTTCTTTGCTTTTGCATCTCCCTCTTCAGGCAACCACTTTCAAATTTTGCTTTCTTGGGTTTTTTTTTCTCCTTGAAGAAAAGGCTGATTTCATTTTCTCCCAGTTTGATATGATATGGTTGGCAGTTGCTTAAGACAGTATCTTCTAGGAGCACGTGGGTGGCTCAGTGGGTTAAAGCCTCTGCCTTCGGCTCAGGTCATGATCCCAGGATCCTGGGATCGAGCCCCACCTTGGGCTCTCTGCTCAGCAGGGAGCCTGCTTTCTTCTCTCTCTGCCTACTTGTGATCTCTATCAAATAAAATCTTAAAAAAAAAAAAACCACCCCAAAACAAAATCTGTTTAAAAAAAAAAAAAAAAAAAGACAGTATCTTCTAGGACCTTGAACTCTTATCTTATGGTCTAGTGTAGAACTCAGTAACATAGAATGCCAAATTGCTCCGAACTCAAACATTAATTTTTTTAAATCGAAACTTTTTAGACTTAAAAAAAAAAAACCATTGAATTACTTAAATTGGAATCTGAATAAAGTAATTAATCTGGAACCAAATCATAACATCAAATTCTTTTCCAAAGTATATCAGTATTTCGTCATTTAGTTTCAAGTTCCTTATGTTTCTTCATCTCCAGTTGCAGCTTTTACATTTTTAAACAGGATAAGTAATCTTTAGTTGTGACCTATTTAGTGATACATTCACCAAACCTTTCTACCTTGACATTATTCTCATTGTATATTTCACTGACAAAATCTTAAATCAGATTTATTTCTTATTTAGTTATCCTCAGAGTTCATGTTTTGATTTGTTTCCAGTGAATTTTAAATAAAAACTCTCAGTACCATTTGTCTTTGGGCAATTTACCTTCCCTGTTAATGAATTCTGGAGAGAAATCTTCCTCTGAGAGGATATTCTATCTTTGTTTCCTTTTTGCATTATGTGGTATGCCTCATCCCATTAAGTGCCTCTCCTTCAGCTGAAGGTTTTATGTCATTTATTAAATTCATTCAGTTTTTCAACTCCTAGGAAATTCAACCTCATGTTTCCAAGTTCTTCTTCTTTTTTTAAAAATTAACATATAATGGGGGCGCCTGGGTGGCTCAGTGGGTTAAGCTGCTGCCTTCAGCTGGGGTCATGATCTCAGGGTCCTGGGATCGAGTCCCACATCGGGCTCTCTGCTCAGCAGGGAGCCTGCTTCCTCCTCTCTCTCTCTCTCTGCCTGCCTCTCTGCCTACTTGTGATCTCTCTCTGTCAAATAAATAAATAAAATCTTTAAAAAAATTAACATATAATGTATTATTAGTCCCAGGGGTACAGGGGTACAGGTCTGTGAATCGTCAGGCTTACATACTCCACAGCACTCACCACAGCACATCCCCTCCCCAATGTCCATAACCCAACTACCCTCTCCCTAACCCCAACTCCTCCCCCAGTTTGTTCAGTCCCCAAACAAACTGAAACCCTCAGTTCGTTTTGTGAGATTAAGAGTCTCTTATGGTTTGTCTCCCTCCTGATTCCATCTTGTTTCATTTTTCCTTCCCTACCCCCCAACCCCCACTCTGCCTCTCAAATTCCTCATATCAGGGTCCAAGTTCTTGAACAGCTTTTGAAATTTATTTATTTGAGAGGGAGAGGGTAGTGGTAGAAGAAGAGGGAGAGAAGATCTCACCACCCTGAGATCATGACCTGAGCCAAAATCAAAAGTCAGACGCTTAACAGACTGAGCCACCTAGGCACCCTATGAATTTTATTTTTTTTTTAATAGCAAAAACTCCAAAGTATGGTGATTGATATTTAGTTTGCTTTAGTTTGGCGAGCGGGAATGTTTAAAAATTATGACTTTCTTTTTTGAATCATTACAGGTTTTTTGTTTTAAACAATGAAGCTGGGTTATTGGAGTACTTTGTGAATGAACAGTCTAGAAATCAGAAACCCAGAGGTACTTTGCAGCTTGCAGGAGCTGTAATATCACCTAGTGACGAGGACTCTCACACCTTCACTGTAAATGCTGCCAGTGGGGAACAGTATAAACTCAGAGGTACGATCAAGATATGAGAATTAATAGTGTGATTTTCTTCTTTCCTTGAGAAGTTGATGTACTTCCCTGCTTTCATGTGAGTTTTGGAATTAGAAAATACTATCATCAGTGATGTACATGTGATATTCAAAATCTTAGAATTGCTTATGAATTTATGAAATCTGTTTTAATAAATAACTTTTCTCAAGTAGTACAGAGAACAACTGTTTACAGTTGGCCCCTATAAAATATTTGTGTATATAAACCCTGATTACTGAAAAATCTAAAAACATAGCTTGTTTAAATGGTATTTTTTATGTCTGCCATGGATTTGTATTTTACCCCTTTTCTTGATTTGGTTTGCATGCCCCCTTTGAAGTTTCTTGTAACTAATACACATAGCTGGGATTTATTAAAATGTTCACATTCATTTTAAAAGTATAACTTTTGCTTAGGTAAATTTAATTTGTGTTTTTTATTTAATTAATGTACATAAAATATAATGGTAATCCTAACTGAGCATGCTACAAGAGATCTGAAAATACGGAGTACACATTAAATACTTAATAAAGGTTATTTCTTTAAGAGCATATTTTTTATGAGAAACTTAAGATTTGTCAAGTCTTATCTTCCTGTCTTGCTGCATGTAATATATCCTTCTTCTGAAATATCCATATTCAGCTACTGTGTTACTTAACAGAATTGGCGCTTGGCCTTTTTCCTCCCTCCCTCTACTGGGGACATTTGCTCTAGGAAGAGTAGGGCCAATCCCTGGTTTTTAGTTATCTGTTCTCATGCTGTACACAGTTAATTTCAAAAATAAATATAAAAGTAAATAACTTTTAGGTTCTTTTTATTAGCCACAGATGCTAAGGAGCGACAACATTGGGTTAGCAGACTTCAGATATGTACACAGCATCACACTGAAGCTATTGGAAAGGTATGTGGATTCGTTTATGATATTAAAGCATAAAAAGGGAAAATCACCCTCCAAAACACCCGTATCTGTGAGCAGTCACTGGCATACTCGCCTTTCCAAGCCCCTGGCAAACACCCGTCCATTTTCTATTTCTATGAGTTTGTCCATTCTGGGTCTCTTCTATAAAGAATCATAGAATGGTTTTTTGTGTCTGGCTTTTTACACTTCTCATAGTTTTTTTCAGAGTTAGAAGCAAATTTTATTAGATACCCAGTTTTACTTGTTCTTTAGTCTTCCATTGACACATAATACTTTGTTCACTCATGTCATTTTATGTATCATTTTATTCCTTTTTTTGGTTAGATGATATTCTGTTGTATGGATACACCACATGTTGTTTATCCATTCATCAGTTGGTGGACATTTGGGTTGTTTCCATTTTGTGGCTATTATGAATAACATTTGTGGCTAGGTTTTTGGGTGAACACATGATTTCACTGAGGTGGAGATTTAGGAGTGGAATTACTGAGTCATCTGGTGGTTCTTTGTTTAACTTTTTTGGGAGCTGCCAAACTGTCTTCCAGAGTAACCGAACCATTTCACATTCCTACCAGCAGTGTATGAGGGTTCCAGTTTTTCCACATCCTCACCACTACCTGCTGATGCCCTTTTCTTTTTAATTGTAATAGGCATCCTGGTATATGTGGTTTTGATTTCATTTCCCTAATGACTAATAAAGTTGAGGATCTTTCCATATGCTTAGTGATCATTTGCATATCCTCTTTGGAATATTTTTTATTTTTTAAGGTGGAGAGGATGGTCTCAATACTTGAAATCTGAGGTTAGAGATCCCTATAAACTAATACCTGGGCAGCATAGTTGAAGGATTCTGTGCCTTGGTGTACCTAGGTGATAGCTTGACTTTTAAAAACAAAGGCGTTTTTTCCCCCATAAGTAAATTTTAAAAAGTTGTTTGTGATTTAGGCCTGCTGCCCAGTCTTTAGGAAGTTAATCACAAAAGCTTTACTCCTGCTGCAAGATTGTAGTCATTGGCAGTGATCAGAAAGTACTAGTTTGTTCCAAAGATACCTGCAGTGAGATTAGAAAATGTATTTTATTGAATATTTTTTTGCTTAAGTCATGGTATTTAAAAATCTGAAATTAGACTTTTCTAGTATTTGTAAAATGTGAAAAAATATTCTCAACAGCACAAACCTATAATCAGTTTTCTAAATAAATTACTACTTTACTGTTGGATGTGTCAAATGTTTAAACTTCGAGTGTTTTAAATTTTAGCGTTTTTCAGAAATGTTCTTGTAGTCAATTCTGAGGTTAATTTATTTTTTTAAACTGTTCATGTGTAGGCCTAAAGTATATATATAATAGGTAAGGGTTAGCCAGAATTTCGGAAAACAAATGATTTTCTTTGTCTGACAGAATAATCCTCCTCTGAAATCACGAAGCTTTTCACTTGCATCTAGTGGTAATTCTCCTATATCCCAGAGGAGACCAAGTCAAAATGCCATTTCTTTTTTTAATGTTGGACATTCCAAACTACAATCAGTGAACAAAAGAGCTAACTTACCTCCAGACCATCTTGTGGAAGTCAGAGAAGTAAGTATGAATTGAAGTCAAATTAAAATGCCAAAATGATCTAACTTGCTTGGTTTTATCACAAAAAAATTAGAAATCCCGTTTGTGTCTTCTGGGGCCTGAAATGTTTTCGGTTTACTATGCTGAGACAATTTCAAGTCACAGAAATTCCCTGGTTATATGTTATGTCCTCAGTTACTTTTCTGTGGTGTCCTAAGTTTCCTTGGTACATTCTCATTTTTCAGTCTGTATCTTGCATTTCTCAAGTAAAAGTACAGATTCTTTTGATGGAACATTTATGAGCAAATTTTAAGCCTGTTGGAAGACTATGTGGCCAAACAAGTAATTAAAAAAAAAAAAAAACTTATATAGACAATTTCAAACACACAAAAATAGAATAGTTAAATCCTTGATGTTTCCTTATCTCACCATTTCCCTGTTTCTTTTCAGACTGAGTACTAAATACTAGTTAATAAAGATTGTAGTTATTAGGTCCTAAATATTCCTAAGTTAAATTTGGTAGAGCTAATAGATACCTATGTAGTGAGTAGCCCCACACAGGTATGTGATTGGAAAGTAGAGGAATATTTTAATTGCCTTTAAGATAATTGTGGTTATTCTTCTTTGGTGCTGCATGAAAACTTAACAGTAATAGTTTTGTAAATGTTAGATGTAGTGTGGAATCTGATATATATCCATGAACTTTTCATGTTCTGTTACATGAAAATCTATTGTCTGTCTTGCACTTGAAACTTATCTTTAACCTATGCATGATTTTGTAACAACATGCATTAGTCATTGGAAAATATCATCTCCCAGAGTTAGGCCTCTCTTGCAGATGTTGATCTGTTTTATCATGCAGCCTTGAAAATTCCCATTCATTAATGACCTCACCAATCTCATTAGAAAAGGCTTTCAGTGTTGGGAAGTAATCAAGCTTATGGTAACAGATAAAGGTGTTCCAAAGTTCTTTTCATTTTAAAGCTCAGATTTTATAATTGGCAGTTAATACCGTGGGATTTTTTTGAAGTGACAGGCTTGTTTTTTTTTATTTTGGGGATGTCACCACATACCTCCAAGTCTGATAATCTACAGTTGCTGACAGTCATTCTGTAAAGGAAAAACACTCCTATGTTTCTCCTTTGCTCTGCTATAACACTCTACAATTCGTAATCTGGTCACCAACTGTTGAGGTGACCAAGCAACTCTCTATTTCTCTGTGGACACCAGCTGCGTGTCCTGCAATTTAATTCAGTTTCAACACTGTCTGCCTGAGATCATGTCAGATGCCACAAGACTGTCCCCATTTTAGACACAAATTGCAAGTTGATGTTGTCACCTGTGCCTCTGACCAACCTGCTATAAAGAACTCGGGAACAGACAGATGTAAGAGTTGCATAAGGCCCGATGGAGTGGTGGGGGGAAAGCATGGAGCTTCCATGCCCTTTCTGGTTATACCAACCTCCTGGTACTCCCAAGTGTTCACCAACCAGAAGCTCTGAACCTCTTCTTTTGGGGTTTTTATGGAGGCTTCATTAGGTAGGCATAATTGCCTGAATCATTGCCTTTGGTGATTAATTTATCCTCCAGCCCCGTCTCCTCTCTAGAGGTTGGCAGGTGCAATTAAACACACATCTGTTGGTTACATATCTAAAGATGTAATTGTTCAATCATGTATTATAAATTATTTAACTTTGTATATTTAACTCTAGTAAATACTGCCCAGCTGTTGGCAAGAGTGGTTGTACTATTCATAAATTTGGATTATTGGAAGTTAGTCCTAACATTTGTACCCAAAATACTTTACACACACAAAGCACACACTTATATGCATGCATACATGTGTACATATAGATATCTTTATATCCACACTTTTCATTTAGAAACCTTTTTTTTTTTTCTGATAAAGATGAATGTTTGTTCCATTGCTATAACATGTGTTTTCAGGGACTATTTCAAGTACTACACACTTGATTTGTTTGGTAGGATATTTGCGTCTCTCTTTCACTAGCCCACTGATGAACTGTGTTAAAATTCATCTGGTACAGTGCCTCTGAAAGCTGAAAGAGTCTCTCCATTATAGATGTTCTGTGTGAATTATAATAGTGTCTAAAAGATAGGTAATCTGAGAACTGCCTGCTCACAATTGAATAATCATAATAAATTCAGTTTTCATTTTAAAATACTGAATTGCTTATCAAGCATTGTTATTCTATTGCTCCCTTAGGAAAAGTGGACAGAGCTCTTGATCAAAGCAGAGTGTATTAAACTCTTTTTAACCTGAAAGTTTATATCCAGTACTTGCTTCATGATCAGGCTAATGGGGCAAGAAAGTTAGATTAGAGAAAAGAAAGCAGGAAAACCATTGTGTTCTCAATGTAGGTTCAAACTGAGCCTGACCAGAGGTGCTGAGAAGAAGGAGGTTAAGAACCCAGATTGGGAACTAATTTCACTTTGTAATGAAATATTTAATGCTGCTATTGAAGATGATCCAGAATGTTTTTAGTGACTTGTACAAATGTATACTGTTAATAAAAGGTTTGTCAAGGCTTTTGAGCTTTGTTGCTTCTGAAGAAAAAGTACAGCTGCCAAAGATTACCATCTTTTGCACAATTGATAAGCACTATTAAATGTGCTCATTGAGAATAGCCAAATGTAAAATAGATTCCTAAGCCTAATATATCCTTAAAATGGCTCAGAAGCTGAATATGGTAATTAAAATGGAAACTGTATGTATACATGATACACAGACATCATGAGTAGGACACATGGAACTGTTGTTTTCTTTAGATGATGTCTCATGCTGAAGGACAACAGAGAGACTTAATTAGGCGAATTGAATGCCTTCCTGCTTCTGGCCATCTTAGTTCCTTGGACCAGGATCTCTTAATGCTCAAGGCTACTTCCATGGCAACTATGAACTGCTTAAATGACTGCTTTCATATTCTCCAGTTGCAGCATGCATCACATCAGAAGGGCTCACTGTCTTCAGGTAAGTTATAAATAAAAAGTAAGACTTAACATTAAGGGCCAAAACAAGGAAAGATGTGTTTGTTGTAATTCTAACTCCTAAAAAATCTTAATAAAAAGAAAAAGAAAAACAATGAGCCTCTTGATTTTTAATTATCACGTTAATGTTAAAGTCTTATTGTGCCTTTTTTCAAATCTAAACTGATTTTTGGCCTAACGTTTAATATAATCGAATTTGGAGACCTCAGTTCTACATGTCGAAAACTGAACTCAAAATCTACATCTAGTACATTTCTGCTAAAATCGGTTGCATCGTTATTCATCCAGTGGACCTTAATAAAAATATTGGACCATTTCTTAACTTTTGGTTTAGTCAACTGTTCTTTATATCCATATTGAGCCAGAGATATTCAAGTCTGTCAGTCACTTTTCAGTTTGAAAAATAAGGTATACAGTTAATACTTGAGAGCACTTAAATTTGTTGAAAATAATCTACTGGGGAAAATAAAGTTACTGCATGTGAGGACAAATATGAGTTTTTCTTTCTGTTTTTTTTTTTTTTTTAAGATTTTATTTACTTATTTGACAGACAGAGATCACAAGTAGGCAGAGAGGCAGGCGCAGAGAGAGGAGGAAGCAGGCTCCCTGCTGAGCAGAGAGCCCGATGCGGGACTCGATCCCAGGACCCTGGGATCATGACCCGAGCCGAAGGCAGAGGCTTTAACCCACTAAGCCACCTAGGCACCCTGAGTTTTTCTTTTTAATGGGATGAATAAACTCTTGTTTTTCTTCATTGAGATACAGTTGACACAATATTGTGTAAGTTGAAGGTGTACAGCCTGTTGATTTCATACATATACATGTTGCAACATGATTACCAAAGCTAACACTTCAGTCTTGTCACATAATTATCACTTTTTTGTGGCAAGAATATTAGGATCTAGTCTCTTAACAACTTGAGAGTATATATTACAGTATTGTTGACTATATCACAATGGTGTGCATTAGATTTCCAGAATTTGTTCATCTTCTACTTGCAAGTTTGTACCCTTTAATATTAAGATCTCCTCGATTCTCCCATCCCTATTATTTTTTGTTTCTTAAGAATTTTTTAAAGGTTTTATTTATTCATTTAACAGTGAGGGAGAATACAAGCACAGAGAGCAGCAGGCAGAGTGCGAGGGAGAAGCAAGCTCTCTCCTGAGCCAGGAGCCAGATGTAGGACTCAATCCCAGGACTCTGGGATCACGACCTGAGCCAAAAGCAACCGCTTAACAAACTGAGCCACCCAGGTATCCCCATCCCCATTGTTTTAATAGTTCACAACAATTCATTGTTCTCTTACCCAATTAATTCCCCTTGTGAAAGAAATTTTAGAAAGATACTGAGCCTCTGCCCAGGAAAAAGTTTATCGTAGTCAGATCTTTTTTTTTTTTTTTTTTTTTTTAAGATTTTATTGATTGATTTTAGAGAGTGTGTGCACTTGTGCAAGCAGTGAGGGAGGTGGAAAGAATCCCAAGCAGACTCATGGGGCTTGATCTCACCACCCTGAGATCCTGATCTGAGCCAAAAACAAGAGTTGGACCCTCAGTGGACTGAGCCACCCAGGCACCCCTACCATAGGCAGATCTGAGTTGATAAAGTATGGCTTCTATCCTCATGTATGCCTACCTAAATCAATATTTCAAGCTAATAAACTATGTTTAATATCAATTATAGGTATAGGCTAGTAAGCTGTGTATGTTTCCTGTAAGGAACTCATAGTCTACTTTGGAATGAACATGTAAATACTTAACTGTAATATGGAAAGTGGTGTTTACAATGGGAACAAAGTACTTTGAGAGAATACATGAATGGACCAATACTTCTGAAAAAGGTCTGGGAAAGGCCTTGAAAAGCTGCAAAAAGCTTAGGGGTAGAGAGAGGGGAGAGGGTGTTCAGAAGAGATGGACCAGCATAAAAGCATACACCTGGGCTGCCTGGGTGGCTGAGCTGGTTAAGTGTCTGACTCTTGATCTCAGCTGCTGTCTTAATCTCAGGGTTGTTAGTTCAAGCTCCATACTGGGCTCCATCTGGGCATGGAGCCTACTTAAAAAACTAAAGCAACACACATTCATAAAAAATTTAGGAACAATTATACAGTTGCAAAAAGAAAGAAATCGTGCACTGTCCTACCAACCAGAAATTGCCACTGTTAACTAACACATACCCCACCAGATTTTCTTTCCTTCTTAGTTTTTGTTTGTTTTACCCCATAGTTACTAGAAAATATATATTTTTATCTTATACTTTCTTTTAAAGATTTTATTTATTTATTTGACAGATAAAGATCACAAAGAGGCAGAGGCAGGCAGAGAGAGAGAGAGGAGGGAGCAGGCTCCCCACTGAGCAGAGCGCCTGATGCGGGGCTCGATCCCAGGATCCTGAGATCATGACCTGAGCCAAAGGCAGAGGCTTTAATCCACTGAGCCCCCAGGCGCCCTATCTTACACTTTTTAACGTAATATCAAGAATATTTTCCAGTTTGTGTTCTACTTTTGATAAATAGATTTTTTGTTGGCTGCATTACATTCCTTTGAAGGATAGTTCTTTGGTTTACTTAACTCTTCTCCTATGTTGAACATTGGATAAGTTACCTTGAGCTGTGAAATTTGGTTTAATTCTAGTGTTCATAATAATAATGTTGTCAGGAAAATGATAGTTTGTTTTCAGTTGATGCTGCTTAATTTTTACAAAGCACATCAGCTAGCACAGTGCTAGATGCTAGATGCTTAATACTTGATTAATTAAATGTGTATAATTGTTTTAATTCTTAGAAATTTCATTTGTGTAGCTTAATACACAATTATATTTTTAAATGATTGCTCCATGATTAGTGAAGCATGTACAATATAAATTTGCATTTTTTTAGTTAAAAAATGCAGTAGACTTAAACTCTGTAGAAGTGTTTAAAGTAAAAGTTGTTCTCCCTTGTTACTATGTTTTAGAGCATGGATATTTGGTGGAATTGATTAACCGGTATTGGTGTTTCTTACATAAGTGGTCATTTTCCAAATTAGATCTGTAGAAATTTATTCATCAGTCACTTGAGAATAAAAATATAACCGTGAAAAGAAAAACTGAGTTACCTTTTCACTGAAATTTGGAGATGATACAAGAAATGAAATCTAAGTTTAAATTAGTGCTCGGTCCCATAAGGTCTTAATGTGTGTCATCCAAGGATCATTGATTTGGAGGGGTCCTGAGAGACCAGATGATCTGTTTGATAAAGAGTGTTGTGGTTTCCAGTCAATTGAGCAGTCTCTCAAAACAGATCTCGTAAGAGTTAAACATTTTAAGGTAGGAGCAAAACATTTTCATTTCTTTGGAATTTTGAAACTGGCCTCTTAAACCTCCCCAGGGCATTTCCTGAGAGACTGGCCTGAGTGGCAAGGCAGGAGGCTCTGGTAGCCTGGTAGGTGCTTAGTAATTTACTCCACTGAAGTCTGGCATTTCAGTATAGATCGAGTAAATTACCTACTCTTTGTAATTTTTGCTGTAGTGGTGTGAGCATCCCTTATTGTAGTACTGTAATAATCAGGCTTCTGTGAAACCTAGATCAGCCTCTGAAATCAAATGGAAACATTTTCCATTATTGATTAGGCATAGAATCCACTTTGTTAAACTAGTTGAGGGTAATAAGAGACATTTGAGTCATTAACTGAGAAGATGACAGGTCTCTAAATGTGACCACTTCTTTCACTAGGTCAGCTATTATTTATTCAGTAGAAAAGCCTTTCAGTTTAAAAGTATATGGACTTTCTTTATTGGATTAAAAAACAAGAGGAAGGGGGGCGCCTGGGTGGCTCAGTGGGTTAAGCCACTGCCTTCGGCTCAGGTCATGATCCCAGGGTCCTGGGATCGAGTCCCGCATCGGGCTCTCTGCTCAGCAGGGAGCCTGCTTCCTCCTCTCTCTCTCTGCCTGCCTCTCTGCCTACTTGTGATATCTCTCTGTCAAGTAAATAAATAAATTCTTAAAAAATAAAATAAAAAACAAAAGGAAGGGACTTGTATTTGCAGTACTTAACGTTAGATCAAGGTAACCACCTTGAATGGTTAGAAAATTGCTACTGAGAATAAGGTTCAGTCCCAAAAGGAAGAAGATTTTGCCGTTTCAAATTCCCAGGCTCCTTCTGTAATTCTGACTCCCTAAAGCCTAATTGCATGTTTTTTGATCATTAGGGAGAGGGACAGTGTTTTTTACAGAAAGGGTAGCAAATCAGCTATTCAGGGCAGGAATACATTATGACTTACAGATTTCCCAGAAGACGTTCAGTCCCATTCAGGGTTGATTTTTTTTTAAAAGGTATCTGATTTCAAGTTGCAAGTTGCTGTGTTGTAAAATACCCAATCATCGTGCTCATGCTAATGAGATACAGGTGGCTGCTTTGCAGAGTCTCTTAGCAGGTTGAATTGCTTTTAGTCTTGTGGGCTCAAAACAAAATTGTTTAATAAAATCCACATCTGCTGAACTTTCCAGATTATGAGCAAGTTTCAGCGAAAGTTTTCTCTTACTTCATCAGGAACGACAATCGAGTGGTTAGAACCAAAGATACCTTTATCAAACCACTATAAAAATGGAGCTGACCAGCCTTTTGCAACTGAGCAAAGTAAACCAGTGGCAGTCCCTGAAGAGCAGTGTGTTGAAGAATCTGGACCATTAGCAAGGGTACGGTAATGTGAAAATACGGTTTTGATATAAAACTAGGACTCACTAAAAAGGTTCGGTTCTCTTTTCGTTGTCAGTGCATGCTAGTCATCCTAACACCAGCACGACATTCTTGAGACTGTAGACATTGTTTTTCTAATTTAAACAGTACTTGTTTTAGAAGAGATCTGTTGTATACTTGTACATGTGTGTTTTGCAGGTTAAGTTATGTGCCTTTTTTAGTTTGGGCTCACTTTTGCTTGATAAAACTGTATTTAAAAGTTGCAGTTCACATTATTTTTATTTTTCTAGAGAGTTAACTTACCTAATATAAGATTATTTGCACAGTATTTCTCTCTCACATTTCTTCTTAAATCTTAACATTATTAGATACTTAACTATTAAATTTACAAGTTTAAAAATTTACTATTAAGTCTTTTTTGTTTTAAGTTCTTTCCCAAACCAGTTTTTTTTTTGGTGTTACCCCAATTAGCATGGTCTCAGGGTTTTATTTTTTTGTAGTATTATTTATTCCACATTTCTCAGAAGCTAAGCAATGTCTTATTCTAGTCATAGTTCCACCACTGTAAAAAATTATATTGATCTTTTGCCTTTTGTGTTATTTTTTAATGATAATCATAATTACATAGATAGTTATATTTTAAGCTCTTTTTACTCGGTACTTCTTATAAGCATTATGTCTGGCCCATATAATTAATAATTATATTAATAAATTAAAACTCTAAATGTTGAAGTAAGCTATTAAATATCTAGGCTCTTTGTTATTTTCTGTTACTATAAATAACACTATGTCATCTTGTTTACTTTTTTTTTTCTCCTCTTACTTTGGATTATTTCTTTAGGTTATAGTCCCAAGTAGAATTACTGAGTCAAGAGTAACAATGCACAGGTTATGGTTATTTATATATTAGCAGATTACTTTTTTTTTTTTTTTTAAGATTTTATTTATTTGAGAGAGAACACACACATAAGCAGGGGGAGGGGCAGAGAGAGAGGGACTGTCGGACTCCCCACTGAGCAGGAAGCCCAATCTGGGGCTTGATCCCAGGACTCTGGGATCATGGCCTGAGCCGAAGGCAGACACTTAACCTACTAAGCCACCCAGGTGTCCCATTAGCAAATTACTTCTTAAAAGTCATCTTGGTCGGTTGAACATCTGACTCTTGATTTCATCTCAGGTCATGATCTCAGGGATATGAGATCAAGTCCCCTGCTGGGCTTTGTGCTTAGCTGGGAGTCTACTTGAGATTTTTCTCTCTCCCTCTCTGCCCCCCAGATAAATAAATAAATCTTAAAAAATAAAAGAAAGAAAGAAGGAAGAAAAAGAAGTAGTACGTGGCACTGAGACTTCCAAAACTGGCCAAGACCTTGGCTTAATGAGGCAGACAATGGCAGCAGTATGGATAGGAGAGAAGGAAAAAAAAAAATACTAAATGCTTTTTTTTTTTTCCCTGTAACTTCTTGACCAGCTCATTTCTAGAGTCCAACAGTATTTATTAAGATGTCCAGTGTATGAGAAGTCCAATGTTAGGAATTAGAGGAGACACAAAAACTTGAAGACTTAGTTCTTTCACTAGAGAGACTTACTAATCTGCCTGGAGTCACAATTACATATACACGGAGACAATGAGAGGATAACATGAAGTAGTATTTTTTTTTTTTTTCATCTTAATTGACATGGTTTAGGCTGTTGGGATATGGCCTTCAGAGAAAGAAAGAAGGAAAGATGTATTGAGTAGAGTGGAAGAGGAGTGCTTTGGAGAGAAAGTGGAATTGGAATCAGGCTTTGAAAGAGCACAGGATTTGAAGAGAAGAAGAGTAGTAGGATAATGTTGATGGAGGAATAGTAGGAGCAGGGATATGAAGGTTTATTGTGAAAACTTGCCTGATGGTTTTTAAACCCGGGTCCTGTCGTTTACTAACATGTGGATCAATAATTAACCACTTAGTTTCAATTTTCTCATCTGTAAAGCAGGGATAATAATGGCTTATAAGATTGTTATGAACAAAAAGTGAATATAGCAGAGCACCTGGATTATGGAAAATTATCATAGGGTTATTGGATTTTACAAATCCAGATGACCATTCATGCTGCATTCTCTGGGGAGTGATAATCCCAGAGCCACCACTCATAAAATACAACGTAAACTGTGCCTCTAAGGAGCATAAAATCATACAGAAGAATTTAATCTTATGTAATAGATGATAGAATCATGAGCATGGGTTATGTTTAAGAAGATTGGTATATGATATGACCTAGAATTGAAGTGTTGATAGAAGTCTATGGAGGTAGAAATGAAGACAAATGAATAGGTAATATGCATTTCAAATGAAAATCAGTTGGACTTGTGATTGGTTGTAGGATTGGATGAAAGATAATTCCCAAGTTTGTGAACCTAAATGATTAGGTAAAATTGTGGTGTCAGTCACAAAGTTAGGAAAATTAGGAGGAAAGAGCCTTTTGAGAGAAAAGATTTGATATGGTTTATGAACGTGTTGACTTCTTTTAAAAGATTTTATTTATTTATTTGACAGAGAGAGAGAGACAGCGACAGCAGGAACACAAGCAGGGGGAGTGGGAGAGGGAAAGCAGGCCTCCCGCCAAGCATGGAGCCCGATGCGGGGTTTGTCCCAGGAACGTGGGATCATGACCTGAGCTGAAGGCATTCGCTTAAGACTGAGCCACCCAGGCACCCCAACATGTTTACTTTTTAAAGATTGTATTTTTAAGTAATCTTTCTACCCAGTGTGGAGCTCAAACTCACAACCCCAAGATTAAGAGTCAGACGCTCTGCCAACTGAGCCAGCCAAGAGCCCCTGAACATGCTGAATTTTATGTTGAGAGGAGGATATATGATTGTAAACATGGCTCATGTTTACAATGGGTTGGGCCTCTGCCTTCGGCTCAGGTAGTGGTCTCGGGATCCTAGGATTGAGCCCCGCGTTGGGTTCTCTGCTCAGTGGGGAGCCTGCTTCCCCCCAACTCTCTGCCTGCCTCTCTGCCTACTTACGATCTCTCTGTCAAATACATTTAAAAAAAAACTTTTTTTTTTTAAAAAAGCAATTAGAAATAATGAAACCTAAGTTTTAGAGAGCGATCAGGATAAGAGATGCAATTTGCAAGTGAAAGTTACAAACTGTAAGTTATACACTTGAACATCTTCACTCTTCTCAATGAGAATACAAGGGATGTTGGGGGTTAGAGAGATGTAAGTTAAAGTGGGACACAGAGATGGGAAGGCGAAGAACATTGTTATATTTCCAAATTATTTACTTATTTATTCGAGAGGGAAAGTATGAGGTGGGCGATGTCAAAAGGAGATGCAGATTTCCAGCAGAGCAGGGAGCCCCATGCGGAACTTGAACCCAGAACTCCTGGGATGATGACCTGAGCCAAAGGCAGACACTTAACTGAATGAGCCACCCAGGCGCCCTCCAAATCTTGAAATAGTGAGTAGACCAGATATATCACTGAGTGTAAGTAGAAAGAAATAAATGCACAGGTACTATTTTTAATTACACAAACACTACACTCAGGCATATGAGAATAGACCTGGATTTTCTAAAAATACCATACATGCCTTCTTGAAATATGAGTGTTAATGTAAGCTGGAGACAGATACCTAGTAGGGGAGATTTTGTTGCCAGGTGATGGAAAAAGTAAATCCTAGTAAGGCTAGAACGAAGCCCACAGTTCCTTTGTGCCCAAGTCAGAAATCAGAAAGATAAAGATGAGGTTAGTATGAATTTGGTGGAATACTGGGGTTTTGCTTTGCCATCCAGTGTCCATATATTATAAATTCCCAGCAACTCAACAGCTCTTGCCACTGTCTGCTAACCATTCTTGGTTTGTAGGGCTATCAAACATTCAGTGCACGTTCATTTGAGTTGTGGTAATGCTTTTACCTTAAGCTTTTCTTTAGGAAAGGTATGATGACCTCTAAGAAGAGACATTTCGATAAGAAAGGAGAGCTTCCAAGTTCTTCTGTTTACACCAAGATTTAGAATCAGTAATTAATAGAATTCCTCTTTTTCCTATTCCAATAAACAACAAGACTTTTTATAAAAAAACAAGAACTGTACTCTTAAATATTTTTTCTACCAGATTATGTTTTGTTTTGTTTTGTTTTTTTAAAGATTTTATTTATTTGTCTGACAGAGAGATAGAGAGCACAAGTATGCAGAGCAGCAGGCAGAAGGAGAGAGAGAATCAGGCTCCCTGCTAAGCAGGGAACCTGAAGCGGAGCTCGATCCCAGGATCCTGGAACCGTGACCTGAGCCGAAGGCAGCTGCCCAACCAACTGAGTCACCCAGGCTCCCCCTATGTTTTATTTCTTTAATATTATTTTCATTAGAGGAATTTCCAAAGTACAAAGTAAACTTTGTATTAAGTAGTAATGTTAAGGTTATATTTGCATTACTAATCTGTGTCCCAAGTTCTGACTTCATATGTAATGGTATCTCTTCAGAGGGTTAGGAACATTATTTAATCAAGACCTAATGGGACTTTTCTCAACATTTCTCAAATGAGTAATTATTATATTTGGTATCCATATGTAGAGAGGAGGATGATCAACTTTTCCCCATTGTATAGTGAATAAACAGTCACAAGTACACTTAAACTTTATTAGACTATATTATACAACTGATTTAGAGTAGGCAACAGGAAGTACTTCTTGATAGACTTCCTAGCCTTTGAAAAGGGGGATTTAGAAAGCCTTTGGGGTCACTCCTTCAGGTTGTAAAAACAGAAGTAATTCTGAAATATATAAACAGTAGTTGTCTATATGGTCTTAACATGAGGAAATGAGTTAGACCATTAATTAAATTATGAGAATTTGAGCATTGTAGTTTCCTTGGTAAAATGGAAGGGAGAAAAGGAGAAACAGATAAAAGAATGAGCAGAAATGCATTACTTTTAATGTGTTTCATATTTTGTTTTTAATATTCTTAATATTTGAGAATGTTACATTCTTGATTTTATGTCTGATTAGGAATGGTTTTTGCCTAACTGCAGAGAACAGATGGGCTTCTTATTTAATAGAATTTAATTGTGTGAAGAGAAAATCAAAGTCAGAGACATTATCAAAATCATTTCCTTTAAAAAATCCTAAGTGTAGGGGTGCCTGGGTGGCTCAGTGGGTTAAACCTCTGCCTTCGGCTCGGGTCATGATCTCAAGGCCTTGGGATCGAGCCCCACATCAGGCTCTCTGCTCAGCAGGGAGCCTGCTTCCTCCCCCTCTCTCTGCCTGCCTCTCTGCCTACTTGTGATCTCTGTCTGTCAAATAAATACATTAAAAAAAAAAACAAGGGGCGCCTGGGTGGCTCAGTGGGTTAAGCCGCTGCCTTCAGCTCAGGTCATGATCTCAGGGTCCTGGGATCGAGTCCCACATCGGGCTCTCTGCTCAGCGGGGAGCCTGCTTCCCTCTCTCTCTCTGCCTGCCTCTCCATCTACTTGTGATTTCTCTCTGTCAAATAAATAAATAAAATCTTTTAAAAAAAAAAACAAACAAACCTAAGTCTACTGTACTAATGCTCTCTTGCATAAAGGTTAAAAAAGAGGTACCACTGACAGGTGGGCCACACACCCCCCCCCACATACACATGAGAGGTGAATATAAGATTCTATAGAATCTTGGAATTTGAAACTGTTACTTAAAATTATTTAAGTAGAAACAAGAAATTTCTCTTAACCAATTATCTGGAACTAAGACGCTGTTGAAATGATGGTTAAACACTCTCACTTTTTCAAGAAGTTGTTTTATTGATTAATTAAAGAGCTGTGCAGAGAACCTTTTTGTGACATTAAGATGGCATAAGCAAGTGTAGGGTTTCCATACCTGCACCCAGAATTCTCTTCAGCCCTGCAGTTTCTACCAGACATCTCCAGGAATGAGTGAATATCAAAATACAGATTATAGTAGTTAGACTTCACATGTACAGTCACTTTTACAAATTTTACTTGTATAATTTTAGCTTTATATTTTTTTAAGATTTTATTTATTTATTTGTCAGAGAGCGTGAACCCAAGTAGGGAGAGTGGGAGGCAGAGGGAGAAGCGGGCTCCCAGGCCTGATTTCGGGGCTAGATCCAAGGACCCTGTGATCATGACCTAAGCCACAGGCAGCTCCTTAACCAACTAAGCCACCCAGGTGTCCCTAGTTTAAGCTTTTAAAAAGGGCAAACGTTGGGGCACCTGGGTGGCTTAATTGGTTAAGCGTCTGCCTTCGGCTCAGGTCATGATTCCAGGGTCCTGGGATTGAGCACCACATCGGGCTCCCTCCTCAGTGAGAGTCTGTTTGTCCCTCTCCCTCTGCTCCTCCCTGACTCGTGCTCGCTCTCTCTCTCTCTCTCTGAAATAAATAAGTAAAATCTTTTAAAGGGGGGGGAGCAAATATTTTATTCCCAAAGCATCTTCAACTTAAATTATAGGTGTTCATGGTGTCCCCAAACAGGTGGCCAGTCCTCAAAGCCTGAGATTCAGATGAGACACTTCACTCTTTTTGAAAAATCCCATGTTTACAAAATATATGTATTTTATTTATTATTTTTATGGCAAAACCACAGTATGTTCAGTGTAAATGATAATGGACTCATTGAAGGAAATCTGTTTCATGGCCAACTGATGGAAGTTATATTTTTAGAAAGATTTTTTGCTCATATCCAGATTCACTTAGGCCCAGTATAAATGTCTTCAAGTCTGCTGTTTATACTTTTCTTCTTCTTTTATTTAATGTGGCTGTGAAATCTGTCCTTTATTTAGCAACGAAGTCTGTCCTATCTGTTGTTTGTAAAGCTTGCTGTTTAATCCAATTTCTGTATTGAAAATAAAGAAAACACAAGAGTGTTTTTGAACAAAGAAACCGAGAGAAAAGAACCTTTTATTCTTAATGGGTATTAGCAAGCACTTATAACGCTAGACTTTTGCTTTGTTTGACTTCAAGGAACCTGAAGAAATCAGTGCAGATGATGAGGTAGAGGATACGTGTGATAACAAGGAGGATGACCTAGGAGCTGTGGAAGAGCAACGTAGTGTCATCCTGCATCTCTTGTCACAGCTGAAGCTGGGCATGGATTTAACGAGAGTAAGTAACGGGATAACTGGCTACGGTGAGCAGTAAGTCAGGACGACCTGTAATTACTAATATTGTCAGGTCTTTTTATTCTTTATGAATTGGTTTCTTAATCTCGCTCTTTTTTTAAAGATTTTATTTATTAAGTAATCTCTCTACCCTTAATGGAGGCTCGAACTTACAGTCCCAAGATCCAGGAACCGAGCCAGCCAGCTGCCCCTGGTTTCTGAGTTTCTTGATCAACATTTCTTATTTGATAAATAATGTGACAGTTATCTTGTGCAGCAGGAAATCACATGGCAAGTAAACACCTGTAATCTTGTTTCTGTGCAAATAAAAGAGGTCATTTGGTATACAGAATCTAAAGGAAAGGCTATAATCCCAGAAAATCATGAAAGACTTTGACACGTCTACTTTACTCTTCCCGTGTTGTGTCGTATATTTTGGGTGTTATCAATAACAGAGGTCAGCAAACATTTTCTGTAAAGGGCCAGATAATAAATATTACACACAGGTCTCTGTTGGAACTACTCAGCTTTGCCTTTATAGTATGAAAGCAGCCATAAATAATATGTTGGACTGGGCATGGCTGTGTTCCAACGAAATACTATTTATAAAAACAGAGGCCACATTTTCCCCAAAGGCCATACTTTGCAGTCCTCTGGTCTGTTGCCTTGCTTACTTTAAGTGTGGTCTGA
This sequence comes from Neogale vison, assembly GCF_020171115.1. NCBI lineage: Eukaryota > Metazoa > Chordata > Mammalia > Carnivora > Mustelidae > Neogale > Neogale vison. Next base: position 119,200,723 of record NC_058096.1, read on the forward strand.
ATTAACTAGAAATGGGAATTCTTTTACAGTGTACAAATATATCAAATCACTTTAAATATCTTACAGTTTTATTTGTTGAAGACTATTTGTTGTCTGAAGACTGGTAGCATCACCATTGCTGGAGAACTTGCTAGAAGTTCAGAGTCTCAGCCTCCAACCCCCAACTTAGAGGACCAGATCTGTATTTTAATAAGATCCCCATGTGTTCATATGTACATTAAAGTTTGAGAAACAGTAGTCTATAGTTTTTAATTTTACATCAGTCTTTTCCAGTTCCAGACTATCTAATTAGTGCATCTTCATTTATTCTAGCAGTCAACCTATGATGTTAATTTGAAAAGGAAATTAGGTTCAAAACCTATGCATGTTAGATATTACTAGTATGGGATTATTCTTGGCATTAGTGAGGAATTTCAGAATTGACATCAGGACGTATATTTCAAATTAAGGGTTTTGATGTCAGTGAAGGTAGTGAAAGTGACTTAAGTAAAACGTAACTTAAATAGAAAGCATTTTGCTGTTAGCTTTTACTTTGAAGCATCTCAAAATCAAAACACATTTCCTTCTTTATTTAGACTTGCAGTGATTACAGGGGAGTTTAAAAGAAAATGGATTGAATTAAAAGCCTACTAAGAAATAGACATTGTAGGAATTATTAAAGAAACCCATTAACCTTTCCTGTTTTATCTAACCTTAATATTTCAACTGGGTGCCATTTTCTGTTTTAGAAATATTTCTGCTCTAGAAATATTTTCAATATTAGTGGTTCAGAAAAGACTGTTAGCTGTAAAATCAGTTAAAATGAATAATGTGGGTTAAGCCACTGCCTTCGGCTCAGGTCATGATCTCAGGGTCCTGGGATCGAGTCCCGCATCAGGCTCTCTGCTCGGCAGGGAGCCTGCTTCCTCCTCTCTCTCTCTGCCTGCCTCTCTGCCCACTTGTAATCTCTCTCTGTCAAATAAATAAATAAAATCTTTTTAAAAAAATGAATAATGGTATTAAAGGTTTGTTTTGTTATTTTGGTGTTTGCTATCCTTTAATAGATTTAGGTTTATAAGGCATAAAAACAGTATAGGGGTTTATGAGGCATAAGAACATTTGAAAAGAATGTGCTATGATAGTAAGCCAGATGGTAAAGCTTTCTCTAGGCATGATAACTATATATAATACAGCTTCCCGACATTTGTTCCTTGTTAATTAAGATGTAAATACATATATAGTATTTATATATAAAATCATTAACTTTAACCAACCATGAATTATGAACATTCACATAACGTTAAAAAGAACGATATTTTTTGAGCAACATTTAGAAATCTGGTGACTAAACTGCAGTCACATCTACCTTCTTTTCTAACAAAACACTGATAGAACAAATATTTTTTGAGCCCCTCTTATATTCCAGACACTGTGCTAGGTGCTGGAACTACAGCAGCAAGAAAGGTAACCATGGTCCCAGCCTGCGTGTTGTGAATAAGTAATAACTGTTCATTTTGTTCCTTTTTAAATAATATTATGGATCCAGTATAATTATACAGTTCACAGAAAGTTTGAGAAAATAAAGGAAAAAATCTCCTATGACTTCATTATCCTAACCACACAACACTTAAGTTTTGAGAATTCCCTCTAATCATTCTTCATATAATGTAGTTTATTTCAAGTTCTGTACATTTTCTTTTTACAGTTAACACTCTTTCTTTGTGAAATATATTACACACAGTCTTCTGTGTGTATGAACAGTTTCAAGAACATGGTGAAAGGTGTCTTCACCTATCAGGTCTTGGAACGTTGCCAGAAGGATGTGCTCTGAGGTCCCCTTCTGGTTGTAGTCCCCTGTGTTTCCTAGATCTAACCTACTACCTACCTAGATAGAGCCCTACTTTTTTTTTTTTTTTAATGGTTTTACCACCTGCATATGTACCCCCATAACAATGTTACTTAATTTAGGAAAAAGTGAATAGCCAACACAAGTTTAGCTGTATAAGGGAGGGGCTCTGTTGCCGTTCATAGAAGAAACCTCCTAGGAGAAGATGAGCTAAACCGAGGCCCTGGCATTAGCATCTTATAAATCATTGAGGAAGTTTAGAAGAGTCCTTTCTGAAGCCATAAGAAGGCAAAATTATAAATGAATTTTGTGAAATACATGGTTCACAAAGTTAGAGCATTTGGTGTGAGCCAGCTACTGGCCATTCAGCAGGAATGCGGACAGAGGGAAGAATCTACTCAGTGTTTTCTACCGCTGAGCAAACTGTGACCCACTTCCCAGCACTCAGCAGTAGACTGAAGCCAGAACATGTCTTTGGGTGAAATGAATGTCTTCAGACAGCAGGGCATGGAAAAGAGAGTTGGCATTTCCACAGATGCTCACCACCGGCCAAATACAGATGCAGATGGGACCAGTTTCCCGTGAGCATTCTGTCCTCAGATTTCAAAAGACAGTAACAGTGGCAGCATGGAGGGCATGGATGACGGTCTTCCATACATCTTCTCTTGAATCACATCACTCTGATCTGGACCAGTTTCCCTGTGTCTGCTCTACAGCTTTCTTCCTGGGATGTCCTTTCATTGTCCTTTTGTGCTAGATCCGTCTCCTGTATTCTTTTCTTCTTTTCTGGTTGCCTCTCATTTCAGTGGAGCACATCATCCTTTAAACTCTGAGAAAGATCTGTGGGAGGCAAAATGTGAAAATGTGTGTTTGAAATATCTTTATTTTGTCCTCATGTTTGATTGCTAGTTTGGATAGAAGTTCTAACTTGCAGTTAATTTTTCCTTTAGAATATTGCCTCCTTGCTACAGCATTCTGGTGAAAAGACTGATGTCATTCCCATTCATCATCTTCTGTTTGTGACTTCTTTTGTTTGTTTGTTTTTCTCTAAAATTTGGAATCTGTCCTTTGTCGCCTGAAGTCTGAAATTATCTCTGGGCACTCGGTGGGCCTTTTGTAGCAGGACAGCCACAATTTGGTTCTCTGAAATTTTCTTGAATTTCTTCACTGATGACTTTGTCTCCAGTGTTTTTTCCTGTTTTCTCTGAAATCTTTATTTCATGGTCATTGGACTCCCTGCTCTGGTCCTCTTATTTTTCACTTCATTTCTCTCTCTCTCTCTTATGTGTGGAGAGATTTTCTCACAATTTTATCTTCTGAGCCTTCTCTTGATTTTTAATTTTTGTTACCATGTTTTAAAAGTGTTCTGAATTTTGTTTTTCAAAAAGCATATTTGTTTCATATATCTAATATTGTCTCAAGTCTGAAGATATTAATTATCTTTATTTTTAAGGTCCCCCCCCCCCAAATTTTTTTTGATCTTTGTATTTTGGTCTTTGTAATCCTGTTTAGGGATTTTCTCAGAGATCTGAGATCTGATATTTCTTGGATTTCTGCTCACGCTTAAGTCTAGGGAAACTAAAAACCTGACTTTAACTTTTGAACATATGGGTGGAGCCTGTGCTTCTCAGGACAAGTAATCTGGATTTGTTGGGGGAACCTAGTGTTAGTATCATTAGATTTTCCCTCTCAGGTTGGTGAAATACCCCAGAAGGAATTCTGATCTCCTGCTTGGTGGGCAAAGCAACTAGGAGCGGTAGAAGAGAAGAGAGTAAGGTGGGGGAGGATCTTAGCATCTAATGTTTATTTCATGTAGAGTTACTTCATACCTGTTATCAGTATGGTATCCATTCTCTTTGAAGCCCCTGATGTTCCCCAAACTAGAGAATAAGCTGCCTTGTTTCACTCTTCGGAGACAAAACCTCCAGAACTTGGCTGGGGTGCAAGAGGGGCAGTTACCAGAAGTGTGTAGTTGGGGAGGGGATTTAAGGATTCAGTTGCTCTACACACAGGTTCCACTCAGTCATCATTTTAGCATTCCTGTAAACCTCCAGATCCAGAGATACCCGATGCTGTCAGTTCCTGAGCCCTCTCTGGAATCTGCAAACTACTGCACAAGAGTCAGCTTTCTAGTTACCTCCCAAAATGTTGTTGCTTTCAGGGTGGCTCAGTTGGTTAGGCATCTGACTCTTGATTTGGGCTCAGATCATGATCTCAGGGTCATGAAATTGAGCCCCACATTGGGCTCTGCGCTGAGTGTGGAGCCTGCTTAGATTCTCCCACCCTCTCCCCCCGCACCTGCTCGTGTGCACACTCTCTTTAAAAGAAGTTTTTATTGCTTTGTCTACTTCCCTCGTATCTTCAGGTTTGTCTTTGTATAAAATACATTTAATATAATTTTAATGGATTTCAGAAGAAAGTGAAATTAAGATGTATGTGTTCAATGCACCATGAAATGAATCTGAAACAGTGATATCTTTTGTATTAGTTGTATCATCTTCATAACCATCTCTTTTTTTCTATAACTGTCTTTTTAAATGATATAAAGTTTATCAGGTGGAAGTTCGATATTTAAGTTTGCTAGAACCACGGTTTAAAAACATAGATTTTAATTTTACTTGCACATTTCTTTTTCTTTACTCATACTGTTTCCTAAGTCTAAATTTCTAGAAGAGTAATTACTAGGCTAAATGGATATGAACATCTTTGGGCTCTTGAAAAATATTACGGGACTGCTTTCTTAGTTTGTTGAACCAGTTTACAGTGCCTCTCCAATTCTGCTGTGAAGAAAACTAATCCACAGGGCGCCTGTGGTGACTCGGTCAGTTAAAGGTCGAACTTTGACCTTGGTTCAGGTCATGGTCTCAGGGTTGTGGGATCGGGCCCTGAGCTGCTATAGATTGTTTCTTCCTCTCCCTTTGCCCTTTCCCCTGCTCACACCATGCTCTCTCTCTCTCTCTCTCTAAATAAATAAATAAATAAAATATTTTTAAAAAAAAAAGAAAGAAAGAAAGAAAACTAATCTTTCTTTTTTTTTTTTTTTTAAGATTTTATTTATTTATTTGCCAGAGAGAGAGCGAGCGAACACAGGCAGACAAAGAGGCAGGCAGAGGCAGAGGGAGAAGCAGGCTCCCTGCCGAGCAAGGAGCCCGATGTGGGACTCGATCCCAGGACGCTGGGATCATGACCTGAGCCGAAGGCAGCTGCTTAACCAACTGAGCCACCCAGGCATCCCGAAAACTAGTCTTTCTTAAACTTACGTGGCTTTAGGTGTCAAAAGTATCCTTCTTTTGTTTTGTTTTGTTTTCAATGAGAAAAAACTAGATTTAGCCACCTGGACTTCCCTTTAGGTGTTCCCGATTTTCTCGGCACCATCCCAAGCATTATAGCCAGGAGCCCGTTGATCATATGCTTTCCTGTCTCCGTTGGGCGTGATCAGGGTGGCCACCTCCATGTCCTAGAGCTTTCTCATAGCCTGTTTGATCTTGTGCTTGAATGCAAGTGTGGTGTTGTCGTCTACGTTATTCATGGCTGACTCAGTAGCCGGGAAATTTGATGATACAGCATAGTGGTGAAGCTTGGCTCCTGGGGGCACTCTTTTGAGGATATCTGGGCTGCCTCCAGAGATGCAGTGTCTTGATGCATGGGAAGGTGGGCAACATGTGGATTTTCTTTTTTTGTGCGAATGACTGTTGGCACCCTTCAGCACTGCTTTCTTGTCCTTCAAAGCCTTTGCTTTGGGGCAGGGGGTCAGGGGATTCCTTCTTCACCTTTGGCACCATCTTCACGAAAGGCAACAAGACAAAAATTCCCTTCTTGTCGGGCGCCTCAAGAGCAGGGGCTCTTGATCTCGGGGTTGTGAGTTCAAGGCCCTCATTGGGTGTGGAGCCTACTTAAAAAGTTCCCTTCTAGGGATGCCTGGGTGATTGAATCAGTTAAGCATCTGCCTATGTCGGAGGTCATGATCCCAGGGTCCTGGGATTGAGCCCTGTCTGGGGCTCCCTGTTCAGCAGAGAGTCGTCTTCTCTCTGCCTCTTATCCCAGGCTTGTGCTTGCTCTCTCACTCACACTCTTTCTCTCTCTCTCTCTCTAATAAATAAATATAATCTTTAATAAAAAAATAAATAAAATTAAAAAGTCCCTTCTTAAAGACAGTTCTCTTGTGCTTAAAATTAAGTTGTAAGTTAAAGTATTTGCTTTGATCGGTGATCTCTTTAGTCTATTTTCAGGGAATTAAAATTTCTCTTCTATCTTAATCAGTCGTCTGTAATTTATTTTTAAAGTGGGAAAGGAAAAAAAGGCATGGCCAGCATTTGAGTTTTGCCGTCATTTATCTGATATCCAGTCTAGAAGTTAGAAGATTTTTTTTTAAATGTCTTCTACCTGACCCTCTTGCAGTCGTACATTGGTATTTAATCTTAACCACTTGATTTTCATTTCCTTTTAAGCATGCTTATTTTTTAATGAGACCAGGTACTTTTGTGACTTTGTTTTTAATACTCATCTAGAATGAAATGTTTTCAGAAAGGTAGGAATAGTTTTCTACAGATACACACGTGGATTAAAATTTTCCTCTTCGGTTGATTTTTTTTGTTGTTGTTTTAGGTGGTGCTTCCTACATTTATCCTAGAGAAGCGTTCCTTGCTGGAAATGTATGCAGACTTTATGTCTCATCCAGACCTATTTATAGCCATCACTAATGGAGTCACAGCTGAGGATAGAATGATTCGTTTTGTTGAGTACTACCTTACCTCATTTCACGAAGGCCGTAAAGGAGCCATTGCTAAGAAACCGTACAATCCTATCATTGGAGAAACATTTCACTGTTCCTGGAGGATGCCAAAAAGCGAGGTGGCATCCAGTGTTGTCAGCAGCTCTCCCACCCAGGCAGTCACAAATCACACTCCTCTGTCAGAGGAGAATTTGAGCCAGGTGGGATCAGACTGTTATACAGTCAGATTTGTTGCTGAGCAGGTTTCCCATCATCCTCCAGTCTCAGGATTTTATGCGGAATGTGCGGAAAGGAAGATGTGTGTAAATGCGCATGTCTGGACTAAGAGCAAATTCTTAGGCATGTCGATAGGCGTGACCATGGTTGGAGAAGGTAAGTAGAAAAACTGTTCTCCAATTTTTCATATCAAGCTATAATCGTAAGTTTGGGGAAGCTAGATAAATATAAATTTAAAATGTTACATGTGCCACTTTTTTCCATTTTTTAATGTGTTCCAGAATGGTGGGTAAGGGGACCTCATATTTATGGAGAAATATAAATATAAATATAAATAATCTTCTTTAATTTTTTTTCCTGATTTTAAATATAAAATTTTTTATTGTAGAGTATTTGGAAAACTTAGAAAAATATCAAGGGGAGAATAAACCATCCCTAATACCTCCATCCAGAGAAGGCAAATACATTTTGTATTTTTTCTGTTCTATTTATGTTCGTACTTTTATTTTTGTTTTATAAATTTAGGATTAGTTCTCTCTATATAGTTTTGTGTCCTGCTATTTTGCAATAAATATTCATTTTCCCATGTCATTGATAATACTTTAAAACATGTTTTGATGACTGTATAATACCCTATGAAATGAGATATTTTCCATCTTTTATTTAACCATTTCCTTTATTTGGACATTGAAGTTGTTTCCATATTTTCATTATTGCAAAAAGCACTCAAGAAATATATTACCTAGAAATATCTTCTAGTTTGATCTTTTATAGCTCCCGAGGAAGTAATATTTTAAAACATCGCCAGTCTTTAATTTCACTTCAACAAAAGGTTATGAAAAAATAATTTAAGGTAATACCCCAAAAGTAAACAACAACAAAAAACTTCCACAAAAATCATTGCAAAGTTAGTGAAAATATAAAGGCAGAAGAAACCCTACCATCTTAATGTTAAAGGAAAACCCTTGTGCATTAAATAATATGTTCAGAATGTAAAATTGCAGTGTTAGCATGGCATAATTAAGCCTATGATATATGATACTAACATTTTGAGATAGTATTAAAATACCTCTGAAGAAAATACTTTATCCACCTTTTCAGTTTTCCCCATTGTTAAGATCTGTTGTGATAGGAGTCTTAGCAATTTCCAAATAATGTTTTAAGTTAAAGCTTCTGTAACTTTAGAAAGTCTTAATGTTTTATTAGTTAGAATTTTGCCATCTTCACTTATAAGCTTCATAACATTAGCTCTAAGATCTTCATAAATCAGTTTGATTTTATAGATGAAAAAAACAAGTCCATAGTGATGACATGTTCAAGGTCACAAAAGTTAAGGCATAGCGAGATTTAGAACCTCCTCCTTTAACATACTCTCCCTGAGGATGGTTAGCTGTTACTGAGAATCCGATGGTAGCCTCTTCAAGAAGGAAATACTTCAGGAAATAAGGAAAAGCATTAATATCTTAACCTTGCGTTAATCATGAGGAAGGTCTAAAATAGGTGATTTTTGGTATTTATGTGCTTATTTTATATTTGTGGAATGCCTTTTAGAAATTAAATTTCTTTTGTAACCCCAATAAAAAGTAAACAAAATCAGAAAATGGGAGTTAGACAATTCATTTTGTTCTAACAGGAACATGTTTTTATTTGTTAGGAGGAAATTCCATTTAATGATGATGTAAGTGAGGTTTTAGAATTCTTTGAATCTGTTGTCCTAATAAGACTATTATCATACACATTCAAAACTTACTGATCTTAAATTATTCAGATTTTGTGTGTGATACTTACGGCAAATACAGTTTCAGAATAAGAGATCAGAAATCCAGGTTATCAGGTGACATATTTTTAGAAAAATAATAAAAACATGTTTTCTAACTTAAAATGAATCAGCAGTTACTATTAAATCCTTCAGCGATACCCAAGTATGTTGTCTGTATGTCTTCTGACAGCTCCCATTACATATAAATGTATTACAGCCAGAACCAGGTTCCTTATAAAATTGCTTGGTAATTCTTGATTTATTATTGCCCTTTGTGAAGACTGTAAAGGTTGCACAAGAAAATAGTTGGTGTTTCTTTATGTAAAGTAGACTGCTTGAGAATCTCAGTTTATCTGTTTGGTTATTCTAAGAATTAACTATATTAAAATACTTATTATAACTCTTGCCCTTCCTTATTTGCAAACATTAAGAACAGAGTAGTTAATGAGCATTCATTAAGAGAAAGATACCATTAGAGTTCAGTTCAGTATTTAGTCTGCTAGTGACCCAGATAATGAGCTTGGGTTAGTAATATAGCTCAAATATCCTTAGTGTCTCTTCTTTATCTGGTATAAGTTGATTATTCATTAATGTAATTTCTCTTCCTATAATTTTTCTTTTAAAAAACCATCCTTAATATAGCATCACTTAATATAAAACAAGTCTTATTAGAATAATATTTGTTTGAAAACTGTCACTTCAATCTCTTGTAGCCTCATACCAAATTCTTCAGAATTTTGCAAACAGACTTATTACTATGACCATAGTTTTCATGACAGAATTAGTTTTTTTTCTTCCTAATATACATAGAATAAAGAATGCTTTTTTTCATTGAACTGAGACAAAGTTCTGTGACTCTACAGCATTAGATATTAATTATTCCCAAATTAAGAAAGTTGTTAGTATTAATTATCAGACCATACCATGATGCAGTATAGCATATTTTTAAAATCTGATTTAAGGTTTTATTTTTAAGAATCTGTTAGAGGGAAATCTTGATCTATTTCTACTAAAACATTTCTGGTCCCTTTTATGAACCCCAAAGGGATAGCAAAGTCATAATGAATGTAACTCAGATTCACTATTACCAGGAATGTTACAAATACAACTTTAAGTGAAATTAGTTTACTCCAAAGTTAAATGAAAATTAAGCAAAATAGTGATGTTTGTTTATTAGGCTTGAAAAAAACTAATAATGGATATTTTATAACTGTCTCTTTTTTTTTTTTTTTTTTTTTTAAAGATGTTAACCATCTTTATGTTTTCACATTCAGGTATCCTCAGTCTATTGGAGCATGGAGAAGAGTATACATTTTCTCTACCGTGTGCATATGCCCGGTCAATTTTAACTGTTCCTTGGGTAGAACTGGGTGGTAAAGTCAGTGTCAACTGTGCAAAAACTGGGTATTCAGCCAGCATCACTTTTCATACTAAGCCATTTTATGGTGGCAAACTACACCGGTAAGAACATTTTAATGATACCTGGCTCTTATTCTACTGTTTATAACTCCTTATTCTTTCCTGCTTTGTTTAATGTAGATGGAGTTGTAGTTTTATTTATTTCTACTTTTTTGAGACATTCTGGGCATTCTGATCTAGTTTTTTGTTGGTTTGTTGGTTTAAGATTTTATTTATTTATTTTAGAGATAGAGAGTGAGAGTGCAAGTTGGGGGGAGGAGCAGAAAGAGAGGGAGAAGCAGAGCCTACACTGAATGGAGAGCCCAGTGCCAGGCTCGATCCCATGACCTGAGATCCTGACCTGAGCCAAAACCAAGAGTTGGACACTAAACTGACTAAGCCAGGCGCCCCCATCCTGATCTAGTTTTTAGAAGAGTGACAGATCTACCTACTCCTACAAAATTTTCCTGGTTAAATAGGTAACAATATGTAGAGTAGAATTCCTAGCAAATGAACATTCGGTCTCTGGCCCAATTTCTGCCTTAAACGGGCTCAGACTCAATCCAGGCCTCAGTGAAGGCAGCTGTTGGTACAAGGTAGCATGAAAATGTATCAAATCATATGAAATAGTTCAGGTAGTGCAGTGATGGAATAAGGCCTTTGTTCTAATCCCATCAGGAAATGGCCAGTTCCTGTAACCCCTTCTCAGCTTCTCTGTCTCTTCAGCACGGGCCAGATCATCCAACATTCGTGAAGACAGGTTGTCTAATGGAATCTTCAAAAGGATACTGACTCCTTTCCTTAAGCCCTTCATGTCTGTTCTGACTTTCCCTGAAATAGGGATAGTTTTCTCTGTCTGTAACTCTTCACTGAAAAATACATCTCTTGTTGATGATTTTCACAAAGTAAAAATCTGAGCACTTTGATCTAGACATGGAACATTACCAGCATCCAAGTACAGGATGCCCTGTTACAGTCACATACACACACACACACACACACACACACGTTAACCATATTTATACCCTTCCCTCTTAGGGTAGCCACTATCCTGCTTTCTAACACCATTGATTAGCTATTTCTGTTTTTGAACTATATATTAAAATGAAATCATACACTGTGTTCTTCCAGATTTGACTTTTGCTCAGTATTATGTTTTTGAGGTTCATCCATGTGTAGCATGGTTTATTCTCCTTACTGAAGACTATATTACATTGTATGGCTATGCCACAATTCACTTATTCATTCTAATGCTGATGGGCATTTGGGTAGTTTCCAGTTGGGGACCATTACAAATGGTGCTGCTAGAACATTGTTTGGTGAATGTCTGTGTGAATTTCTGTTGGATAGATACCTAGAAGTGGGATTACTGGGTCATTGGAAATGGAAGTTGAACTTGAATAGGTGCTGACCAACAGTTATAAGGGGTTATTACTAAAGTACTCTCCCTCCAGCCAGTTGCATATAGCTGTTTTACTTTTTCACTCTTAGAAATGGGTACTTAAAAATTTTAGAAGTGGAAAGAGAGATTGATTGGTTCCCAGACACCAAATGGGCCTTTAAAAATATAGACTTCAGTGGTGCCTGGGTGGCTCAGTGGGTTAAAGGCTCTGTCTTTGGCTCAGGTCATGATCCCAGGGTCCTGGGATCGAGCCCCGCATCGGGCTCTCTGCTTGGCAGGTAGCCTGCTTTTCTCTGCCTACTTGTGATCTCTGTCAAATAAATAAAGTAAAAATCTTTAAAAATAAATAAAAATAAAAATACAGACTTCAAAACACTAACGTCAAGAATTATAATATGCACACATATTACCCAAACGGAACCACTAGATGTTGTCAAAATAGTCATCTCTTACCCTTAGAGAAGGTACTATTGTGGTTAACACTTTGATTTATGTGCTTCAACTTACTCTGCTCATTATAGTAATCACAGGATTCACACCTTAAAACCAGCGGGGCATTTAGACGTTGTAGACCAACATTTACTAGGTGCATATATCCCTTTGCAACATGTCTGAAAACTGATAGTTCAATGTTTTCAAACATTTATTATTCACACAAAACTCACAGTGAGTGAGGGGCAGTCCATTCAGACTCCCTTTATTTATGTGAAGTTAGAGCAGAAACCTATATCCCTGTAACATTCTTGCCTTGGTGAAAGTATTCCTCAGTCTCTCTATTGCTTGAGTAGAATGCTTAGGGGAAACAACTACCGTGACAAATCTTCCCAAGCCAGCACTGTTTTATTATCATGACACTAAGTTATTTCTTAGTGTCCTGTTGCATATTTTTTTCTCTTATAAGTATTATTTTCTGGATAAGGAGACATGGAGTGATTTTAGTTGTCTTTTTGCAAACTATTTCTGGTCCCTGAAACTTAATTCTGACTGTGTATGTGTATGTGCATATGTATGTGTTACCTGAAATCCTGCAGGACTCATACTAACTGTAAAAACATTTTAAAAAACATTGTTAATACACAAACTTATTCTCTTGATTGAGTTGTTTTATTTCCCCCAATATGGCTATAAGTTTTTTGATAGAACTGTACTGTTTTGGGCCTTCTGTTCCATCTATACAGTGTACATAATAAGTTATTCATAAAGTTTTGCATATTTGTCTTTGGAAATATGATTATGAGTGAGTTTCTCTCTTCTTGGAGATAGAATCTAGTCCATCCTTTCAAACTGTACCTATTCCTTTAATATATTACTCCTTTAACATATTACTGATTAATCTCTTAGATATGAACTCTTAGATCTGATTTTTTTAGAGCTTCACTCAGTTTTTATCCCCTTCCTCCTCCTAGGAGAGCCCTGCAGAGGTTTGAAAACAGCTGTTGCAGGCTCTCTTCCTATTTTTTCTTCTTGCAGTTAACATCTTCTTTCCTTTGATAGTCATTCTTAATGACATGAAGAACTAATAGGGTAGTTTTGATATTAGTATGTTCTCATTGCCAAATAGTTGATAGTAAGTGAAATGAAAATGCTAGAGCGACAGGCAAGAGTAAATCAGTGCATATTAACAACATGGGTGCCAGCTGCTAGGGCAGTGAGGGTTAGCCTCTCAGGGGACATTGATGCTTGTAAACACCCACATGTACAGAAAGTTGTGTTGGAATGTTTAATCGAGCTAACCTGTGAAAATCCAACCCTAGTCATAGTACCTTTTTTTTTTACTTTCAAATTAAGTATGTTTATCTGTATTCCTGTTAAGTCCTTGCCATTTAAATGTATCTCTTAACTCTGATACAAGAATACAGTATACTATTTTGCTAACAATTCTGATCTTTTTTTTTTAATATTTTATTTATTTATTTGACAGAGAGGTGACAAGTAGACAGAGAGGCAGGCTCCCCACTGAGCAGAGAGCCCGATGCAGGGCTCTATCCCAGGACCCTGAGATCATGACCTGAGCTAAAGGCAGAGGTTTAACCCACTGAGCCACCCAGGCGCCCCAACAATTCTGATCTTAATTCCGAAGGCAGTGGGGAGCCAATTAAAATGTTAAGCATGGAATTAATATATATTATTTAGTTACTTTTATCTTTTGAAGTCATTTCAAACCTCCAGAAGAATTGTACAAACTCTCATGTATCCCTTGCCTAGTTGTTAGCATTTTGCTTCGTTAGCTTTATCAAAATCTTTTTCTATGTACATATCATTATCATTATTATTATTATTCCTGAAACATTTGAGAGTTATAGACTTCCTGACACTTTAAAATATTTTAGTGTAGGGCACCTAAGTGGCTCAGTCAGTTAAGTAGCTGACTCTTGATTTCGATTCAGGTCATGATTCTGGGGTCCTGGGATTGAGCCCCATGTTCGGCTTCTTGCTCATCAGTCAGACTGCTTAAGGATTCTTTATCTCTCTCTCTCTCTCTCCTCCTGCACCTTCCCTCACTTGCACGCAAATGCATTCACTCCATCTCTCTCTCTCTCTCTCTCTCTCTCTCTCAAATAAATATTTTTTTAAAAAATATTTATTTATTTGACAGACAGAGATCACAAGTAGGCAGAGAGGCAGGCAGAGACAGAGAGTAGGGAAGCAGGCTCCCTGCTGAGCAGAGAGCCCGATGTGGGGCTCGATCCCAGAACCCTGGGATCATGACCTGAGCGGAAGGCAGAGGCCTTAACCCACTGAGCCACCCAGGTGCCCCAATAAATAAATATTTTTTTAAAAATAAAATATTTTAGTCTGAATTTCCTAAGAACAAGGAAATATATAAAATCACATCTCTCATACAATCAGAAGAGTTGTCAAATCCAAGAAATTTAACACTGTTATGTTAAATTAATACTATAACTAAGTACAGTCCATGTTAAATTTTGTCAGTTTTCCCAGTAATTGGCAGTATTTTTTCTCCTACCCAGGATTGTGCATTCGTATTATTGTTATGTCTCTTTAGTCTACTGGTATATTTCCATTGCCTTTCTCTTTTTCTTATGACAATGACAGGTCAATTTTATAGACTGCTTCTCAGTGTGGGTTTGTTTTTGTTTTTTTTTTAAAGGTTCAGGTTATGCAGTTTTGGCAGGAATACCTTAAGAGTCTGGAAATTATATGTTTTAAGTATTTATTTATAAAAAGACCTATTTGGTGGCAGGTAAAGAATGGACTGGGGGGCAGGGGGAGTGAAGAGAGATTAGAAGGGAAACCAGTTAGACATTCAGAGTTGACCCTTTAAGGACTAACTAACAGGATATAGAGAAGTCAGAGGGCAGCAAAGATAGCTTTGGATGACATCCTAATTATTTATTGCTAGTAATAAACTTCTCTAAAACATAAGTGTTTGAAATAGCGGTTTATTATCTTTCATAGTTTTCTGGACTGACTAGGTTCGGTTGGGTGATTCTTACATGATGTCCTTCATGTTAGTTGAAGCTTCAGCCATCTAAGGGGCTGACCCACTGGATATCCAAGGTTAGCTCACTCACGTGGGAGGAAACAGTAGATCTGGCTGCGGACCAAGAGCCAGCTGGGACTGTCATTCAGAGGGCCCACATGTGACCTTTCTGCATGATCGCAGCTTCTTCCACCTTGGCAGCTAGATTCCTAGAGGAAGCAGCTACCAATATTCTAAAAGCCTTATTGAGGGGCGCCTGGGTGGCTCAGTGGGTTAAGCCGCTGCCTTTGGCTCAGGTCATGATCTCAGGGTCCTGGGATCGAGCCCCACATCGGGCTCTCTGCTCAGCAGGGAGCCTGCTTCCCTCTCTCTCTCTCTGCCTGCCTCTCTGCCTACTTGTGATCTCTGTCTGTCAAATAAATAAATAAAATCTTTAAAAAAAAATAAAATAAAAAAATAAAAGCCTTATTGATAAAAAACAGGTTGATACCTGGTTTTCATACTCTGATTTTTTGAAGACCCCTAATAATTTTAAATAGACATTTTCAGTTTTGTTAATGGTCAGTCATCATATTTGCTTTCTTTTTCCCCTTCATATCCTTTACCTTTCCACAAGGTCACACTCACTTGATTTTCTTTCACTTGGAAGTACTGCCCTTTTCTCTAACAAAGTCTCTTTCCTTTGGATTCACATACACACTCTTTCCATAACTGTTGATGGATAATTTCAGCTGACTAAAGTTTCCTCATTTTTTTCCATTCTGATCTCTCCCAGGACCAGTGGTTTCATCTAATTTCTCATTTAAAAGATTCCTATTAGAGGGGCACCTGAGTGGCTCAGTGGGTTAAAGCCTCTGCCTTCAGCTCAGGTCATGGTCCCTGGGTCCTGGGATCGAGCCCTGCATCAGGCTCTCTGCTCAGCGGGGACCCTGCCTCCCCCCCTCTCTCTGCCTGCCTCTCTGCCTACTTGTGATCTCTGTCTGTCAAATAAATAAATAAAATCTTTAAAAAAAAAATCCTATTAGAAACGGTCTTTTCTGTTTTTGGTATCTTTTCTTTTTTGGTTTTATAAGAATATTATAATGAAGGCTTTCTTTTATGCCTTCATTAATGGTGTGCCTCTCTCCTCAGACAGCCTAGTTTTTTACTGCTATCTATAATCAGAGCAGACACAGTATCTGCTGTCTGCATTTGATATAAATATATTATCTTCCACTTGTCTTCCCTTACCCCCTCATTTTCCACAACTCTGTCCATTGCAGCCAAGTCAGCCTACTTAACTATTCCTCTTGTCCATGTTTATCTCCTGATCCCATTTTCCACACTCACTTTAGGATGATGATGATTTTATAAAGTCATCCTAAAGTGAGGTCAGAATTAGCAGTACAGATAAATAGCACTCTATCTTCTGTCTGTCTAGTGGAATGATACTAAGATTATGTGAACTGTCTGTCAAATGACACACTTTCCTGCTTACTGGAGGTACAGTATAGAAAGGCTACCTCTGGGACGCCTGGGTGGCTCAGTTGGTTGAGCGGCTGCCTTCGGCTCAGGTCATGATCCCAGCGTCCTGGGATCGAGTCCCACATCGGGCTCCTTGCTCAGTGGGGAGCCTGCTTCTCCCTCTGCCTGCCTCTCTGTCTGCCTGTGCTCTCTCCCTCTCCCTCTGACAAATAAATAAATAAAATCTTAAAAAAAAAAAAAAAAAAAAAAGAAAGGCTACCTCTGCCTTCAGGAAACTTTCAGTGTAGTATTAGAACCCAGCACCCTATCTTTGGAAACTGTAAGGCTTTTTGGGAAAATGTCATGTATTTAAAAGGTCTATTATTTTAATAATCATAGCAATGGAAGAGGGATTAGATAATTATTATACATGAAAAGAAAATTTAATTCTGACTCATGTTAAAGTAAAAAAGGAAACTTGATGCTCAACATACCTCTCATTGTTTGATAAAGGAAGCCTATCACATTTTCAAGAGAGACAAACTGTTTTCCTGGTATTAAAATTTAAAGGGATTTGTTGCAGCTATCCTTAATATAAGTGACATTTAGAAACACAAATAGGCAATGTCTCCTTCAGTAGTTCTGCGTAAAATGTAATTATCCTTCATCTGGGTATTTCATATATATTTTATATATATATATATATACATATATATATACACACACATATATAAATATATACATATATATATATCAATAAAACCCAAAGTTAAAAATCTTAACTTTCAAACAGTAAAAACTTTCTTTCTTTTTTTTTTTTTTTTTTTTTAATATTTTTTTTTTAAGTAATCTCTTCACCTGATATGGGGCTCGAACTCACAATCCTGAGATCAAGAGTTGCATGCTCCCCCAACTGAGCCAGCCAGGCACCACAATCAATGAAAACTTTATATATGAAGCCAAGTTAATATATTCAGTGATTTTCTGGTATTCCAAATAGCTGTAGAGACAGAGTCTAGACCATCTAAAAGGCTAACTTGTTGTCATATATTTAGAAAGTGAGAGAATAATGCCTTATCAATTACCAAATTATTCTCAGTTTAGAAATGAGTAGGATGATAGCTTAAGATTCAGCTCTTAGTATCTTAAGGGCCACATAGTCTGTGTTATTGGTTGGTACCAAAGTCTTGAGCTACATGCCCTTTCTCTTTTTTTACCCAACATAGGGCTAGAACTCATGACCTTGAGATCAAGACCTGAGTTGAGATCAGGAGTCAGATGCTTAACTGACGGAGCCACCCAGCTGCCCCTAAATCTATGTGTTTTATACGTTTAGATATTCATTTACATACTGGCTATAATTGCTTTCATGTTACAGTGACCGAGTTAAGTAGTTGTGAGACAGTTTGGCCTGCAAATCCTGGTATTTAATTCCCAGTCCTTTACAGAAGAAGTTTGCCAGCCCTGCATTAGGCTGTTAGGAACAATTACTATAAGCAGAATGAGGTGAGGCCCTTCGTCCTTGTGTTGCTTTTGCATGTTCCCCATCCCTCTAGTATGTGTGACTCTTGTTCCCTGCCCTAGCCCTCTTCGTGCTGCTCTTGCCGTGTAGCTGCACCAACCAGCACAGATCCCGTGTAACTCAGTATGCATGCACAGGGACCTAGGTGTGCTGTTTTCCAGTGGGAAGGCATGTGCGGGAGGTGGTGGATGACTTGAGAGATTGTGCTGTGGCAGTAAAAGATCAAGTGAGGAATATTTGATAGTCCCTTAATTCTCAGAATTTGGTTCTGGGTTATGTGTGGATGGAGAAGGGAAACGGATAAAATACTCGGTGAAATCTCCTCATATCCTGTCTGGTTAGAAACAGATTTTCAAAGAAGAGAACAATGTTGGCAAGTGGGGTCAGAGAGGAAACACGGATGTCACAAGAAACAGGCAAGAAACCCTTCACATGGAATTATTTAAGTTCATATGCTTTGAAGTATAACCGAGTTCCCATCTGTGCTGTAATCAAGCAGACTTGTAGCCATGGTGTTCTTTTGTGTCCAGTGAGCTGTCATTATGCATAGCTTTTGATTTTGGACGTTTGGTTTGCTCTTGGATTCCAAATCCCTCCTACCTCGATCTCCAAAATCTGGTTCATAGATCATTTGCTTATTGGTCCCTATATCTCTGCTTTGAGTTCTGAGTTTGCAGACCTTTAATTAACTTCTTCTGATTGAAAACCATGGATGGGCTCCTTATGTTTCACTGTGTCCTTCTGGTTCCTAGGACCTTGGCTTATTCCTGACAAATACTGTTTCCTGTATCCTGAACCACTGGGCTTTGGTCTTGTGGACTGCCTTTTGAATCCAGATAAACCACAGTCACTGGTGCACTGATTAGACCCTAACATTTGCCCACTATTCTCTAAGTTCTGAACCTCTGTCTTTTTTTTTTTTTTTTTTTAAGATTTTATTTATTTATTTGACAGAGAGAGAGCTCACAAGTAGGCAGAGAGGCAGGCAGAGAGAGAGGAGGAAGCAGGCTCACTGCCGAGCAGAGAACCCGATGCGGGGCTCGATCCCAGAACCCTGGGATCATGACCTGAGCCGAAGGCAGAGGCTTTAACCCACTGAGCCACCCAGGTGCCCCCTGAACCTCTGTCTTATCTGACCCTGTTGTTACTTGTGTCCTACAGTGAACACAAAATGTTTCATTAAAAATAATTCAACCAGGGGCTCCTGGGTGGCTCAGTCAGTTAAGTGTCTATCTTCAACTCAAGTCGTGATCCCAGGGTCCTGGAGTCGAGTCCCAAGACTCCTTGTTCATCAGGGAGCCTGCTTCTCCTTCTGCCTGCTGCTCCCAGCTCTTGCTCTCTCTCTGACAAGTAAATAAAATCTCTAAAAAAAATTAATAAAAATAATTAGACCTGTTTATTCTGATCTTCATCTGAGCTGCATCCTATCTGTCTGTTGATAAACTAGCTGGATAACTTACTCTTCATTAAACTTTCAACAACAATAGTGTTTGAGTTCTCTTGGAGTTCTCTGTTGACGATGATAATTTTTGTATACCCATACTCTTTTAATTTTTCTCTTTTGGCATGAGAATATTAAAATTTTTATTTTTTTTTTTCAGTTTTTCTGCCTCTTACTGGTTTATCTGGTGTCTATATTTAAAATTACGCTTATACCAGAACTTCAAATATAGGGACTCCAAACTTTTAAATGAGTAGGGCTAGTTTTTTTTTAAAGTTAAATTGTAATATTGTAACATTTTAAAACTGTAATAAAAAGGAAATGTTAATATTTTTCATATTTCTATTTAGTTTTAGTATTATAGTTTTATTTGTAGCAAGCATTTAAAGATCACACTTTGTGACCATTTATGGTAACTTAGTCTCTGGTTTGAGTCCCAGTACTCTTTCTAAAAGATTAAAGTTGACATTATTTGAAAAAATTATCTAGTAAGCTGTCATGGGATTTACAGTCTGGCTTGGCACTGACAAACTGAAGTGAGCTATTTAACCAATTTAAACAGAATTCAGAAAGTATGTCTTTAGGTTTCAGAATACTAAGAAACAAGCCTGGTTTCACTTATTAGAGCACATTTTTATTTCTTACCTGCTTCTAGGGTTACAGGTGAAGTAAAGCACAACATCACCAATTCTGTGGTATGCAGAGTGCAAGGTGAATGGAATAGTGTTCTTGAGTTCACTTACAGCAATGGAGAGACAAAGTATGTGGACTTGACTAAATTGACAGTAACAAAGAAGAGAGTAAGACCTCTGGAGAAGCAAGATCCATTTGAGTCCAGGTATGTCATCCCCACATCCATCCAGGAAAGAGTCCAATGCTCTAAGCCTTTTCATAGTGTGCAGCCTTAGGCAAGTCACTTCACCAGTTCACAGTCAAAGGATTACTCTCTTTATCAGAAAAACTCTTAACAAATTATTCACAAAAGACAGATGCCCCAAATGGGAGCAAAGAACATAAAGAGGCAGTTCAAAAGTAGAGGAAAAGGCCCACTAAGAATGAAAAATTACTCAGTGTATTTAGAATTCAAAGAAATAGAAATTAAACAATAAGATAAATTAGTTTTTAAAATACTACTACTTTTTTTTTTAAGATTTTATTTATTTATTTGAGAGAGAGAGAGAGTGAGCGCACAAGTAGAAGGGTAAGAGTCAGAGGGAGAGGGAGAAGCAGGCTTCCCCACCGAGCAGGGAGCCCGATGCAGGACAGGATCATGACCTGAGCTGAAGGCAGACACTTCACCCACTGAGCCACCCAGGCGTCCCTAAAATAATACCTCCTTTGACAAAACGTGAGCAAATAGTCATTTTCATACTGCTGGTACAACCTCCCTAGAGGGTATTTTGACAATAAATGAAGTTTCCTAGATGTGTTCACAGTGGTTGCTTCTAGAGAGAAGTACTGGGATCTAGGATAGGAAAGAGACTTCCTTTTCCCATCTCTTTTTTTTAAAGATTTTATTTATTTATTTGAGAAAGAGAGAGAACCAGTGGTAGGGGAGGAGGGGCAGAGAGAGAGAAAGGGAGAAGCCGACTTCTCGCTGAGCAGGGACTGATCTGGGACTTGATCCCAGGACTCTGGGATCGTGACCTGAGCTAAAGGCAAACGCTTCGCAACTAAACCACCCAGGTGCCCTACAGAATCCCCTTTGAACTGTTGAAATTTTATCTTGTGGAAGGATTGCTGTATCAATTTTAAAAAGAAAAATGGAATAAATGGAAGCATTAAACATCTTAAGATTATATAAATAGTACTAAGCCATTTATAATTATATAATTATATAATTAAATCTAACCATTTATAATTAACTGAAGACTCAGATTGTATCATGAAACAAAACAGTAATGATGAGGGAAACGTTTTCTTCTAGGGATTTATCCTAAAGGAGAGGTTCTTTTTATTTTATTTTAATTCCAGCATAGTTAACATATAGAATGTGAAACTAGTTTTAGGTTTACAATACAGTGATTCAAAAGGAGAGGTTCTTCATTCAGGTTTAGTCTGTGGACCCCCAGCTGTCCTTGAGATTTTCAGGAGGTTTTCAGGTTGAATTTTATTTTCATAATAATGCTAAGATGTTATTTGCTCTTTCACTCTGTGGCACTTGGGTTGGTGGTTCATAAGCAGTGATGGGTGGCACTGCCAGTCTTCACACTAATCATGGCAGTGACACACAACTGTACACGAAGTCATTGTATTCTTCACTGCCCATGTACTTGCATTTTTTTAAGATGCCAGGGTTTTTGTTGTTTTTGTTTTGTTTTGTTTTGTTTTGTTTTGTTTTGTTTTAATATCCTTTAAAAAGTTCCAGGGCACCTGGGTGGCACACTTGAGCCTCTGACTCTTGGTTTTGGCTTAGGTCATGATCTCAGGATCATGAGAGACTGAGCCCAGCACTGGGCTCTGTATTTGGCATGTCTGCTTGAGATTCTCTCTCCTCCTCCCTCTGTACATGCTGTCTCTCTTTCTCTCTCAATAAAAATAAAATGTTTAAAAAAAAAAAGTACGGATTGTTAATTTTATTATATCAGTACAATTGAGTACTCATCTTTTTAATACTCTACCTGACAGATTGGTAGTATGCATAAAGTGCTGGTGGTAGATAACGAGAAGTACGGTGGTTATCTGGAGGAAAAGCACTTGTGCAGTTGTTTGAGTTACAAGCTGAATTAACTGCTGCTTTCATGAAACAACACTTCTTCTTCTTCTTCTTCTTCTTTTTTTTTTTTTTTTAAAGATTTTATTTATTTGACAGACCGTGAGAGCACAAGCACGGAGAGCAGCAGGCAGAGGGAGAAGTGGGCTCCCTGCTCAGTGGGGAGCCTGCTTCTGCTTCTGGTGCTTCCCCTGCTTGTGTTCTCTCACTCTCTCAGATAAATAAATAAAATCTTTTAAAAAGAATTTTTTTAATTAAAAAAGAAAAGAATGATTGGCAAACTACGACTATTCTAATTCAATGTTAGGTAGACATTTTTCTCAAATTAATGACATGAACATGACATTTCAAGAAAAACAATGGACAGTATGTTTAGCTAATAGTAAAATTTAAATGGAAACAACGTATGGCTTAAAGACCTAAGTGTGAAACCCAAAACTATAAAAATCCTAGAATAGAGAGAACACAGGCAATAATTTCTCTGACATCAGCTGTGGCAACATTTTTCTAGATGTGTCTCCTGAGGTAAGAGAAATAAAAGCAAAGTAGACTATTGGGACTACATCAAAATAAAAAAAGTTTCTGCACAACAAAACTAAAAGGTACGCTACAGAATGGAAGAAGATATTTGCAAATGACATTTCTGATAAAGGGTTAGTATCCAAAGTATATAAAGAACTGATATAACAACAAGTGTTGGCAAGGATGTAGAGAAAAAGACACCCTCTTACAGTGTTGGTGGAAATGCAAACTGGTGCAGCCACTGTGGAAAATAGTATGGAGGTTCCTCAAAAAATTAAAAATGAACTATCCTATGATCCAGCAATCACACTACTGGGTATTTATCCCAAAGTACAAAAACACTAATTCGAAGGGATACATGCTCCTGTATATTTAGAGGAGCATTATTTCTGTCTGTCTGTCTCTCTCTCTCTATATATATATATATATTTTTTTTTAAAGATTGATTGTATTTATTTATTTATTAAAGATTTTATTTATTTATTTGACAGGCAGAGATCACAAGTAGGCAGAGAGGCAGGCAGAGAGAGAGGAGGAAGCAGGCTTCCCGCCGAGCAGAGAGCCCAATGCAGGGCTCGATCCCAGGACCCTGAGATCATGACCTGAGCTGAAGGCAGAGGATTTAACCACTGAGCCACCCAGGCACCCCTAAGATTTTATTTATTTATTTGACAGAGAGAGATAGATCACAAGTAGGCAGAGAGGCAGGCAGAGACAGAGAGGGGTAAACAGGCTGCCCACTGAGCAGAGAGCCTGATGCGGGCCTCAGTCCCGGGACCCTGGGATCATGACCTGAGCTGAAGGCAGATGCTTTAACCCACTAAGCCACCTAGGCGCCCCTAGAGCATCATTATTTATAATCCAAACTGTGGAAGCAGCCTAAGTGTCCATCAATAGATGAATGGATAAAGAAGGTGTGGTACGTACATACACATACACATAGAGGAATATTATTTAGCCATTAAAAGAAGAAAATGTTGCCATTTGCAATGTTGTGTATAGAACTGGAAAGTATAATGCTAAGCTAAATAGGTTAGAGAAAGACAAATATCATATGATGATCTCATATATGTGGAATTTAAGAAATGAAACACATGAGCAGAGAGAAAAATAGAGACAAACCGTGAAATGGACTTTTCACTATAGAAAACAAAATGAGGGGCACCTGAGTGGCTCAGTGAGTTAAAGTCTCTGCCTTCAACTCTGGTTATGATCTCAGGTTCCTAGGATCGAGCCCCACATCAGGCTCTCTGTTCGGCGGGGAGCCTGCTTCCCCCCCCCCCCCGCTCTGTCTGCCTCTCTGCCTAGTTGTGATCTCTCTCTCTCTGTCAAATAAATAAATAAAATCTTTAAAAACAAAAACAGGGCGCCTGGGTGGTTCAGTGGGTTAAGCCGCTGCCTTCGGCTCAGGTCATGATCTCGGGGTCCTGGGATCGAGTCCCGCGTCGGGCTCTCTGCTCAGCAGGGAGCCTGATTACCTCTCTCTCTCTCTCTGCCTGCCTCTCCGTCTACTTGTGATTTCTCTCTGTCAAATAAATAAATAAAATCTTAAAAACAAACAAACAAACAAACAAAACAAACAAACTCATGGTTCCAAGAGGGGAGGTGGGTGAAGGTTGGGGGAAATAATCATGGTGAAGAAATAAAGTAAAAAAATTTTTTTTAAAAAGAGAAAAGTGGAAAGTAAGTAGGTAGATAAATAAACAGAAACAACTTGTATCTGTCAACAGATGAATGGATATGTAGTATATATATGGCGCCTGGCTGGCTGAGTTGGAAGAGCATGTAACTCTTGATCTCGGGGTTGTAAGTTTGAGCCCCATTTGGGGGGTAGAGATTATTTAAAAATAATTTTTTTTTAACTTGAAAAGAAGTTGTAGTATATATACACAGCGGAATTATATTCAACCATAAAAAGGAGGAAATCCTGCCATTTGTGACAATGTGGATGGACCTTGAGGATATTATGCTAAATGAAATAAGTCACAGAAAGACAAATACTGTATGATCTTACTTATAGGTAATCTAGGCAAAATAAAAACCTCTTGGAAAATAGATCAGATTTGAGGTTACCAGAGGTGGGGGTTGGGGAGTGGAAGAATTAGATAAGGGTGATCAAAAAGTACAGACTTCCATTTGTAAGGTAAACAAGTACTAGGGGACGTCGTGTACAATATGATGACTATGGTTAACATTGCCATGTGGTGGGACGCCTGGGTGGCTCAGTTGGTTAAGCAGCTGCCTTCGGCTCAGGTCATGATCCCAGCGTCCTGGGATCGAGTCCCACATTGGGCTCCTTGCTCGGCAGGGAGCCTGCTTCTCCCTCTGCCTCTGCCTGCCACTCTGTCTGCCTGTGCTCACTCTCGCTCCTCTCTCTCTCACAAATAAATAAATAAAATCTTTAAAAAAATTTAAAAAAACAAACATTGCCATGTGGTATATTTGAAAGCTGTTAAAAGAGTAGATCCTAGAACTCTAATCACAAAGGGAAAAAGCTTTTTTATTTATATGCAATGATGAATGTTAACGAAACTCAGTGTGGTGGGTATTTCACGGTGTATATAAGTCAGTTTACTATGCTGTACCTCTTAAACTTATGTAACAGTCCTGTATGTCATTTGTATCTCAGTTAAACTGGAAAAACTAAGCTTCAAGACAAAAATCAGAATTTGGAAAATTTTATCTGCCTCCTGAGTGTGAAAGCTTCCCAAGTAAAGGATTTTATGATGAAATTCATGGTGATAGTAATGAATGAATAGTAATGAATGAATTTAGTGATTTTTTAAATATTACATAATAAAATGTCAACATCTGAAAGATCATTTTTCAAGTGAACAATGCATGATATTACAAAATCATTCACGACCCATTAAAAAACCCAGTCAAGAAGAATGGATGAAGAAGATGTAATATATATATAATGGAGTATTACTCAGCCAACACACACACACACAAAAAGAAATATTGCCATTTGCAGTGATGTGGATGGAGCTAGAGTGTATGATGCTAAGTGAAATAAGTCAGTGAGAGAAAGATACCATATGATCTCACTCATATGTGGAATTTAAGAAAGAAAACAAATGAACATATGAGAAAGGGGAAAAGGAAAAAAAAAATGAGGGAAACATGCCATAAGAGACTCCTAAGAACAAAAAAAAAAAAGAGAGAGAGACTCCTAAGGACAAATTGAGGGTTGTTGGAGGGAGGTTGTTGGGGGATGAGCTAGATGGGTGATGGGTATTAAGGAGGGCGCTTGGGGCACCTGGGTGGCTCAGTGGGTTAAGCCGCTGCCTTCGGCTCAGGTCATGATCTCAGGGTCCTGGGATCGAGCCCTGCATTGGGCTCTCTGCTCAGCAGGGAGCCTGCTTCCTCCTCTCTCTCTGCCTGCCTCTCTGCCTGCTTGTGATCTCCCTCTGTCAAATAAATAAATAAATAAAATCTTTATTTAAAAAAAAAAAAAAAAGGAGGGTGCTTGTTATGATGAGCGCTGGATATTGTATTTAAGTGATGAATCACTGAATTCTGATTTAGAAACCAACTTTGCATTGTGTGTTAGCTACCTAAAATTTAAATTAAAAAAAAAAAAAATCCAGTCACGACGCCAGTTAGACCAATGAGTTTCCTGTAGCACAATATAAAAAATTAATTGACATCTTTCATTTTCCACACTGCAGGCAACCTTTAAAAAACTACCACCTGGGGGACCTGGGTGTGTCAGTTGGTTAAATGTTGGACTTTTGGAAGAGATTATGCTGAGTGAAATAAGTCGAGCAGAGAGAGTCAATTATCATATGGTTTCACTTATTTGTGGAGCATAACAAATAGCATGGAGGACAAGGGGCGTTAGAGAGGAGTAGGGAATTTGGGTAAACTGGAAGGGGAGGTGAACCATGAGAGACTATGGACTCTGAAAAACAATCTGAGGGGTTTGAAGTGGCGGGGGGATGGGAGGTTGGGGTACCAGGTGGTGGGTATTATAGAGGGCACGGCTTGCATGGAGCACTGGGTGTGGTGAAAAAATAATAATGTTTTTCTGAAAATAAATAAATTTTTAAAAAAAATGTTGGACTTTTGGTTTTGGCTCAAGTCACTACCTAAGGGTTGTGAGATTGAGGCCCACATGGGTCTCTGTGCAACACAGACCCTGGTTAAGATTATGTAAGTAAATACATAAATAAGAATAAAAAACTACCACCTGGTGAATTTAATACAATACCAAAGAATTAAATTATTTGAGAAGTATGTTAAAATATTCTCTTTTCCAACTCTGTATCTATGTGAGGCCAGATTTTCTTAAGACTTAATTTTATTTATGATTTTCTAGAGAGTGCCACCAAAGTTACCATTTATTCTCTGCGGATTTCCTTCATCTGTGTTACTCTTTTTTTTTTCCTAAAGATTTTATTTATTTTAGAGAGAATGCATGCACACACGCTTGGGGGGGTGGGAGGAGCAAAGGGAGAGAGAGGATCTCAAACATATTGCACACTAAACACAGAGCCTAATGCAGGTGTTGATCCCAGGACCCTGAGATCATGACCTGAGCAGAAACCAGGAGTCAGCCACTTAACCCACTGAGCCCCCAGGCACCCCTAGATTTTTCTTTTTTTAATTAAACTAAAATAATAGAACAGATTGAATGTAGAAACGTTTGTAAGAATCCAGCTATTATTAAAGCAGACAAATGTTTAAGAGATACTGTTGGATTCTCTTCGCTAAAATTTTGTTAAGGATTTTTTATATCTACATTCATGGGGGATATTGGTCTGTTGTTTTCTTTGAGGGAGTTTTTAACTCCCTCAAATATAATTTATTAAATTAAATATAATTCATTATCTTTAGAGGGATGGTGAGGTTGTCTTTCTTATTAATTGAAGGTTGGTAGTTTATGTCTTTTAAGGAATTGATTAATTTCACCTACATCTAGTTTGTCAAATTTATTGACGTATTATTTATTTATAATAATAAATAAATAATCATTTATTTATAATAATTCCTTAGTTTTCCTTTAATGTGTGTAGGATCTCTATAGTGATGTCCCACTTTCATTCTTTATGTTGGTAATACTTTCTTTTCCTATCAAAGGGTTTAAAGATTTTTATTAAGGATTATTTATTAAAGAATTACTAATTTTACTCAAAGAACCAGTTTTTATTTCATTGCTTTTTGTCTATATTTCTATTTTGTTATTCATTGATTTCTGCTCTTTTTTTTATTTCCTCTTTTATGCTTAGTTGGTACATCATTTGCTCTTCCTTTTTCTAGTTTCTTAAAAGGGAAACTTAGGTCAGGGATCAGCGAACTTTTCTATAAAAGCCCAGAGAGTAAATATTTTAGGCCTAGTGGGTGAGATAGTCTCTACTGCAACTACTCAGCTCTGCCATTGAAGCATGAAAGCAGCCACAGACCTTGAAAGGATAGACACCACTGTGTTACAGTAAAAATTTGGATAGCCAGCCATAGTTTGACCCCTCATTAGACCGATTTCTTCTTCTTTCCTAATATAAATATTTAATATATTTCTCTCTAAGCCTGCTTTAGCTATTTCAAACTTTTGATATGTGTTTTCTGATTTTCCTTTGATTTTTTTTGAAGTTATTTAGTAATGTATTATTTAATTTCCAAATATTTGGAAAATTTCCAACTATCGTCCCACTATTCATTTTTAGTTTAACTTAATTTTGGCCAAGGATATACTTGGTATGGTTTTAGTCCTTCAGATTTTATTGAGATTTGTTTTATAACTCTGAATACATTCTGTCTTGGTAAACATTTTGTGGGCACTTGACAAGAGTGTGTATTCAGTTGATGTTAGGTGACAGTACTCTGTAAATATCAATTAGCTCAACTGGGTTGATAGTATTTTTCTAGTACTCTTTGTTTTACTAATTTTCTGTGTATTTGTTTCATCAGTTGAGGTCAGTTATTGAAATTACCAATTATAATTGCATATTTCTCTTCATAGTTGTCTAAGTCTTTATGTTATTTGAAGCTCTGTGGTAGGGACAACACATTTGGGATTGTATGTCCTCTTAATGCACTGAACTCTGATCATTATGAAATGATCTTCTTTATCCCTGGCGATAGCTTTCTTTTCTTTTCTTTTTTTTTTTAAGATTTTATTTACTTATTTGACAGAGACACTGCGGGAGAGGGCAGAGAGCATAAGCAGGGGGGAGTGGGAGAGGACCTCCCATGGAGCAGAAAGCCCGATGCGGGGCTCGATCCCAGGACCCTGGGATCATGACGCGAGCCAAAGGCAGATACTAATGACTGAGCCACCCAGGCGCTCCCCTGGTGATAGTTCTTGCTTTGAATTCTGCTTTAATACTAAAAACTCTGTTTTTTTAATACTAAAAGTTCTGCTTTAATACTTAAAAACTTTATCAGGATATATTTTACATATTATAAAACTCACCTGTTTCAAGTTTATATATAAGTGATTTTTTTTTAAAGATTTTTATTTATTTATTTATTTGACAGACAGAGATCACAAGTAGGCAGAGAGGCAGGCAGAGAGAGAGGAAGAAGCAGGCTCCCTGCTGAGCAGAGAGCCCGATGAGGGGCTCGATCCCAGAACCCTGGGATCCTGACCTGGCCGAAGGCAGCGGCTTTAACCCACTGAGCCACCCAGGCGCCCCCTATATATAAGTGATTTTTAGCAACTTTCTTGAGCAATGCAGTCATCTCCATAAATCAGTTTCACAACCTTTATCATCCCATAAGACCCTTATTCCCATTTATAGCTAATACCCATTCCATTCCCATCCCCATTCTCAGGGAACCTACTTTTGTCTATAAATGTGTTTTTTCTGGATACTTCAGATAAATGGAATCATATAATATGTAATATCTTGTGCCTGGCTTCTTTCACTTAGCATAGTGTTTTTGAGGTTCATCTAGGATACAACATGTATCAGTAGCTCATTTTTTATATTGCTAAATAGTGTTCCATTATATGGAACCACATTCTGTCTGTCTGTCCCTTCACCAACTGATGGACATTGCCAGTTTTGGACTATGATGATTAATACCACTATGAACATTCTTGTTTGGGTGGATATGTTTTCATTTCTCTGGGTAAATATCTGAAATGGTAATTGCTGGATTGTCTGGAAGTTTTACATTTAACTTTCCAGGAAACTGCCAAACTATTTTCCTAAGTGGCTACACCACTTTACACTCCTGCCAGCAATGTAGAAGTGTGCCAGTTCTCCACATACATCCTTATCAACATTTGTTATTGCCTACCTTATACCCATCATACCCCTTTTAGGTGGTGTGAAATAGTCTTATTATGGTTTTAATTTGCATATTCCAAATGACTAATGATGTTGAACATATTTTCATGTGCTAATTAATTACACATTTGTTTATCTTGTTTGGTGAAATGTGTGATTGTCCTCTTGGGTTGCAGGAATTCTTTGAATTCTGAATACAAATCCTTTATTGGATATGTGTTTTGAATATATTTTCTCCTTGTCTGTGGCTTATTTTTAAATTTTTGTAGTGAGTTTTTTTCAGTAAAAGGTTTTAATTTTTTTGAGATAAGATTGTCATGTTTTCTTTTATGGAGTAGGGTTTTGATATTGTATCTAGGAAATCTTCGCCTAACCCGGCCTCAGAGATTTTCTCCTGTGTGTTCTTGTAAAAGTTTCCTTTTGAGGTAAGGGTCTGAGGTCCTCTTTTTGCTTTTAGATATCCGTTTGTCCCAGCGCCATTTGTTGAACAGACTGTTCTTTCTCCCAAAGAGTTGTCTGGGCAGTTTTCTTTTGCTTGGAGTTAGTTGAGCTTTCCTTCTTCTGCTGTGCCAATAAACTCTAGCCAGTGAGTTGGAGCACCCATAGGACTCCCCTTATCTATTTCCTACTCTCAGGAATCACTGTCCTGTACTTGCCTTTGGCTCAATATCTGTAGTCTCCATTGTTTCAATATATTTTGTCTGGTTTCCTAGCTGATTAAAGGCAGGAGGATTAAGTCTGGTCCCCATTATCTTATCATGTCCAGAAGTAGAAGTCTCTAAACTTTGAGCTTTTAAAAAATTTATTTATCTTTTTGCTTATTAATTCCTAAGTGTCTTAAAAATAAAAATCTATTACTTCATATAATACAAACTATTTTTTTATTTGAAAAGAAAAAGCAGAAGGAGTGGCATCTTGGACATCAGTATCAGCACCATACTATTATTCCATAGTTTTGTAACTCATATACATGAAACTATATCTGAATCAGGAGACAAAATTTTTTAAAATTACTTTTAATTTCAAGGGTATCAGTTCTATTATCTTTTTTTAAAGAATGCTTGTAAGATCTGTGGCTTTTCTGATTTTAGGCGATTGTGGAAAAATGTGACAGACTCTCTGAGGGAATCTGAAATTGATAAAGCCACGGAGCATAAACGTACCTTGGAAGAACGCCAGAGGACTGAAGAAAGGCATCGAACTGAAACAGGCACACCCTGGAAAACCAAGTATTTTATTAAAGAGGTTTGTCCTACATGTCTTCAGACTAAAACTCATTATCTACTTAGTGAGGACTTTAGCTTATTAGGCTTTCTTGAATTGTTATCACTTATACATCTTTATTTCTGAGACTAGTCCAGCTTAACGAGAAGCTTTTTCATGAGCTTTTCACAGTTTGCCAAGGTAAAATAGTTTAGCAGCAGTTTAGATGAGGTAGATTTCAGGATTAAATTGGTCAGAAACAAAAATGCTAATAACATAATCTCAATCACAGTAATAGATGATACCATTTATAATTTATTGCCTTTTGAAACACACTGAAACTCTTTGTTTACTTCCAGAGGCCACATTTTAAGGGGAGACATGAGAAACTTAAATAGCTATACAAAGGGTAATGAAGTGGTTGGAATCTTGACATTTAAGGAAAAAAGAATAAAGTGGGGTGTTTAGCCTAGAAAACCGAAAATTAGGGCCGTTTGTTGTAATCTTCTTCAGATATGTGTATGCTTTATCTTGTAGAAATTTTTTATCAGTTTGTATAGCAGTTCTGAGTTAGGCCTACCCTACCAGGAATTTTGAGTTTAGCATAAGAAGGAATTATACAACAATCAAAAATATCCAATAATAAGGGAGTACATTTTATAGTAGTGCATCATTAGTCCTATATGAGACCATGGCTTACATGGAAGTCTTTGATGCACTGATTTTGCAGCTGGACTAAATGATTTATGGAATCTTATCTAAATTTAAAGATTTTTATTTTGTTTTGTCTTGTTTTGTTTATTACTTTCTGGTAGAACTCAGAGAAAGGTGAATAGTGGACCAGAGCTGACACCAAAAAAAGTTTTCTTGTCAGGGTGCCTAGCTGGCTCAGTCAGAAGAACACACAACCCTTGATCTCAGGGTTGTGAATTTAAGCTCCACGTTAGGTGGAGAAAAAAAAGGGTACCTGGGTGGCTCAGTCAGTTAAGCATCTGCCTTTGGCTCATCTGTCTCCGGCTCCGGTCATGATCCCAGGTTCCTGGGATCGAGTCCCTCATTGGACTCTCTGCTCAGCGGGGAGTCTGTCCCTGTGTCCCTCCCCACTGCAGGTGCTCTCTCTTTCTCCCTTTCTCTCTAAAAATAGATAAGTAAAATATTTTTAAGAGAGAAAAAAATGTTCTCTTGTCAATAAACAAGTGTAAAGCCCACTGAATTTTAATATTGGTCCATCAGGAGGACTTTGCCAAAAGTAATTTGATGTTGATTTTTGCATCCTAAAAATCCATAGTTTATTATAGTGGCTTCCTTACCTTTATTTTTCTAATTTTTGAGTATTAAGAATACTGTCCGGGGCATCTGGGTGACTCATTCGGTTAAACGTCTGCCTTCAGCTCAGGTCATGATCTCCGGGTCCTGGGATTGAGCCCCACATCGGGCTCCTTGCTCAGTGAGAAGCCTGCTTCTTCCTCTCCTCCTCCCCCTACTTGTGCTCCCTCTCTTGCTGTGTCTCTCTCTGTCAAATATATAAATAAAATCGTAAGAAAAAAAAATACTGGCCATTTTCATGATAGGAATAATAAAGGGAAAAATACTTCACATTAGTCTTTTATATGAAAAAATAAAACTTTGTTGTTATTACTCAATGTTATAGTCCGGTAGCTTTGGATTTTTTTTTTCATTTCAAAGAAGGCAAATGGGGCACCTGGGTGGCTCAGTGGGTTAAGGCCTCTGCCTTCGGCTCGGGTCATGATCCCAGGGTCCTGGGATCAAGCCCCGCATCAGGCTCTCTGCTCCTCGGGGAGCCTGCTTCCTCCTCTCTCTCTCTGCCTGTCTCTCTGCCTACTTGTGATCTCTGTCAAATAAATAAATAAAATTAAAAAAAGAAAAAAAAAAAGGCAGATATACCAGGAGTAGATTCTAGGAGGAGAATTTCTAAAGGAGGACTTCTCTAAATCATTAAAAGTGAACTCTGGGGGTCAAGAGCAGGGGCTATAATGGCTAAAAGATATAGGGCGCCTGGCCAGCTCAGTAGAGCATGCAGCTCTTGATCTCAGGGTTGTGAGTTTGAACCCTATGTTGGGTATAGAAATTCCTCAAAAATAAAATCTTAAAAAAAAGAAAAAGATAACGACTAATGAAATTTTAAAAGATAGGCCCCCTGATTCTTGCTAATAACATGACATGTAAAGTTGAGACTTCTCGTTTATTCTTGGAGATATACCAGTCTGGCATTCTGTGATTGTAATTAGTTGACATCTTTTTCAAAGAACAGTACTAAAGGAGTTGAGAATTCCCAACCAGGTGATTTAATATAAACAATCTATTGGTTGCTATTTTTTTTTTAAAGACTTTATTTATTTGAGAGCAAGGGAGAAAGAGAACATGAGGGGGAACAGCAGAGGGAAAGGGAGAAGCAGACTCCTCTCGCTCAGTAGGGAGCCTGACATGGGACTTGATTCCAGGACCCCGAGATCATGACCTGAGCCAAAGGCAGAACACTTGACCTACTGAGCCACCCAAATGCCCCTAATGGTTGCTATTATTAAAGAAGAATTATTTTGATACTTAACTAAAACATCAAGAAAATTTTCATTCAGGACTATTGTAATAGAGAAGAGGGATTGAATGCAACGCTGAGTACAGGGACAAGTGGAAATGTGAGGGAGTGAGTAGAAAAGAGAATCTTGGTTAGATATCAAGGATTGGGGTGGGGAGAGAGGAACTTGATTACATATCAAGGGTAGGAAAACAAGAGTTTCAAAATCAAGTATTTGGGGTCAGGGGGATTCTTGGCTAACTGGCTTATCAGAACTATTTGCTAAAATTGAGCTCAGTAGGCCATGGTTGAGGCCTAGTCAAGAAGAGTGCTCAAAGTAGTCCAACTGAAATGTAGTCAAGGAGAGAATGAGTCCTTGTCACTAGAAACCAAGTAATTGCCAGCCTCAAGTCATTTTAGGAACAAGATAAAATACATGTATTTAAATTTTTTTTTAAGATTTTATTTATTTATTTGACAGAGAGAGATCACAAGTAGGCAGAGAGGCAGGCAGAGAGAGAGGAAGGGAAGCAGGCTCCCTGCTGAGCAGAGAGCCCGATGCGGGACTCGATCCCAAGACTCTGAGATCATGACCTGAGCCGAAGGCAGTGGCTTAACCCACTGAGCCATCCAGGGGCCCTACATGTATTTAAATTTTTAAGGAAATTTTTAATATAAGTAAACTGAAGGAAGTATGCATTAAGGATGTGTTACTTCACCTAGTCCTGTGAACACGGAACTCAGGTAATCTATATCAAGTCCTGCACCCCTAGTATATGGCTTCATGGGTTTCTTTTCCTCACTTGGTATTCCCCTGGTTCTAGTTCATTCTCTGACTGTTAACTTTTATCTCCTGCGGTATCCTTCTATTCACAGGAGCCAGAGAAAACTAATGGGAATAGAGTCAGGGGAGAACTAGGACACAGTACTCAGATACTAGAGATGCGGTTGAGGTAGAGAGAACAGCTAGTACCTTGATGACCATTTCTTTATGCTCTGCCTGCTTGGTGCCCATCAGTGTGCAGCGTCTTGGCAAAACTGGCAGAATTGCTACAAATGAATTCTGCAAATAAAGTGATCATTGAGCATCAACTCGGGGCCCCCACCAGAACTTCTCCCCTAATCCTAGCTAAACCACTGGCATCATGTAATGTCTTAAGCACAAATTTTTTTCTCTGTCACAAAAATTCTTATTTTTAAATGTGAGAGTAGAATTCCACCTCAGGGAAGGTGTTGCTTCTAGTTTTGATCACCGATTGTGAAACTATTAGAGGAATCATTCTTTAATACACTTTTCTGCTTGTTTCAGGGTGACGGCTGGGTTTATCATAAACCCCTTTGGAAACTAATCCCAACAGCACAACCAGCAGAGTGACACACACTATCTAAGACTCGACCAAATGAACTTCTCTGTTTACCCTAAACCCTCCCAGAATGGTGTCATTGCACTGAGTGACCTGCTTCCTGATCGCACAGACTGAATCTAGCTGAACACAAATGTACCTGTGAAGGCACCGTAGAACGACAGCAAGACCAAAGTGTTGAAGAAGCACGATGGGCCTCTCACCAACCTGTTCACGTGACACGAGCAATATCATCTAAAATCCTTTCACGGGAATTGTTAGGTGATTAATCTTTCATCCAGTTCCCGCTCCTAAAGTTCAGTTCGAATCCCCTGTCTTTGCAGGGGGACAGCAAGACACACACAACAGTGAGAATTCAGTGATTTTGATTTCTTTATAGTGAGAAGTGAAGTCTCTATCAGAGTGTTGCTTTCTGTCAGTAACTGAAGTATTCACTACTCTTACAAACTCAGAGGAGGAGGACGATGACCCAGAAGTGGATTCAGCCATTGTGCCTGAAATCAGTGTTAAAAAAATCAACCAGGTTGTAGTAACAAGGCATTCTGTTCCTTCAAAGAGACTGTGTGCCTGTGTCTGAGGAGCTTATCCATTCTCCACCTCTGTTGGAACTCTCTTTTAAAAAGTATATTTATAAATTGATTAGAATTATAACCATGGAGGATTTTTTCTTCTGAGCATTTTAATATACTTGAAAACAACATTGACTTGAAAAATTTCAGAACAGTTTTTCAGTACCTAGTTTTATTAAATACTACACTTGAGAGACAATTTTTTTAAATGTGTTCATGTCAATATGATGAGATTTTGGCCTTTCTCAAGAACTGAGGCATTAAAGAACATAGCAAACATTAAAGAATAAAACTGTTACTTTTTCCTTACCTTTTTTTCACTCGTAGGTTAATATCCAGTATTATGTGCTATCCCTCTGGATAAGTATGCTTCATCTTACCTCTGTTCACTCAAATTTAAACCAACTATTCATATTTGTCAGTAATTCAGAAGTTGTGTATGTGGCTGAGTGCATGTATGGTGTGGTTCTCTTTTCAAGGAAACTCAAATGCTGAAGAAAAAATAAGAAATAAAAAGTTATCAGGAAGTTGTATTCAGGTACAAATCTTTTTTTTAAATAAGTATTTTACTGAGGTTGAAGAATTGCTGGCAATTAAAAGGATAGTGCTAATTATGGCTTTTGTCATTCATTCAAGTATTTATTGAGCACCTACTTATGGTGCTCAACACTTGTTACTGCAAGCTACCTTAATTTTCCAAGAGTGGTGCCTTACTCTGTTTCTTCTGATGTGGTCTTCCAATCAGTGTGTGTAACATACCTGTTATTCATCAGCCCTGTTAGGTGGCTGTATCTCTTGCATCATCATAAGAAGTTTAAGCTTTGTGCTCTGATAAATTGTGTTTTATTGAAGGGGTTGATAGGATGAAAACAGCAAAACAATAATTTTTTTCAACAAACTGTAAATTATAAGAAAATAACTGGTTTATGTACAACCATTTTAATGATTCCCTTGTTCATTTTTGCTGTGAAATGCACTGAAAAATATCAAAATGAGTTATAGTTCATGTGTTGGGAAGATTGAAAAATAATAAAACTAGAGAACAATAATGCCTTTGTCTGTTTTATGAATGGAGAGAAATAGAAAGTTTATATTTAGTAGAGTTAGTACCTTGTTCATATGAGAGGGATATTGATTTTTCTCTTTACATTCTTTTTTTTTTTTTTTTTAAGATTTTATTTATTTATTTGACAGAGAGAGAGAGAGAGAGAGAGATCACAAGCAGGCAGAGAGGCAGGCAGAGAGAGAGGAGAAAGCAGGCTCCCCACCGAGCAGAGAGCCCGATGCGGGGCTCGATCCCAGGCCCCTGAGATCATGACCTGAGCTGAAGGCAGCGGCTTAACCACTGAGCCACCCAGACGCCCCTCTCTTATTTTCAGGAATCTCTTGGGGAGAAAAGGAAATAAATTCAATAGGAGTTTTTTAAAAACTAAAATGTTTAATTTAAATATACTGGAAATAGAGCAAGAATGTAAAATTAAACTAGTGATTTTGTTTTGTTCTTTGAGCCACTTGAACACCCATTTATTTCTTTGAATTGCTGAGCCATTTTAAGAAATATTGAAATACAATTTTAAAAATTCTTGAGGAAAACAATACATTTACGAGTAATTGAAATCTCATGATAATGGGTTACTTCTTTGACAAGAGTGAAATAATACTACTTTTTTTTTAAATAGTGAATTTTTTAAAAAATATTTTGTTTATTTATTTGACAGAGAGAAATTACAGGTAGGCAGAGAAAGAGGGGGAAGCAGGCTCCGTGCTGAGCAGAGAGCCTGATGTGGGGCTCAATCCCAGGACCCTGAGATCATGACCTGAGCCGAAGGCAGAGGCTTAACCCACTGAGCCACCCAGGCACCCCCAAATAATACTACTTTTGGGTAATTACTTTACCTTGTCTCTGTCTTCTTGACTTCCCACTGTAGTTTATCTACTAGATAGAGCTAAGAGGCCTTTTTTGTTGCATTTTTCTATTCACACCTTGTTGACACCTGGCCAGAAAAAGGAGTCTTTATAGCAGTAGCTACTTATTTGTATCTCTCTCTTTAAGGTCAGAGTTTTAAAGGTAGACTTTTCTTCTGGCTGTTAGGAATTGTGTGTTAAGAAGTCCAAGACCAGAAGTAACAAAACGACAATGTCCTGGCCATGTATTTGAACTACTTACTTTTTTATTTATTTATTTATTTTTACTATGGTGATACCACTACCCTATACCTTCTGTCAAATATTTATATTTAAGCTCCACAATTGTATTCTAATTAATTGCATTTTGAATAGACAGTGTTTAAGCTCTGAAAAGTAATTTTTAGATTATGTATTGGGTGAGAAACGGCATCTGTTTATCAATTCACTGTCCTTTTCAACTGTGACCAACATCACCTCTAATGCCTACTTGCAACCACAGATAAAGAGTATTGAATTTCTCGCTCAATAATCCTAGTACTAATACATTACTCTCAACTATAAATATCCGATACTTGATGAACCAGCTTCTACAGATTAATTCTTAAAGGATTTATTAATTAATTAGATAAGCATGAAATTTTGTTTGAAATATTTCCTTGAGGGGCACCTGAGTGGCTCAGTGGGTTAAGCCTCTGCCTTTGGCTCAGGTCATGATCCCAGGACTGAGATCAAGCCCCACATCAGGCTCTGTGCTCAGCAGGGGGCCCGCTTCCCCTTCCCCCTCTGCCTGCTTCTCTGCCTACTTGTGATCTCTCTGTGTCAAATAAATAAATAAAATCTTTTAAAAAAATTTCCCTGAGATGAAGGCCATCTTCTATTCAGTGTGCTCCCCCAGAGAAAGACAAATTGGTGTGATCACTCCAGAGCTACACTTGGGAAAGATTCCTTAGAACTACTACAGTGACTGGAAGCTGAGTGATGATTCACCAGAGATAATGGGATAAGAAAGAGAAGATGATTATACCAGATGAGGGTATAAAAGACAAGTTCATATACATGAAAAAACTAATAAAATACATATTCTAGTGGCATAAAATCTGTCCTTGTTCCAAAAACCAAGCTGCACAAGAAATTCTTACATACTACAAAGCATTTCCTTTTTTTAAAAGATTTTATTTATTTGACACTGTGAGAGAGATCACAAGTAGGCAGAGAGAGAGGGGGAAGTAGCCTCCCCACTGAGCAGAGACCCCCCTCGATCCCAGGACCCTGAGATCATAACCTGAGCTGAAGGCAGAGGCTTAACCCACTGAGCCACCCAGGCACCACTTATAAAACATTTTCATATGTTTTCATTATTTGATGTTTACACAAATACTGTGAAATTATAGTCAGGATGACCATGCCAACTTCACAGATGAGGAAATGATTGCTCAGAAAGTTTAGTGCTTATTTCAATTCATTTAGCTAGACCTTCAACAAACATCTCTTGAGTATTTGTTTGGGGCCGGATAGTACGTTGGATTCCGACATGACAAATAGTATCCCTACTGTTAGACTTAGATGAAGGAAGAAATCCAGGAATGGGTTGTTGATATGGACAAGGCTAACTGGTCTTTCCAAACCCCAGAAAGGCACCATGGTACCTAAGTGCTTTGGGAGGCAGTTGATCAATGTGGTGAACATGAGGAGTTGGGGTGGGGGGGTGGAATGTGTCTGACTGGCTTAGTCAATAGAATGTGACTCTTGATCCTGGGGGTCATGAGTTCAAGCCACACATTGGATGTAGAGCTTACTTTAAAAAATCATTTTTTTAAAAGCAAGGGGTTGTGGCACCTTGGTGGCTCAGTGGGTTAAGCCTTTGCCTTTGGCTCAGGTCATGATCTCAGGGTCCTGGGATCGAGCCCCACATCGGGCTCTCTGCTCGGCAGGGAGCCTGCTTCCCCCCCCCACCCCCGCCTGCCTCTCTGCCTACTTGTGATCTGTGTCTGTCAAATAAATAAATAAAATCTTTTAAAAAAATAAAAATAAAAGCAAGGGTTTGGCTCAAAAGTCTACGTAAGAAACCCCAAACAATGCAAGTAGGTGACTAACTTTTGTTCCACCCTATCAGACTGGAGAGATTGAACCAGAGAAATTTACAGTTCAGGAACATAAGTTGATAAACTGAAAATGAGGTACAAGTTAAAGTCAATATACTTAAGGATGAGACCTTAGCCCCTTCCCCTGTCCCATTCCCAAAATACTGGCAGTCAGGCTTATACCTTCAGGCAAGAGATTAAAATATCCTTCTTAGGCCAAGCACAACTCCAGAAAAAAGTCCTATAGATATATTTGGAGGTTCCACCAACAAAAAAATTCTCAGCTGACAATCCTGTTAATTAAATTCAAGCCAGCAACTCCTACAACGTAACCCTCTTCGCTTTCCCCAAGAAACTACATACACCCATCCTCACACCAATACATTGTGTATATAGACAATCACATCTCATTTTTTTTTAAAGATTTTATTTATTTATTTGACAGAGATCACAAGCAGGCAGAGAGGCAGGCAGAGAGAGAGGGGGAGGAAGTAGGCTCCCTGCGGAGCAGAGAGCCCGATGCGGGGCTCGATCCCAGGACCCTGGGATCATGACCTGAGCCGAAGGCAGAAGCTTTAACCCACTGAGCCACCCAGGCGCCCCTCACATCTCATTTTAATAGCTAATGATCATCAGACATTTGAGGAAAGATTCCAACGTTAGTAAAAAAGATCAAATAGGAAAAAAAAATTTAAGAAACATGATTTGGGAAATAACTTCTGAATAACTTATTCAGAAATAAGTCTTCAGACCAGAGCAGATGATCTTACTTCTATAAAACATGAACAAAACGCTATCTTTTTCTTTAAGATTTTATTTATTTATTTTAAGTTGGCTCCACACCCAGTGTGGAGCCCAGGGCAGGGCTTGAACTCACCAACATGAGATTGAGACCTGGGCTAAGATCAAGAGTTGGACGCTTAACCACTGAGCCACCCAGGCACCCCTCAAAATGCTATCTTCAAAATGGACTGTTCTGGGGGCGCCTGGGTGGCTCCGTGGGTTAAAGCCTCTGCTTTCGGCTCGGGTCATGATCCCAGGGTCCTGGGATTGAGCCCCGCGTCGGGCTCTCTGCTCAGCGGGGAGCCTGCTTCCTCCTCTCTCTGCCTGCCTCTCTGCCTACTTGTGATCTCTCTCTCTCTGTCAAATAAATAAATAAAAATCTTTTAAAAATAATAAAAAATAATAAAATAAAATGGACTGTTCTGGAAATAAAAACAGGTCTTGGATATTAAAAATATGATAGTTCAAATTAACCACTCAGTAGTTCTATTAGATAAGCAGCTCTCAGCAAAGAGAACAAAAGGAAAAAGATGGACAATAGGAGAGAGATGAAAATCAGCAGAGCAGTCCAGGAAATCTAACATAGAGCTCGTGACTAGGATTCAAGGAATTAAAAACCAGTGGAAGGAAAAACAGTGAAAAATACATACATATATGTGTAGAAGACAGTTTCCCAAAACTGGATAACATGAATCCAAATGAAAATGCCATGAATATCCTACACAGTAAGGGAAAAATAAAAGCTCAGGAGTGTCGGATTGACTCAGCTGATAGAGCAGGTGACTCTATCTCAAGGTTGTGAGTTCAAGCCTCATGTTGGGCATGGAGCCTACTGGGAAAAAGAAAAAGGCCCAAACCAAAGCACATCATTATGAAATTCCTTAAAACTAAAGATAAAGAGAAAATTCTAAAAACAATAGCATCAGCCTTCTCAACATCCCTGAAAGCTAAAAGGCAAAAGGGAAATACTTCCAATTTTGCCTAGAATTTTATCCCCAGCCAAAAGACAAATCTGACATACAAAATTTTAAAACAGGGGCGCCTGGGTGGCTCAGTGGGTTAGGCCGCTGCCTTCGGCTCGGGTCATGATCTCAGGGTCCTGGGATTGAGTCCCGCATCGGGCTCTCTGCTCAGCAGGGAGCCTGCTTCCCTCTCTCTGCCTGCCTCTCCATCTACTTGTGATTTCTCTCTGTCAAATAAATAAATAAAATCTTTAAAAAAAAATTTTTTTTTAAACAGTTTTGTCCTAACTGTTCCTTTTCTGGAAGCTATTAAAAGCACATGCTCCAGCGATACATCCAAGGAGAGAGAAAAGCAAGAACTGGAAAAGATGAGAAAATCAAGAAAAAACAGAGGCCCTGACAGAGGAAAGAGTCAGAGAGAGGCCCCCACCAACAATACCTGGGTAGTCTCCCAGGAACTAGCTCCTCCAACAGCTATTTTATCTGTGGACAACACTGACTTTAGCAAGTTCTTTGTACCAAAATCTGCCCCCATTCTAATGGAGCTCCTGTAAGATGAGCATGTTTTCCCTTGCATATAGCAACACTAAATATCTCTGAGTATCAGTTCTCCCATTTGTCCTATTCTGAGTTTACTCAGCTGTGCTTCATATGGTGGGTCTCCGTCTTATGATCAGTTTCCCGAGAATATACCCTGTATCAGTGTTACGTGGACTGCTCAGAAAAGGCCAGAATATTACAAGTGGAGTCTTGTTTCAGACCCTTTATGTCTTTTTTTCCCTTTTTAATAGCTTTGTTAATGTGCAATGGACTTAAACTACACCTTTTTAAGTATACAATTTTATAAGTTTTGAGGTGTGTAGTCCCATGAAACATCACCACTATCATGACAATGAGAATATTCATCATTCTCAAGAGTTTACTCTTGCCTCTTGGTAATCTCTCCTTTCCGGTTTCCTCTCTCTCCACTCCTGTCCCATATCCAGGGAATATTGATATCCTGAGGCTGCCATAATGATTACACAAACTGAATCACTTAAAACGACAGAAATTTATTCTCTCACAGTTCTGGGGGCCAGAAGTCTGAAATTGAGATGTCAGCATAGCCATGCTCTCTCGAGGCTCTAGGGGATAATCCATTCTTTGCTTCTGCCAGCTTCTGGTATCTTTTGGCGATCTTTGATTTGTGCACAGTTACTCCAACCTCTGCCTCTGTGGTCACATTTTGTCCTCTTAGAGTCTGCCTCTCTTCTCTCTGTCTCAAATCTTCCTCTGCCTTCCTCTTACAAGGACACTTGACATTAAATTTAAATCCCACCCGGAAAATCCAGAATGATCTCCTCATCTCAAGATCCTTAATTATGGGGTGCCTGGGTGGCTCATTGGGCTAAAGCCTCTGCCTTCAGCTCAGGTCATGGTTCCAGGGTCCTGGCATCGAGCCCCACATCAGGCTCTCTGCTTAGCATGGAGCCTGCTACCCCCTCTCTCTCTGCCTGCCTCTCTGCTTACTTGTGATCTCTGTCTGCCAAATAAGTAAATAAAATCTTTTTTTCAAATCCTTAATTATATCTGCAAAGACCCTTTTTCCAAGCAAATAACATTCATGGCTTCTGGGAATTGGGATGTAAACCTATCTTTTGGAGGCCACCATCATTCAATCCACTCCACCACTAATCTGCTTTATGTCATAGATTAGTTTGCATTCTCTAGAATAAATGGAATCAAAGAGGATGGTCTGTTTTGGCTTATTTCACTCAGTATAACTATTTTCCTTCTTATTCATGTTGTTCATGTATGAGTAATTCATTCCTTTCTATTGCTCAACAGTCGTTCATTGTTTGGATTATACCACAATTTGTTTATTCATTCAGCAGTTGATAGACATTTGGGTCATTCTCAGTCTTGGCCTAGTACATATACAGCTGCTATGAAATTCTCATACAAGGTCTTGTATGAACATACACTTTCATTTATCTTGGGTAAATACGTAGGAGTGGAATGGTAAGCATATGTTTTTAACTTTTTAAGAAATTGGAAGTGGGGGACGCCTGGGTGGCTCAGTTGGTTAAGCATCTGCCTTCAGCTCAGGTCATGATCCCAGGGTCCTGGGATCAAGTCCCACATTGGGCTCCTTGCTCAAGTGGGGAGCCTGCTTCTCTCTCTGCCTCTGCCTACCATTCTGCCTACCTGTGTTCTCTCTCTCTCTGACAAATAAATAAATAAAATCTTAAAAAAAAAAAAAAAAGAAAAGAAAGAAATTGGAAGTGGTTTTTTCAAAGTGGTTGTACCACTTGACACTCCCACCAGCAGTGCATAAGAGTTGCAGGTGCGTCATGTCACTGGCAACCCTTGATATGGACAATCTTTCTGATTTTTGCTATTCTAATAGGTGTGTCATGGGAGTCCCTTGTGCTGTTAATGTGTACAACCCTAATGATTAGTGATGCAGAACATCTTTCCATGTGCTTATATGCCATCTGTATACCTTCTTTGATGACATGTTTGTTCACATCTTTTACCCATATTTTCATTAGATTGTTTTC
Organism: Neogale vison; assembly: GCF_020171115.1. Taxonomy (NCBI): domain Eukaryota; kingdom Metazoa; phylum Chordata; class Mammalia; order Carnivora; family Mustelidae; genus Neogale; species Neogale vison. The sequence goes on from NC_058096.1 coordinate 119,244,331, forward strand.
TTATTGAGGTTTGAGATTTCTTTATATATTCTGGAAAAAAAGCTTTTACATTTGGTTTGTAATTTCTCCTGTCTGTGGCTTATCTTCATTCTTTGAACAGTTTCTTTCAAAGAACAGATGTTCTTAATTTTGATAAAGTCCAATTTATCAAGTTTTTTTTTAATGGATCATGGTTTTGGTGTCATCTTTAAGATCTGTCTAACCCAACATCACAAATATGTGCTCCTATATTTTCTCAGAAGTTTCATAGTTTAAGCTCCTCCATGTAGGCATATAATCCATTTTGAGTTAGTTTTTGATTGAATATGGTACAAAATATTTCTCAAAAATTTTTTGGTTTTGTTTTGTTTTTCTGCAGTGGATATCCAGTTCTTTCCAACACCTTTTATTTAAAAGGCTAGCCTTTACACTAAAAAGATACATGCTCCCCTGTGCTCACTGCACCATTATTTATAATAGCAAAAATATGGAAGAAACCTAAGTGTCCATCTCTAGTTGAATATATAAAGGTCAGACAGAAAAAGACAAATATCATATGATTTTACTTACATGTGGAATCTAAGAAACAAAACAAATGAACAAACAAAACAGAAACAGACTCATAGACATGGGAAACTCACTGGTGGTTGCTAGAAGGAGAAAGGGTTGGGAGGTGGGTGAAGTACGTGAAGGGGATTAAGAGACATAAACTTCTAGTTATCAAATAAATAAGTTGTGGGATGAAATACACACAGTAGGGAATATAGTCAATAATATTGTAATACCTTTGTATGGAGACAGATAGTAATGACTAATTGTGAGGATAATTTCATAATATATAAAAATGCAGATTCATAAATTTAAAAAAAGATTTTAAAAACACTATTTGCAAAATCATTAAAGTAATGACAATATAAAGCTTAATTAAATAACTTTGGTAACAACAAAAAAAATAAGGGTGCTTGGGTGACTCAGTCATTAAACATCTGTCTTTGGCTCGGGTTATGATCCCAGGGTCCTGGGATCGAGCCACACATCGGGCTCCCTACTCAGCAGGAAGCCTGCTTCTTCCTCTCCCACTCCCCCTGCTTGTAGTCCCTCTCTCACTATCTCTCTTTCTCTGTCAAATAAATAAAATCTTTAAAAAAAAATAACATAAAAAAAATAATAAATCAGGGAATGCCCGGGTGGCTCAGTCACTCAGGCATCTGCCTTCAGCTCAGGTCATGATCCCAGGGTCCTGGGATCAAGTCCCACATCAGTCTCCTTGCTCTGCAGGGAGCCTAGTTCTCCCTCTGCCTGCCACTCCCTCTGCTTGTTCTCTCTCTTTCTCTCTCTCTCTCTCTCTGATAAATAACAAATAAATAAATAAAATAATGAATCAGTATTATGAACACCTGAAATTAGTAAGATATATGCTTCAGTAAAAAATAAAAATAAATAAAAGACTAGTCTTTGTCTATCGAATTGCCTTTACACCTTTGTCTAAAATCAACTGATCATAAACTATGGTTCTACTATGAACCTTATTCTGTTACATCAGATTGGTTCGTTTCTTTATACCAATACTGCACTGTCTCAATTACTGTAACTTCATAATCTTAGAGTCAGATAGTGTAAGTCTTCCAACTTTGTTATTTTTCAAACTTGTTTTGGCTATTCTAATTTGCTTTTCCATATAAATCTTAGGGTAAGTTTGTCAGTTTCTACAAAAAAGCCTGCTGGGATTTTGTTGAATTTAATTGAATCCATAGGTCGATTAGGGGAGAAAGACATCTTACCAGTATTATGTCTTCTTAGCCATGAACACAGCTCTACTTATTTCAGTCTTCTTTAATTCCTCTCAGCAATAGCTTGTCATTTTTATTATATAGGTTTACATATCTTATATCAGAGTTATTTCTAAGTGTTTCATATTTTTTATTTTATAAATGACATTTTAAAACATTTTCAGTTTTTGTTTCTTGATAATATATACAAGAAGAAATTTATTTTTGTATACTGAGCTTGTAACCTACAGCCTTGCTCAACTCATTCATTTATTATCCCTTGTAGCTTTTCTGTAGATTCCTTATGATTTTCTACATAGGAGTTCTTATCATCTTCAAATAAAGACGGTTTAATTCTTCTTTTCCAATCTGAATGCCTTACTTCTTTTTCTTGCTTTATTGCATTGGTTAGAACCTCCAGTGCAAAATGGAATAGAAGGGGAAAAAGCAGACACCTTGTCTTGTTTCTGATCTTGGGGCAAAGTAGTCTCATTAAAGTATGATGTTAGCTGTAGGTTTTTCATAGCAACACTATCAATTTGAGGAAGGTCCTTCCAGTTCCTACTTTGCTGAGAGATTTTAATCTGAAATTGTTGGATGGTTACTGTTGTTTAAGTTTGCATTTGAATTTGGAAGCCATTTGGCCAACAGTTTATTAAATGTACAATTAAAAACCTCATGGTCTTAATCCTCCTTATGGCTAAACACAAAGCATTATTGAAGAGTAGGCTTAGTAGAATTTGAAGCCTGAAACCCCTTCTTAGTTTTTGGTTCTTCTATTTATTGTTTGTGAGACATTAGTCATCTACTCCACCTCTAAGATTCAGTTTTCTTATATTTAAATTAGTAATAACAAGGTAATGTTAGGAACCATGCAGGATTGGCACTTGCCTGAACCTGAGAGAGCACCTTCTTAGATTTTGTGCCCTAAGTACCTTGTTTGCTTTATCCTAGTTCTGGCCCTACATTATGATATTCAATTCACTGTGTTCTTGGAAGTCACAGTATTCTCTGGTACTGTCATTCTGAACCCAGGTCTCACTCTGAGAGGTCTGATTTTTCTGAAATGACATACTGGGAAAAATTATATATATATATATACACACACACACACACACACACACACACACACATTTCACATTTCACATTCCTTATACCTGAATTGACATTTAAGCTCTGTCTTTTAATAGCTGTGGAGAATAAAAACAAACAAAAAACAGTATTTTGAATTAAGAAAAATAATAGCTGTGGGATATTGGGCAAGTTATTTAACTTTTCTGCACCTTACTTTCACAAACTATAAAACGAATAATAATACCTATTTTACCTGCCTTATATAAGGTGTTGTTTTTGTTTTTTTTTAAAGATTTATTTATTTATTTATTTATTTGACAGAGAGAGATCACAAGTAGGCAGAGAGAGAGAAGAGGAAGCAGGCTCCCCGCCGAGCAGAGAGCCCGATGCGGGGCTCGATCCCAGGACCCTGAGACCATGACCTGAGCCGAAGGCAGCGGCTTAACCACTGAGCCACCCAGGCGCCCCTATATAAGGTGTTTTGAAGCTTAACATGATGATGAATGAATAAGCACTCTCACTGCAAATCATCTCTCAAATATATAAAGTATTAGCATGCCAACTGTCAGATCATATCACTGGTAAAAGCTTGATGAATTCCTGCAAAGCCCAGACATGCTGAAGAAATGTGCTGAAGAAATGACACAGAAATGTTCCAAGTCTCTAAATTTATTGAGCCCTTTTCCTTCCTTTGGTGCATAATGAATCACAGGTGAATCACTCAGTCAATAACAAACATATTCAAAGGAGTAAAGTAGACAACTGGTTGGCTCTGTCTTAGGCCAAAAATTGCATCTCGGAGTGAGCAACCTTCACTTGATTTTCAAAGGAATTTCATTCATTCAAATTGTCTTTAATCAAAGTTTAATTTATCGGCAGTGAGGTATATGTACCTTAAGTGTACACTTCAGTGAGTTTTGACAATTGTATATACCCATGTAATACCCACATCAAATCAGGATATAGAACTTTTCCCTTAATTCAGAAAGTTCCCTCAGGCCCCTCTAGAGTCAAATCTTCCACCGTCCCAGGGTTAACTGTTCTCATTTCTATCACAGAATATTAGTTCTTCTTGTCTTGGACTTCATACAATGGAATCATACACAATGTACTCTTTGAAAAACTTTTTTATTTTTGTTTTATTAAGATTCGAGTTAAAGAGGGCTCAGAGCTAGGGTATCCATGTTTCCTTGGCTATTTAAAAGCATAGGTAAGGGCCACCTGGGTGGCTCAGTGGGTTAAGCCGCTGCCTTGGGCTCGGGTCAGATCTCAGGGTCCTGGGATCGAGTCCCGCATCGGGCTCTCTGCTCAGCAGGGGGCCTGCTTCCTCCTCTCTCTCTCTGCCTACTTGTGATCTTTCTCTGTCAAATAAATAAATAAAATTTAAAAAAAAAAAAGCATAGGTAACTTGAGATTTTTATTTCCATTCACAGTTGTTATAACGTTACTCTCCTTGATTTTACAACTCATTTATTTATTTTAGAGAAAGGGACCTCGAGAGCTGGGGTAGAGACAAAGGGAGAGAGAGAGAAGCAACTCCCTACTGAGCACGAAGCCTGAGGGCTTGATCTCACAGCCCCAAGATCATGACCTGAGCCCTGAGCCCTGAGCCAAAATCAAGACCAACTGAGCCACCCAGGAGACTCACAGTTACTTTCCTATTGTCTAGGAAATAGTTACAGTAACTCACAGTTACTTTTCCTATTGAAAACCTGTTCTGGTTTTCAGAATCACCCTGAAGTGCAATAAAAGAGTGAGTACTTAAGCAGGGAGTCAGGAATCTTGGGTTTCAATCTTTACTTCATCACTTTGGGCAAGCTCTTAGCTGTGAGGTCTGGCCCATAACAATTTTTAACGTTTTATAATTTTAATCAAGTTTACTGTTAAAAATAGGCATATTTCTCTTAAACATTTGGAACTGAATTTTCTGGGTAAGTGAGCTTTGGGGAAAGTTATACTCATTCCCTTTAGACCTGTTCTGCTGAGCTCAAGACATTTAGATTGCCTGCATTGTATGTAGCTTCTTCCAAATTGGGATGATATTGTGCCGCCCAGATATTGGGCTGAAACCGTTCTAAAAACAAGTAATTTTAATTCTGGAAAAATCCTATCATGGTTGATTCAAGGTGGGAAAGCAAGGGACTGGAGATGGGAAGCTGAAGGCTGACTTTTTTTTTTTTTTTAACTGTGTACCTGTTTGTGGTTTAATTTCTGTACTAAGTACATGTATTAATTTTTCAAAAAAAATATTTTTAGAGAGGCACGGGGGTGGGGGAGGGCCAGAAGGAGAGGGAAAGAGAATATTAAGTGGACTGTGCACCTAGCACTCGATGTCGGGTTCCATCTTATGAACCTGAGATCATGATCTGAGCCCAAATCAAGAGTCAGACACAACTGACTGAACCACTCAGTCTGCCCATAATCTTGCAAAAATTTTATTTACTTCTATTATTTTTTAAATATTTTATTTATTTATTTGTCAGAGAGAGAGAAAGCATATAGGCAGAGGAAGAAGCAGGCTCCCTGCTGAGTAGGGAGCCGGATGTGGGACTTGATCCCAGAATCCTGGGATCATGACCTGAGCCACAGGCAGCTGCTTAACCAGCTGAGCCACCCAGGTGTCCCAAAATTTTTAAATAAAATTAAGAAGTGGAGGTGAACTGAAGTGTACAGCTGAATATGAATTCTGAGGTCAAAAGGAGAGACATGTCCTATTTAATTCAGTTAATATTATTTGCTAAACATTTAATAACCAGTGAGCCTGGACCATGCTTGATGGCTGAGCTCAAATGGATCATTTCCTGCCATCCCTTTTCTGCCCCTACCCACCTCTCCATCATTTTCCGGTATGACTCACCTTCATATTCTAGGACATGATAATGTCACGTTTGCCCAAAATATATCTGTTTTGTGCCTTAGTGCTTCTCTCCACAGTGCTTCTGTGGCCTTTAACCCCCCACGCACTCCATCTCTTGAGCTGGGTAAATTCTTCCCTCTTCCTTCTCTCACTACCATTCCTGTTTGGATAAAGTCTCTTCCCCTGTGTTTCTGTGCTTATGACTTAATATCGTGATTTCTTTTTTTTCTTTCGAATAGCTTGTTTTTTAATTGTAAAAGTAACTGATACTCATTTCACATGATAGGGGTGTGTATATATAAAAAGAACTTTCCTCCCGCCAACCCCCATTCCCACTTGGAAGAGTACCAAAGGGTGACTTTCCATACTTAAGTAAAAACGATTTAAGCAGTACTTGAATTTATTTCCTTTATAAAAGATTCAGATCACAGGAGTTTATAAAGGAACACTCCCCTTGGATGCTGCCTTCACTTTCCTTCCCCAAATCGTTAATGCCCCTCTTTCTATCCATTTCATATAAATGCACATGGGTATGGGTGGCGGATACTAAAACACCAAAACTCAGAGTGCTCTCATTACCAGATCTTCCCTTCCTTTTCCTCTGTGCCCTGCTTTAAGGGGGATTCTTTGCTGTTCAGAGCAAAGTTATGGGTAGAGATATCCATCAAAGAAGACAAGAGAAGCAAAAGATTTGTCTGCATGAGAAAGATCTTGGAGCCATCCTGAGAAGGAAAGAAAAGATCTGAAGGTGAAACCTGAATGAGCAGGGTGCTTTGAGGGAAAGGGTAGGGGGAAAGGTGCTTCGAGGGAGCACCTTGAAGGTGCTCACTGGGGAGATGTAGACATGTAAAGAGAATTTTTAGCAAGTATTAATATAATTTATCAATTCTTCACTTACTATCTCAAGAGACTTTCAGTAAGGTTTTAAGTAGGTTTTAAGGCTGTAGGGAGTCACATGTGTGTTCATGAAGTATCTATAGATCCACTGGGGCTGGAGGGAATCTCCCTTGAAGCACCTGGGCTGCATGGAGGAAGTCTGTGGAAAATCAAGGAACAAATTCATGATACAGTACGGAAGGGAAGGAGAAATAGGAATAAAAGCTGGGAATTCAGCCAATAATCCTTCGATGTATTGGCCTTAGGGGCCACTCCTGCTAATACCCAACTCCCATTACCTCAGCCTTAACAAAGTTTGCCAGTTGAAGGAGACTGCCCACATATATGGCTTTTTCAAAATTCTAAATTTAAGCGGTACCTGGGTGGCTCATTCAGTTGAGCATCTGACTCTTGATTTCTGCCCAGGTCATGGTCTCAGGGTGGAAGATCAAGCCCCATGTCAGGCTCTGCACTCAGTGTGGCATCTGCTTTAGATTCTCTCTCTCTCTCTCTCCTCCTCTCCCAGCTCACCTTTGTGCTCTCTCTGTCTCACAATAAATAAAAATATTAAGAAAAAAGGAGTGCCTGAGTGGCTCAGTGGGTTAAGCCTCTGCCTTTCGCTCAGGTCATGATCTCAGGGTCCTGGGATGGAGCCCTGCACTGGGTTCTCTGCTCAGCAGGGAGCCTGCTTCCCCCTTTCTCTCTGCCTGCCTCTCTGCCTATTTGTGATTGCTGTCTGTCAAATAAATAGAATAAAATCTTTTTTTAAAATGTTAAAAAAAGAAGAAAAAAGCCCAACCAAAATTCTAGATTTTAAGTTATTGAAATATTAATGAATAACTAAGGATCATCAGATAGCTTCCAAAAACTCCAAAATGAAAGTAACAAACTTAAAAACAATGACCCAGGAGGAAACAGGAAGAACAAAGAGGGGGAAAAGGCAAAGAGGTAAAAAGATTCTGGCTGGTAACCTTGGAGATCCAAAATGATATTGCATACATAAAACTTGAACAGGATGGTATGTATAAAAAAGAAACCATCAGATAATAAGAAAGAACTTTTGCTCAAGTCAGAGGCCTGCAAATCTCTGAGACTCCTTCTGTCTTACCTCTCGTGTCCAGTGTGACAAGTCCTACCAGCCCTGCCTTAGGAATGGCCCCACCAGTTCTTGTCCAGACTCCAATTCTATCCTCTACAGTACAGTCCTAGTAATCTTTAAAAATCTCTAGAAACCTCTGGTGGCTCCCGGTTTCCCATGGGATAAAATCCAGACTCCATAGTCAGGTTTATAAAACTCGTTATACCCAGCCTCCCCCTCTAGACTCACTGCCCCATCCTCTTCTCCCCGAAGCCTGGGTTCCTTCACACGGAATGCCTGCCTCCCAGTTCCCAGAACAAGACTTGCCCTTTCCGGCCCCTAGAGTAGGAAGTAGAAAGCTCTTCTGGCTTCCCTGCCAGGCAATCTCCTGCTCAGGGGTCAGCACCCAGCCCAGACTTCCCTGTAATCTTGAGCAGGATTCTGTCCCCGCCTCAGAGCCCTCATTTGCAAAGCCTTGTTCCAGGACAGGGTGGGTGCTCCGTGCAGTTACTCAGGATAATTGAACATGGCCTCCAGCTGATTGGCCAGGTCCCCAGTCACCTCATCCCTCCTCAAGTGGAAAAGAAAAAAATTCTTCATTCCACACTTCCTCCAGAAGGAAATGCCTTCTTTGTTGAGTTACGCTGGCCTTCAGAAGAAGCTGAGTCAGGCACTCTATGCCTCTTATTAAAAAACAGGCCCCCCTCTTGGGCACCTGGGTGGCTCAGACGGTTAACAGTCTGTCTTTGGCTCAGGTCATGATCCCAGGGTCCTGGGATTGACCCCCACATCAGGCTCCTTGCTCAGCGGGGAGCCTGTTTCTCCTTCTGTTTGCCTCTCTCCCTGCTTGTGCGTGCATGCTCTGTCTCTTCACCCCCACTTAAATAAATAAAATCTTAAAACAAATAAACAAACAAAAAACAGGCCCCAAATGGAGTCACTTGTCCTAAGCCCCTATCAGCAAACCAAGACTTTTACCTAACCTAACTTCAGTTTAGTCTCTCCCAGGAATGTGACCTTTAACCAATCAGTCTGGAATTCTCTGGTCAGCACTAGTAGCCATTTTGTGTAGCCCTTTGGCTTTCCTTTCTGTTTGCGAGATGGGATGCTGCCTGATTCATGAATCATTGAATAAAGCCAATTTGATCTTTAAATTTACTCAGTTTGAATTTTGTTTTTAACACCTTCAGTCCAAGTTTGCAGGGGGAAAGTTCTATCCTGACCACTGCTCTGCTACTAACCAGTTGTTAGTAGTAACTGTGGGCAAGTTATCAGCCTCACTAGGCTCCACTGTCTTTATCAGGAAAATGAAGGCATTGGATAAAAGGACCTCTGAGGTAATACCTTACCTGTGATCTCCAGTTTTGGTTATTTACAAAGGGAAAAATCTCAAGAGTGGAAAAATGCCCTCCATTTCCCATTCACCTCAGGGCTGATGGCCCAAGTTTGTGGTTTCTGGAATTAATCAGCTCACTCAGACCTTTGCAGCTTCCACTCTTTTCCTACCTAACCAAAGAGGGGGCAAGTAGTGAGGTGGCTCAGAGCTGCCAGCTCTGACCCGTCAGCTAGGCCTGGCTGCAGAAAGAGACATGGTGACTGCCCGTCTCTTGCCTCTCCCAAGGACTGCCTCTTTTTCCTGGAAGAACTGATTGGCACACGGGGACCAAGCTGGGTCCTTATGGTACCAAGACTACTGAGGAGAGGGGAGGAGACGAGGGCCCCTGTTGGCTTTCACCCATTCTCCCCTACCCTCTCCCCTGCAGTTTTGGGGAGAATTTGAAAGATCCCCCCGGGGCTCCAAGCACCCCGGAATGGACCCCTTCTCAGGAGAAGACCCCTGGACCCAAAAACCGAGCCGAGTCCACTGGTCAGATGCAAACAGCACGAGGTTTATTGAGTAGACACAGGTACCTGCGGGCGGTCAAGTCTTAGGAGGACTCACGCGCCAGCCCTTTGTTCAGGGCCTTTTTATGGGGTTTGGGGAAGTGAAAGCATACGTACAGAAGCAGAAGCATGGTTACAAAGTTTTCATTGGCTGGTTTGAATGTAAAGGCATACTTGGTGTTTGTAGATTGGCTAGTTCAAATGTAAAGACATACTTGGCGCGCGGGAATACCCCTGATTGGTTCGCTCAGCATCCTTTATTTACATAGTGGGAAGTTACTTTCATTGGTCGTTAACAAAAGGGAAACAGACAGTATTGGCTAGATTTCAATCCTTCATTAGCATGTAGACTGACCATCGGCATTGGCCAGACTACAATCCCTTATTAGCATGTAGACTGACCTTTCAACATTCCTTGTAGTATCTTATCACTTTTTACAACATGGGAGGATTGTTTAAGGGAGTGGGAGAAGGGGGTGTTGGCTAAGCAAAGAGAAGGGGGAAGGAAGGGGAAAGGGAGGGAGAAAACCCTTTTCAAATTCAGGTTGAGGAGATGTCTGTGGAGGCTGGAGGGGAGGTACCGTGGGCAGGAGACCAGGAGTCTGAGTGGCTTTAATAAGTAAAAATGCAGCCGGTTATTACATGTTTGCTTTTCTTCTGTACACCCCTCCCAACCCACCCCTTCTGTACACCCCTCCCATTTCGTTCATTCAGCAGCTGAGTGCTGAACACCCCCTCCAGCCCAGAAGGCCCAGAGCATCGGGTTGCAAAGAGGAGTGAGGCAGGGCCACTGAGTTCATTGGCCTAGAGGGGGAGATAGACATGTAGGGTTAGTAAATGAGTGAGCAGTGCTGGAACAGAGGAAAGTCAGCCTTCGATGGAGGGGTGGATGAGTGTGTGGGAAGGAGGGCGCAGAAAGTCCCCAAGTCTGGGGAAAACAGAGCTAGCCCCAACACAGGGCAACAGAGATTCAGTATACATTTATTTACTCGAAATTACTTCTGGTATTCAGAATAATTGCACCAATGGAGAAGATCTCCAGAGATGATCAGTCACTAGAGCCCGTCTCTTGCCTGTTTCTTTTTTTTTTTTTTTTTTTAAGATTTTATTTATTTATTTGACAGAGAGATTACAAGTAGGCAGAGAGGCAGGCACAGAGAGAGAGAGGAGGAAGCAGGCTCCCTGCAGAGCAGAGAGCCCGATGCGGGACTCGATCCCAGGACCCTGAGATCATGACCTGAGCCGAAGGCAGCGGCTTAACCCACTGAGCCACCCAGGCGCCCCTCTTGCCTGTTTCTTGCTCACTTTTCTGATATGTATTAAATAGGCCGCTCACTCACTGGGCAGATAGATAAGACCATGGGTGCTGCTTCCTGCCCTCACTTCAGTCCTGCTGAGTGTCCTCCCCTTTCAGCGATGCCCTGGGAATCACCATTCCCTGAGGGTGGTGAGGATGGTGGAAGTAGGATCCCCTTGGGAGGACCATGCCTCTGACAAGTGACAGCCAAGGCGGTCCACAGTGGCAGGCAGCATAGCATGGGGCAAATGATAGCAGAAGTTCTGAATAGAAGATTCCATCTGAAATATGAATGCTTAAAACTGATGTAAATTTAGTTTTCTCACATAAGCAGCTCCCCCACGACTAATAATCTTAGTCAGGGTGGCAGCTCTGAGCCACCTCACTACTTGCCCCTCCCTTTGGTTAGGTAGGAAAAGTGGGGAAGCTGCAGAGGTCTGAGTGAGCTGATTAATTCCAGAAACCACCAAACTGGGCCATCAGCCCTGAGGTGAGTGGGAAATGGAGGGCATTTTTCCACTCTTGAGATTTTTCCCTTTATAAATAACCCAAAACTGGAGATCACAGGTGAGGTGTTACCTCAGAGGTCCTCTCAGACTAAGATTATTCTGGAAAATGATCAATGCAGCTCAGAGAATCAATAGTTTACAAAATGCACTAAAAATTGTGAAGTGTCAGGACATTTGGGTAGCTCCATTGGATCAGCGTTTGCCTTCTGCTTGGGTCATGATCCAGGGGTCTTGGGATGGAGTCCTGCCCTTGCATTAGGCTCCTGCTCAGTGAGGAGTCTGAGCAGACTGCTTCTCCCTCTTCCTCTCCCTCTCCCTCTCTCACCTGCTCGTGTTCTCTCTCTGTCTCAATTAAATAAAATAAATAAAATAAATAAAATCTCTAAAAAAATTAAAATCTTAAAAAATAAAAAATATAACCATATACAATTATAAGATTAAATAAATTATAGTAATTTTTAAAAGTTTATTTATTTATTTAAGTAATCTCTGCACCTGAGGTGGGATTCAAATTTACAGCCCTGAGATCAAGAGTTGCATGCTCTTCCAACTGAGCCAGACTGTTGCCCCAAATTATAGTATTTTTTTTTTTAAGATTTTACTTATTTATTTGAGAGAGAGACAGTGAGAGAGAGCATGAACGAGGAGAAGGTCAGAGGGAGAAGCAGACTCCCCGTGGAGCTGGGAGCCCGATGCGGGACTCGATCCCAGGACTCCAGGATCATGACCTGAGCCGAAGGCAGTCGTCCAACCAACTGAGCCACCCAGGCATCCCCCAAATTATAGTATTTTTTTATTTATTATTTATTTATTTTTATAGTATTTTTTTAAAAAAAGATTTTATTTATTCACTTGACATAGAGGACAAAAGTGGTGGGTGGGGGTGAGGAATAACAGACAGAGGGAGAGGGACAAGCAGAATCCCCACTGAGTGGGGAGCCCAATGGGAACTCAATCCCAGAACCCTGGGATCATGACCCAAGTGGAAGGCAGACAATCAACTGAACCACTCAGGCACCCTGAATTAATAGCAATGCTTTACAATAAAACTGTGTAGTTTTTAAGAAGATTCTTTAGAAATATATTTAATCACACAGAAAGGTGTTCTTGCTGTATTAAGTGAACAAATTATAAAATAACATTATAGTATGATTCTATTTTTATTATATATGTATAATATTTGAAGGGATATATGCTCAGTGTTAGTGCTTATCTTTGGGTGTGGGAGTATGGAGCTTTTTTATTCTTTTTATTCATAACCATTTTCTAATTTTTCCACAATGAACATGTTTGTTGACCATCTAATCCCTTTGCCCTGATTTTAGATTCTTCAAGTACCCTCTTGTTTTTCCAAATTTGGTTTCTCCAAGGCTATCTCTTAAGAAAATATAGAGACAAAGTTATATCTAGCTAACTTAAAACTGATACCAAAGGCAGTCTTGGAATTTTTTTTTTCCTCTCAGAAAAGGAGGTATGAATTTTAAAAGGGCAGGGTGGGGGGAACTTTCCCGCTATCCTTCTAGATACTTTTGGCTGGTCTGTTAATTGAATTGACATAAGATTAACAGGAGAGAAATAAATAATTATGTAGTATGGGAGCCCCATAAGATTATGAGACCCATGAACATGTCAGGCAATTGAAGCTTCTATGCCATCCTGAGCTAAGGAATGTGATAAGGGACGGAGGTTCAAAGGAGAGTAGGGTAATTCATAGGACCATAAGAACAGATGTTTGATAATTAAATGTTTGCTTCGCCATGCAGATGGGTCATTTCTGGTAATAGCGGTCTTTCCGGGCCAGGCCTTTCTGAACTTTTTTAGGTAGTTAAGGGAGAGGTAAAAGTAATTTTCTTGAATCTTCTGGTTTTGATTGTTTTTAGCTCAAAATAATGCACATGCCAAAGTGGCCTATTTGGGGGTCATGTATTCTGCTCCCCCTCAGAATGAAGAGGAAACAGACATTCCTACTCTGTTTTAGTCCCTCCCACCCCCCAAAATAGCGCTTAGCACTATGGCTTCCCCTGGGCGAATGCTTTGTCAAAACTTGAGCTCCCTTCCTCGTTCTTACACACTGCAGAATGAGATACTGAACTCACCAGCCCAGAGCGATTATCCTAAAGGCTCTTGGGTCTCTGCCTATTTGTGATCTCTATCTCTGCCAAATAAATAAATAAAATCTTAAAAAAAAAAAAAAAAAGAATGGGCGATGAACCCATTGAGCCACTAAAGGCTCTTGGATCTAGTTTTTTCAGTAAATCTTGAAACTGGGAAAATGGCACAGGATAACGGTTACTAATCTGTTCCTGGGAAGATATCCCTCTTGTGATGAATTAAACTTCTGATTTAAAAATACGTTTCCTGAGAATTTACCTAGCGTGAACAATCCTTGATAAACTGATGAAATAAATGTCTTTTGAGATTTAAGTAAAGGTCCTAGGTTTGGTCAGAGGAAGAGGGGAAAAAAAAAAAAAAAAGATAGGGTCCTTGCCTTAAAAAAGTCCAAAGTCCAGTTGGGGCGGAAAGACATATAAAGAAATAATTGTAAAATAATACGAGAAAGGTCTTAACATTAATTAACAAAGTGATATTAGCATTTAGACATTACCAATTGAGATTTTAGGGATGAATGGGAAATTCGCCGGGTGGGGGTGGGGGCAGAGAACACAACCCAGGAAGAGCAAATTGTGTGTCATAGCTTGGAAGTATTTCGGCAGGAAGATCAGTTTCTCTCCTTGAAAAACTGATGACTAGACTTTGTATAGAAGGAACCCCCAACTACCACACAGCCTGGCACACCGAGTGAGCATTTCCCATTAGGTTACCATAGTGAATGCGTGTCAAGGAAGCGGGTTCTGAAAATTCGGTAGGAGAGGTTCGAGAGGTTCGTAGGAAACGAGCAGAGATCGCCAGGGCTTTATGAAGCGCAACCGATTTCAAGCCACCCTTTGGCCATACACTTCACTTCACTTCTCTCAGAACTGCACGTGCTAGCTTTTGCTTAATGTGTTACTCCAACTGGTGAAAGTTTTATAATTTATGGCGCCGGAACTCTCCGGGTAAAAAAGTGGAACCGACAAGGCAGGAGGGACATAGGCTCGGAGGGGGAAGGTCAGACCGCGGTCTCCGATTTCTTCTTATTCAATTTTTCTCTAGGCCCTCGCCCGCTGGAATGGTTCAAGAGTCTACTCTGCTCTTCCCCTTGCCTTTCTCCCCTTCTCTCCCTCAATCAGTTCTCCCGGGTTTCCGGGTCTCCAGGGCTAGCAGCTAATCCGTCCCTAAGTAGGGAAGCCTAGCCGCCTCCGCCCGGGGCGGGGAGCTTAGTGGATCTCAGTCCTCGCGAACCGCCGCGGGGTCGGGAGGCGGGGCGGGGCGGGGCGGGGCGGGGCGGGGCGCGTTGCGCCACGGCGCAAGCGCATTGGAGCCGCCGAGCCAAACTGCAGCCATGGAGCAGGCACCTCGGGATCCCGAGCGGCAATTGCAGCCAGCGCCCCTAGAGCCGCTGGGCCACCCCGATGCGGGGCTTCAGTCTGCGGTCGGTGAGGAAGCGGAGGGGGCCCGAGACGAGAGCCCCGGGGAGGGCACGGTGAGGAGAAGGGGCGGCAGAGGCCACTGGGCCTGGTGTCGGGGCCTAGCGGGCCGGACTGGGTTGGGTTGGGCTGGGCTGGCGGGGCCCGGTGGGCTCGGCCGGAAAGGCCCCGCAGTGAGGGGACGGCAGGGTGGAAGGGCTGGGCTACAGGTGTAGTGAGGGGGGGGCTCGGTGGAGAAAGGGGTTGGGGGGGCGAGTCCCTGAGGCCGCGGGACCAAGGGAAGGGCCGAGAGGGCGGCAGCGAAGGGAGCGGGGGGATGTGTGGGTGCGGTCCGATGGGCGTGGAGGTGGGAGCCCTGGACCCGCCCGGCTGGAGCAGGTGTGTTCAGAGGTCGGGGGACCTGGAGGTTTGGACCAGAAGAGGAACACTGTTGTTCCTGGCAGTCTGGTGAGGGGTTGTGCAGAGGCGATGGCCGAACGGAGGCGCCGTGGAGAGTGGGCATCGGTGCTGGAGAAGGAAGGGAATGGGGGACTTGAGGAACTAGTTGGGGGTTTAAAAGGGTGGTTGGCTTGGTGCCACGATTAGGAAATTGAAAAGTGTCGGATTCAAGAAAAGGCAAAATAAAAGAAAATTTAAACTCCGTATTTGTAGTTTCTTCACTTGGAGGCAATGCCCTATTTCCCAGTTGAGGTTTGTCAGCTATATCCCATGCACCTATCTGCCTTGTGAAGCCCCCGGTAATTAGTGATTTTCATTGCTTGAGAGGAGAGAATGCATCATTTTATATATGTAATTGTTTTCATTCCGGGGCAAAAGGAAG